>NW_027266264.1:66792239-67452239 GCF_022045235.1 Haliotis cracherodii
CCTGAAACTGTTTTCCATATTAACAGGGGTTTTATTTAGACTGGCCCAACAACAACAATAATTCTGAAACTGTTTTCCATATTAACAGAGTCTTCTATAGACTGGCCCAACAATAATAATTCTGAAAGTGGTTGTTTTTTTCACATTAACAGGGTTATGTGTTAGACTGGCCCAACAATAATAATTCTGAAAGTGTTTTTTTTTTTTTTACATTAACAGGGGTTTTATGTAGACTGGCCCAACAACAACAATAATTCTGAAACTGTTTTCCATATTAACAGAGTCTTCTATAGACTGGCCCAACAATTATAATTCTGAAAGTTTTGGTTTTTTTTTACATTAACAGGGTTATGTGTTAGACTGACCCAACAATAATAATTCTGAAATTTTTTCTTTCTTTTTTACATTAACAGGGGTTTTATGTAGACTGGCCCAACAACAACAATAATTCTGAAACTGTTTTCCATATTAACAGAGTCTTCTATAGACTGGCCCAACAATAATAATTCTGAAAGTGGTTTTTTTTTTTTTACATTAACAGGGTTTTATGTAGACTGTCCCAACAACAATAATAATCCTGAAACTGTTTTCCATATTAACAGGGGTTTTATGTAGACTGGCCCAACAACAACAATAATTCTGAAACTGTTTTCCATATTAACAGAGTCTTCTATAGACTGGCCCAACAATAATAATTCTGAAAGTGGTTGTTTTTTTTCACATCAACAGGGTTATGTGTTAGACTGGCCCAACAATAATAATTCTGAAAGTGTTTTGGTTTTTTTTACATTAACAGGGGTTTTATGTAGACTGGCCCAACAACAACAATAATTCTGAAACTGTTTTCCATATTAACAGAGTCTTCTATAGACTGGCCCAACAATAATAATTCTGAAAGTTTTGGGGTTTTTTACATTAACAGGGTTATGTGTTAGACTGACCCAACAATAATAATTCTGAATTATTTTTTATATTTTTTACATTAACAGGGGTTTTATGTAGACTGGCCCAACAACAACAATAATTCTGAAACTGTTTTCCATATTAACAGAGTCTTCTATAGACTGGCCCAACAATAATAATTCTGAAAGTGTTTTTTTTTTTTTTTACATTCACAGGGTTTTATGTAGACTGGCCCAACAACAATAATAATTCTGAAACTGTTTTCCATATTAACAGGGTTATGTGTTAGACTGGCCCAACAATTATAATTCTGAAACTGTTTTCCATATTAACAGGGTTATGTGTTAGACTGGCCCAACAATAATAATTCTGAAAGTGTTTTCCTTATAAGCAGGGTTTTATGTACATTGGCCAAACAATGATAATTCTGAAAGAGTTTTTTTTCTTATTAACAGAGTTTTATGTAGACTCGCCCAACAATGATAATTATAAGCAGGCACATTATTGTGTGCTTGAGCAACTGTTACACACCATTAGAGCATGACGATGCAATGAGCCAGATCAAACATTGTGACCACCCAATCTTCAGTTTTTCCCGAATGGAACCTAACTTGTTTTTAACACTATCTTGTCTTTGTGAAGATGCAGGTTAGAATTGGTCTCCAGCATCCCATGCTGGTTGTAACAGGCAACTAACAGGATCGAGTGGTCGTACTCTCTGACTTGGTTGATGCATGTCACCGTATCCCAATCAATGCTCCTGGTGTCAATCACTAGATTGTCTGGTCCAGACTCAATTATTTGCAGACCGACGCCATACAGCTGGAATATTGGAGTGCAGCGTTAAACATCAAACAAACACCATTATGACACCCTGCTTGTGTTTAAACCCATGTCGATGTAACATCCGTGGTAACACCAATGGCACAAGTACTATATAAGGTCAATATTTTCACTTTATAGTATTTTCATATTCCAGTGGACAACTGTTCATAATTTCATTCTCACAATTCTTGAAAAACTTTCACATTTTTCATGCAACCCAACCCAATCCCATCCTCAAACTTTTCTATTATTTTTGTCATGATTATTATGTGATAAACAAGTCCCCCTTACTGTGTGTTACGCAGTATGGCGAGGGAGTGCTGAAATCCCCTGACCTGATAGCTACGTCACCCTGCTATATGTCACAAGATGTCGCAACGTGTCACGCTTCTTAAACTTCATGTACATGGCATATCCTATAAGTAAGTCCTTAAGAGGAATGTCTTAGTGTTATTCCTACTTGATTTGAGAATAACTAAATCACCAGATGTAAGGGATTAACTTCGCTGTTTAAGTGCTCTTCAGAGTTCATTAAACTGAGTCCTGGTTGTTTCGCGTTGAGTTGAAGATATATTTCCCATCATGCCTGATTACACATGTCTTCTTAGGGGATTATGGGAAGAATTCATGACAGAGTACAGTGAGCCTGATTAAGTCCTTGAGTACAGTGTCTTTCTGTACAGTACATGTTACATATTTGTACAATTTTACCTATTTGAGTGTTTGGAAAAGTGAATAAATGTTTGTTACATGGTAACAGTGTTTATTTCATTAGACCTGTATCAATCATTATACCCCCAACCTAACGGGGAGTATATAGGGTTATATAGTTATACCAAGGAATTCTGTCCAACCATTCTTCAGAGGACATCTTTTTGTGCGACCTATAACTTGAAAACTACTTCATAGATTCTTTTCAAACTTGGTGAACACTTTCTATTACAACAAGAGATTTGCCGTGCGAAATTTGATTTCAATATTCTGATTTTATGAAAAAGTACAGCTATTTTTAATTTTTTGACTTAGAATTGTTTTACGTAAACATTTGTGCGACCTGTAACTTGAAAACTGCTGCAAGGATTCTTTTCAAATTTAAGGAACACTTTCTATACTGATAGGAGAAGTGCAGTGCAAAGTTTGATATTCTAAGAAAGTAAAACTTTTTTCATGTTTTGAACTTAGAAATATGTTGGAGTCAGGGTCGGGGGTATAAGTGATCCCTGCTCACTTTTTACCTTGTTTTTTATTGTATACGTATATTATTTGACTTTTATATCATACTCATGTAATATATCATATATTTCTTTGATATTTATAATCACTTCAAGTCAATACTATGTCACTGAGGCATTTCTTTAATTGCTTGGTTACGGACATGCAGACTTGAAAGATCACACTTGTAGAAAAAAATTAATATTATTTTTGGAAGGTCAGTATAGCAAGAGAAAAACAATTATTTCATCCAAAACACCCTTTTAGTATCATTGTGTTATTAAAAAATTCTTTAATTCACCTGACAAACCCTTCTTGTTTTTGCTTCCCTGACTAAAGTCCAGTAATGTCAACTTACAACATGGCCTGTTTGTCCATTGTCAGAGACAATTGGGCCAGTGAACCTGAAACTGAACATGAAATTCAGTACTTTTGTAGTTCGTGGGATTCAAGACAAATGTTCTTTTTTTATCATTTTAACCTTTTACATTTTGGTCTAGTTTGATCATGTCTTAAATTCTCTCAAAATTAATTTCCTCTCTCAGTAAACATCATCTCCGAAGAAATCACTGGAGCTACAGTGCAGTATTTTTTATTGATCTCTTAAAACAGCAATGTTTGGTTGTTTGGTTGGGTTTTTTTTTCATTTCAACCACTGACCTTAAGATTTGAGAGAAAAACTGCTTAACAACTAGTGACAAAATTTATTACAAAATACCTTTAAGGTCATGGGTATTTCTTGTAAAAATTCATTTTTATTATCATTATGCTTGTTTTCCCATTTATTAGTACCCGTAATAATGATTAGAAATACTAGCACCTCTAGTCAAGGTGTCAGTTAATGGTGAATATTATCTGGGCTACTTTTCATCCCATAGCCTAGTAAGGCTTAGATGGGGCGAAAAGGATATGTTATGTTTAAGAATTTTGTGAATTTTATCAGGAAATATATCATAGTTCTGCCAACCTGAGTTCTCAAGATACAGGGAGACTTGTCACCCATAATCTCTGCTTTGACACTAGAATTACCTCTTGTGATTGGTCAGTCTTTACCGAGACAGCGTGTCGCAGGTAGATTTATGTCCAAATTGACTATATTGTAAGAGTAGAACTGTTTAGAATAGTGTATGATATTTTTTAAAAGAAGCTGATTAAATATAGGAAAATTGTCTTGTCAGCCGTCATAAGGAGGATGGAGATTTAATGCAGGGATATTGAGTTACATTATGTCCAAAAAAGAATTGTCATTTACAATTTTTATCAACTATTTGCTACAGAAACCAAGTGGCTAGAAAGGTTGGATACTGTGTGTTAATAATAGACTTTCATTAGTGTTATATGTTAATCCTAATGATTGATCCCAGTCTATCTTCAAGTAATCTCTTAAAAAAGATAAGCACCAAAGTTAAAACATATTTGTTAACTCAAGTTCTGTTTCACAAATACTGCTTATGATCCTGCATAGGGCAAAGATATTAGGTGTTGAACAAAATGGCACTCCCATCACAGGTATAGGCTAAATATAGATTCATTGTAATCGATCACAAACGTGTATGTATCTGTACATGTGGCACAGTCGGGCAAAGTGAGTTAACAGTCAGTCTGGTAAACACAAGTTTCAGTCTTTGTGGAGGCCTAGGTGTGAATACACTTAGGTATGCACAGTTGCATCCTTTATGAGTTCAAAGTTCAAACCCCAGATTTTCACTGATTATGATTCGTGGTTTGTTTGCACCAATACCCAAAGTGGTAAACATCTGAGACCTACATCACTTCTGACTTATCTCCCACATTAAACTAATTCACTATGTTAAAACTGAAACACTGTTCAAAGCAGCACTATACCCTACCTACCTGAAAAGACCTGTGAATATTCACTGATTATGATTCGTGGTTTGTTTGCACCAATACCCAAAGTGGTAAACATCTGAGACCTGCATCACTCCTGACTTATCTCCCACATTAAACTCATTCACCATGGCACTAAACCCTACCTACCTTAAAAGACCTGTGAAGATTCCAGGGTAGATAGGTCTTCAGCAACCCATGCTTGCCGTAAAAGGCGACTATACTTGTCGTAAAAGGCAACTAACGGGATCAGGTGGTCAGGCTCGGTGACTTGGTTGATACATGTCATCGATCCCAATTGCGTTGATCGATGCTCATGATATCAATCACTGGATTGTCTGGTCCAGACTCGATTATTTACAGACCGCCGTCATATAGCTGCAATACTGCTGAGTGCGGCGTTAAACAACAAACCAACCAACCTACCTGAAAATATATTATGGCCTTATATGCCCAGTTCATGCACAAGTACATGTATGAGAGTTCTAAAGCATTTCAGTAAGTGGTGCTTGTTTTTATGTTTTCTCTAATGTGAGATTTATTGTGCCACAGATGCATCTCGTTAAGGTGTTTGTAACACACCTGTTCTGTACCTTCAGTTAAGAATTCTCACCTGAACTGTTTCTTACCTGAGACATGATAAAGTAGTTGTCAGGTATTTCATGTAAATCAGCTGAAACAAACAGGTATTGTCCTCTGTATGACAGGTAGGATATTCTTGAAAACTATGAAATAAAAATTTAAAATAAAATGATAAATTGGAATACACTAAAATAAACTTGTATGATTTCTGTTTAAATAATGTTTTTATTATGAATAATGTGTGTATGAATGTAAAACAAGAAGATTTATTCAAAAGAAAGAAGTTTGGAGGTATATATATTCTTAATTAAATTGTTTATGTGACAAAATTCTCAATGATTCGTTTAAGATCTTATTGCCTGTATGAGAGTGTTTGAATAAAACAAATGTAAATTTTAATAATTGAAAATCATTATTAATACAATTCTTAACATGTGAGGATTTTTATTTGCAAATTTAAATGAAGTGATGTCATCCTCGTGTATATTTGTGTGTGTTGAGTCAGAATCAGTCAACATTTAATCTTGCATTTTAAGACACATTGTGGTGTGAGCAGCAGGCAGACTGCAAATATGAAAATATTGTTAAAAACAACCAGTGCATAATTCCTGTCATGTGATGAATAAGAACCTGCCTCAGAAAACTTATTTGATTAGAGGAAAATATTTAGACTGGCGACAACATGCCACTACGTAAGCACCATTTCACTACATAAGTGTGAAAATAGAAACACCTGGCTTAACGAGCTAAACAGTGACAGGTGTATTCAGTCAATATGGTAATGAGGGGGTAATAGATTGTAGAACACTGCAGGGCAAGAAAATAGGAAAAGAACTCTTGTAAATAATCATAGAATTGTAAATTATTCCATTGTTTGTTTTCATGTACGTCGTCCAAGAACAAAATTAGACGAATTTACACTCCTGTTAAACCTAATGAGCGGCACATTAAGTTGTTATATGTCAATATTGTAGGTGTTTAGAACTTGATGATGGTTAATTGTTAAGTGTTATATATACAAGTAGGTGCTACATGTTTGTATTTGTCACTTGTAAGCAACTTGCATCTATTGAATTAAAACAATGTTTTCCTAACAATATGTTAACAGTATTTGTGAAAACATTGAATGATGAACATCAAAAAATGCTAATAGAATGTTTGAAAGCGTTTGAATGTATAAATAGAATACAATCAAATACCAGTCACATTATTAATTTAGACATTGTTGAATGTCCACTGTTAATGTTTGGGAGAATTCATAAATTCATGGTATGATAGTTCTCTGACTGAGAGGAACAGTGTTCTAAAACAACATCCATGGTATGATAGTTCTCTGACCGAGTTATGTCCCTTGGGCATGCCAGGAACCTATGATTGTGAGTTTGAATCCCAATTATGTTTCTAGGTTTGTCAGCACCGTTCCCGTGCTGGTGGGTTTGACCAAACTGGTAAATGTGTGAAACCTGCATCAATTCAGGCTTTCCTCCCACATCCAGCTGACATGACATTACTTGAATACTGTTCAAAGCAGCATAAAACCCAACTCACTCACAGAACACAGGTAGCTAACCCTGTGATTTTTTCAGCTGTTTGTCTGCTGACTCTCACGTTAGTTAATATGTGTACCAATCTGGCAGTTAACGATTGCCCTAATTACACACAGTGTCTCCGTTTCACTAATGGCACAAATTACAACGTCTGGGTCTGTACTGGAAATAGTCGTCTGACTTACAGCATAGTTCCTCTGTAACTACGCTTCTCCTTATCCATCTTCATTCCTTCACCATTCATTAGCCTTGGATGGGAATATCTCCACAATGTACACAATGAATAGTTGTTATAAAGTTTGCGAACATGTTGACAGTGGTGTTTACATCGAGTACTGATGGATAACACTATCAAGTGATTTGACACTATGTTCTAATTATCTTAATGAATGGCTTTGACTCAAAACACTTGGCAAGGGAAGGGAGAATTATCTCTGCTTGAGATGGAGATAGCACACATTCTAAGTGGTTGTTGTATAGTATAGAAACGTATACATTGCTGATTTTGTAACCATGGTAAAAACACGTGCCACTGTGATCTTGCCAGGTGAGGTAAACAAGCAGCAGGTAAGACAATGAGGGGTACTGTGATGTTTACCTGGCAAAGGCAGCATTAATTAGGCAGGTTCTCCACCTTGTCGACAGTCCTGTACATAGTGGGCAACGTAGGTGGTTTTGTGTGGTGTAGAAAACTTATTTATTTCATGACATATTGATTCACAAAATATATCTGCTGAATCTTCCTGACAGCTAACAAACTTCAAAAAGTTTGTCCTCCACCCGCTCTTGGCATTCATTCCAAATCCCAAAATTTCAAAATTACTATATAAGCACCCCCCCCCCCCCCCCTCCCCCTTTGCCGAGCCCGTGTGCGACATACTCCAATCTCCAATATAAGTAAGTAATTAAGATTTCGTGGAGTGTGGAAAACTTGCTGGTTTCATGACATATTGATTCACAAAATATATCTGCTGAATCTTCGCGATAGCTAACAAACTTAAAAAAAGTTGATCTTTGATTACCGGGAGCACAGGTGGCCAAGTCGTTTAAGATGCTGCAATTCGCTGTGCAGAGTTGCGTCCCTTTGGCATGTTGGAAACTTTTAATTGTGGTCGTGAATCCCTGTGCAGTCTGATTATGTTTCTAGGTTCACCATACCCCTGCTCGTAGGTTTCACCAAAGTGGTAAACATCCTGCATCACTTTGGGTTTTCCTCCCACACTAATCTTACAAGCCATGACATAACTGGAATACTGTTGAAAGCACCGTTAAAACCCAACTCACTCACTCATTACCAGTACTGGAGCTTCAGTAATCTCTGTTAATCCAGATTGAACCATTTGTATTGAAATTGTCCCCATTAAACTATTTATGGATAAACAGATCGTGGGTACAAAGTACATGACCCCTTTGTATACACTTAGAAAGTCCAAAACAGTAGCAGTGATATATGGAACAGATATCCTGGGGTTATTAATTTGGTTGGAATTTCAGTTGGCCTCAAAACACACAAGTCCATCTAACAAGTCTAGCTTATGGCTATGCAGTAACAGTGATATATAAGAACAGGTCTAGCTAATCCCTGTGCTGTAACAGTGATATATAGAACAGATCTAGCTAATCCCTATGCAGTAACAGTGATATATAAAACAGGTCTAGCTAATCCCTATGCAGTAACAGTGATATATAGAACAGGTCTAGCTTATCCCTATGCAGTATCAGTGATATATAGAACAGGTCTAGTTTATGGCTATGCAGTAACAGTTATATATAGAGCAGGTCTAGCCAATCCATATGCAGTAACAGTGATATAAAACAGGTCTAGCTAATACCTTTTCAGTAGCAGTGATATATAAAACAGGTCTAGCTAATCCCTATTCAGTAGCAGTGATATATAAAACAGGTCTAGCTGATCCCTTTGCGGTAACAGAA
This sequence comes from Haliotis cracherodii, assembly GCF_022045235.1. Classification (NCBI taxonomy): domain Eukaryota; kingdom Metazoa; phylum Mollusca; class Gastropoda; order Lepetellida; family Haliotidae; genus Haliotis; species Haliotis cracherodii. The sequence continues at coordinate 66,801,089 of NW_027266264.1, forward strand.
CAGGGATACTTATGGTGATATCTACAACATATCTTGCTGATCCGATGGAAAATCTACACACTTGCCTGTTTATTGTATACAAAAGTAACATCTAATTGTGTTGACTGGTATATGGTCCATGAAATGTTATTTCAAAATAACTTTACAATATACATTTATTTTTTGTGTCAGTGTGTAATATAGCTGGACTGGTTGTAATTAATTTAAATGCCTATTTTCCTCAGTTGTGGTTCAGGGCTAAATGGGTTTTTTCTAAGTTGAATGAAAAATAATGTACCTCCACACTGACTCTCGGTTGACTTGAGTAAAACATTTGACATGCAGATGTCACTGCATGGAGTTTTAGGATGTACAGATTTAGCAGCTGCTTGTTAACTTCCTTTGCTATAAATGTCCTCTGTGTTGTCAACAAGAATACTCACAAACCTATTGTTGGATGGTTATGTACTTTTGAAAGTATTCAACGTGTTCGCATAAGAAATATGTAGTTGGTTTATTGATGCCCCCATTTTAATTCCATCACCTGTCTTATCCTCATGGTTGTAGATAATCCCAGCATGGGAGGATTATGTTTGAGAGGGTTAAGCTTATGTGATTTAGCTGGGTGAAATTAGGGAGGAGGTTCACCTCAGCCTGGATAAGGGAGTGAGATATCGGACCCAGGGGACTTTTACAAGGGGCTCCAGCTGCTAAGGAATCTCGTAGTGAAAATATTGTGACACAAATTCCTAAAACAATGTAGTACAACCTGGTATTAGTGAGGGTGACATTTCTGTGTTGTGATAAAGCTGTCCTCTCAAGTATTGCCCTGTTGAGACAGGTGTGAGGCAGGGTGGTGTTCTTGCCTGGTGTTTTTTCTCACTACAGGGGCAGAATACCAGGCCTCTTACTTTGACTTCTTGAAATTCATATATCAGACATGGAAACTTCTGCATAGAAACTTTTTTTTTTTTTTTTTGACATTTTTTATTCCTTTCAAAGAGTTGTACATCAGGTTCAGAGGTTACACAGTAGGTTTAGGCAATTGTAGTGATAATACGTTACATAGATGTACATTTGTTGTGATATAAATATAGCATGCATAATTGAAACACGCACACGCACACGCACACGCACACGCACACGCACACACACAGTACATAGAAACTTTAACCATTTATGAAACAAGAGCTCTCTTTCAACCATTTATAAGAAAAAAAAGGTTCAAAGTGTTGTGCTTGTTTGTGTCAGGGTGATATTGATTAAAGACAATAACAATGATATTAAATGGGTTTTATCACTTTTCAAACAAACAGATTGGATAGCGGTGATATGAACATATTCAAGATATTTTTTATTTGTGAACATAATAACATATTCCCAAGCCATGCTGGTTCTTATTATAATATATGCAAAGTATTATTTGACTGAGCAAAAAGCACATTGAATTCTACCTCTTACTAATTACTTTAGGACATGGGAGTGAGGTGAGTACTGTGTTTTATAACAGTATTTAAGTACATTTGGGAATAATGGAATGAGTTATTTTCTGCATTAAGGGAATTCAACAAAATTATCAAAAATAGTAAATAAACTTGTCAACTGTTTCATCTATACATAAATAGCAAAAACAGATACATGCTCTTTAGAGAGATTTACAAGCTTAATGATGTTGTGACTTGCTTCAATTACTCAAGTGTCCTTATCAGGATATAATTGAATGTTTGCAGTCAGTAAAGTCTTATTTGTATGTCTTTTTGAAAATCCAGGTGTCATAATTGCTGTTGAGATAATCCATGTCCTTCTAGCCCATAGTTTGGACAGGTGAATCATGTACCTGAGATTGTCAGGTATATCCTCAAGGTGTGGTAATTGACAGCCCTGTCACCATCAATCAGGTGCTAATTTCATCTTATGGTACAAGTGTCAAAAACTCAGGCTAATGATCATTATTGTCATAGAGGAATAGCCACTTGTTACTGTCACTCCAAAACTGTAATTAGTTGGATGATTAATCACAATTAATGTGGCGATGTTTTTCTTCCTTATTGGTTTTAGTAGTTGGTAGGAATGTATCATGTTTTTTCCACATAATAAGCAGACAGCAACAAATGTTTACAGCAGTGAGCATATAATAAATATTAACTGTTCCAGTTTGTTTTAACTTAATTAAAAATTGAGGTCAGTTTGGATGGGTTTATTGAAGTGTGAACGATTTAAAAGCACTGGTTAAAATGTGTGAACCTCCGGGCATGCGATAAAATGTTAAAAGACCAGGCAAACATACTATAATTAATTATAATGCTGATAAATGCAGGGATTAAAAGTGAAAAATAAAATAGAAAAATCAGTTGATCATAAGCACCGAGAGTTCAGGGAAACCCTGGAAAGTAGTTCCGTCCAAAAGTTCAGACTTCAATTACAAAAAATTTGTTCACATCATGTAAACTTTTCTGTCTGTTCACAGGTGTGAAATATCAGATCAGGTGACTATCCATTCAGCCAATCAGCATGAAAGAAACAGTGTATACTTTCAAGTATGAAATTATTTAATCTTATTTACAATTTAAACTTAATTGCAACAACTGAAATATGAGTGGAAATTCTTAGCTTATCTTTATAAGTAATCTTAGGTCATGTTAGTAAAAGTTTTGGTAGGGCTTTTAAATTGTCATAATGCCTTTTCAAGGCAACCATATTGAAAAGCTATTCATGGCTATTACTCAGCCATGTTTTGACAAAATGTAATGGATTTAAGTGATAGGTTTTAGTTTAGTATTAATGAAGAAAGAATTTCAATACTTTGTTTGAATTACTTCTTAAACAACTTCTTTAATACTGTAAAATGTGACGTTTCAGTATAGATCCTTATACCGTTGTCAACATTCAAATTGAACATAAATGTTACTTTTAAAAAACAGAGGTCACACATATGAAAGAGTTTAAAATATAATAAGAAAATCACAAGATGCTGTCATGCATAAAGCAGGTGAGGACAATGGAATTAGAAATAGATTCAAAATGTCAATGGCAGAAAACTATCAGTCAAAACAGATTCCATTGGGCACAAAAGGCAAACTAGTGATGACAAATATATGAATGGATCACCGAAATTCAGTGATGACACCAGGTGTTTGCAGTTTTTTGTTGATGTCATTGAACCTCATATATCAAAATTTATCATACCCCAATGGCAGAATGATAAAATACTAAGTATCCCACCTTGGAGGGAAAACAAATTTTCAGCGGGAGAATAAATCAGTTATACCCCGCCATGAACAAGACAGGCTGTACATGGATTTCCGAGAGGCCTTATGCCCCTCTTCGAACAAAAAGCCTCACGCTTTATCTGAGTCAATGAAAGTCATGTGACATAGCACAAGTTAAACTCAGCTCAATTGAACAGGTGCTTTTTATCAATTTACAATTTTTTAAAATTCTTTTACAATGTCATCTGAAAACATGTTGGTAAGATAAATTTAGATTGCAGTATCACGAGGGCCTCCAGCTCCTGGTTTAAAACCTAACATGGGACTCATAAAACCACATGTACCCCTCAGGATACTGATTCAACTTGTTGTATTCACTTGCCGTGTGACATATATAGGTCATGAAAAAAAAAAACAACATTTTTTCAAATAAGGTAAATAAATACTTGCTATTCTTGAAATTGTTTTTTTTATTGTGATAGAGACACAAATATAGATATCCTTTGTATATTTTGAGGTATTTAACTGTCAACAAAATTGACAAGGGGGTAGCCTAGTGGTTGAAGCATCCACTTGTCCTGCTGCAGGCTTGGGTTCCATTCTCCACATCACTGCAGTGTTATAGTTGGAATATTGGGGGCGGTCAGATAGCCTAGTGGTTAAAACGTTTGCTCGTCGTGCCGAAGACCAGGGTTCGATTCTCGACATGGGTACAATGTATGAAGCCCATTTCTGGTGTCCCCCGCCATGATATTGCTGGAATATTGCTAAAAGTCGCGTAAGACCTTACTCACTCACTCACTCACTGTTGGAATATTGCTCAAAGCAGCATAAACTCCACTCACTCACTCACTCACTCACTCACTCACTCACTCACTCACTCACTCACTCACTCACTCACTCACTCTAGACAAAACCAGGAACACTTTATTGAAGACTCACAGAGCTGTTGTTTTATTGCCATCAGTGTGTGTAATGTACATTGGCTGGAACTGACTGGGTGTCAACAAAGAGGGTCTAACCCACACATCTGTGACAAGGGAATCAGACATGGAAGATCTAGGGATGAAAGAGCACCTGAAAAAAAATTGTTTTGAAATAATTAAGGACTGGCCTCCAGTGTATAGCTTTCAATTAAACTTGAAAAGTGCAATGTCTTGGGGCAATATTTCACAGATTCATGCAGTAATGGGGATAGTCACTTCTGTGATTGAGGGGTCAGACACGCAAAGGCGTCTCCAATCCTCGGGCTATGGGTACCCTCTTATTACCAAACACAGATTCCAGATACACATGCTGATTGTGTTTTGATGAACTCTGCCTAACTACCACTGAACTGGGGTATAGAACAACTTCAAAGCTACCTGTTGATTGTCATATTGATGAACATCAAAGATTTGTAATCCAGGTAAACCAGGTGTGACACAGGTGAGGGACAATCGCTAGGTGATAATAGGAGACTCTTGGCCAATTAAGGTGTAGGTCAGGTGTGAGGTGTGACCGCCAGGTGTGACATATGCTAATTGTCCCAACACTGCCCTCAGGTGAGTCCAGGTCCCTGTGATGCAGCTGATGGTTCCAGGAGCCCATGGTTATTGTTTTACCTTGATAAGGTGATGACTGGATTTACAGATTTCTTTGTGAGCCATTGACCTGTATCCTAAACCTTCTTCCCATCACCTCTGCCGGATCCACTACAAGAGATGAAAGTGATGGCCTCTTGTTTCAGGTGTTAACTAGATTAAAGGGGATGTCCTTTAGACAATAACTACAGGGCCAGTTGTATAGGGCTCTTGCAAATAAGAATCTGAAAAGTATTGTTACATAACGAAAATGCATGTTTTGTGCCTGCAGGACTAAACTATGATGTATGGTATTGATTCTAGGAATAATTTCAACAATACGTCTCTTCCATCTGGTACACATGATTTACCTTCAACCTTTTTCTCAGGATCATATTACATTATATAAATTAAATTTTGTCACTTAGACCATTCTGCACAAAATATTGTTTGTGATCTCCTGGTAGAGTGTTTGTCAGAGGGGCTGATTCCATCTGTCGATACTTGAACATAAATTGAGAAAGTGCCATGCATCAGGGAATATGTTTTAGTGTGTAAGCAATTCTTGTTGTTGAAAAGTTGTGTCAAAGAATTTTATTCAGAATGGGATTTTTTCATGATAGTTGGCAAGCAGATGATTGTCTCCATCTCTTTCTGAAAATTGTTTCATGATATTGGGTGTGTTAATTATCTTTTAGTGTCAATTTTAAAACTGTCACATCAAGGAAGAAAGAGTTGACTTATTATTTCAAATAATAAATATGATAACAAATATATAAATATAATAAGCTTGTTTAAAATATGTTATATTTTAGGAAGACACTCTCGTAGTGAAATACAATTTCTAGTACCTTTTTTGGCGGAGACCCATCCTGGATTTAGACCCACCCTCTCAGAATAAGGTCAGCGATCTATGTATGAATAAATAAACAAATAAAAAACGAAGAAGTCGAAATCCATAAGTCACCTTGTAGGTAAATTGTGTGCATCAATAACTAGACACAATTTACTGTAGCTTCTGTGTTCATATTGTAAGGGACATGTGAATTTTAGGATTTCATGCCAAAAATATGATCGACTCTGAATCAAAGGTTTATTTAATTTATTATTTTAGTTGTTATATATTTCTTTTATCACTGAGACTTGCCTAAACACTTACATTTTGAAAAATCTTTACTGAAGAAATTGTCAACATATATGTTGGTATATTTTAGCTTGTGCTTAATATATTCTCACAGATGCAGCTGTTTTGATTGTACATTTATTGCATAAATCATGTACCACGTGTGACAAAGTTGACACAATTTATGGATAACAGCTTCTTTAATCTACTGTTATCCCGAAGTTGTTATCCATGAATTCCCTCTATTTTGTCATCCATCAACAAGGAATGCCTGTCAAACAATTTACACCACATCCTTCGAAAGACAATAAAAGGTTGATTATGTAAAAAAATGTTTGTTAACTAAACTTTTAATGAGCTTTTGCAACTCATGTTGAAATAACATTTTGAAGAAAAATATCTGTAGTCACGGTAACTGGATTTCAGCATCAACATCACATTTACTGGATGACTTCTCTCAAACATTTACTGATACTTTATCAATAAAATGGCTCCTTATGATCTTAGTGATATCTTTCAAACAATTCAGTTCATAAACAATTCAATGGGCCGTATAATCCTGGTGTTATATGGATCAGTTGGTGCAGTATGAAGACAACCAACCATGACATGCTAATTGTTTCAGATCACTTGATCTGTATGGACTGAATGAACGGGACAATGCTAATTGTTCTTTCCTTACAGGTGCAACAAGGTGTGACCAATTGTTGAGAACATTAACAAACTGTTGGACACTGGAAAGAGGTGTGATAGGAATTAGACGTGATTAGATTAACCGCAATGTCAGCTTTCAATTGATTTGTTACTTGGCTTTGTTCTCAGTTCGCACGTCAATGTAATTGTGAAGATTTTAATTAAGTGTTTCTTTGACGCTGATAATCATTCAATTTGTAGCGGTGTAACTGTTGTCAAAATATTACAGTTGGACAAGAAGCTAATTGGAAGTGGTGAAATATTTCCAGTTTCTGTCAATGGATAGCCATTGTTTTGTTAAATGCTTTGTAATAATAAAGGTAGTTTAGTTTGCATGTGCATACTACTATACTACACACACCACCAACAATGCAGAACAACCCTCAAATCTGCTGTAAACTGTAACACACAAATGTCTCTGGCAACACTTCTAAACCTCACTAAACGAGCTACAAAACTTCAAGGCCTTATCCTTGATAAAACAGGCCTACTAGGCCGCATCTGATAAACTACAAAATCATTCGATACCATGCTAAGACCCTTAAAAAAATATTAAAAAATAAAAAGATATAAAAAATTATATCCAAAATAACACACAATCACACAAACAAAAAGTATGTCTTTAGTATTTAATCTTATTTTTATGCAATAAATGAATCTGGATTGGTAAACAAGTCATCTGACCACGTTAATGTCGCTCCAGTACAAAGTAATAGAAACAAAATTATATTTATCAAATAATATTGATACATGTTGGTTATATATATACAGTAAACTTCTGTTATAATGTAGTCAATGGGACCACTAATTCTAGTTTGATATAAACGTAGTTCATTATAAGCATGTATACAGCAAGTAGTAGGTCTATAGAAAATAGTTGGGACAGAAAGAATAAGATTATTATATCTGTCAGTTTGTTATAAGTGTGTGCGTTATTAATGAAGTTTACAGTACATTGAAACAGAACCAAAATGAGTGGTCAACAGTTTGTTGGCATTGATGGAAAGGTGTTTAATTATAAAGAAAAGCCAGTCATTAACTATTTAATACTTAGTGCTTGTCTTGAAGTACGAATTAAATCCTATGTTACATGTAACACTTCAGTGCAAATCTGCCAGAACGTAGGATGTACATATGGACCGAATCCAAACGATCTACATTGACAGATTTTAATCATTTCCATTCCCGTAAAGCACTGAATTTAAACTGTAACCTTTCAAATAGAAAAAAGTGAATTGTTTCTTAAAATATTGTAGCTAGCTCATGTGAAAAAATAATGCAGTATATCTTCAAAGGGATAGCCACAAGAGCTTACTTACTTACTTTGGAGATTTAACGTGCGCTTTCCGACTGATGCGTATTTCGCACACGGGCCCGGCCAGGCCATTTAATGTGTTTTCGAAAGGGGCGAAAGTGGTCTGTGAAACCCAAGAGAGGCCAACCCAAGAGCTTGATGCATATGTCTTTGTATGAAGGCCATGTGTGGGGGTGACAGAGATGGAAGCCACTGTGGTGGCCAGATGTGGAGAGCCACATGCCCATCTCAATATCAGCGTTGGCTGCAGCCACCAGCTGCGCTTGCTGGGTAGGCCCCATAAACATGGACAAATAATGTGTTTCCTATCAAGATGGATAATAAAATTAATGAATCATAATATTAAATGTTGGGGTCTGGTTATTGTGATGATGGACGTTTTTTGTTTCATTTATCATTATTAGAGACAAGTCTGTTTTCTATAACCACCACATGAGATTATCTTTCATTTTTGTGTGTATATCACCTCGCACTGATGACAAGTTCAGACAGATGCTAATATATCTGCATCAAGTGGTGATTGCCCTATCCTCTTCATCCAAAAGCCGCCTCCGTGTTCTCGAGGGAAGAGCATCTGCCGGAGTGGGAAAGTCGGTGGTTCCATTTCTGCCTGTATGATGCCCAAAGAGGTTAAAAGATGGTTCTTGTTGTTACCCTGCCTGGTTTCCGGCATTTAGGGGCTAAAACAAGGACTGGTCAGCTTGGAGTCAGCATACAGTGTCTGAGTGGGGCATATCTTACAAAATCAGCTTTAGTCTGGACTGGTACAAGCAGCCTGACACATGCATGCATGTTGCTACATAAGTGCAATAATCTTGAACATGACTTTCAAACCATTTCACCTCACCACTTCATCCAAATTGTGTCTGAGTGGGGATTCAAACCCAGATGTTCAACCAGCTGAAGACGACCGATGCACTGTGGTTATCTAGCACAATATGTAGATGTTCAGCCAGTGTAGATTCACTACAGGTGATGATGTTTCACTACAGGTGATGATGTTTCACTACAGGGGATGATGCTTTACTACAGGGGATGATGCTTTACTACAGGGGATGATGCTTTACTACAGGGGATGATGCTTCACTACTGGTGATGGTGTATCACTACAGGTGATGATGTTTCACTACAGGGGATGATGTTTCACTACAGGGGATGATGCTTTACTACAGGTGATGATGCTTCACTACTGGTGATGGTGATTCACTACAGGTGATGATGTTTCACTACAGGTGATGATGCTTTGCTACAGGGGATGATGCTTTGCTACAGGTGATGATGTTTCACTACAGGTGATGATGATTCACTACAGGTGATTATGATTCACTACAGGTGATGATGTTTCACTACAGGTGATGATGCTTTACTACAGGTGATAATGTTTCACTACAGTGATGATGTTTCACTACAGGTGATGATGTTTCACTACAGGTGATGATGTTTCACTGCAGGTGATGATGTTTCACTGCAGGTGATGATGCTTTACTACAGGTGATAATGTTTCACTACAGTGATGATGTTTCACTACAGGTGATGATGTTTCACTACAGGTGATGATGTTTCACTGCAGGTGATGATGTTTCACTGCAGGTGATGATGCTTTACTACAGGTGATGATGATTCACTACATCTGATGATGATTCACTACAGGTGATGATGATTCACTACAGGTGACAGGTGGTGTAAGTGCACAGCTGAGGATGAAGTCAGTCCATACCAATAAGCCATTTACCTACTTTATTCAGACAATAAACAACAAAATGATAAGGACTGATACTAAAAAAATGAATCTCAAATTTTGAAAAGTATGATGATACTAATAACATTAATATATTAATGACATCTGATATAAAGGACATATGTTTATTCTTACTCATGTGTTTAACACATGTCAGTTCAGCTCTTTGTGTATAAATGCCAGTCATGATAAACTTCCACCAGATGCTGAACTGTGTATTGCTTGTGCCATGCAATGCTTACTGTATAAACCTTGATAGTCATGATGCTCCACATCAATTTAAAACCTTCACCCCATGGTGACCTGAAGATTCTTACCTGACAGACATACAACTGGTATATATATATATAAGAAACGTGATGCCAAAGACAAATCAAGGAAATGTTTAGATGAGTGTGTGCCACATGTCCTCCAAATTCCCCCTAATGGACCAAGTGTTTGTGTTGTCTGGGATTGACATGCTCTGGCCATTTCAACTGACCGGTCAGTAGATACACTGTAGATGGACTGGTCAGCTGTATCTCAAGGGTGTTTACTCTGATAGGGAGTAGTATGTGCGTTTAATCCCCTTAAATCTCTGTCTGGTTCGTAGTGTGTCCTACAGGGAGACAGCTGACATGGATTTCAACTGTGTTATCAGTTCTGTGTTATGTTTCAGTACAGGTGCTGGTACCTTTATACAACTTTTTGAAAATATAAATAATAAAGATGTTGAAAGCCATCAACTTCATCCTACATCTTCAAAATGCCACTGAAAGATATTGTTCTACCTAGGTAATGTGACTCATGGACTTAATCATTACCTGTGCTAGTCATTTGTAATAATTATCCCCCGCCCCAACGAAGTTGGCGGGGGATATAGAAATGGGTTCCGTCCATGTGTGTGCGTGTGTACGTCCCGAAATCGTTTTCGGAGCATAACTCAGAAACTGTTAAATATTTCTCTACGAAACTTTGCATGTCTATCAGACTCATGCTGAACTGGTGCCTTTTGCTATTTAAGAATTTTATAAATTTTTATTTTTTTCGTTTCCATGGCAACAACTTGGACCTATGTTCCGGAGCGTAACTCAAAAACCATTAAATACTTTCTTACAAAACTTTGCATGTCTACTAGGCACATACTGAACTGTTGCCTTTTGCTATTTGGGAATTTTATGAATTTTTATTTTTTTACGTTTCCATTGCAACAAGTTGGACTTAGGTTGTATAGGGTAGAGTTTGTTTCTGGAACGTAACTCAAAAACAATGAAATAATTTCTTACAAAACACATACTGAACTGGTGCCTTTTGCTATTTAGGAGTTTTATAAATTTTTATTTTTTACGTTTCCATGGCAACAAGTTGGACTTAGGTTCTATAGGGTAGAGTTTTTTTCCGGAGCATAACTCAAAACCCATTCAATACTTTCCAACAAAAACTTTGCATGTTTACCAGACGCATACTGGACTGGTGCCTCTTGCTATTTAGGAATTAGCTTTGTACTTAGGCTTTGGCTTGTCACACAAGACGATGTTCAAATCCCCATGGCTGCATTGGGTGTGCGTTTGTGTGTCCTGCTGTGAGTGAGTATAGTTTTACGCCTCTTTTAAGCAATATCATGGCAGGGGCCAGAAATAGGCTTCCAACATTGTATCCTTGTTGGGAATCAAACCCGTCCTTCCGTGTGACAAGCAAACACAACAACCAGGCTATTCCACTGATATTGTTGGAATATATGCTGCATAAAACCTCTAACTCACTCCTTACCATACGGATGAATAGGAAAGAATGATAAGTATTCTATATATAAAATAGGCTATGTTTGATGGAATCCTTTCATGGTCAAATGACATTTCTGGAATGAAAACAAGACTTACACTCTGTCAGTCTTCTGTAAACAGAATGAGCACACAGTGGAGATCCCATGTAGTCCTAAGGTACCATGCGATTGTGTAAGTGCTGATTAATGAGCTTCAATACTGACTGTTATAAACCAAACAAGTATGTATAAACACAACCAGGAGTACACTGCCCTTATCACAACAACCTTGCTAAGGTGAGCTACAAAGGTCATCACCAGGTGAGCTTTAATTCTGTGTTTACTCCCTGTGCAGCCCAAATGTCTGGAGGTCTGCCCTCAAACAGAAGCCGAATGGGTTATGGCCACTTTCCTCTGGCCATCTGACTGACCAAAGTAAACACAGACTGAACCAGAGTCTCATCGTGGGCAGTGTTTACAGGGATACATCAAAGGATTATCTTGTCGGTGTGTGCAGTACTATATACTACTATATACAGGGGAGGAGGGGTAGAAGGGGTGGTGGGGGAGTCTTGGGGGAGGGGTGTTCTGTAACTGTGGGGGAGGGGGAGCTGAGGACTCAAGAGGGTACTTTGAAAAAGGGGTGTTTGACTCTTGGGGAGGGGTACAGAAACTTTGGAAAGGCAGTAGGGATCATTGTAGAGGCAGATGGGGAGGGACATAGAGTTGGGATGGAGATTTTTTAGGGGACTTGATGTGGGGAAGTTTGGAAAATGGGTGCTAGATCCTTTAGAGAGGGGCAGGGAGACCTTGGAAAGGGAGTAAGGGTCCTTGGAGAGACAGGGGGGGGGGGGGGGGGGAGAAGAAAAAAGGATGGAGGTGTGTAGGGAGATGGGGAGTGGGGGACTCATTGTGGGTACCTTGGGAGAAGGCATGGTAGGTGTGATTTATAATTGGGCATAAGAAATATGGAAGCAGTGGTTGTGTTTGTTTTAAGCATTCTTTTTTTTTTTTTTTGTCTAAAAAGACAATGCGATTGGGAACAAGTGCAAGACTTATTGCCATCTGTGTGAACCCTCTGGCCCTTTCTCCCAAACAAGCAACGGATGATGGTGTTAGGATGAGGAGTAACTGTCCACACTGGTCTTACAGGTTGAGGGGAGGAGGGGAGAAGGGATGGAGGGGAGGGTTTGACTAAGCTTTTGATAGTAGAGTTTGATTTGGATGAAGCTCAACAGAAAGAGGGGCTAAACACTGGACTTTGGAATATAAACTTAAGGCTTATGGGTCAATAGTAATTTGTAAATGGTGGTTCTTTGGATAACTCTTTGATGAACCAATTCATAGACCTTTAGCAATCATGTGAACCCTTTGATAAAGGAGATGGCAGGATGCTGGTCAGACCAGGGACTCAGATATGGCTCGGTGGTCAGCATAAACCCTGTAGACAATTTCATAGCAATCAACGAGCTGAAAGTAAAACTGTTTTTGTTTTGTGGTAAGAAATAAAATATTTGGGAAAGCAAGACATTTATCACTATTTTGGAAGTTTGAGTCTAACTCACCATTACTGACAAAACAAGAATGGAGGTCCAAACCAACAGCATGGTCACATTGCTTTACTTATGCTGGAAGGGACGATGTGGTAGTCTTGTGGTTACTGATCGGGACCCGTGGAGATTCCAGGTCAGAACAGCTCCCCAGTAACTTATGCTAGTCATAATAGGTGACCAAATGGATTGGGTGGTCAGGCTGGAAGACTCGGTGGATAGGGTGTCATCATTCCCTGGTGGCGTGGGTCATTATTCACAATATCGATCACTGGTCCATTATTATGTAACTGACACTGTCATATAGCTGGGATATGTGGGAGTGTAGTGTTAAACAACAAACAACTACTGATCTGGGTTCAGTTCCTAACATGGTTACTGTGTGTGAGCCCACTTTTTGTATTACTTTGAAAGAATAAAGACATCTATCTTTCATTGATAATACAATTTCCACATGCAACTTAAAGATATACCAAACAAAAAAGTTAGAGATCATTAATATTTTGGGCATATTTTTGGTAGTTAGGACTAAGCACACACCTTCATAAAAATATCCCCCCAAATATTCCTGATCCATAGCGTTTTTGTTCAGTATGTATATATACATGATCACAAAAGGTCAGTGGAAATATTAATATGCACATGCACAAGGCACTGACACCTTGGTATAGATTTCCCGAATGCTAATCTTTGTAGGGGATCAAATTATCAATTGTAAATTTTAAGATATGTTAGATCCCTAGGACAGGGATTTTTGTGATCAACAAGTTTCTCTATGGAAACCAGTGACATCCAATCACAATTTGAGATGCTGAGACATCAACCTATCAGCAACTAGTGTTTTCACATTGTGTCCGCTGTAGAACGTGAAACCCTGACCAGCAGGTGCCCCTAAGCTTATTACTGCTGACCGGTAGACAATTACCTTGACCAGTACTGGACAATACCCCTGCCAGGCTACCTGGGAAATGTTTCTGGTCTGTTTGCATACCCAGAATGCTTTCATCTGACACCCTCCCGAACTTGCACCTTCTACACGATGAGGTACCTGTTTTAGGGTCATCTCGGAACGCGTTATATCTCTTGGCACCCTGGGGTCCATAACACAAACCCGGGTATATTGATGACCCCTTAACTGACCCCTACAATCTTGTTTGTCTCGTAAACACAGCTAATTTAGGAGCAGGTAATGCATATCATACATTGATAACTAACTCTCTGCACTCCCATTGAAGGCAAATAACCCTTAGAAAGGGTGAATGTGACCCCTATTAACTTAAGGGCAGATGTATTGGCATCTGAGTGGAACTGCCTTTACAGTCATGTCATACAAGCTAGGAAATGTCACTTCATTTGTGTCCATATTGAAACAGAATTAACTTCGAACATTATGGAGCAGTTCCATTACCAAGGCAGGGGACAGAGTGGCCCCTACTGATTTAGCTGGGAGGGGACAGCATGGCTCCTGTTGATTAAAGAATTGTTATCACTGAACTCATCAAAGAGCATATTTTGGCAGCTGGATTTCATTATAGATAAAATACTCCTGGCAAAGCAGTTCTGAATATCAATTTCTTTTTTTAATAATGCGTATTAAAATCATTGGCATGGGATATTTAAGGGATTCATGTGCATTAAGCAAATTCTGTTATCTTTAATGCAATTCAGATATTAAACTAACCAGCCTTGGATGAACCGATTGCAAGCTTGCTTTATATGCTACACTATATCAACACTGGGTCAATGAAATCGTAGATTACCCGATACCTTTCTTTCCTCTGAGAAACCAGTTTTGGAATAGAGCTGCTAGGCTTGCTTTCATATAATGTAGATCGGTTTGGGTTTGTAAAATACATATATTCCACAGTCATGGTGCAAGGCTAATGCTAAACTATTAGTATAGAATATGTTAAGAACATATTATTCATAAATAAATAATATATGGTCTTTAATATGCTGCTAGGGGTCATGAATACTTTGGGGACTATTTCGATGAAATTGTTTGCTCAGTTCTCACTACAAACAAATATCTGCCAAAATATTTTTGATCCCTAACTTCTTTCTTCAGTAGATACTGCAAATCCAGTGAATGCACATATTAAACTTCTATTTATTTCAATGTAAAAATATATGGACATAAGATCAAATTGTTTCTGTTATATTAAGGTTATGATTTTAAACAGTGTTGTTTGGAAATATAACTCTGTCATCTGAGGCAAATATTTGACTAATGTGATCTGTTCATGCATAATTTACCCTAACAAAACACTTTATAAGCCTTTAAGTATATTAGACATTTCTTGTGCACCTATATATTTGATGTGGAACATTTTATCATCCACTGTGTGTTGTGATATTTTATGTAAATATTCTTGTATCGGAGATGTCTTTAAATAGGCACTGTGTCTGTTGACCAATCAGTTTGGAAGAAATTGTATTATTGTTTAAACCATATCACACCAATTCTTTCATAATACTTGGATGCGAAAGTGGATTTGTTTTGTTTCTGCTCCTTCAGCTAGCAGTTCTGCCCTCATAAAAGCCATATACAACTATTGACCTTGAGGACAACATCTATTTGTGCTGCCTGCATCATGAAAAAACAACTATCAGACAGACCTTATGATAATCCTGATTAATTAATTAGCCTTCATTTTTATCTGTTTTTAAAATATGTGTGACTTCTTCGACAATTTATGTCAGGGTTTTAGTACTACACTAGACATAACCTTGTCATGCACTCTCAAAGATAATGTCCTGAATATTGAAACCATTATGAGGTTGACAGAATAAAATGACCCCATGCACAATTTCTTAAAAACGGTTAATTGGAGGTGAGGTGAAAGGGGTTTAACATCGCGTCCAAGATCATTGCTGTTATATAATGACATGCATGCATGTGTGGCTGCTAGTACTAGTCCGGGCTAATGCTGATTTTATAGTGCTAGCCCACTGTTTAACATAAACACCCCACTCACTCACAGTATACTGACACAAAGCCAACCAGTCCTTGTTTTAGCCCCTTATCGTCAAGAGACAGACAGAGTAACAACAAGTACCATCTTTTAACTTCTTTTGGTATGACATAGCCAGGGATCAAACCCTGGACTGTCAGCTCTCCAGGGATTTAATTGAAGACATGAATGAGGCACACAAGACAAAAGAATCTCTTGCACAGTTGTATATGAATGTAAGAAATGGCTATCCTTCTGTAAAAACAGTAACGTCTTTGCCTTTGAAGCAAACCACATAATTGTATTTTGATGAGTCCTGATGAAGCACAAGGTGACCAGAGCTTCAGTAGTCAGCATCAAATGTTCAGCTTTGTTGTGTCACCCACACTGCCCTGAGGGAGACTCCTGTGATCCCTTTAACACACCAGCCTCTGAGCCCATTGGGACGTATTTGTCCAATTAGGACCCTAATCCGTCTACAGCAGAGATCCATCATGAAGCTTCTGTGACAATTCTACTGGTTTTTCCCTGACATATGAAATATTAATGTCTTGTGTGCGTGTAGAAAGGCTATCAGCCTGCAAATGAAAGTTTACCTTGCATCTCCTGGCTTCAGGTTCTCCATCTCCATCTTGACCAGCTTCTTGTAGGGACAAGGTAGAATCACTGATTCACCCTAAAACATCACCTTAATGATGGGAAAATGGGCAATACGGATGTATGTCTCACTTTGACAAAATTTATTTCATGGTTAGGGAATTATGCTCTTGTGATGGAGGGCTTTCATCTCTTTGTTGTGGTCATGGAGATGGCAGAATTGTGCTGGTGAGGCAGGTACAGGGGTTGTTTGTGGGTGATTTTGTGTTATGGAGCTGTGTTTTCCTGAGTATCTGGCTTGATGGAGATGAGATTGATGCCAGTATATTTATGTCTCTGCTGCATTTAGCACCATGGTCAGAATGATTTTTGTTAGTGAAGATATTTATGTTCAGTTTTTATACTGTGTGTATGTATGGTTTATGCTGTGTGTATGTGTGGGTAGTGGATGTATGGTCTATGCTGTGTGTATGTGTGGGTAGTGGATGTATGGTCTATGCTGTGTGTATGTGTGGGTAGTGGATGTATGGTTTATGCTGTGGATAGTGGATGTATGGTCTATGCTGTGTGTATGTGTGGGTAGTAGATGTATGGTCTATGCTGTGTGTATGTGTGGGTAGTGGATGTATGGTTTATGCTGTGGATAGTGGATGTATGGTCTATGCTGTGTGTATGTGTGGGTAGTGGATGTATGGTCTATGCTGTGTGTATGTGTGGGTAGTGGATGTATGGTTTATGCTGTGTGTATGTGTGAGTAGTGGATGTATGGTTTATACTGTGTGTATGTGTGGGTAGTGGATGTATGGTCTATGCTGTGTGTATGTGTGGGTAGTGGATGTATGGTTTATGCTGTGGATAGTGGATGTATGGTTTATGCTGTGTGTATGTGTGGGTAGTGGATGTATGGTTTATGCTGTGGATAGTGGATGTATGGTTTATGCTGTGTGTATGTGTGGGTAGTGGATGTATGGTCTATGCTGTGTGTATGTGTGGGTAGTGGATGTATGGTTTATGCTGTGGATAGTGGATGTATGGTTTATGCTGTGTGTATGTGTGGGTAGTGGATGTATGGTCTATGCTGTGTGTATGTGTGGATAGTGGATGTATGGTTTATGCTGTGGATAGTGGATGTATGGTTTATGCTGTGTGTATGTGTGGGTAGTGGATGTATGGTTTATGCTGTGTGTATGTGTGGGTAGTGGATGTATGGTTTATGCTGTGTGTATGTGTGGGTAGTGGATGTATGGTTTATGCTGTGTGTATGTGTGGGTAGTGGATGTATGGTCTATACTGTGTGTATGTGTGGGTAGTGGATGTATGGTTTATGCTGTGTGTATGTGTGAGTAGTGGATGTATGGTCTATGCTGTGTGTATGTGTGGGTAGTGGATGTATGGTCTATGCTGTGTGTATGTGTGAGTAGTGGATGTATGGTCTATGCTGTGTGTATGTGTGGGTAGTGGATGTATGGTTTATGCTGTGTGTATGTGTGGGTAGTGGATGTATGGTCTATACTGTGTGTATGTGTGGGTAGTGGATGTATGGTCTATGCTGTGTGTATGTGTGAGTGGTGGATGTATGGTTTATGCTGTGTGTATGTGTGGGAAGTGGATGTATGGTTTATGCTGTGGATAGTGGATGTATGATCTATGCTGTGTTACTAGTTAGCAGCAATTTGCCCTCCAGTTTTAAATGATTCTTATTTCAATTATTTTCAATGAATAATATGTGTAACAAGGATGTGTGATTCTATAAAGGTCTGTTTATTTCGGTGTCTAGTCAATATTTCTTGTCAGAGTACTACATTTCACTAGTGTATCATCTATTTGCACTCTGTCCATATCCCTGTTTAGGTGCATGTCAGACTGACAAGAAACTTCAACACCCTTACTATGTGTTCCAAATGTAATATATTATGTCAATATTTATTTAGTGCTCAACAATGCCTATAACGATAGAAGTTAACTATCAAAACAGTCAAAGTAATTTCATGCCATCCTCATTGATCTAAACAAAGTCATAATTCCCTCAACATCCCAAAAATAACAATTCTGTGCATCACAGCAAAACACACGTAAACAACATTTCCCCCTCTGCACTCTTCAGAGATTTGACAATGGGGGCAATTAAAACCATATCGTAGTCAAAACAAACCACAGTGTTGTTATCCGAAACCTCAGATCCATTTCCTTCAGTAATGGCTGTGATAACAACCCATGGTATCAACAGGGATTTAACCCGTGGTATCTGCTGCTAGCTTAACACCTTTTAATGCATTCAGGTTATAAATTTGTAATGTTTTAAGAAAGCTTTGTTGTAATCACTGACTGGCTGCTGTTTCTTTAATAGAGTATTGTTAAAGACTAATGGGATAGAACTGTGTTCATGGTGTTGGTAATTGCCTCATTAGCATCTGTGTGAACAATTACTAACGGGATCATGGAACAAACCAACCCAAACTTGAATTATTGTTTTTAGTAAATCAAACGTTAAATACTATTTTGTTATAAAACATTTGTTGTAAAAATATGGTATTTAAAAAATAACAATAATTATATAATGAGTAATCAGGTTGGGATCATGAATATTTTTGTTTAGTGAAAACAGAGAACACAATTTCCTAGAAATATCCCCAAACATATTCATGATTTCTAGCTTTGTTTTGTTCAGTATATGTTGAACTTCTCTATCAATAAGGTCAATACATATGTCAAATGATCAATTAATTTGATGTATTTTCGATTAACATGACTGAAGTTTAATGTGATCTCTAAGTGCCATGGTCTCAATGAAGACGGGGTAGAACAGATCTTCAGCAACCCATGCTTGCAGTAAGAGACAACTGACGGGATCAGGTGGTCAGGCTCGTATGTCATGTCATCGTATCCTGATTGCGTAGATCGATGCTCATGATGTCAATCACTGGATTGTCTGGTCCTGACTTGATTATTTACACACCGCTGTCACATAGCTGGAATATTGCTGGGTGTGGTGTTAAACAACAAACAAACAAAAATTAAGTGCCATGGTGCATTGTTTGATGTCTTCCCAAAAACTTGGAAAATATTTATTTTGGTAGTCATCAGTGTTTAAAATCATTTATGTGATTTCTTTAGGACTCAACAATTTATTTGGGGGATATGGGTCATAAGGATTTCTGTTTGGGAGAAACTGTTTGTGCCTCGTTTGCGCATTTTTGGAATGGCAAAAAAATGGCCCCAAACCATTCACAATACATTCACAATCCCTGCCTTCATCTGGCAAATCATTCTATCCATTAGTGTACAAAATGTTTTTCAAAGGCTTCTCCTTTCCAAAATCATGACACCTTAAGAGCACCAACCATCACATGTAATGGGATACGGATATGTTAATGGCAATAAAAAATAGTTTTTAGAAATTTAGGGGAAACTTGGTTCCCTCACAGTTGGTTTTTCTTCAGTGGACTGACTATTTACATTGATGCCACGCTGTCATCCCACAGATGGCAGACAAAATCAAACAGCCAATAGATATAAAAGTGTTTATGGCCTTCATAATAGCCACGCTTTCCTCACTGATTGGCTGACAATATCAATGCAAATATCAAACTTACAGCTTACAGCGAATATATTACTTTTCATCCATCTCGTGAGCATCACTGCCATTGCAGGTTGAAAGACAGGGAAGCTGGTATCATTGAAACATTTCAATTTATTCCTCATACATCATGCAGGCCAGAAGTAGTAGTGTGATGTTAAAGAATAAAAAGGATGAGTTTTTGTCCATAAAATGAACAAAGTTCCAAGAAAATGTGGTGAAACTAGTATAAGTGTTTCAAGCCTCTTATACAAACTCTGATCTCCAAAACTCCCCAAACTCCTAAGTGAGACTACAATACTCAGATTCCTTTCTATTATGCATAAAAACAGTTTCACCAAAAAATAACCCAATCCTCTAAGAACTGAAACTGTTATGATATGTATTTTTACACCCATGGATATAACCTGAAATGGTTTTATATGGCAGCTCTTCATATAGTGATGTAATCAACATGAAAATTCTAAAATCAGTCCACAAGTTACTTATATGAATCAAAGGTAGAAGAATGAAATAGTAGTGTTTTTGATACAATAGTTATGTTTTTGATACAATAGTTATGTTTTTGATACAATAGTTATGTTTTGGATACAATGGCTATGTTTTGGATACAATGGCTATGTTTTGGATACAATGGCTATGTTTTGGATACAATAGTTATGTTTTGGATACAATGGTTATGTTTTGGATACAATAGTAATGTTTTGGATACAATGGTTATGTTTTGGATACAATAGTAATGTTTTGGATACAATGGTTATGTTTTGGATACAATAGTTATGTTTTGGATACAATGGTTATGTTTTGGATATAATAGTAATGTATTTGATACAATGGTTATGTTTTGGATACAATAGTTATGTTTTGGATACAATGGTTATGTTTTAGATACTAAAGTTATGTTTTGGATACAATGGTTATGTTTTGGATACAATAGTAATGTTTTGGATACAATGGTTATGTTTTGGATACAATGGTTATGTTTTGGATACAATGGTTATGTTTTGGATACAAAAGTTATGTTTTGGATACAATGGTTATGTTTTGGATACAATAGTTATGTTTTGGATACAATGGTTATGTTTTGGATACAATAGTTATGTTTTGGATACAATATATGAAATTGAGTTTCTGTATTTGTTAAGCTCAAACACCACTAGCCCTGTCTTACAACTGCAGATTAACTTTATGTATTGTACATACATATTCCCCATGAATATGTTTATTAAAATTTAAAAACTGTATATCTTGTTTTCCTGGACCTTTACTTATTTAAGCAATGTTTTGCTTGTTTACGTTTCCAGATTTCGTTCATGAAACTAAATTGAGTTTGAACCATAACAAATTGTTTATAATGTTTAATAAGCAGGAACTTTTTAAATATAATAATTTCATATGTTTTTATGACAACTTGATCAGAAACACAAACACGTAGTCCATGTAGCAAGCAGTAAAGAGACATTGATTTCGAATGTCAATAGTGTATATTGTTGTATAACATGCCATACCAAGTCAATACAGTCAAATACCCAGACAGTAAGAAATGTTTGTAGATATTAGTCTTTAATGCCTTAATCATGTCTGCTCAGTCAGGGGTTCAACAAAATCATAAGTAGAAATTATACAAATATTGTTGCATATAGCATATGGGTTAGTGTCTATCTGGGACAAGGTGTCAGCGGGCTCATCCATATGAGAAGAGGATTAGTAAATATTACACCTAATACTTAACTGGGAGTTATCTAATGGTAGCAAATCATATGATAATGACTGGGATTATGTGCTTGTGTCAATGTTACACTGTGGCTAGATGTTTAGACTCTTGTGTCAGACAGATCAGCCAGGAACTGGGAGCGCTGGAACCATCCTTGACTTTCTGTAATCTGGGATAATTGTCCAAATATTGTTATAAAATGTACATGTCATGTGTCAAGCTAGCAGATGATCATGCAATAGCATTTATGGCTTAAAGCGCCAATGGACATGTTTGAATCTTGTTTGTCGCGACAAGCTGAAAGTAATGGGATATATTTAAGCTTGTATTGTTCTTCTGGGAAAATATTTTGTGATAAGTAGTTATGTTCTTTGAACCATGTAATTGATTGGGGTATAGAAACTTGGAGATGTCATGATAATATGGTCATATTGAAAAACATTATTACCAAACAGTTACTAAATGGTGTAGTTAAATGAAAATCACTTTGATAATTTAGCAGGAATTATTTGCTTTTAGATGTGGATAGCAGATATTGTAAAGTTCAAATTATATGTGTAAATGTCACTCTTTAAATAAAATGTAATAATGTTTGCAATAATTTCTATAGTACTAATAGTACTGGTATAAAGAGAATAATGAATTGTTTGTACTAGATATAGAAATTTGATTTAGGAAAAAAACAAATTAGTTATAAATAGGAAAATAATATAAATATATGTTTTGAACAACATGTAATCTATTTCAAAAATCATAATTAAATGTGATCAAAATATCTGTTTTTACCATCTTTGTATTATATGATTTTTTTTAAATGGTAAGATACAAGATTTCTTTTTATATAAGTTAACAAAAGATGCAGATGTAGACAAAATATTATTGCAAGATGATGGTGCTGCTGTGACTGTGTTAATTACAGGGGCATTGGGTGACACTTGCGCTGCAGACTGGAGACAGAGTACAACTTGCCAGTGTGAGACACGAGGCAGACAATGTTTGTTTACCACTCCCTACCCCACTCCCTGTAACATAATAAATCATTAGTACGGACTCAAGGCACTGATTTAACAGACTACAAGTAATTGGTGTCAGATAGAGCTTTAGTGTTACACCACCAGTTTTGATAATGATGTTAGTTTGTCATAGACAATGAGTGTTTAGCTTCATGGTTGTGGCATCCCAATTGATTGGCAGAAGAGAGCGATAAAACAGTATGGCAACAAACAAATAATTCATCCTCAAGTGTATATTGACTATTCACTCACTCAACAACACACAGACATTGACTCCCTTTTCATAAGTTAATGATATGCAAACAGAAATACTTTCTACTTTTTTTGTTATCAAAATATATTTTTACACTTATGATTGTAAACCTGTTGCTTCTCGGGTTTGTTTAACATTTTGTGAAACTGAAATTAAAAGTGTTTAGCTGTTAATGCAGGGGAATAGAAAATCTGAAAATGAACATTTTCTTAGACTGTCCTGATCAGAGTTTACAAGATTGTTTTGTAGACAGTTCTACTTTTACAGGGAAAACAAGTTCACAAATATGAAATGTATTATCTGTAAACATGCAACAGTCTTACATTTTGAATGAAAGGGCATTATCTTAATGGTTATCTAAAAATAGATAGATTGCCATGATTCTGCGATATACAGTCCATTTGCTATGATCGCATTATCATAAGGTGCCGTCATATAGCTGGAATGTTGCTGAGTGCGGCGTTAAACAACAAACAGACAAAACATAAGGGGGCGGTGGGGTAGCCTAGTGGTAAAAGCGTTCGCTGGCCATGCTGAAGGACCAGGTTCCATTCCCCACATGGGTACATGTGAAGCCCATTTCAGGTGTCCCCCGCCACAATATTGCTGGAATATTGTTAAAAGCAGCGTAAAACCATACTCACTCAGTATCATAAGGGGGACATGTTATCGCAAGGAAAGTCTTTGATGCTTTCTTCTTATTTTTTATGAAAAATTGTAACATTTTTTTTATGAAATATATCAGCACATAAAGGTGTATGTTTTTTGTGCAATGCAGTACAGATTTTTAGAACTTAGTATTTATATTTAGACAAAATCACCATTTATGTCTTTATCAGAATAAACATTACATAAAATTGACTCTAGAAAGATTCATTCATTGTTAGTTAAAGAAATAAAAATGATATAAAAAAAATATTCTGAAAACTTATTTATATGTTTGAAAATACAATTGAGATCCATAATTATCAAAATAAGCCTAAAGTGATTTACAAATTTTGTTTATTACTGACCGTTAGCAAGGTATTTATATAAACTTAAGGTCACTTGTAGTTATTTGAACTTATTTTCAAATGATATGTTCCTAAAGAGGTTTTAAGCAATACCACATTGTCATATACACATAGTGGCCAGTTGAGAGTAGTGTGGGAAATGTTTGTTCGAGGTATGCTAGTATGGCCTCTATGTACACACACCATATTTATTTATGTGAGGTCCCAACTCGGACCAATTACGGTACCTTGTGATGTGATGAACGCCATCAGTACTTCCACAGAGGAATAGGACTGAGGCCCATGTCTCGGATCTGTTTAGCCTTAGCTACTTGTGCAGTGAAACAAAATGGTTAGTTTAAACATTCTTTGTTACATTTTTCACATGGAGAGTTCATGAAAAGGTAACTGGATGCCTATCTGAACATCTCATATATCATAAGTTGCATTTGTGCATTAAACTGGTTGTGAACTGATCGTGTTGCATGGGGAAAATTTGACTAAATAGACTGTGCAAATTGCTGTGTAGAGTTTTGTCCCTTAGTTCTGCCAGGATACAATGACCTTGAATTGTAAAATAGGTTCAGTTTGATATACTCTGCACGTCCAAACCGGGTTCAAACATAATTTTTTACCATAATGCATTAGGGGCTGGTCATGTGACCCCTTCTTGAAATCATACCATGTGTTATAGATATACGGAAAGCTCTTGGAAATGTGCATTCGACAGTATCACTAAAATATATCAAAACCACAAAAATGTTGACTTTATAGCCATTTGAAATTATTATCATCATTTTTGGTGATTTTTTTTAACTGTCTATCAGTTACCCCTTATACTACAAGACCAATGGCGAAAACTCCTAACAGTATGCTATCTGCAGAAAGAGCAGGCCCTGGGCAGTAGGCTCAATGCAGAGAAATATAGGCCAGGGGGATAAAATGGGACAAAGAGTGAACAAAAAATTAAAAAGAAAAAAGTCCATGTGCGTACATTTAAACTGGACGAAGTGTGCAAACACATTTTTTAGATCCTCAGATCCTGTGTGATGGCGTACTAGAAATTGGTAATTTGACCTGTTTCAAGGGATTCATCAGGGTTTTTCTGATATAACCCTAATTAAAAAATATTTGTTTGACATCCCCCACCGGCTATCACATGCTCACATGTCATGGGTTTCACTGAAATGGTAACCGGCTGAGACCTGCATCACTCAGGGCTTTGCTCCATCATGGAGCTGACACAGAAAGATGTACATGTAATACTGTTCAAAGCAACGTTAGACCCAAAACACTCACTGAAGGGGAATAGTTCACTGTCAACAGAGATCTTAGTTGTTCTTATCCATACGTGTGCAAGACAGGAATTCCACAATGTTGTATTCATTTGACTGGACACTTAGTAGACTAACATAACGTTCCTGAATAAAGCTAATATATATGGTTAAATAAAAATTATAACAGTGTCTAAAATACCCACCTGTTCTAGACGGTCTATTTTGCTGTTTTATTGTTAGTTTTGAAAAGTTGCACGCCTGATGGTCTGGGAGTTAAAGTAACTAAGTTGACAATCCACCAGTTTATTCTTATTTTCTGAGAACCAACATCAAACAGTACTATTCTTATGTTTACCCTTTTTGTTACTTTTGTTTGTTAGTCTAGAAACTTCTGGACTGGCAACATTTTATCTGGTCTGGAAACTTTGCAATGTTGCCAATCCGGTTATCTTACTGAAATTTTAGGGAATGTTTTACACTGATAATAGGTAGGTATATGCTTTGGGGACTGTAAGCTGTGAAAGCCTGTTTTGATGGAAACTTAAAAGAATGGATATTGATTGTCTTTCAATTAGGGTGAGATTCAAATATGGTTGTGGGGTTTCAGTATAATGTATTGAAGTTTCTTTTGGGTTTTTTGTGGGGTAGGGAGAATGAAAGAAACAAAAAAAACAAAAAAAAACAGTCTGTCGTGGGAATAATACCAGTAGACATAGGCATGACAAGTACATACCTAGCCAGTGTTGATCTCTTCTGTCTCAGACAGTCTGTCACTTCTACTGTCACAGATGACTTGTTCCCCGACCAAACACCAGACTTTGTAGGAAGCAGACGACATGTGCAGGCAGAAGACAGAGCTGCTGGAAGAAGTTCAATATTTCTAGAGCCGCGAACATATCTGTCTGTATGCCTGACAGAATGCTGTCCAAGTTACCAAAATACCTATTTTCTGTGTAACATACTTTAAACATTAGCAGCAACAATCCCACTACTGTTCTACGAAAGACCAAAATGCTTCTCCCTATAATGATCTGCAGATGTATCTATGTTGTATGTATTGAATGTATTTAATATTCAGTTTAGAATTGATAAATACTTTTTTGTTAACCAGCTCAGCATACATACTATACTCCACGGCAACGAAGATTCATCTCCCTCAGACAATGAACACATTATAAAATCAGTTCATAATTACATCATTGAAACAAACCGCTTTACGTAAGTTATGTGTCAACTTAAGAATATAAAAATCATTTGTTATCTTGCTTTCCATTTTATTTCATTTTGTGTTACTCATTAATGTCTGCTCTATAGACTTCATTACAATCTACATGTATGATGTACAGTATTAGGAGAAGCATTAATATAGGCCTTTTTGGCCTGTTTGCTAATCCTTTTTCCATTTTTTAACGTTATGTAATATAAAATCTGAACATTAATGGAAATAAAATACTGTTTAAATCATTTAATATTCAAAAACATAATGTTCCAGATGTCCTCTTGACTGCCTTGTCATAGAAATCTTGTATTGAATGTATGTATTTTACTTATACCTAAGCGCTTTGGTGCTTTCAACTTGTATTTTATTTAGTCCTTGAAAAGTATTTAGAAATCATATGCATAAGGAGGAGAATTTATGGACGTCAGCTTCTGTATTATGAGAATCATAACATTTCAGAGCATATGCTGACTCCTTCATCAGGAGATCATCATCTGATTCACTCATTTTTGTTTATGTTCTGATTTATCAATTTTAATTTATGTTTTGATATTTTAGTTTCAATAGATATCCATACTTATTAATTTCAAATGCAGAATAATTAGTAACAACTTGCTAGAGGCATAAAAAGTCAATATGTTGGTGGTTATGCAAAAACATAACTGTAAAAGTTTTAAGTTGATATATTCAAAGAACACTGACAATATATGGACATTATTTAGAATGAATTATCCAAAAAATATGATGCATAAAATGACATATACATGGTGAATGGTGATACATTTTATGTCAGGGCTTATTTGTGTCTTTGAAAAGCATTTAGAAGTGATACACATAAGGAACAGAATTTATGGATGTCAACTTCTTTATTATAAGGGACACAATGTTTTGGAGTTTCAAGTTGAAGAAAACATTGACTTTCAGGAATCATTTACAAAAATTAACAAGTTTCCTGAAATAGCATTATTTTGTAATACAAGTAAGATTATTTATTTTTACATATTGGCTGTTATTAACAAATCCAGGGTTATTACAAACCACAAAAGTTCAAGCCAAGCCAAGACTACTCCAGACAGTTGATTGTTTAGCCTAATGTGCAGTATCACACATCACCGATCAGCTTTCAAATACCAATTCCCCCATTCGCCGGCACCATCATCATCTGATTGTCAAGTCACAAATATTTGTTCGTCGTTTGTTTGTCTGCCTCCTGTGCTATCAGTGGTTCTCTGTTTGACAGTCTTGCTGTGATTATACACTTTAATTAGTTTTAATTGAGTGTTGGTAGTAATTGTTGCATGCAAGTGTCAATTACCTGGTGGGGATTGTTAATATGGCTGACTGTGATTTCTGTTTCCAGATATTGTACTGTTACAAGGGTGTTAATTACTTTGAAACTTTTTTCAGAGACTAAGTATACTGTAAAATCCTAATTTCAGAATGTGTTGTCATATATGTCATGAATAATGAGCTGTCGTAATGTATGATAAATGTATGCATGTGAAATGTACAATTAAACAGTAAGCTTTCTATTTGGCTGATACATGTATATCAAATATATTTACTAAAAGAACTCTTTTATGTATCAGTTTGAAAAGTGTTCAGTATTTCTTGTTTTACATTAAAAGTCTTCTTTTCCTTTCAGATAGACAATATTTTGTCACTGGCATACCAATAGATAATAATTTGTAATTTGCACACAGTTAGACAATAGTTTGTCACTGACATACCAATAGATAATAATTTGTAATTTGCACACAGTTAGACAATAGTTTGTCACTGACATACCAATAGATAATAATTTGTAATTTGCGCACAGTTAGACAATAGTTTGTCACTGACATACCAAAAGATAATAATTTGTAACTTGCACACAGCTAGACAATAGTTTGTCACTGACATACCAATAGACAATAATTTGTAACTTGCAACACAGATAGTGTAACTTGATCTATTGTTCAAATGCATAAAATAGGAGAAAAGAGATAAAAGTTTAAAAATGTCAAAACATGTTAGGCAACAGCTGGCGTGTAACAAACAACAAAAGGAAATAAGATATTAAGGATTTGCATGGATGCTACTATTTGTTTATGTATTTCAAGGCTTTCACTTTTAAACACTTGAGAGTATTAGTGTGTTTTAGAAACTTTTCTAGCTGTGAAAACAGTGAGTCAGCCTGTATTAGCTTCCTATGACATCTTATTACTGTCAAGGTTTCCTTTGAAGAAAAGTCCAGATTTTTGTATTTCATATTTTACAGTAAAATATCACTGTTTGTGTTCATTTTGTGTGCAAATACGGAGGTGCAAATTGAAAAAAGTCGCACTTGAGCTATGGCATGTTTATTTGCAAGAGATCAAAGTATTTATTAAATCCCCTTGAAATCCAGCCGCAAATGAGACAACACACCTGAGATTATATTTGCCCCATTTCACTTTGTGCATATCGCTGACAAAAAGCGGGAAATCACAATATGCAATAAACAATATTTATTTAAGGTTTCATAATCAGCTGTGTGCTTGTTGACATTGATGTGCGAGAGAAAAAGAAGAGGGAATGTTTGTTGACAAAATGCTTCCCCTCTTCCGGGGAGATCGCGGAAGTAAAGTGACTTTTGAACGTCGCCTGTGCCTGCCAAGTTCCACATACAGTCAACGTTGACACCCTGGTATTGGCCAGGTTGTGGGACAGCTCAAACCGTTTCCTCTCTTTTGATGTTAAACTATGTAGGCCGCTCAACACACCTTTTATGTGTTGATTGTTTTTCCCCCACTTCCTGGTTGATGTGGAGATAGACCTTGCCAGACCAACTGACACACTTTCATATCAACATTTCATCACATGTAAATTAGCAATAAATGTCTTGAAAATGCTGTTTTTGAACCCTTTGAACCTTTTTTAACACAATGTTTCCGAATTTATAGAGTTCCCGATTACACGTTCATATAGAAATTGTATACTTGTTTACATTCTCTTGAATTAAAGGATGTTTTACTGGAATTTGGCTTTGATTAATCTTTTACGATGTATAAAACTTTAACCTTTAGCATATATATGACAGAAAACTTGTAAATGATTGAAATTTTAGTTCTTCATGGTATGATTAACATGGATCTCTTCTGTGCATTGAGTTGTTTGTTTAGATTTGTCTTATGAGTAAAGGTACCGTGGAGAGAGTGTATAGCATAGAAAATGTTAGAGCGAGGCAATGAACATGATTCACGTTAAGGTAGGTACTGACCTTGAAATATGGGTTGTCTGCTGTGATTGGGGTGCTTGTTTGTAGCTCAGGGCTTCAATTGATTTTCCTCTACTTTCCTGTATGGTGTCCCAGAACCATCACCAACAGTGTGGGTCTTTGCTGACTGGAGATGTGATTGTTGTAGTTCACTCAGTGCCTTCAGCAAGTACATGGTAGTGAGGACCTATTCTGACCTGGAATTAATGTGAGACAGACACTAGGAATGTCCCAATTACAACTGTAAGATAAGCATATGGCACTTGGGTCAGATTCTGACTCCCACAGGAGACAACCACGAGAAAGACCCATACTGACCCAGAATCCCACAGGAGGCAACCAAAAGGTAGACCAATTCTGGCTTAGAATCCCACAGGAGATTAGCATGAGATAGACCCATTTTGATCACGAATACCACAGAAGAAAGGTTTAGGATATTATAGACCTATTCTGATCCAGAATCCTACAGAAGTCAAGGTATATGACACTGTAGACCCATTCTGACCCATAACCCCTCTGTATAAAGGTATAGGATATTGTAGACCCATTCTGATCCAGAATCCTACACAAGTCAAGGTATATGACACTGTAGACCCATTCTGACCCATAACCCCTCAGTAGAAAGGTATAGGATATAGTAGACCCATTCTGACCCAGAATCCTACAGAAGTCAAGGTATATGACACTGTAGACCAATTCTGACCCATAACCCCACAGTAGAAAGGTATAGGATATTGGAGACCAATTCTAACCCAGAACCCCACAGTAGAAAGGTATAGGATATTGTAGACCAATTCTGACCCAGAACCCCACAGTAGAAAGGTATAGGATATTGTAGACCCATTCTGACCCATAGCCCCACAGTAGAAAGGTATAGGATATTGTAGACCCATTCTGACCCATAACCCCACAGTAGAAAGGTATAGGATATTGGAGACCAATTCTGACCCAGAACCCCACAGTAGAAAGGTATAGGATATTGTAGACCAATTCTGACCCAGAACCCCACAGTAGAAAGGTATAGGATATTGTAGACCAATTCTGACCCAGAACCCCACAGTAGAAAGGTATAGGATATTGTAGACCAATTCTGAACCAGAACCCCACAGTAGAAAGGTATAGGATATTGTAGACCAATTCTGACCCAGAACCCCGCAGTAGAAAGGTATAAGATGTTGTAGACCCATTCTGACCCAGAATTCTACAGAAGTCAAGGTATATGACACTGTAGACCCATTCTGATCCAGAATACTACAGAAGTCTAGACCCATTCTGACCCAGAATCCTACAGAAGTCAAGGTATATGACACTGTAGACCCATTCTGAACCAGAACCCCACAGAAGACAAGTATATGACACTGTAGACCCATTCTGATCCAGAACCCCACAGTAGAAAGGTATAGGATATTGTAGACCCATTCTGATCCAGAATCCTACACAAGTCAAGGTATATGACACTGTAGACCCATTCTGACCCATAACCCCTTAGTAGAAAGGTATAGGATATTGTAGACCCATTCTGACCCAGAATCCTACAGAAGTCAAGGTATATGACACTGTAGACCCATTCTGACCCAGAACCCCACAGAGGACAAGTATAGGATATTGTAAACCCATTCTGACCCAGAATCCCCACAAGGAGATTGCTTGGGGTATTGTTGAAGAATGCATGAAAGAATCCAATGAGAACTTCTGTCTTGCTCTACATACCTAATCATTTCATACTTCTAGATGAAGAGTGTATGTTAGAGTTGAAGGTCAGAAGATGTTGCAGAGATAAGGTTTCAAATGTCAGTGTCGCCTGCAGTGCAGTTTTCACAACCGTTGTGCTGACACCAGTTGCACACACCCTCGACAAAACCTTCCGTCAAGTGACAGTTTGTGAGTTTCGTTATGTAGATGACCTGCTACCATGCACAGCCTGACAGGGTTAAGGTATAAAAACCCTTCAGTATTTCCCTCTTATTTGGGCCAGGACACAATCCTTTATAAAAAGGTGTAGCTGAGAACTTAAAACTATTTTCATGGCTTTTAACAAGTGTGGTTACAATTCCTCCCAGTGTTTCACTACTTTGATGGGACTTACACTTCACGTGTAGGAAAGATTTTAAATGCCTTTAAACCGCAACTACTTGAAAACTTCTCCTTTCCTGTTTGACTAGGAAGATGTCAGTGTCCCTACTCATGTTTGCAATGCTGTCCTGGAAATCAAATTTAAGAAGTTACATACTTCTAGTGTTTTTAAAATGTGTTTGATGAAAAACATGTTTATAGTGTACTTATCCATCACAAGGCTAAAAAAACCAAATATGATATACTTCTCACAATAAGTAAATATGATGATATACTTCTCACAATAAGTAAATATGATGATATACTTCTCACAAAAAGTAAATATGATGATATACTTCTCACAATAAGTAAATATGATGATATACTTCTCACAAAAAGTAAATATGATGATATACTTCTCACAATAAGTAAAGGATCATCGGATTCATTCATATTACTATAGTTTATCTGTCATGCTAGTTACATACACACTGATTCTGCCATGACAGATAAACTTAAGTAATATGAAAGAATTGGGAGGTCCTTAACTTCTTTTGAGTAGTATCTGTATCAACCATCATCTGTTTGAATGATATCAGTTTATTTCATAATGCAATTTGCTTATTAATTTGCTTATTAATGATGGAATGGTTGTATGATTTTCTAGTCGACTATCTTGGTAATACGTGTTACAGGTAATACAGCTTGTGATGATAACTGGTCCAGCTGCTGAACATGTGAGCAGTTAATTGAATATCAAGAAACATAATGATCAGGTTCCAGATTATTCCATGTAGACTTTGAGATTTCTCCACACATATAATATGTGTATCTTTGTGTAGCAGTTTCGATGCTCGATTTTCTCAGGTGACTGGCTACTGACTATAGTCAGGTAGAATCTAAGTGTCTTTCTATTAGTTTTTACTAGTGTTGCAATCACAACTGATCATGTCACTCCGTCAATGAATATATTGCCATTGTAGCGGAGGTGTAGAAGGTACCATATTCACTGTATTAAGCACCCAGCTCCAATAGGCACCCCCTAGCCGCGATTAGCTGCAAGATTGCTGATGTGGCGTTAAGCCCAAATTTATCACTCACTCAATCCAATAAGCACCCTCTGACCAACTTCTAGATCTCCATATAAGGACACAAATTTGTATGATGGCAATATTTTCATGTGTATATCACAGATAGTCATATTCTTAGTGTGCGTGAGATATATTCAAGAAGCTATTTTTATAAACAAAATGCCTGATTTGGAGACTGGTTTGAAAAACATAATGTGCACCAATAATTTTCTTTCCAGATTTTCACTTTTTGTTTTACCAGTATACGTGACTTCTCATGTTCCGCATCACAGGGAAGAATAAACAGTATTGAGGAAGATATCATCGATTGTTAATAGACATTTATTACATCAATTCAAAACCAAAACAACCTCGGAGTTTCAGTGGCTAAATCCTTATTGTAGCATCCCTTCTTATTAACCCTAGTCAGCATTGCAGTGTTAGTAGTCATTTCCTTACTAGGAACACAAGACAAGTAAGAGTTTCGGGTGATGTTCTGGACTTGTGTGGCCTGATGAGGCCGGGGACGTTGGGGTAGCTTATTGGTTAAAGCATTAGCTCATAACACCAAAGACCCGGGTTCAATTCCCCACATGGGTTCAACGTGTGAAGCCCATTGTTATTGCTGGAATATTGTTAAAAGGGGCGTAAAACAATACTCACCCTCTCACTCAATGAGGGTTGATGTTCTGGACTTGTATGATGTTCTTCAGATGAGGCTGAAGTTAGACTTATGTGCTAGTTTTGTCATCTGTATTACCTTTGTGAAATGCCTGCATATTAATCCTTAGCAGTCACGCACAGAGGAACTGAATCAGTGTATATTTATAATCTGAAGTCAGGCTATTGGAACTTGTCAAGTGTTTAGACTATCATTCCTGCTGGACATCAGTTTGTCATGCAATAGCTTTCTCCATCAAAGCAGCAATTCTGCGTGTTCATATGTTTTACTTTATTTATTTCATCTGAGACAGTTAGCTTTGCCACTGGAATTGGCATCAGTGTCTCCTGTAGGAGATGGCTGTCGTGGTGTCATGCACATGGATCATTGATTATACATTTCTTCTCGCTGCTCCACCGGCAGCAGCTGCAGCAGCAAGTTCGAAGATGTGATAACGGTAATATATCGGTGGATATACCTGCATATACATCCCTGTGGATGTGTGATGTAAAGAACAATGTTCAACAATGTAACAAGTAGGAATCCATCTCTGTCTGTTGTGTATGAAATAAAATTCTATTGGTATCTCTTAGTTTGTTCCTGCAGTGAAAAGTCCTGGTGGTCATTAAATAGTCAGGTTTTCTGTATTTCATGAAAACCATAGCAATGATAAGAGTGGGAGTCGACAGTTGGAATTAGCATTTAGTCAGTACGACAATAGGCAATAATAATTTTACTTTGGCATTGGCATGAAAGGGTTTGAGATCATATTTGCCTGATAATCAGTAAAAAGCGGTACACAGAAATGTTTATTCTTGATTCTGATCTCATGTATTTTATGGAATTGATGTTTCTCAAACAGCTTTGACCAGACACTATCTCCAGGCTTTTGATAACTATGCAGTGTACATATATAACGTCAGGGCCAGAGAATGATCAGCCTAAACTATCTACTGAAACAGATTCCATTGGGTATAAAGACAACATAGTGATGAAAATGATATGAATGGATAACTGAGGGTAAATCTACTGGGTGCCGTTGTACAAAGTGATCTTAGCGCTAAGGTGATCATTCCTCCCATACTTTAACATAGACTTACAACAGTCATAGTGCTGAGGTTGTTTTGTACAACAGCACCCAGGTCTACTTCACAGTTGATTCCTGTGTTTAATTTTAACAATTAACTTTTTCATTTTTGAATTATGTTAATTTCTTACAATGCCAGTTAGAACAATGTTACACTTTCTATATTATTTTCAAGTCATTATACGCTATACAGTTACACCTAAGGAGCTGGGATAAGAATTCATCTGGGAATATAGAGCTTTTTGTATGAAGGGAAAGGAGTTCACAAGGTCTTGCTGTATTTTGCTTGTACCTATGAAGTATAGATTTCCGTCTTGAGAGAGTTGGTGAAAAATATGTTTAGCTGATCTATGTGTTATTTGTGCTGATGAAATGCTAGTCTCAATGGTTCATGTGTTAATTGTGTCTGTGTAATGGAGCTCTCAGTGTTTCAAAGTTCGGGTCAATGTAGCACCATGTATCAAAGTCTCCGAGCTCCATTTATTGTCTGCCTGATACTGTTGATGGTGTTTGGTCTAGACATGACATGGGGGGTACATCGAGTACCGGTAATACAAGATGGGAGAGAAGACAGCCTGCTTCATCTGAGGATACCGACATGTATTACTGACTGGTGCAGCTGCCAATACTGAATGCAGTCATCGAGATGATCATGATGGTTATTGTTGTAAAGATTATGATGTCTTTATTGTTAAGCAAAGGTTATGATGATCATACAGATAGTGATGGTGACATCATTATTATGGAGCAAAATATTCTCTCATTACTGAGCAAAATATTCTCTCATTACTGAGCAAAATATTCTCTCATTACTGAGCAAAATATTCCCTTTATTACTGAGCAAAATATTCCCTTTATTACTGAGCAAAATATTCCCTTTATTACTGAGCAAAATATTCCATAATTGCTAAGCAAAATATTATGATAGTGGTAATAACATCATATTTTAGAAGATGATCATGACTTATAGTCACAGATAATGATGATTGTTGTTGTAGATGGTTATTATATTGCAGATAATTAGGATGATGTTGATGATGGTCATGATGATGGTGGTGATAATAATGATGATGGTGATTTTGATGATTATGATCATGGTGGTGATGTTGATGGTGGTGATGATTATCATGGCAGTGGTGATGATGGTGGTGATGACTAGTGGTGATGATGGCCGTGTTGATGGTGGTGTTGATTATGATGGCAGTGGTGATGATGGCCGCGTTGATGGTGGTGATGATGGTGATGATGTCCGTGTTAATGATGATGATGATGATGATGATGATGATGGAAACTGACAATACAATACATAAAAGTTGCACAAGCTTAAAATGATTTGTATCTTGTCTAGCAATCTATTTTGTCTACCATTCCTCTGATCCAAACAATGGTGTCCGTTAGGACAATAATGAGCTGGAGATAATTAAGACATATGTCAGCAGCTGGCCACAAGATAACTGTAGTCCCCCAAGCCTCAGAAATTTATCTTTGTTCCGGTGATAGGCTTTGTGTTATTGATGACGGTGAAATAGATTTGGCACCACACACAGTGTATAATGAATGTCCGTCTGGAAAGACACTTGTCTTCCATAATTTTGAAATATTGTTCTTATATCTACATCAAGGCTATTCAGCTGGGGATGCATGGAGTATGATTCATTGATAGTTTATTAGTGTAGATATATATTATGGGTAACACTTCCAAGTTTCCAGTTGCTCAGGCCTTCAGACACGTCATAGGATGCTGATTGGGATCATATGTTCCTCTCCACTACTTTTCATAATTCCATTGTTTCAAGTTTAATTTTTATTAGCTCTTAGGAACTGACCACTGGATATTCAGGGCAGGGGATGCTTGCCAGACGTCTCAAAAGAACAATGTGTTGTCAAATTTAATAATTTAGCTCTCCCTTACAGAGAAAAGAATTGTTTGACTTGCTTGAAAGAGAAGGACAATTATCTTTTTTCTGACAGAAATCCCAAGCTGAAATATTCTCCCCTCGCCAACCCCCAACCCCAAACACCCAACCCCCAAAACTATATTAGTCCCACCCTTGACAGTGTTGACATCAGGGTCACAAGGTAGTGGTGATCATTATGTAAATATTGGCCACATCACGGTAATATATTCCAGAGGCTTTCCTATGGCATATTTACTGACTCATTTCATCAATTCATTACGCCTGATGAAATATTATTTCCAGGTCAGAAATTATGTAGTATGACATCTTGAAGGTTAATATGACCTCCTGGCCGTCCACTCAATACGACATAACCTTTCATGTAATCAATCAAGTAATTAACTGTTATTCCAGGCATCCCTGTGTAGGGTCTATAATTCATTTGGCATCTTCTTACATGCAAACAGATCTCGGCATGGGCATATGCCATCACTTAAAGGTAGTAAGTGCCTGCAGCTTGGATGTGCATTACTGGATCAAAGTGTCATCATATTGCCATTACAACTAATTATTATATGTATCAGATTGCTGCATACCGAATTGATTAGGTTGGTGTGCTGCAGTGCATTAACTGTCCTTTGTCCTTGGTAATGTTTTTGAGACTAACTGTATTGTGAGCCTGTCACCTTGACTACCCCTTGCTACTGGTTGGGACGGATCTGTGTAATCCTGGGACAAGGGTGTCCCAGTCATCAAGGCACTGCATTTGTCTATGAGGTGATGGTCTCCTTAGGTGTACCAGAAGCCTATGATCGTTGGTTTGAATCCCAAATTCGTCTTGATTATGTTTCTAGGTTTGTCAGCACCATACCTGTGCTTGTGGGTTTCACCAAAATGGTTAATGTGTAAGACCTGCATCAATTCAGGATTTCTTCCCACATCAAAGGGACATGTATGTGATGTAACTGAAATACTGTTCAAAGCAGTGCAAAACCTCACTCACTCACTCACTCACTCACTCACTCACTCACTCACTCACTCAACCCACCCACCCACCCACCCACCCACTCACTCACTCACTCACTCACTCACTCACTCACTCACTCAGATATATTCTTAGTTTCACTGTAAGATTGGGAGGCAGGTATGATTCAATGAGGTTTTTCTTCAGTTTCTTCTTTACCTGATAAAAGCTTCATGTATGACTACAGTGTTGGTTTCTCACAACATACGCCTTATACTCAAAGGAATATGTTTCGTTTGAAGAGTTACACTTTAAAAGTGAGTTTTCTTACAGACCTCAAAGTCTGATTAATTCCAAGTCACACTTTAATATTATGGATTGAGAGCAATCGCCTCGTTAAAACTGGAGGCTGTTTGTAAATCTCCACATGAAGAGGAAGGATCATGACACGCATACACTCGCCTGGAAACTCCATTACGTAAAGCCCTGGACAGAGGGCGATACAGCTCGTACTGTTACAGTATCATACAGCATGGCGTTTACAATGTAGGTGTATAAAATACAAGCTGTGATGTGACATTCTAGAGGGAATCAGTTAAATAGGCAGTTGATGTCATTACTTTAAGGCTGATCAGGTTATCATACATTTAAGAAAAAAGGATATCTGGTAATTTAGTTTATTACTGACTGCTATGTATGCAAGGCAAGAGCTGACTAGTTGGGAGGAACTGGGGAACAGGATTAGAAATGCCTTGTTCATGTTAGGTAGTTGTAATAGGTTTGAAATATTGACATGCAAAATACTGTATGAAATGCAAGATTTTAATAGAAAAAAAAGAAATGCAAGGTAGTTGCTGAAATACAAAAATTCAAAGTTGTTGCTGAAATTCAAAAATTCAAAGTTGTTGCTGAAATACAAAAATATAAGGGAGTTGCTGAAATACAGAGATGCAAGGTTGTTGCTGAAATACAAAAATGTAAGGTAGTTGCTGAAATTCAAAAATTCAAAGTTGTTTCTGAAATACAAAAATATAATGGAGTTGCTGAAATACAGAAATGCAAGGTAGTTGCTGAAATACAAAAATGCAAGGTAGTTGCTTAAATACAGAAATTCAAAGTAGTTGCTGAAATGCAGAAATGCAAAGGAGTTGCTGAAATGCAAGAAAGTTGCAGAAATACAGAAATGATGGTTGTTGAAAGACAGAAAGATAGTTGCTGAAATACAGAATGCAAGACAAGATTGTTGACAAATGGAACTGACAGTCCATGTCCATGTGTTCGCACACTCCTGGTGAGCTGTCCTACCAGCCAGTGCCAGTACAGTGTGATGGCACCAGGTGTTCGCACACTCCTGGTGAGCTGTCCTACCAGCCAGTGCCAGTACAGTGTGATGGCACCAGGTGTTCGCACACTCCTGGTGAGCTGTCCTACCAGCCAGTGCCAGTGCACTGTGATGACAACAGGTGTTTTCATTGAATCTGCAGCCTGACTTCCAATCAGAAACAATAAATAGTGAAGTGGTTTCCACCACTGGTCTCAGCAGGAGATGACTAAGTGTAGGTCATATATGTAACAAGCTGCTAAGCAATGGCCAATTTGTAAGTAACCATAAAACCTTCCAGCACTTTGATTATCTCTTGTTTTCTTTTATTGAAGACAATCCAGCTGCTCTGTGAGACAGAAAATCATGTTGTTTGATCCTTCACTTGTCTCGCGTTGTCCTCTTCTCAAATGACTAATAAGAAACATGTCAGATTGTATTTCAAAGAGCATTTTCACTTTTATTTTCCAAACCCAGCTGTTCAAAACAAAGTCTCATGCTCTTCCTGTTGCCATGGAAATACTCAAATGAGAAGAAAAAAAATTAATTAAAAATCATGTTGAATCATTTGATTCAGTTTTGTAGAAATTACAATGCTTTGTCAGATGTAATCAGATATGTTCAGCATGAAAAATGAATATCAAACTGTTAGAATATCCAAGCAACTATTCTCAAGTTTCTTAATATGAATGTTGTTGGCAGAATTCTTATTTATGTTATGCCTCATAAGAAACAGGTCGGATAAATGGGTCTTAATTCAACACCTTCCACACAAAGAGCCATGGTGTAGTATCATATACCCCATGTAATGTACAAAATGCTTTAGTAAAGATTCCATGTATCGTTTCTCATACCAATAGAATATTTCTAAGAGCCTGGCTACGTGTGGTGACAATGTCGCACATGTTTATTGCGTTCTTTACTGTACTGCCTTCACTTTATGCATGACTTCTCTTGGCAAACAGCCGATCTTGTATCTTACAAGGTAGTGGTCATGGTTGAGTGCCCCCACTTACAAAACAGCTCTCTGCAATTGGGCCAAGTCTGTTAGCGTACAATTGGATCACAGGCAATGCCTTTTGCAGCAAACTAGCTTAGCGTTGCTCTCAGTGCGGTGTTGTCTTTGATAAGTTACTTAAAGGTTACGATTGCTAGTAGGGAGCTATTTAATTAATGGAATTGGGGGATGAACAAGTCAAATAGGCTCCATTTATTCATTTGCTACATCATCACTTAATGGGCTTTAGCAAGATTTTCTTAGGGGTAATTTTTAATGCTAATGGGATTTTGTACGGATTTTGTCGCTTGCGGATACTATTGTTAGAATGCAAGTCTGTCATTTGATCATGTGATTTATTTCAATCAAATCAATTGA
This sequence comes from Haliotis cracherodii, assembly GCF_022045235.1. Lineage (NCBI taxonomy): Eukaryota > Metazoa > Mollusca > Gastropoda > Lepetellida > Haliotidae > Haliotis > Haliotis cracherodii. The sequence goes on from NW_027266264.1 coordinate 66,841,261, forward strand.
AGTTATATAAAAATCAAGTCATTTTGTTGTACATGGCTTACCATGAGAAAAGCTTATATAATCACATGCCTATGCTACTTAGGACATTTATATGTGTTTATTCAATGGATGTCATATTTTCAGTTTGTATGATTTATTATGGTAAAAACTCCTCAATATTTCATTTAGTTTTTGTTTCAATGCCAGCATTGTTTCCAACATATTTTTGTGTTGTGCAGGTTAATAATTAAACTTCTTATTGCTGTAGGGGAGGGAATATATTGGACATGTTATTCAGTGCAGGTTTCTGTTTAGCTGAAAATTATGTTTGTTGTTTGTTGTTTAATACCACACTCAACAATATTCCAGCTATATGACTGCGGTCTGTAAATAATCGAGTTTGGACCAGACAATCAAGTAATTGATATCATTAGCCTTGATCCACGCAGTTGGGATCAATGATATGTATCAACCAAGTCAGCGAGCCTGACCTCCTGATCTCTTGAGTAGTCTCTTACGACAAGCATAGTCGCCTTTTATGGCAAGCATGGGTTGCTGGAGGCCTATTCTACCCCAGATCCTCACAGAAAATTATTAAAAATATTAGCTTTCAAAATATTATGTGCAATGGTCATATTTCACTACACATTTCATCATATATATTTCAGTATATTCGGAAATCATATTCAATGCAGGTTTCTATTAAGCTGAAAGATATGAAAATATTAGCCTTCAAAATATTATTGCAAATAAATGCAATGGTCATATTTCACTACATATTTCATCAAAATTTATCCTTGTAGTATACTTCATATACAGCAATAAAGCTGTGAATAGTGACCGACGCTTCGAGATAGGAGCAAGTCTGAACAGCCAGCTCAGGTGATCTGGGGTCGTATTATAAGGTATCGTGAATCCCCAGTGTCTCCCCTTGTTTGGGTGGCAAGTCGAGACCTGGACACAAGTATTGGGCAGCTTGCCAAACACTGAAGCCGCCAAATTTGTTTACTCACCAAGAAACCAATCAAAGGCTACGATGACAAAGCCTGGTGTGTTCTGATTGGTTGGAAGTTTACAACCACTGTTACTACACTGTCATCCCAGAACCAGCTTCTGTACACTGTCCTGCAATGCTTCCCTGGATTTAATTATTTATAATAATCAAGGTATGTGCAGATTTATTTTTGTATTACTTTTTAGTTGCTTTGTTTTTGAGTACAATTTGTTTAAACTAAACTTTTACTAAACTACATAGCGGTTATATAGGTCAAAGCTAGCTATAGCTACCTGAGAAGCTTGCTCACCTGTGGAGAATATCTGCAAATAACGAGCTTCCAAGCTGACAGGTGTGTAATGATATACAAAGTGCATACATAATGCATTTCCAATTGCATAATATCACCTGACAGTAACATTCTCAGGTGCTCTGATGTTCATATTAGGAAAATCCTATTTTAACTTACCTGTAATTTTCCATTTACCTGACATTTGATATGTTTTTATATCTACTCGTTATTGACTACATTTTTGCGCCAGATGCTCAGGTGTTAGCATTTTTACCTGCACAACTACACAAGGCCTTCATTTACTCGGATGTGTGACCGGTAAGCCAGGTCAACCACGCTACCTGGCCCTCTCCCTCCCCCCCCCCCCCCCTCCTCTCCTCATATCCCCCTGTCATTCCCCTGTCCAACCAACCACTGTGCCTTCAGTAAACATGTCCGACCTGAAATTGTGCACCCCTCATCTACCCTGTCCCACTTAGCTTTCCATTAATTCAGCACTGCAGTCTTTTAATCAGTGTTAATGTTTACTATAGAGAGTGGGAGACCCAGCTTGGACTAGAGTAGGGCTCCAGTGGGAGACATGTAGATTGGCCAGGGGGTTGGAGAGATAAGAGTATGACTCACCTGCCCAGGTGAGAGTGTTACCTATGTACATATACATGATTGACAAGTCATACCTACTATACCTCACGTTCCTGGATGATTATGCATGGTTTGAGCCAGGCAACGAGGGAATGCAAGGAAATGAGTTTGTTTGAGGTTGTAGGTTTTAGGAAATCTAGAGGTCATTTTGAATGTCATTATCAAATAAATTTTAATTAGTTGTAAATTATTAAGCATTTAACCGAGAGTGTGCAGTTTAAACTAATATGTGAGAATATTGAATATATTTTCAATATGGTGTATGTAAGCCAATGCATTTTTATTATTTTGATATTTCATAAATAATTTATTTAGCTTCTAAAATTTAATTATGTAAATTTGCGTTGACAGGTATGTTTTTTGCATTAATGCAACAAATGAATATTGTTGGACCACTCAATGAGGTAGTGTGTATGTGTGTGAGTTAGTGAGTGTCGGATGTATCCCAGCTGTAGAACAGTGTTCTGTAAACAATCAAGTCTGGACCAGGCAGACAAGTGGTTGACAGTATGAGCAATTATCCATGTCACTATGACACACAGTCCCATGCACCGTACTAGTCACCCCCTACAGCAAGCATGGGGTCCTATTGGCAACCTGTTCTCCCTAGGAATTTAGGGCCCTTGAGGGCAGACAAAATGCACTTGAATACTCTGTCTCAAAACCAAACCAAGTTACTTGATTGCAAAGGTAATATGCCAAACAACCAACTTTTTATTATCAATTTCATATTAATCATTAAAATGCATCTATAAACTGTACCATTTCTCTTTGATGTCTGCAATTTCATTGAAATCAGACGTTGTTCTCGGATACAATACGTCTTTATGTGAGGATCTGAGAACACCAACACAGTAAGCCTCTGGTCATCCAACACGATCGAGTACCACTTTTGGGAATCAGACTGTACATGTTGCTGACACATAGATAATAGCTTAGATGAAATAAAAACTGCAAAACGCATTGTTCTTTCTTTTTTTAAAAATGTCATATCCTTTGTAATTTTATTCCCCTTTCTGATTCAGGATATCATGCAGCTATAAATAATCAAATCCTGTTTCGGTTGAAAGATGTGTGTCAACAAATCCAATATCAAGATCAGGTTTCAGCGTCACAAATGGCCACTAGACCTTTTTACATCCTGCTCCCCTGGAAAATCTTGGGGATTAGTGAATTTAAAAATAGTGCACAGGTTGCTTAGAGTCATAGCATCATATGTCAAAAATGACATTTTAGACAAGAGTATTTATGAAACAGAAAAGATCTGAAGATTTAGCTTTGGGATTGTTTATTCATATCAGTAGTTGAAACTTTCTCTGATGAGTAAAAACCTTTGAAATATCAGAACCAGATACATATATGTATATATATTGAAACCAGAAAAGGATACCTGAAGTCCGGTTCGTTTCGTTTCGTCACATGTCCGTCCTGTCCTATTTAAATCCAATCTTTCGAGGAAATTGAAAGTTAAAAAGGAAGGCAAAAAACAACTATATCTTTTGAAAGAAGGAAGTGGCATGCATTAATTTGTGTCAAATGTCGTAATAGAAATCTTAGGTTACAGTCGATCTTGGTTGTTTCTGTTCGGAGAAGGTGAGTCTATTTATCTAAGGGGGAGAATCTTTCTTGACGTGTTGTTCGGTCTCGTGTAATTGTAATATGTAATTAATGATGTAATCAAAAACAGACTAGGAATTAAGAAGAAAAAAAAGAGTTTAAGTCTCTCCAAAATGTCTCCTTGTGTATACTTATATCTCAATCATAAAGTCTATGGAAGAGAATTTAGAGATGTCAACTTTATAATGAGGAAAACAACATTTCAGAGTATATGCTTACCCCTTTATAATAAAGAAGTTGACATCCATAAATGTTCTTATGTGTATCTGCAGTAAAAGGCGACTGTGCTTGACGTAAGAGGCGACAAATAGGATGGGGTGGTAAGGCTCGCTGACTTGGTTGATGCATGTCATCGATCCCAATTGCGTTGATCGATGCTCATGATATTAATCACTGCATTACCTGTCCAGACACGATTATTTACAGATCGCCGTCATATAGCTGGAATATTACAAAGTGCGGCATTAAACAAACAAACAAACAAACAAACAAGCAAACAAACAAACCTTATGTGTAACACTTCTATATGCCTTTCAAATACAGAAAGTTTATGTCACACTGCTTGCAAAAGGGGTACTAGATATGCTCGGTTTGCAGGGATGTTCAGCAAAGTTTTGACAGGTTCAAATATCATACCGGTGTTGAAGATAGATAATTAGGGACAAATTATCAGGATATAAAAGGATTGTTGCCCAAAACATTGTGAGGCCAAGCTGTCAAACAGCCATATAGATATCCCAGTAATGCACTTCACAGGTTATCTGCCCGTCACCAGAAAGGCATGTCAAACACTTCGATTGTAGCTGTATCTACTTAAAAAAAAGTATAATAAACAGCCAAACATACCACTCAAAAGAAGTTAAAGAACACCCAATGCTTTCATATTACTCTAATTAATCTGTCATGCAATCGGGTGTTCTTTAAGTTATTTGGAATAGTATATCTTATTTATTGACACAACACACTCCTGTGAAATGTACTGGATATTTTTGTACTCCGTACAATCAAATGTCATTAACTGGTCAAGAACCTGTGGTTCATTGAATAAAGATGGTCCTCTTCAGTGTGGACAAACAGACCTGTTTTACATAAGTTATCGCCCATCACCATTCTCTGTGTGATGTAACATTAGGTGAGGAATTTACAAGAACATCTTACCAACAAAACTAGTTATCTACCCCCACTGTCTGAAGTAGACAGACGAAGGTCCCAAGGGACCAGGGCCCCTTTTAGGGATTTCCTTAGATCCCTATCCCCTTTGAAGCACCTCATAGATCCCTAATCTTCCTTTCTGCACCTGTAATAGACACCAACATGTGTCGAAGCAGTCTCTCGGTCAGTCAGGTGGATATAGATAAAGCATTGATAGAATTAACAGTGAATAATAGATGCTGTGCTGCCCCATAGGCAGGATACCTGCCAGAGGGCATGTTCCCCGGTTATCTTCAGTATTAGAGAGGCCATTGCATTGATACATCAGCTGATAGGGCCATCAGAGGAGTGTAGCATTGTGGAGGTGATTGGTAAAAATGTAGATAAAGATATATAGGATATATATACCACTCAGGTGCTAAATGCGTACCTGAGGAAAAGCATTAGTTTGACTGGGATGGAGACTGGGTGATGAAGTCACTGATATAGCAATATCGTTAACAGTTGTTAACCTTTGTTCTGAATGGAATTTGTGGACTAGATTAAACATGAAATTAATCAGGCTCATTAGTCATATTATCTTGCAGTATCTAGAGGCATTTCATGGGTAGGGATATATTTTTATCAAATTTTAAAATTAATTTAAATTTTGACTATGTAAACAATGTGTTTTGAATATTTGTGACAAATTATATCCAAAGCTGTGTATATAAATAGCTATTAAGGTAAAAAAATCACCTTATCTGAACTTTGCTTTTGTTAACCTGTAGTGTGTCACGTTCTAGTCATTGTTATCATCCATATGTCTGTCGTGATATAAAACACATAAACTGATCTAGTTTGTCTGTAGGATATAGAAAATATGCATGTTTGAAACATATTGATGGACTTAAACAGAACCTTGCTTCCCTGTATGACCAGGAAGAATGTCCTGGGAGCTTGTAATGAGATCTCTATCAACAGCTGTGTATATGAACACTGTATATATACATCTATGTACGACATTGTTTGCATGAAAATATATATAGCACAATTTGGTTACAAAAAACAAAGAATATATGAAAAGATATAATTTTAACCGATATATTGATAATATTGTTTAAGAATCAAGTCTTTGAAAGGCATTTAGAAGTGATACACATAAGGAAGAGATTTTATGGATGTCAACTTCTTTATTATGAGGAAAACAACATTTCAGAGTATATGCTCACTCCTTCATTGGGTGAAATGATGATGGAGTAAGCATATACTCCGAAACATTGTGTTTCACATAATAAAGAAATTGACATCCATAAATTCTCATCGTTATTGTTTAAAAAATGTTATTAAAGAAACTCATACCAAATATTTTTATTAAACTATTTTGAAATGCAGTTTAAATTTAATTACATTCAAAATTATGACCTTAAATATGTCAATAGATTTGAAACTGGCTTTATCACAATGACAGTCTCAGCCTTTATGTAAGTATTCAGGTCACAATTTCAATAACACAAAATCAATTTCAGTGTCAATAAAATAGCCATCTATCAATAGCTATAGACTTGATAAGTGCATACAGGAAAATGCCATCAGGTGCATAAGATATATACCACCTACATCTTGTTGTTTACCAGTTATCACCAATATAACTTGCAACACTGTGGCCTTAGAGTCATGTACAGTGTATAAACCACATGTGGCAAAGCCATACACTGTATGGACAAATGGGTAATTCATACTAAGTGTACCAATTACTTACATACATGATGTCAGCTTATGAACCAAGTGATGTTTCAGAGTATTTCATCTGGCACACACCGTAGTGCAGGTGCACATAACTATATGCCAATTATACCACATTAAGGATGAAGGGATGGAGCTTCAAGGAGAACAATATAATTGGGAGTATGTGTACTGTTTAACCAGCAACTCTGTTGCATTATGTATTTGAATTGATTTATGATTTATGACATGACAGGCTATACTTCCTACTTGGGGTGAAATTTGTTTCAGTCCACGAGAGTTGCATGGTGATTATTTAATGGAAATTTTTCAAAGGGGATTTTTTATGATATAGCTATGCACTGTACATGCTGCTAGAACAGTGGTATGTATATTATGCGTTTTTGTTTGAAATGAGGGCATGCCATATGAGCTAATCCAGGTTACTGATAGGTATTGCAATTGACGTCATTGCATGTTTCTGTCATGGTGAAAACTGCACGTATACCATTCCCAGTGTAGTGCACTTGTTCATCATATCGTACCTTGATTTATCGACAGTCGCGAGGTGACGACTTTATCAAGATTGGCGGACACTGATAAACTATTGTCATCCTGATGAACTTATCAACAATTGTCTTTCCTTCTTCACAAGTGACACTATGGATTAACAATATGTACGTGAGGGTTTGGGGGTACACAGTGCAGAAATAACAGAGTTCATTTATCAGGACATAATTGAGTGAAATACTGGGAGGAAGAACGTGTGTGTTGTATTGTATGCGCTCTTCATAAACAAGAAGTGGCAGTAGATGATAGTTATAGATATCACTCCACATCATTTGAAGTAGAAGTCTGATCGACTGATGTTGTTCATTTGAGATACAATCAGCATTTTAATAAATGCAGAATGAAAAATAGATGTACAGTTAACTACGGTTATAACGAACACGCTTATAACAAACTAACGGATATAATGAACTAACGTTTTAGTCCTGACTATATGCTGTAGTTATGCTGTATATATTCTTATAACGAACTACGGTTATAACGAACTAAAATTAGTAGTCCCTTTGAGTTCGTTATAACCGTAGTTTACTGTAATTGATAATATGAGTTTTGGTTAAAATCAATTTGTAAAATGTGAATTATGTATGTTAAACTGTTCATAAGTGAATATTACTAATCTAATGTGTTTTATATACAGTAGTACCTGGATTCTGGGTTACAATAGGTGGCCTACCGTTAGAATACAGTAACACAAACATTCATGCACTAGGATTGGGGTTGGGGTTAGGGGTTAAGGATCGTCCTCATGAAAAGTTGTGGTACTGTATTCTTAAGGTGCTCCGAATAGGTCCCTTGCAGTCTATGCTGGTTGTTGGAGGCGACTCATTGGATCAGGAGGTCAGATTGGTGACTTGGTTGATGGTGTATCATGATACCCTTACAGTGTGGAACATTGCTCACAGTATCAATCACTAGATTGTTGGGTCCAGACTTGATTATTCACAGGCCTCCGTCATAATAGCTTGAATATTGCTGAATGCACATCAAACAACAAACACATTTCATGTACAGTGACACCCTGTTAATCCAGAGACACCACATGCCAGACAATTTCTGGTTGCATTGTCTGAACAGAACTAAGAGAACATTGATATGTATAAATGATTCCTTCATGTGGACACTTGTCAATCCAGATGATGTCACTGTGAACATTTTCGTCCTCATTAAGGGCGTTCATGTATCTTTTCAGGAAAATGAGTGCTATGCATCCTTGATCCTTAATCTAAAGACAATCTCATACAATAGAGATCTGTATTTGTTCAGTGTGGTCCAAACTGATGTAAACATACCGACCTTAACTAAAAGTAGCAATTTATCTCCATGCGTCAATGACTTCCTTTGATGTACAAGAACCAATGAACATAAGTTTGACTCAACAATTACATTATGTTTGAGTACTATTGATCAACCATGCCTCGTAAGCATATTTTTACATGGTTCACTACATTCCTATGTTAAAACTTGACTAATTTCTGGATGTTCAGTATGCTTCGGTCCCATCAAATTTGACTAGAGGCTATTGAATTAGTGTGAACATTCTGCCTCCTTTCATTACATCACACACAGGTGTTACAATCAACACGTAGGAAGTGAGTAACCTTGATCCCATGCAGGTGAAGCCTTGGTATAGCCCTGTGTGTAATTCCATTACAATCAATCTCGATTTTTAAATACCAAAGACTAATCCATGTTTATTTCAACATTGCACCTAAATCTTTGTGTCTGATTGGGATCAACCCTATTGAACCTATTACCTCTGATCCAATTTTGCCTGCTGGCTCTTTATCTGCGTTATGTAATTTGTTAGAAGGGGATTTCTATGCAACTTACTTTAATGCTGGGTTAACATTTAAGAATATGTTCTTTTAAAAATCAACTATATGTAGAATTTTTAAAAATATTTCTATGTGCTGTATGTGGTTCGGTTGATATGAAAAGATTGAAATGCAATTTACTTGTTATCTAAATTGCAGATGGAAAGTAATATCAATGTGTTAATATTTATGGCTGGTCATTTCTTTCAAAATGGCCAAAATAACAGAAAACAAACAAACTGATAAACATCTGTATCGCTTTCAGAAGTACTCCAACTCAGGTGTCGGTACGATCAGGACAAAAACAGCAACAAGGGAAAAAGGATGTTTCTTTTAAATGTCAACCCTACCTCCGTAGGATAGGTGTTTTTTCAAACTTAACCTTTTCAGAGATAACAAAAAAGAAATGGCATCCTTCACAGGTGACACCAGGATAAATGGATTAGTACAATTTGCAGTATTTACCAAAAGGTGTTGGGAGGGTGTGTGTTTTTTGTTTGTTTTTTAGATATGAAGTGAATTTTCATTGAATTAAATGTCAACTTTATATTGGCTCCATCTGTCTAGACATTATTTTTTATTTTGCTATCATATTTAGTGTCACTTTCGTCTCTCTCTCTCTTCTCACCTGGGCTGTGCTCGTTAGTAGCCCAGCGGGTAGGCACCCCCAAGAGAGCGGAACAATACTAGGATATTATTGTTTGCTTAACAGGTTCATAATACAATCAACAATACTATCAACAATAGCCAATAGACATTGGTCGTGTAAGTGTCAAACTTGGGAGATTTATGTTAGAAATATGAATGCGCACAAGAAAGTGACCTCTTGGCTGGGGTCGTTCCTTTACAAACTCAAAAAGGTTTGATTACTAATCAAAACGAAATTGATGACAGCTATTTGGTGTTGTTAGTACATAAACATTACCATGTTAGAGGGTAAATAGACCGTGCAATGAGCTGTTTCAGACTGAAAAGATTTACATCAATTTGTTGGATTGTTTATAAATCAAGGTTTAGTCATTTTAGTAGATTTTGAAAGTGGAAAATACCTTAAAGTTAATGGAATGATTTGTTTTCAAATTGCAAATTTATATTATCTTATAAATCTCCATTTAAATCTTTTGGGTAAACAAGAGCTGCCTCCTTTAAGAATATACTGTGTGAGAAATGTGAGAGTGATGTATGCCTGTCCTTTGTAAGCTGTGCACGCTGTCGACAGTGAGACGGGATGCACTGCTGTTGCTGTAGACGTAGCATCCTAAAACAGCGTATGGTATACAAGCTGTGTACCACATGCCTAGCAAGAAGTGTGGCAGTAGTATTTGTTATACCAGTAGTGTCCATAGATGTTTTCCTCCTAGTAGTAGTAGTAGTAGTAGTAGTAGTAGTAGTAGTAGTAGTAGTAGTAGTAGTAGTAACTATGGTAAGTTCAGTTGTCAAGATAGTAGTAGTAACAGTAGTAGAAGTAGGTGTAGGGAAACAGTAGAAGTAGTAGTTGTGGTAGTACCAGCAATGGTGGTAGCAGTAGAAGTAGTAGTGGTGGTAGTACCAGCAATGGTGGTAGCAGTAGAAGTAGTAGTGGTGGTAGTATCAGCAGTAACAGCAGCAGTAATAGTTGTAGTAGCAGCAGCAGCAGCAGCAGCAGCAGTAGAAGTAGTAGTGGTGGTAGTATCAGCAGTAACAGCAGCAGTAATAGTTGTAGTAGCAGCAGCAGCAGCAGCAGCAGCAGTAGTAGTAGTAGTGGTAGTATTAGCAGCAGTCGTAGTAGCAGAAGCACAGCAATACTAGTAGTAGTAGTGGTGGTGGTATTAGCAGCAGTCATAGTAGCAGAAGCAGCAATACTAGTAGTGGTAGTGGTAGCAGTAGTAGTAGTAGTAGTAGTAGTAGTAGTAGTAGTGGTGGTATTAGCAGCAGTCGTAGTAGCAGAAGCAGCACTACTAGTAGTGGTAGTGGTAGTAGTAGTAGTAGTAGTAGTAGTAGTAGTAGTAGTAACTATGGTAAGTTCAGTTGTCAAGATAGTAGTAGTAACAGTAGTAGAAGTAGGTGTAGGGAAACAGTAGAAGTAGTAGTGGTGGTAGTACCAGCAATGGTGGTAGCAGTAGAAGTAGTAGTGGTGGTAGTACCAGCAATGGTGGTAGCAGTAGAAGTAGTAGTGGTGGTAGTATCAGCAGTAACAGCAGCAGTAATAGTTGTAGTAGCAGCAGCAGCAGTAGTAGTAGTAGTGGTAGTATTAGCAGCAGTCGTAGTAGCAGAAGCACAGCAATACTAGTAGTAGTAGTAGTAGTAGTAGTAGTAGTAGTAGTAGTAGTAGTAGTGGTGGTGGTATTAGCAGCAGTCGTAGTAGCAGAAGCAGCAATACTAGTAGTGGTAGTAGTAGTAGTGGTAGTAGTGGTAGTGGTAGTGGTAGTAGTAGTAGTAGTAGTAGTAGTAGTAGTAGTAGTAGTTGTAGAATCAGGAGTTGAGGTATGTGTAGTGTAACAATAGAAGCAGGATCTGTATGGTCTGTCCAGTCCACATGAGCCCGACCCCAGACAGTATAGATCTGTAACTACCAGTGTGTGGCTTCAGTGTTCAGGGATTTAAAGCTGGCTGTGGCAGCCGTGTATTGGCAGGTTACGTAAGAGTCCGCCATGGCCTCACACCGTTACACAACTGACTGAGCTGACTTCAATCATTCATGATCTCACCGTACAATTGTCTAGCATGTAATTGGTTTAGGCTGCATCATCTGAGCACATGGGTCTGTTTGGGACTAAAAATTGATTTTATAATTTAATTTCCTTGATTGTCTGATTCAGTAATAATAGGTTTCATTATTCAAATGTCTGTCTGGTGTGGAGCAAGTGTACTCTGTGTGTTATTTATGTCAATAAATACACAATGCATCATACAACAATAGTGATTAACCAAAGAAATCAAATGTTGAATTATTTATAAAATTTAACAATAACTTGTTCGTGTTTAAACAATTGAATCAAGCTAAATGTGGAATTGATGATAAATATCCCAGAAATCATTGTAAATTCCCAAGAAAGATTTTTACAAGAAAAAAGATTTTCTTCCTGTTATGACACAGTGGAAAACACATGAATCATTTTGATTCAGGAGAAATGACAGATTTTCACACATGGAAAGTCATTCGATTGTTAGATTTTTTACTTTTAGCTGCGTCACAGTTCAGTGAAAATATGAGATTGTTACATTGCTGTGATAAACCAGCTAATAAATGTCTGAGTCATAGCTTGGCTTCCTCAACAAGTGGTTGACCCCAGGGGTCTATAAACATAACATACGACCCAGGGGGTTTCCTACAGGTGTGTAAAAACAAACTGGAATCTGTTGACGAAATTGTATGCTATGTGACGTAGATTTACAAGATTTATTAGCTTATGTCATTTTTGTTTGTCTGTCCTGACCACATAACAGTATTTACCATTCAGAAATGTCATAAAAAATGTGGAATTAAATAAATACAAATTATTATCAGTGTATAAAAGTTCTGGTTTGGGCAATAATCAGTACTCAGTGTGGTGTTTGGAAATTACACTGTAGACTCTGGTTGTTCAAAGACAGCTATCTCCTGAGGCTTGCTAACTGAGACTAAGGCAGGCAGAATGGTTGTAAACTGACATCTGCTTGAGTGAGCAGCTTATCAACCATACAGTGACCACTGGGCTGGCCGGATCCTGACTGGTCAGTCTGTGAGCATTGTTTATTCAACCCCCAGCCACTGGTCTTAATCCCCAGCCTTACCTGCCTGTTTATTCATGCCTGGCTGCCCCTGAATAACAATGCATATTCATGAGCCCAGTCAGCCAATCAGCACCCAGTAGTGTTATCCAGTGGGGAAGCTGTAGTGTTTAGGCTCAGTTGACTCTAAGCAGAGCTTGTAACAGGAGTTGGTTGTGAGAGCATGTGTGGATTTCTCGAAATTACACTTACATTGTAAACTCCTGCAATATTATTGCACAAAGTGAACCATTTGGGATTGGATATACTATCAGAACTTAGCACAGCACATGAGGAGGAGAGTGTTTGATTGCGTGACAGCTGTGTTGATGGTCTAGCAATGCATGAACAACCATAACAGTCTCTATTGTAGTGTGTTAACCTAGCTCACTGATTGCCTCTGTCTTACCCCAGGACTAGCTGAAGGACCTACGCTATGGAGATATTATTACGTGTTCTTCTGGTGATATCGGCAGAGCTGACCCTTGTGGCCAGTTGGCCAGATTGGCAACCCAACTCTGTTGTGAAGATTGAAGGTGAGAAGCTGATTCAATTCTCTAAACACAGCGTGCCACATGGTATTGTTCACTGATGTGACAGCTATTTTATGGCCTATTTTCTCATTTATTTTATCATGATCGCTAAAAACAAACTGCTAAAGGTTAGAAAGATTTGTTTAAAATCAATTTGAAGTAATTTTGATCATGTTTGTTTACATCACAACCAACACCTGTCCATACAGGTATGGTAATTATTATACCATTTGTGATACACAAAGATGAATGTGTATCGAACTGCAGCTATTACTTGTGGCACGCTGCGTTGTTGATGATCCTATACTCAGCCTAATGACAAATTGACATTATTACAAAGATCTGCAATATACACCCATCATAGACACAAGTATAAACGTATACTGTTGTGTCTCTCTGTGCATCATTGTTATGTGGAGTATTGTCTGACGAGGCCTCTACTGATCCCAGCAACAATATAGGCCACGTATTGTGTAGACTGCCACAGATATCTATAATACCTCACCCAAGCGGAATTAATTCTATTTCCCTATGCACATGTGTCTCCCTAGACATGTGCTGTGTTTTTTTTAGCTCAAGGACATTCTAAATTGTCCGCTTCAAGCTGACATGTGAAATTCTTCCGTTCATAAGATTCCCTACACAAACAGAAAGATGATATTTTTGTCCTGTGATAGCCCAAGTATTCATTTTTGAAATCATGAAATTAAAACAATCTCAAAATGGATAATAGAAATTCAGATGTGACAAAGATTTGTTTAAGTAAATTGCTAAATTGAATATAGTAAGAGATTTGGAATATTAGCAACACAGGAATATTTTGGCATCCAGGGAATTAATCTCCAAGCCAAGGGCCCTGCCAGCTGAAGGCTAGTGTCAGCTTAGCCAGGCGACCCCCAAGCTGTTGTTTCACACCTCAGTGTCAATAACAGGCCTTCAATAGATTATTACATAACCTAGCCTGATCACTCAAGCCGAACATTTACTGTCCAGTCAACCTCCACTCCCTCTCTACAGCCACAGCTCCTGCCAATCATTCATTGCTCTGTAATTGTAAAAATTATGAAGTGAAAATCACTTCTGACCAATTTAGTTGAAATGCTATGTCCTAAATACTATATGGGTTGGCCATTTTCTAAATTTTGCTTTTTTTCCAAATGAAGCGTTTGTAAAATAAATGTTAGGATTTAACTCTTTGTCCCAAATTTTTGGACGCTAAAATATTTGTCTATGTATGGTTGTCACTATTTGGCGGAATTTTTGAATGTGGCACATTGCGATAATGTGAAAAAGTGTGTCTGTATAGAAGTTGTATACTACATTGACCTGATACCCTTTGGGATAGGTTACGTACTGCTATGCATCCTGGTAGTGCCAACTTGTCATGGCAAGCGATACAACTTGTTATCACACACAAACACGATCAGGGAAACTTATACCATCAGACTTCACAATTTTCTCATTAAAATTTTCAACAAGTGTGTATGGATATCAGATTCTGATGACTCACTGAGCGTCAACAGGGAGCAGAAGGGCAGCCCCATGACTCTATGAAAAGGTCAACAGAGTTTCAACTAGCTTTGCACAAATACTCCAGTGGCCAGTGTGGGGACAATAGATTTGGCGGGAGTTTGGGGGATGTCCAGTCGTTGATCTGTTCCCGTAACCGTCGCTTAAATGTCTGTGCACTGAGCTTGTGTGGACTCACACTGCCTTCTGAGCATGCATGTTTGTCTTGTCAGTTTGTCAACTCGAATATTTGCCCATGGATGACGGACACAGAAAAAGTTGTCCAATCTTCATTGATTTTGTTCATTTGTGACGTTAAAGCCTTGCAAATCATGTCTTTATAATGTTGATGCTGCAAGTTTAACATTAGTTGAAATAGTGCCAAATTCAATATATTTTTGAGGATGTCATAAGCAGTATTGTCAAATGAAGATGAATGTGTTTCAACTCAACTTATTTCGGACATAAGACACAGATACATTTACAAAGCAATATGTAATTTGTAAATGTTGACCTTTTTATTTAGTACTGTGTATATCCAGGACTGCTTGAACACCATTTAGTTGAAAAGCATAATTGAAATACAGACTTGCACATTTGTTTCACATTGGCCCGCAATGCCCCATTTGAGGTGAGAGTTCACTTGGGTCCAGTGTTGAAAGGTCGTCTGTGCATCAGAGACTGACTTCAGAAGATAAACAGCTTTGATCTAAACACATGTAATCATGTCTTGGCCTCCTGCGTCTGCAGCTGATTGTTTCAGTTTAACTGTGTTCAAGGTAAATCAAAACCAGTTTATCTCTGCCGCATGGCGGAGGTGTATGCCTAGTCCTATGGTTGTAATTAAGGAAAAGATGCGTTTTCTTCGTCTTGAAAGATGAGGTATGGTTCATTTCATAAACAAATTATGTGCCTATGGGGCTCAAGAAGAATATCCACATTGGTATGGCAGGAAATCTGTTCCTTCGAAAAAGCTACAAATAGCTAAAAACAGTACTTAAGACTATTCAAATTCTCCTTGATCACTAACAGCTTTGCATCTTTCAGAAGTTAAGGATTATGACAATTCGCACTTTTCGTTGTCTTCAAACGGTATTATGTTTACAAGGATGCTATATTTTGTCTTGGAATTTAGCAATTATGAGACAGAAGTGATAAAGTGAGAGGAGTTTGTCTCTTGAGAAGGCTAAGAGAGTGTTGTTTGTGCGTGAGGTAGAGCTGAGGTGGGCAGGAGGGCTAGGTAAACATGGCGTCTGGGAAACACCGTGCTGTCACATGTCCCTACCCCCTGTCACTTTGCAAGGCCAAAGGTCACTAACTGACCTTTAACCCTACTGGACATTTGAAACTAACCCGGTTGTAGCAAAAGGTAGGTTAATTGGCTGAGAAAAAATACAGACCTCAAATAAAGTATTGAATTATGTGTCGAATGTTATGGCGTTATTTGTACAGATATTGCCGCAGTGAACATATTGAGATGATTCCAGTTATTTGCCTATTGATTTACCAATTGAACATATCTTTTACACTCTGGCATCGTTACCAGCATAGGTTGTTACATCGGTAACACCGAGCGTACAATATTCACTCAGATGACTCACCAAGATTTACCCCCTGTATTTGTTATTGTGATAAAATGACCCCAACCTTCCATCCCATATGGAGTTTTTATTGCATCAGTGTATTGATTTACACAACTAGGCGGGGAAAGGATGGACCCCAGGATCGGTGCCAAGCTACAGAAACCGTTCCTACAGCTCCTCAATGAAAGATTCTCAGACTCTAATGGCCATTGATTCAGAAGTTGAGCCAGGAAATATTACGCCCCGAAGAACTACCACTTCAACAGTTCAGACATTTTCCCATAGAAATTGATTAATTGCAAACCTCCAAATGATTGTAGGTTTCGGTTCTTACTACTTGGGTTTAAACCCAACAATAACGATCTATGATAAAAAGTGACCATTATTCGTAAGAAGATCTCGGTTCCTTTTAATAAGGAAAGATGGGATCTCGAGAGATGTTTTCCGTGGTGAAGCTGCACTCAGTCAATCAGACTTCAAATCATTTGTGAATTTCCTTAAAGGAAATGTACATTTCCTCCAACATCAGCCTCTCATTTAAGATCCCATTTAGATCTGGGAGCTGCTCTATACACACACTTCACAAAATCAAAATATTCAGAGTTCAATATTTATATAATCAGAACATTTATCAATCTGCTTGCTGTATTACTTTCAGGAGCATAAGTGTGATAAGGCCTTTCTTATTGAGAATCACCCATATGTTAAAGTCATAAATCAATTCTTTCACACCTAGCTATGTCGTCAGTTATGCATGAAAGACGGATCAGTCTCTGATCACAAGCAGAAAAATCTATTAAGTCGCCTGAGACCTGACAGTATTAAAAATAGATACCACCAGAATAGAGAAGGGGAGTTCGTTGGCATTTGTTCTATTCACCGAAAAGACACTGAAAGACCCTGTACACAAGCATGGGATGTGCTGTACATTCAAATCAGATATATTTGGGATTAATGTGCCTGATGTGTAATTCTGTATTGAAAAGTGATCCCTCCAAAGTGTAATATTCTCATCAGTATGCATGGTAAGGGTCGTAATTAAATTATTTCCTGCCCTCGTCATGGCTTTTCATGGTCTAATAGTTGGTGCAGAGAGAGTTAGATGCTAGTTTCAGCACATCCCGTAACGCCGGTTTCACAATTGTATGGAGCACACATCTTGTTGTTTTATGTGCGAGATTGTCTTGTGTAGGGGGGAAGTGAAGATTTAAGGAAGATGTGCAGACAGCTGTGGTCGCAAATACTGGCTTGAATCTATTTCTGAGTGGAACATCTGCAGGCTGTAAATGATGCATCAGTGTTTGTGGCGGTGTTGGGCAACTCAGCTGTGCCAGGATAATTAGTCGGAAGTATCAACAACCCCCAGACACACTTACACAATAACTGTCCACGGATTGAGGGGGAGTCAAGCTCACATCACTGGGAATTTTAGAGAAACCTCGTTAACTCAGAGTTCTGGGGACTTTTGAAAATATATCAAGTTGTCCATAGTTCAAGGCAGTAAAGTGCCTGAAACCTACATTTAAAAATCAGCCTTGTCTTGCTTGCACCATGAGATTAATAAGTCTGGTCTTGCCATAGTTAAAATTAGCTGAGCCTGACATTTTCTGCTCAAAAGTTAAGGTCCACCTTATTCTTTCATATTACAATACTTAATCTTGTAAAAATAATATGAAATAATCTTTTAGAAAACCTGGGTAGTTCTGAACTTCTTTTGAGTAGTATATTTATGCATTTGCACCAGGTTTGAATATTTGGTATATCCGTAAATAATGTCTTTCCGCGTAAGTGTTCTCTTACAACAATATGCCAATAGCATGTATTCCAATTAGCTTTTGGTTGAAGATTGGGTTATTAAGTTGTTCGTAAGCAAGAACACTATGAGATGACATTTCAAAGGATGTGTTCATAACCTGCAGCCCTATTTACAGCATTATGAGGAGACAATTGTAACGTGAGCCAGCCTTCCCGTCATGATTATACCACAAACTGTGGACACTTGGATACATGTAGGGAGATCAATGGTCAATCAAACAGCTAGAGGATATATTGACCATTTACTGACCAGAGACAATCTGATTGTCTAATTGATCTGCCTTAGGCCATGGGTCAGTAGAGCTTTCTGAAATCAAGATACGTCTGCCGAGTGATATTGACTGGGCTGGCGAATGTAGAGACCTGGATGGACAGAAAAGATGGATGAATATAGAACAAGACGTTGGGGCCTGTCACTGAGCTAGCTCAGATATTGTAGTAAATCAAAAGTTGAGTGGGATAAGTTGAAGTGAGGAAGGCTTGTCTTGTTATATATTACTCAGACATCTTAGTTTAGACATGTATGGTCAGGCGGTATATTGAAGTGGTTCAGGTTAAACATCAATGGATCTGTAGTATATTGTTCATGAGATTAATTACATACCTTGAATGAAAGGTTATTTTCTTTATTCACAGTTGCTGTATATATGACAGTTGTGTGTGTAAACTTCTTACATATTGGGAATCACAGCCTTGAAAATCTATTTATTTTGAGTGGGAAGCCACTTGAAGTCTCAGCTTCAACCTGTTTTCCTGAATCGAGGGATGAGGGGAGTTTAAGTATCTAAGGCTAAGCGCGCAGAGGTATTAATTAAATCCACTGTTAAAGCAGACTACTTCCTGTGGTGATGGGGAGGGGGATACGGCAATTTGCCGATCCCGTCTCTGACTGATGAAGCTTGTTACGTGTGGGATGTAGTCTCATGGACATCTGCCAAAGGGTTAGGCTTTCGGCTAAAAAAACTGACGTGACTCGATACACATTCACGTTTGCCAGATACTCATGAATATTGGTCAGCGAGAACACCGAATACTTATGTGTTGATGTATGTAAATGTGTCATGTTAGTGGTGTATCAACATTTTGTTATGATGGCTTAGATGATGGCTAAGATGAAGCAGACCGCAGTCTTGGATGCCATCCAGAATTCTATTGCGATTCATCAAGCACAGCGACATGGCAATCCTTCCTCTGGAGCTTGTCCTTAGTCTGTCTTACAGACCCTGATACAAATATAAATCAAATACAGCCCATGCAAGTCTAATGTTTGGCAAGTCTAGATTACTGCAGCACCTGAAAATGAAGAGAATCACTGGGCTCCCTTTTTATTATATTTTTATTAAGATAACTGAACAACTGTTTTTTCTGTGCGATATGTTCATTTCAGAGCCTAGATGTTAGTCTAGCTTGTCCTCAGAGTATGCTGGTGAAATAATATAGGACTAAATTTGTCCCGACAATTTTAATTTGTTATCAACAATAAAGTTGTATGTTTCAAATTAATCCAAGTCTCTTATTTGTATTGGTCATTGGGAGACAATATTCAGTGAGTTAAAAGCAGATATGACGATCAAAAGCATATATAATGATCTAAAGCAAATATGCCGATCAGCACATGAAGCAATTAAGCTTGCGAGGTTGTCTAGGAGCATGGGAAAAAAACAGCAATTTGACATGTGTTGAAATGGCCAAGTATCAATTGCACTTGTTAAATAATTATATTTGAAAATAGTAACCATGAGAGGTGGTCCAGACCGTTGATTTTCATTCATCTCATGCTCCACATGACACCTATTTCCCAGCTGTTGATGATGTCATTGTTCAGTACTAGCGAGAAGCATCATCGCGATATAGTAACATCCTGTTGTCCAAGCTATGTTCAACATCATGGAAAAGTGGTACCGTCATCCTATCCCAACTGTTGGTGTCATTAAGTATAAATTAGTTTAAACATTTGGTATATAATCATGTCAGACAGTACATTGGTCGTAGTTGAGAATTATATACAATTTTGACACTTGTTGTGAAAGACACACCATTCTTGAATGACAGATATGAAAAGCTTCCTGCGGTAATTGATGGTCACACAGTGCTTCTAAAGATCAAAGGTGACCATGGTCATAAATTTGTAATGAATCGCGATTTCATTTGATTATAATTAATTGATATGTTGGTTTACCCTTGCATTGAGATTCTCACTTTGGAACCCTTCTTTGTGTTCTTGTAAGTGTGGGAGTGTGTTAAACCTTATACAGTCAACTCTGCAGGACTGTGATCTTTTTATGACTCCAAAACAAAAGAGTTACACAGCCGTAGACACACTAGTCTTTTGATGTTGGAGATAGGGCCCCTGGGGGAAGTTTTTGCGTGGTCCCAAATGACCACTAGAAGAGATGAGAGTGGATGGTTTAATCTGGCTTTACACTGAAGGAACAGAAAGCTGGAAGCAACAGTGTGGAAACTGCATCCAATAGACAAAGATTTGATGTCTTAAATTGAAAATAATAGACCAATTAGAGTAACGTATCAGTGAGGCATGTATTGTAGAACAATGTTATCATTGATCATATAAAGAATCGGTCATTACTGTTGGAAGGTAGTTTGTTTTTTAGTTGAGTTGAAAATTTGTTGGACTGATAAACATTAATCAGTAATAGCTAATGTGATCTCCAATTCTCCCATCTCTGTGTTTAATGATTTCACTGCAAAGACTACTTAACATTCTTCCCAGGGTATGTGTCCATGTTTTTCCCTCACACTTTGAATTAATTTTCGGCCCTATGGCTTTGCCCAGTGTCACATATTCATGACATTTAGGACAAAGGTCAATTAAAGGTCAGTCTTCAAAATAAATACTTAAGTGAAATAAAATCAGTCATTGTGTTAATTGATGGATTGTGTGGCTGTCAGCTTTGTCACTAAATCTGGATCATTATTCAAGTGATTATTTAAGCTGGTTCATCGTTCTTGTGTCAAACCCCTGGAATTACAAGAGCTGCTGCGTTCAATCAGCCAGTCTTGTGGTAGATGTTTGAGTAAACACTGCTGTTTACTGTATAGGTATGCTGTTGCGAAAGGTAAAGAAAGCCCGCCTCAATACCTAGTCGTACTTACAAATGATCATGTTTATTTTCCAAGGGGTTTTCTGCCTTTAAGATGATCTTGCTTGAAATAGGGTTGGGCCGAAACCCGATCCAGCTTTTGTATGGAAAGGTGGGTTTTATGTATGGCTATTCAAGATGGGTTCCCATTCTCTGCCTTGAAGGTCCCAGGGCTGTATCTGAATTGACGAAATGGGTCAGTGGTATTGAGGAGCCTTTATTGTAAGGCATCCCCCATGCACCTGTGGGATGAAAGCTGCTGATTCACGACTTACAAAGCTGCAACCTACGCCATAGCCTTAGGCCTTGGGACGCAATTAGTCTGATTCAGAGAAAACATGTCCACAGGCCAGCAGCATGAGAACAGCGACTACCTGTAGATTAGGGAGCAGCTTCAGCTGCATCCATGCTTCAAAATGAGATGGCATGAATGGGATTACATCCACAGTAAACTGCTTAGTAGTAGGGATACAACACATCTGGGACTTTGAAAGTTGAATATCGTCCCTCATACTGACCTTGGAAAAAAATTATCTGAAAAGTCCCAAGTCTACTTTGGCAAATCTAGATTGCTTCAGTTTCAGGAAAGATCTTCTCTAGGCCCTTTTGTATATTAGATTACAATCTAATACAAAAATCTTTAAAAGTATTCATTTCAGACACTAAGTGTTACATATTTTTATGTTTATTCGAGAATTTTCTTAAATGATAGTGATTTATAATTGGGTGCTTATGATATAGTAGGAATGATACAATGGACTCAGCTTTTAGCAAAGATTTCTTATGATTATACAACAGACTCTTATTATGATGGAAATGGTTTAATTGCTTTTAATAAACCACCCTATCTATACATGCAGTTCCCAGGAAAGCATTGTCACAGAATGGCAGTTGTGTAACATCCTGTTGGGCCCTGCAATGTGGCTTTGTGGAGGTAACCTTGAGGATTCTAGGCAACAAAACAGACTGTGAAGTCTACCCTGGCAGTGCCTATGTCCCCATGTCAAACTACCCTGTTGAACGCAGGTGGAGCGGAACGGGGTCTGGTTGGTGGACTGCTGTATGGGCTGTTGATGGGCTATAGTATTCTGTGTTATTGGCAACCTAATAGGACTTGTCAGCTTGAATATATGGTCCTGTCCGTGGCCCAGGGTGGCTTGCTGCATGCTGTTTCCGCGAATGAGATCCCAAGACCCTGTAAGTCGCCACCACAAACACAATACAATGTTCTTACGCTTGAAGGAACACTGAAAGAAACTGCCGAATCATCCACCCAAGAATTCAGAATATCATTTCGAGGTTGAAAGGTTAACAAAGGTGATTTCCAAACTTATGAAAACACCTTGGTATGTGCTGAATAGTTTCTGCTAGGAAAGTGAGGTGTTGAGACTGGAGATGAATGTGTCAATTCAATGAAATCCACCAGCATGGCTTCTGGAGACTTATGTTGTCAAGGTTGTCCAGAATGGTCAAGCTACTCAGCATCAAGAAATGAACAATCTCTTTCACCAGTTTGTTGAGTAGATTAACTAAATCTTCAGAAATACCATTGCCTGAAATATCATTAATTTCATAGGAAGCATTTTAAATGCAACAGTGTGAAAGTGAAAGAATTCTCTCTTTAAGCATCTATTTTCAAGAGTGAAAAAAGAACATTTGGTAGATCACAGGTAAAAAAATTGGAATAACAGGATTCATTGGCATGTTAATATGCCCGTGGTGCAGTTGATCAGTTTTTGAGCTGGTTCTTCCTGTTCTCGGCAATCAAGTGTAGTGGTTGTTCCGTCCCTCACTTCCCGCCAACAACTCTCCTACCACATTTACTTCCCTTCACATGCACACTGTGGGTTTCGCCACCTAGACGACTCCACAGCCGTAGGACGTGATAGGAGACGTTTAAACATGACGTGCACAAATTAAACATGGAGCTCTCGAAGCTGTTGGTTTTTCTCGGTGTCACAGGGGCCATCTTTGCTTCCAAAGTCAAGATGGCCGACTGTGAACACTGAAATGGTTTTTGACTTTCAATACTATAAACATTGAACAAACCAGACGACCTGAAAGAATAATAATTCGGAAAATACTTTGGAAACACATCACATGGACTAAAAAAAAGTCATATCAAATATGGTTGTTCATATGCTCTCCTTATGGCTGGTTAAAGAGATCAATGTAATTGGTTTGACATGTCACATGCAAGTAGTACATTTAGCTCTGTCAGTGTACAATGTGTAAATATCATGAGACTAATTTAATAGTTCAGAAAATCTATCTATAGAATCTCCTTTTTCCAAGAACCACAATAGCTAATATTTATTCAAGTTATCTGGGACATTTTAAAATACAGTCTGATACTAACAGAGGCTAGATAATCAACATTCATATGTTCTCCTATGTAATTCTTTCTACACCTGTACGTTTTATTTGCGTATCTTGATGACATTACACACATCTTTGTACAACATCTTTTTTTAGAGCTGAAGTTATGTATAGCTCACGATTAATGTAGATCGTCAATGAGGCAGTAAAAGTTAAACATTTATGGCAACAAATCGGGCCTGTGTTTTGCTACTTCTTCAGCTTGAGGCTAGTTTGATAAAGTGGGTGATGTGTTTGTGGAGTGAGTCACACAGGTGAGTCACATGCTACCCGGATCACCAGAGGCTATGATCATGAAGATCATGACAAATTGTCAATTTCATGTCACATTTCTCCGTGGTTTATATCTACAGCAATAGTATTACTTCTTGTGAATTTCATGGGATATTGGAAACTCAAATTATGTGTGATTGATGTCACAGAATAAATGTCATGATTGGATCAGAAGTTCACATCTTATATTGCAGTTTACTACAAAATATAAATCTCATTAAGACTTTGATTTGATCTAAATTGATAAAAATATTATAATGTTGAGTTAATGAAATGAGAAAGTTTTAATGGCATTAATTGGGTATAACAAACTGTAAAATATTGCCATCAATTATATTTGTGAACACATTGATAGATAAACAGACTTGGAAGGGAAATATGTCCTTAGTATTTATTGAGCTGAAGCCAGAGGTTTTCCTATGAGAGGATGTGGTGGTAGAGATAGTTGACATGTATGACACTGTTGTATTTGTTCATCAAGTGTGGCTGAAGTTGGTCCTGCTTCAGAAACTCCAGGGCAAGTCCGACTACAGAACATGTGAGCCAGATACTTGATAGGGGAGCGTAATAATCGGGGCAGTCATGGGGGACCATCAAGTAGACACTGGAAATTAGCGGGTATTCATCATCTTGTTGGGAATGTAATGATTGTGTGAATATTAGTCCAGCAATAATGGCTTCGGTTTCGTGAGAGTTTTCATGATGTTGTACAAGGTTGTTTGAAACTTTATAAGCTGTCAAATTGCTATAAAATAGATCTTGGCAAGCTGTTGCCGAGAGAAATTACTATTGCTTACATTTGATCCAAAGACAATAAAGATTTGTAGGCCATACGGTATGGTGAGCATGTGTTGGCATTTGCAGGCATTCTGGCCGAGTCTCAAGTGCTGGGAGTTGTACTCCCGATTCTCCTCCGTAATATAAACACCGTAATTCAGTAAGTGTAACATTTAACAAGAATCGGTCAGGGACAGCTAACGTGCTACAGTACAGCCTTGGTGTATTTCTTATCTTCGTCACTACGTGAAGCCTCGAGAAGCACCCCAACCTGAAACACGTGCAGTCGCGTGCTTTAGCTTACGCAAATACTCTTGAGAGGTTATCAGTTAGGAAAATTTGCCCGTTTCTTTAATAGCTTCTCAACCCATTTACAGTTTTATCAGGGTTTTAATTTTACGCAATTTGGCAATTTACGCAATGCGAGACAGTGTTACATTGTTAGGAGTGCAATAGCACTAATCTTACCTCCCCAGATTGGGTATCGTATTCCTCTAAGGGATAAGATTGGGACGAACATGTGTTGTGTGATGTTGAGAGTACTCCCAGTTAGTTCAGTATGTTAGAGCCATGGAGGTGAGGGTTGTTTATAAACTATAGGTTGCCATGTAGCTTCATACTGCACGTGGTGGACAGCATGGGTAGATAGGCAGATGGTGGCACGAGGGTTTGGGGGGGGGAGGGGGAAAGGGGCCAAGAAGAAGGGGAACGGGGTCTTGTATGGACAAATATTTTGTTATAAACCTCAGTCAAGCAAACATGATGGATATGATATATCAATCAGTACTGTAACCAAGTTCATCATATTGTTATTTGGATGGTGGATGCCTACATCACTCATCATGCTGAAGACCAGGGTTCAATTTCCCACATGGGTAAAATGTGTGAAGCCCATTTCTGGTGTCTCCAGTAATATTGCCAGTACAACATAAAACAATACTCACTCACTGGTAATTTTTATCTTTTTACAATTTTATAAACTTTAACATATCGTCATCTGAGTATTTATGACCTCATTCTTATTATGATGACTTGGAAACGAGTTGTTTAATGCCTAAGGGATAATTAATTATTCACAACTTAATTTTTCATCATTGTTCATTCCCCTTGAAATGATACTGACTAGTAAACTTAAAAGTGCCTCGATGTTATCAAGGGAAGCTGAAGACTTTTTAAACATTGATTACGCTGTGAAGCCTCCGAAACATGCCCGTCTTTGCTCCACTTACTAGATATTTGCTCCCATAACAAAGGGGAGGCATCACAACAGCTGGTTGCCCTTCTAAGAAAAATCCAGCTATTTTCAGCTTTACTATTGTCCAAGCTGCTGTCTCTGTTACACAATAGTGAAACTCGAACCGATACATATGGTAGGCTTCAGCCTTGGGAGGAATAGACAGAATTCAGCTCAGGGGCAAAGAGCAGAGACAGATTCACTTGATGCTGCTCTCAGACCTCAGGAACATGCAACATGCAGATAAGGCTATCTTAGATAGCTCTTGCCGAAGTCGGCCATCTTAAGTAGGTTGCATTTTAAGGCAGAAAGCTTATAAAATCTTTGAAATGGGTTAGGTGATATGTTTGAAAGGCGGCTTATCATTGATGTTTTGTAATATGAATTTTTCATCATTTTATCATTATGATATCATACATGAATTGATTATTTCGTATGGAGTGAGGTTTAAGTGATGATGAAAAACGTAAAAGACAAAAAGCTTTGAAGAGAAGATGTGTTTGGCTAAAGATTTGTTTTATCAGCACTTAAAGCCATATTGTGTTCTTACTTGTCGGCTAATGAAGTGTGTTTTGTTTGCAGTATGTGCATATCAATATTTGTGAAGTTGAAAGCAATGTATTCAGGGGCTCAAAGGGTTTCTGGGACATATTTGTGGAGTGTGCCATCTCCACCACTTCCTGCCAGGTGGCGTGAACCTCGGTAGATGGCGCTGTGGTTTTAACATGTTATAACACTATGACACGCCATCAATATCACGCGTTCAAAAACGTTGTAGCATGACCAACATACATTAGCTTGTCTGGGTATTTATAGGCGGTCATTATACCAATCAGGCAGCATAGAATCTTTTGTTGTGGTAGTTGCAATGGTTAAATAATGTCAAATAAACGAAACAATATTCTCGCATTAGTGCATCGTGGCAGTTAAGGCTTGTACCTGCACACATATTCATCTCAAATTACGTGGGTTGAAATGGTAGTCAGAATTCAATTACCATCAGGTGATGAAGTAATGGAATTTCAACATGCTCAGAGTAAAACGGGAGGCAGCGAAACAACAGATTTATCTTCGTTGAAAGCAGAACAACTTGGGATTAAGTAGAAACATGGAGCCAGGAGCATATGGGAGCTAATGATGTTCAGCTTCTCTTGAAAGTGACGTTTGAGAAGTCTGAAATTGAGACTAACCAGCACAGTCTATAGTTGGGCTAATACACAAATAAATCAAAGTATAGGTGTTGATCCATTTTGAAAGAACTGGCTAATTTTGTTTCTAAGCACTAAGCCTCCTAGTCCCACCCTATGTAAGAAATGGTAGGATTTGATTTGATGTCAATCCTTTGCCTATCTGAAGCAATAACCAGACTTGACTTGAGCAATGAGTGGATTACAGAGATGACAAGAAACAAGGATAGGTTGTCAAGGGATACGAGGGTGCCAAGATCAAGGAGACTGTGATCGTCCATCTTCCCTGCCTGGTCCTCAGGCCCGTCCCGCCCCCTGGCCAGTAACGTCCTTCTAGGTCCTCCATAGTCCTCCATTGGCTTGAGGGTCACGCTAGGTAATCTGGTCTCCCATTGTTCCTGTCAACACAAAGATAAACCTGCCATGGACATTGATTTCTGGTCACATGGTCTGAAACAGTGTCTCATATTAACCATTTTTCTTAGATGAGTTGATAAAATATAGACAGTATGGATTTATCTTTGTTGACCTTATATTGTGAACAAACTGAAAGGGAAAGCGTCCCTATGATAAATACTGTATACTGGGGCGCTGTAACTTGTTTATGATTCACAGTTAAGGTCAAGCATGAGATGAAGTAGAAACAAGACTATCATTAACTAAACTAAAGTGCATAAACTTGAGGTGGGCCATCAAGGAACTTGTTTTGACAACAACCATCTGTCTGCCATGAGGACCATCTTTAGGTATTGTCATGTCTGCTTGCCCAACAATGGTCTTTTCTTCAGCCACGATTGCCATCTTTATTTCTGTAATTACACATCTGAGAGGTGTCCCCATCTTAACCTGTGCACAGATAATGCCGAGAATGCTTCCTGAGACATATGTTTGTGTTCAACACTGCTTTGCATGGAAGTAGGGTACATTTATTGATAATGTACATGATGAGGTTTATTTTTTTCAATGGAACAATGGAGGACTGTTTTACTGTGAGTTGATGTCCTGCTCCTAATACAGTACAATGCTCAGTCATGTGAGAGAGTGAACTTCTGATGGCAGTGGAGAACGCACACAACACATGATATAGTGTTTGTCTGCCCAGGGGGTCTAGCATTAACCTTTTGACTGATAATTCACACATATCTCTGTCTAACAACTAAATTTTGTAAATTAAACTCATTATATGGTAATTTAAATGAATCAGGACATTTTGTTCTTTCAAACAAATACCCACATGTGGTCAGTTAAAGTTTTATTTTAGAAAGGTTTCAGAATGAAGACATTATCTTTTGCACCATACTGGGTTTGTTTCAAAGGTTATAAAACTGTGCTTATCATGAATATTCAGCCATTAGATGCGTGATGTTTTTCCCATAGGTTATACCCTACAACTGATAATGTTGCAGCAACTAGAAGATTTTACAAACAAACCAAACCAGTTTCAAATCAACTTCTGAGAGAGACACGAATTTCCCTTTCATCTGTAAATCAGAAAAAAAAACACTTCAGCAATGTAGGGAATGTATGCACAGAGAGCCACGTAGTAACACATCTAACTAGTCTGCTGGCATGTAGTACAGAGTGGTGAATAAATAGTACTAGTTGAAAGGGCAACACTATACTTATGTTTACATTCAATTACATGCTAGTAGATGTATTAGCAAAACACTTAGATGCCTTATTGTCCAGACAATATGAAAATCAGACTTTGACACCTATGTAAACATGATCTGATGGTATTGTTTCAGAGTGAAACACAATTTAAACACACAATCGTTGACATTATTTTTTTTATCATTTCTAGAAAATGATGCAAGCTTGGAGAAATTTGCTGGACGAATTGATGAAATTGACCACTTTAGACTCCTGATGTCTGATGCTTCTTCCATGTTGTTAGGAGCAAAGTAAGTATATTTGTTAGATAAATCAAAAATAAACAAAGTTATATTTACAAAGCACATCTTTTAATTAAGTTTGAAACTTAATTATTAGCATTTCTGTCATCTTGATCATTTGTTGAAGTACATAGGTAATTTGTTTCTGTATTTTGATATGGAAAATTGTAAGGTATAAGATCTTTGGACTTTGGTGTTGCCACCGTAAATGTAATTAAATACTGCCTCACAGATGTGAAAAGTGTTTTCACGTCTTTGTATTTGTTTTACAAGATCAGCCTGACCCAACAATAATGATGACATTTTGTGTTTCAGAAACGCTGTACATAATGTCAGTCTCGCTGACCTAAAGGAATTCTCGGTAAGTTTTTGATGCATATTTCTCTACGCCCTAAGTGATGTGAATATTTCCTTCCATGAAGCTTTGGAACTTGTTTAATTATAACCATGGGCAAACAACATTGTTTTGAAGCTCCCTGAGAGTGATGTTTCTACACTCATGATGGCATAGGTGTTTCTCCATACTTGAAAAGTATGTGTTTCTATTCTAAATTATTTGTTTCATGATTTCAGAGAATAGACTGGGAACCTCAGGCATCAGACATTGAATTATGTACAAAGAAACAGAAGACCCCGGTAAGTACTATTTAATTTTTATTTTGAGACATCAAAACCGAGGAGCTTCAATGCCCTCTTTGATAGATCTATTATGTAGGGGAAAAAATCTCCTCAATCACTGACACTGTTGGCATACAGAGAAAGTATTGTGAAGGTTAATTTTCTATTTCCTCCATTTAGTTTCCCTGGTTCACTGGTAGTATGGGGTGGTGGGGTAGCCTAGTGGTTAAAGCCTTCACAACGGTCTGGGTTCGATTCCCCAAAAATGAAATTGCTGGAATATAGCTAACAGTGGTGTATAACCCAACTCACTCACTCACTCACTCACTCACTCACTCACTCACTGAACTACAGTCAGTTGGCTGAGGAACATATGCCCAGGTGATGTGAGTCAGCCAGGATGATGATTAACCTGGATCTCTAACGAAAGGAAGGACTATGGAAAGTGTAAAAAAGTAATCAAAGGTTCTGTATTTGGCGAAGTCATCAAGATACCTGAAGATGAGACCGACCTAACCCGACTGGGCGGTAAATCAATTTCCGAACCCTTCACACTCCCGATGAAGACTCACAAATGATGCAGCCTGAATTAGCTGGGAGCTAGATCTGTTTCAAGTTGAACAAGTGTTTGACTTGCTCCTGCACACTGTACAAGATTCTGATCAGTGAGGAAATCTATTTGACAATGGGATTGTGTATGGCTGCATCAATGAATAGGATGTCTTATAATATAGAAGCTGACAAAACTAAACTTGCTTCCATTGTCACCGATGGCTGATAATAAAGATGGTTGGCTAGACAGGAAGGATTGGAGAAGCACAATTGATAAAGTAAACAATTCAATTAGATACACGGAAATGAGACTGAGCTGTGCATGCTTGTATGAGTGGATGAGATCTTGTAGAGCAAATACTTACCATTGTGCATCAAGAATTGTTTGCCACACAATACTCAGGTCAAGGTCACAGGTCAAAGGGAACTGATCGGCTTTGTGGATCTTGCTGTCTTCTGTGTCACAAACTGATGCATAAATCAGTCGGAGACTCACTGTAGTGTACAGTATGCTAGGAATGATATCAGCAAAAGTGTTTTCACTATATTCTAAATGCTCCTTTCCTAATTTGAAATTCTAATTAGGCCCATGAATTTTACTGTTAAGAAAACTTGAAATTAGATTTGAATGGTGGTTTGGATTGTTATTGAAAGGAATCCAGTTTTCTATAGGTTTGTTGAAGGGAAAAGCAATTTAGATCTTAGTGACAAGATTGATAAAAGAAGATGTGTTACCCATAAACTAGTTGTCAAACATACAGTGTCTAAGCTGGTATCCTATGCCTTGGTAAACAAGCATGTCAGGCAGAAGGAATTCTATTATCACATGCTCTTATCAATGTGAAAAGATATTCCACTCCCATCTTTACATGAATCTCACTGTATGGAATAGATACAATGGAATAACAAAGTATGAAGCAACATTCTGGATAGGTTTTGAAATTAAACTATGAAATCTGTCCAAAATCATGCTGAGTGCTGCTTTGGTTAACAGAGTAATTATCAACTGACAGTTTTGAAAATACATCATGTGATGTTGGCGACAGTTTGACGTCAGTAACAACTGAACATGTCATGGAAGAATTAGGTGATTTCGTGGCAATAGATTTGTCAGTGTTGCTTGTTGATGAGTTAAGTCACGTCAGTGTTGACACAGAGACCAAGTGAGATAACGAGGTATCTACCTGGTCGCCACACCTGTACACGGTTCTCCCTCTATCTCCTCTTGACACAATCTATGCCACAATTCACAGCTACCTGTTGCGTTTGTCCTCTGTGTACTGGGGCTCCGTGGTCTCTAGCACGTTTGTGACTTCGAAAATAGAGAGTAGCCCTCGTCCTTCTCAACTCCGGATAAGCGATGTGACCATTCAATCTGTTATGGGATTTTGTATTACAAACACATCAAGCTGGAATATTTATTGTGATAAAAACATAAAATCACCAATTTTGGACCACTTGTCCCTTATCAGACAGATGTATCAAGTGTCCTTATCATGTTTAAGTTTTCATGCTCTGAAGGAGACGATATGGGTATGAATATAACATAAAGTGTATTTTCATTTTGTTAAATGTAATTGTGCACACCTGACTGAGATTTCCTTAAATCAAGAATATACTTAAAGGGAATCTTTGATTTACATGTTAAGCATAAAAAACATCAATATGTGAGGCATATGCTTACATCAATGAGGTCACACAGTATTTACGTTGCATGAAATTATTTGTTCAAAATAAGAATTTACTTAAAGGGAGTCTTAGATTAAGCGTAAAAACATGTCAATATGTGAGGCATATGCTTATATCAATGAGGTCACACAGTATTTACTTTGCATCAAATTAGAGTTGTGTCAAACACGCAGTGGAAAAGTTCAAATACGGACTTGTTAATTCCCTGCTCGGTTTGTTTGCTTTTCACGTATATAGACAAAAATAAACATGGACTGTACATAGGCAGAAACAAACAGAACATGGAGCGTTTGTGTTGACTGAGTCCAGGAAAGCCCGAGGTCCACGTAGATGTAGAGGTGGCATGGGTGGCTGACCTCAGTGTGGGCACAGCAGCATAGTCAGTTGCTGAGTTCCCGACTTGCTACTCTTGTAAAAAGGCATATACATTTTAATACATGTCAATTATTAAAATATTCTTATTATGCACTCACCCCAAACATAAGATGAAAATGTCTGATATTTTGTAAAATTTTGTATCATCACATAAATATTTTTTTGGCTGCGCTGAATATTTTTAAATATAAATGATTTATCTTTCAGGAACAATGTCAGAATTACATTCGTGTCATTGTGAAGAAAGATAACAACAGGTTATACACCTGTGGAACAAATGCTTTCCGTCCCAAATGTCGAACGTACAAGCAGAATGGGGTAAGTGTCTTCATGAAAAAGTTCTGTTTTTTACAATTTCAAGACACAAGATTGAACAGTCATAATAATTGTAAAATTATCTTTCAAATGAATACCCAGAGTAATATCTTAAGATTGCTCAGTCATGATAACCATATGAAAATGGTCAATTATTTTGTGAGTCATGCATCTAACATATGCTTGTTATTATCCCACAGCTCAGTGGATATGAACGAATTGAGGAGCGAGATGGTGTAGCCCAGTGCCCTTATGATCCTGAACAAAATAGCACAGCCATTTATGCAGGCAAGTACATTTAGCATGGCATAGATTTTAAATTAGTGAAATATTTCTCTGAAATCTGAGGAATATTTATGATGCACAATTTTGATTGATTATTCAATTTGTGACAATTTTGTCCACATAAATCAGTGTTCCATGATTGATGGCTGAGCCTGTGGTTGGTAATATCCTGGTGTGGTCAGACCAGTTTGACCGGGAGATTACCTTTGAGGGCAGCTGACCACTCATTAAGCACAACAGGGTCAGTTCCAGTAGCATCATTAGAAATAGGACATGCTTGAAGCGACCCTCATCAGCAAGTGGCAATTATGGTCCACTAAATTATCAACATTGTGAGATAGTTGAAATATTATATTGAGTCGCTTAACAAAATTCTAATTTAGTCCATAATTATTCCAAGTAATTTCAAGAAAATCTGTGAATGATGAAAATTTGAAAGCCCTCAGCTTGAATGTTAAGATGTGAATCACAGAATTGTTAAGACAGTGAAAGTGATCAATTTGCTTGCCATTGGCGACACTCAAGAATAATAAACTGCTTTCACACAAAGGCACAGCAGTAGAGGTCCAGGAATTCTGCTAATGATGTGGTAGGAATCACACACATCCGATTCCCTCTGGTGCAGTGTGTGGAGCTTAGAGGGAACCGCTGTGTGGATAGTTGGAATAATAGCTTCTGTCTGCATGGCGAACCATCAGTGAGGGTTCATGGGGTAGGGGAGGACATCTTGCCCCATCCTTTCCCCTTGGGTGGGGGGAAGGAAAACTGATGATTGGAGCCAGATATGAATTATGTGCCTGTCAACAGAGATCTTGATTATGGCCTGATGGGTTGCAGAAAAGTACTTAATCTCCCCCTGAAGATTACAAGTTCAATTCATCATGTACATAAGTTTGACTTTTGTAAATGGTTTAGACTATGTTGACCTATTGAATATATATGTTAGTTTTATGGAGATTTGAGTGAGGTTTGGAAGTCAGTCAGGAAAGGTTCTACATGTGATTTATTGTGGAGCATGGGATAACATTGTATCTGTAAATGCTCAAGGATACTTTCTGTGGTGTCAAAGAGGATGAGATAAACATGGTAAAGAGATAAAACATCAAGATATGGGTTCTGTAACCACAGACAGCCAACACCCATGTTGCTCTCAACCACAGCTATCAACATTTAGAACCAATAAACCATAAATCACCATACATGTTCTTCCAGGCCTTGCCAAAACTCAAAACTGACCTAGAAAAAACATGCCATCCAATATGGCAGCTATTAAGATGTCAGTGCTGCTGCCACTAGGTGGCCAAGTGAGGAACTACTTTCTTGTCCTCTATTACATGTATTTCTACTCTGCTCCACATTGGTGTGTCGAAGTGTAACTTTATGACAGATCAGGTTTGGTGACTTCCTGAACTTAACTAGCTCGCGTCTCGAGAGACATGGAAAATAATTAAACGCCAGTGATAAAGTCTTTGTGAGGAAGCATTTAACTGTGTCCTGTCGCTGCACTCTGTCCCTGGGGTCATGCTTGGAGAAAATGGTCCAGAATTAGTCGAGATTTGGACGTCTGCTTGCTGAACTTGCAGTGTTGGATATTTTTTGAAAAATGCAAATTCAGCAAAAATATTTCCTGTAAGTCAATAAACCTCTAAATATATATCAAGACCACAATTTGCGGCTAACAGTAGCATTTACTACAATGAAACCTTGATACATCAGACCCTGTTAGCCAGGAAACAGATTAAATAATATTGACCTTATCATTTTACGTTCTTTTACAGGAGTATTCTGCTCTTGATCAATAATTCAATGAGGACTGTAACATGAAAGATTTAATTTTCCTTTATTTATTCCAGGTGGCAAGCTGTACTCGGCTACAGTGTCTGACTTCTCCTCACGGGATCCTTTGATCCTTGAGACCAACAAGATGATCCGAACAGAGCAGTACGACTCAAAGTGGCTCAATGGTAGGTTGGGTTCAATTAGCCTGCTATCACCATTATCTCATCTGGACATAAGATAATGATAAATAATTACACTGTTAAATCTGTTAATGAGGTCATTTACTTTATTTATCATGGTAATGTTAACTACTAGAATGGTTAGAAATGAAATAAGAACGTGTTGAGAAATATCTCAAGCCTGATCATTTCATTGCTTCTATCTTATGAGGAGTGAAAGGGTTATGTTGATCGGGTGATAAGATAGCGCCAGTGCAGGAGTTAGAACATATTCTGGCTTGACACCAACAGTGAACAGGATTTATGCTCAGTTAAAAAATGATGTATATTATCTCTGTTTCCAGAGCCCAATTTTGTAAGTTCCTTTGAGAAACAAGACAAGATTTATTTCTTCTTCCGTGAGACTGCTGTTGAACATATCAACTGTGGCAAGGTGAGAAAAATAATTGAAAAAAAAATGATAATTGAGAGTGATTATTTAGTTTTAAAAGGCTACAAAACCAAAACAAGTTCCATTGAAACAATATACAAATTTTATGTGTAACTGAAGTATATATATGAACCTTTCTGTCATTATAAGCACACTTTAACATACATACAAATGAAACGTAAAAAGAATATTTATATTTATCTCTTTGTTGTTTCCTTCAGGCTGTGTTTTCTCGGGTCGCTCGCATCTGTAAGAGTGACGAGGGAGGCCAGATGTTGCTGTACAACACTTGGACGTCCTTCTTCAAAGCCCGACTCAACTGCTCCATCCCAGGGGATTTCCCATTCTATTTTGATGAAATACGTGAGTTTTCAAATGTCATTTGTTATTGTTACTTTTAACACTGAATTGGGATTGTTTTAACAGATGATAGAATATATAATTGTACATTTCAGAAACCTTGTCCATTGCTTATATTTCATTATTGTTCTTTTAGAATCAACATCCGATTTTGGCGAGGGTAACTTCAGACCAGTGATTTCCTCCGGTAGTAGATATGACATGGTTTATGCTGTCTTCAACACACCACAGTAAGTTTCCTAGCTTGTCAACATATCATCGTCATTGTCATCATCAGCAGTTTCATCAGTAGCATTAGTATTATTATCATAGAATAACTCCTTATGATGAAAGAAAGAGAAAAGAGGGAGCAATATTAGTCATTCAAATAGTCCATACTATTATCATCTTCATCTTCATCATTGTTATATTGTCTGTGATATTAAAGAATTCCTGTCAAATGAATACACACAATAACCATCTCTGTCTGTCTTGCAGCAACTCCATCCGTGGATCTGCCATCTGTGCATTTAGATACACTGACATTGTCCAGACATTTGAAGGCCGGTTCAAGGGTCAGGAGTCTGCCTGGCACAACTGGCTGGCCGTGCCCAGGGAGAAGACGCCTGCTCCCCATCCTCAGAAGGTAAGACTCTTAACCTTGTTCCATCCACTGTCATCTTGTTCCATCCACTGTCACCTTGTTCCATCCACTGTCACCTTGTTCCATCCACTGTCATCTTGTTCCATCCACTGTCACCTTGTTCCATCCACTGTCATCTTGTTCCATCCACTGTCACCTTGTTCCATCCACTGTCATCTTGTTCCATCCACTGTCATCTTGTTCCATCCACTGTCACCTTGTTCCATCCACTGTCATCTTGTTCCATCCACTGTCACCTTGTTCCATCCACTGTCACCTTGTTCCATCCACAGTCATCTTGTTCCATCCACTGTCATCTTGTTCCATCCACTGTCATCTTGTTCCACCCACTGTCACCTTGTTCCATCCACTGTCACCTTGTTCCATCCACTGTCACCTTGTTCCATCCACTGTCACCTTGTTCCATCCACTGTCACCTTGTTCCATCCAATGTCACCTTGTTCCATCCACTGTCATCTTGTTCCATCCACTGTCACCGTGTTCCATCCACTGTCACCTTGTTCCATCCACTGTCACCTTGTTCCATCCACTGTCACCTTGTTCCATCCACTGTCATCTTGTTCCATCCACTGTCACCTTGTTCCATCCACTGTCACCTTGTTCCATCCACTGTCATCTTGTTCCATCCACTGTCACCTTGTTCCATCCACAGTCATCTTGTTCCATCCACTGTCATCTTGTTCCATCCACTGTCACCTTGTTCCATCCACTGTCACCTTGTTCCATCCACTGTCATCTTGTTCCATCCACTGTCATCTTGTTCCATCCACTGTCATCTTGTTCCATCCACTGTCACCTTGTTCCATCCACTGTCACCTTGTTCCATCCACTGTCACCTTGTTCCATCCACTGTCACCTTGTTCCATCCACTGTCACCTTGTTCCATCCACTGTCACCTTGTTCCATCCACTGTCACCTTGTTCCATCCACTGTCATCTTGTTCCATCCACTGTCACCTTGTTCCATCCACTGTCATCTTGTTCCATCCACTGTCACCTTGTTCCATCCACTGTCACCTTGTTCCATCCACTGTCATCTTGTTCCATCCACTGTCATCTTGTTCCATCCACTGTCATCTTGTTCCATCCACTGTCACCTTGTTCCATCCAATGTCACCTTGTTCCATCCACTGTCATCTTGTTCCATCCACTGTCATCTTGTTCCATCCACTGTCACCTTGTTCCATCCACTGTCACCTTGTTCCATCCACTGTCATCTTGTTCCATCCACTGTCACCTTGTTCCATCCACTGTCACCTTGTTCCATCCACTGTCACCTTGTTCCATCCACTGTCACCTTGTTCCATCCACTGTCATCTTGTTCCATCCACTGTCATCTTGTTCCACCCACTGTCATCTTGTTCCATCCACTGTCACCTTGTTCCATCCACTGTCACCTTGTTCCATCCACTGTCATCTTGTTCCATCCACTGTCACCTTGTTCCATCCACTGTCATCTTGTTCCATGCACTGTCTATTCTAATTTAAACTACAGTTATAATGAACTCAAAGGGACCACTAATATTAGTTCGTAATAACCGTAGTTCGTTACAAGCATATATACAGCATATTGCCTGGACTAAGTATTAAGTTCATTATATCGGTCACTTTGTTGTAAGCGTGTTCAGTATATACGTATTTTACTGTATTTCAAATAATTCCAATATGATACCATGAAGCCAAAATGAAACGTTCCTGGTTACATCACCCACCCATGACTGTACATGCCACACCTATGTTTTTGTCAACTCTGTAACTAGTTGTCAAGCGAACCTATTTTGAATTATGATATTACCACAAATAGTTTTGCCTACATACTGATCTGTATGTTTATCCATGCAACTCTAGGATGGTTGTTACAATAGACCTTTTATTTCCAGTGCTCCAATAGTAGTCAGAGGCTTGAGGATACAACCCTTAACTTCATCAAGACCCACCCATTGATGGACAGTTCTGTCCCTGCCCTAGGTGGCGCTCCACTCTTCATTCAGACAAGTTTCACGTAAGTCCCCTTTATGCTGTTTATTATCACCACAGAGCCAGTCTTTGAAGCTAACTAGAAAGGCATAGACACAATTCCAGTAATTTTGTCCTGCAGTGCAAGTGGAAAATCCAGCTAGTTATCAATGGATCATCTTTCCAGCCAATTCTTTGATACAGAGCAGTTTGTTACAATTTGAAATCTAGCACTGTCACAACATGATTGTCCCCACCTTTAGTGTGCTGCGGCTAAATAGCCTCTAGTTGTGTCCCAGACCATCTATGCCCCCTCTTGCTTCAACGATTACCAATAGACCATGAGTATTTTGTATGAAAACAATGGCTGGCTGTGCATGGCGCCTGGCAGCTCCCAGTTTTCTTTACTTATCTGTGAATCTTGGGGTGAATTTCAGACTGACATGTCCCCTGGGGCAGCCATCTTTGTTTATGGGATGCAACATTTTGGTGGTTTCCTGAAGATGGTGGGTTAACGAGTGGGTGGTCTGGGAAATAATATGCCAGCGGAGACCAAATTAGACTTAACCTTTACTCTGTATTATCCATATGTTTATGTTTGGTTAAAAATAATCGGTTTTGTTGTGGCATGGTTTTTATATGTATGTTTTCTTACAGGTCCCGCTTCACTCAGATCGCAATTGACTGGCAAATCCGTGGAGTTGATAAATACCATGACATCATGTTTATCGGAACAGGTAAGTTGAGCAGTGGTTTCTGCTTCATATAATCATGTTATTACGGTCTGTTTTGCAATAAGTTATCATCAACATATAAAACAAGAATACTTTTGCCCCTTTTCAGTGTAATTTATTTAATTTTGATATTACAGATGACGGAAGAGTCATTAAAGCTGTAAATACCCAAAAGGGTCCGAAAGACAAGATCCACACCGTTGTTATCGAGGAGATCCAGGTCTTGAAGAAGAATGAAACGATCGTCAACCTCAAGGTGTACCGCCGAGATGGTACTGAAAAGTTGGTGGTCGTCTCCAAGGACAATGTGGTCAGCATCCCTCTCCATCGCTGCAGCCACAAAAGCACGTGTCACTCCTGTGTGGGCCTTCAGGACCCGTATTGTTCCTGGGTTGATGGTCGGTGCTCCAACACTAACAGAGGGTAAGGCATCAACATGCATATTCAGCAGATTTTGAACCTATGCTATAATCTTTATTCTGAGCCCTCTTCTACAAAGCGATAGTGCCAAGACTTGTAATGTGGAGTTGTATGTTGAAGTATGGAAGTAACAATTGTGTTAAGACCACTAGTGGGCCATGTATTGGAAGAAGTTAAATATTTAAAGCTCAGTAATGTTAATATCAATTTTTAAAAAATATTTAGTCATTTTCAAGTTTGTATAATACTTTGTTATTACCACATTCCATGATTGTAGTGCGTAGTGTGTTTTGGTCTGTACATATGGTCAAATCTTTACATGTTGATTATTTTTTCTTCACATTTGTTGTGTGATTGGTGTTAATGACACAATTTGGCTGTTCAGACTTCAGAGTGTCACAACTGGCAAATCTTCCGGCTGCGGCGTGGAGATCCTTGACGGTGAGTTTTGTTCTGTTCGTACTGTGTAGTCTACTTTATTTATTGCTGTGGTGTTGTAAATATTATGTAGCATTTTTGTTTGATGTGAGTTATAGTTCGATGTGAAGTAATATGATTTTATTAAGTTCCAGTTGGTAAGAATACTTATGAATATTTTGAAGCATTTCTTTACCTATGTCTTTTTTCTGCTTTGCTTTACGGTTTTGATTTGTCTTATTTTATAAGAATCAACCAGCACTACAACAACTCCAGCCACGGCCACTGTGCCACAAAAGTGTGTTTGTCCCCAGGTCACGGATCCTATTAAACCTGGGGTGGAAGAAGTCATTGACAATATTGGTTAGTTTATGTCCAAGGCATCAACAACATATCAACAATTGCTTTAAAAAATGAAATAAGAAATAAATATCACTGGTCGCTCAAACATAAAGTTACAAAAGAAAATGTGGCATGAACCTTCAATATAATCAAATAATTTGAAATTTGTCCATATTTCATAGTGTAAAAGCATGTGTTGAAATAGAAATTTAGATACTGTAACATAATGGAATGTAATTTTATGACCTGAAGTGTGCTGCAATCTATTACACTAACACACGCATGCCTTCCCTTCTTAAGGCCACCACTGTAACACGCTGGAGAAAATACTTGTATTCGATTATAACTTTCTTTTTGATGTTTGCTGTTTTCATGCCTCAGTTGCTTTTTAAATGTTATTTCAACTTTCATTTTCTTCTGTTAATTGTCATTTGAAATTTCATCCTAAATATCATCATAACAAGAGGTGAGAAATATCCCAGATTAACCTGTCATCTCATTCTCCCTGTGTTTGTCTCATCAGGACCCAATATGGCTTCTACAAAACAACCCGCTCCCAAGACAACCTACCCTGAAGCTAAATATGACGGTAAGGCACACTGCATCTGTCTGATAGCTCTTCACGATGGCGAGGCAATCCTCATGTAGTTCTGCTTGCTTAGTTTGCTTCTAACCGCTTGCTTACCCTAGTCTCTCACTGCTTGGTTCGGGGTGTTCCTCCTCAAGTAGCTAGTTTACCTTGCATAGACTGCTTGTTGTCTCCAGACTCTTGTGCTTGTGTATGTTTGTGTGTGTGCATATGCATTGCTGTGGTG
The DNA here is from genome assembly GCF_022045235.1 of Haliotis cracherodii. NCBI lineage: Eukaryota > Metazoa > Mollusca > Gastropoda > Lepetellida > Haliotidae > Haliotis > Haliotis cracherodii. Next base: position 66,881,948 of record NW_027266264.1, read on the forward strand.
ATTCACATCTTTCAACTCTTTGTATTACCTACATGTCTGTCTTTAGTTGACCATAGTAAGTTCTTTCTCTTGGGGCCTGGATGTTCCAGTCGTCTAAGGTGCCGCAATTTCACTGCTCACAGTTGTGTCACTTAGGCGAGCTGCCATCCTATAATCGTGGGTTCGAGTCCCAGATTTGGTTTGATTGTGATTCTGGGTTTGTCAGCTCCAAACCCGGCCTCATGGGTTCTCCACAATGGTAAATGACCTGCATCACTTTGGGCTTTCCTCTCACATCATGCTGACATGCTGTGATAGCTGAAATGATGTTCAAAGAGATGAAAAACCAAACACATTCTCTTTCTTTTTCTCCAGCAGCTTTTGGGTAGCCCAGTAGTTAATGTGATCACTCATCACACATAGACATAGGTTCTATTCTCCTCAAGGAGCTTTTGACTCTGCTGTCTCTTCCTCTCCAGAATCCAAGATGGGAAGCACACTTCTTCTTTCTCTACATCTTTCTTCATTTCTCTTTCAAAGAATCTGCTAATAATATTATTTGTATCCTATTTGGTTTGTTCAGTTTGGTCTTCATTCTTAACTTGGTAGCTGACTAACATTTTGCCATTGTGAAAAGACTACTAGACGATGCAGTCTGTCTTAACCATGCCATGGACAACTAACATGAATGTAATAGATTAGTCTAGTGAATGTTGGATAGCTATTGCATGTGGTATTTGCATTTGTGTTAGATAGAGACCTCCATCTTTGTGTAGCAGATGATTTATAATCCAAAACATGTCCCAACGTCTAAAACTGGCAAAATAGATGAGTTCCTTCATGCATTCACAAATTGTATACCTGTTTATCATACAGACAGGATCATAATCAAGTCACAAGCAAGAAATATTGCATTTAGGAGTACACTGCTGTTGAACCAAATCTTGAATTGCAACTGAGCACTGAACTCATCTCAATCATGGAACTTTGTTTTGGCTAGTACTGTACAAACATCCCTATGATCTGAACTGAACTTTAATCACTCAGGCCGCTATTAGCATCATAGAGGTACAAAAATATGCATCTACAAATATGTGCACACTTTACAGTGGAACATAGTGTTCTATATCCCGCACAATTTGACTAGTACTGTACAAACATTCCCAAGATTACATCAGTGGAACACAGTGTTCTATATCTAGTTCTGGCCATTGATACAGATTATTGAGATTGATAATAACTTGATATCGATCAATTATCGATAAGTAACTTTAAGCAAATATGGGAGAAAGTCCCAAAAGAAACCAACATATTTCCAGAACTTGTGAGCAATGACACGTTTATACATAATTTTGTGGACATTTGAGATGTAACAAAAGTAGTTGCTTTCCGTTTTTGACAATTGACATTATTGACAGTAACACGTCTGTCTCAGTAAATCTAAACTTTATTTCATCACAATAGAATATGTAAGTTTTTGATGACAACAATTTCACATTGATCATAATTAATAGTTCCTCACATTGACAATAATTCCAATTAACGATCTATATAACCAGCCCTATCGATATCAGACACAATTTGACCAGTGCTATACAAACATCCCCATGCCATGAATTGTTCTGTCCCAGTTGAGATCAAGATGGAAGGGGGGTTTGTTTTGGAGAGTAGTGTACGTGGTTGTCTGATGCCTTGGATATGGACTTGAATAACCATGTTTTCTTTCTGCAGATGGAGACTCAGTGTAGGCTCAGTCCTGTAACATATGACAACAATGTTTTCTTTTCTTTTTCCAGGAGGTCGTATTGATGCCACTCATCAAGATCCATCAGGAGTTAATACAGCGGAAACCCTTGCTATCGCAATCGTTGTCTCCATCGTCCTTTCAATGCTCGTCGGATTCCTCATCGGTTATAAAGTAAGCTCGTGCAGAGCATCACGTGACATAGACACTCCATATCATGAGCGCAACATCTCCCTGAGCAAGAGATCCAACAGACTTTCTTCAGGGGACCATACGTATTTCACACCAGAAAATCCATACAACAAAAGTTTTAGTTACGTTGTGAACGTTAAAACACCTGGGAAATTAAATACAAGTGTGGAAACCAAACCAGTGACTAAATCCAACAAGGTTTACTTATAGCAAGCGGGAAACAAACATTGACTCATGTTTTCTGTGGTGCTGGGCTTGTGCTGGCCTAGGTCAGCTAGAAAAGCATATGGTTCGAAGTGAAAACTTTGACCAACCAGCATGTCTGAGATGCCCACACACCTGATGAGGCGACGTGGTGACCTCTACTGATGCCGTAGCTGGGCTACAGGCCATCAAGAAATAGTGCTAACAGCCCCATGGCAACCTCATGGGCAGGTCCTGTGTCCTGGACAAACTTTTAATTTCCTTCAGGTGTATTCCTAATAGCCAACGTTATGCTTAGTTCATTGCTGGTCTAGTAACTGTGTATTTTGGCTATGCAATCATGCTATCTTCCAGGAACACCTACAGTGTTGTGCTGAAACTGTAACCTCGTGTCTGGTGAAACCAAGAGACAGAATGGCGACTTGTGTTGTATCTGCAATCAAACTGTTTGCATACATTCCAAGCACTGTGCAATACATTATGGGAAAATGGACCAATATTCTGAAATATATTTATATGTATATCAGAAAGAAGTCAAGACATGCTATATTGATACTGTGTTATCAGACATTTGGTTCGCTGTGGTTATCAGAAACAGAACTTCTCTGTGTGGGTCAAACATCGAATGTTCCATGAGATGTTCCATGAGATGTCGGCTTGCACTGAGGGAGATAGTGATCTCAAAAACATTCAAATTAAAGCATCTAAATTGATACAATGCGAAAGTATTTGTGGACGATACTCAATTATGTGCTCAAAATTGTCATACGGTGCTGATGTCGTCAAGGTAACCAGTGGTTACCATGGCAAGGAAGGTCACAATTTACCAAATTTTCATCAAGAAGCAGGGATATAGCTTTAGTTATGAATGCAGAGCTAAGTGTTTTTCTGTGAAACGATAAGACAAGTCTTAGTATAACAGTGCTTGTAGTAATAGTCATCCCTGCATCTTATTGGTATCATGGCATTAATTAACCCTGATTCCAGCACGTTTCTCACGCCATTTTCAAAGTGAACACTTCAACACTGAGGTGCATTTAGCAGTTATCCATCTTGAATAATCATGTGACATCAACACTCTTGGAGCATATCACTTAAATCTCAATGGTTGTTACCTGTTCTGTACAGTACTCAAATTATCTATGTATATAAAAAAAATATACAATCACATGTTTATAACAGTTGGTTCAACAACAAGCTTCAAATATTTTTTTGGATCTACATTCTTCAAAATCACATTTTATTAATTAATCACACATGTCATTTGTTCCTGAATTGTTATCAATGATGTTTTAGCATTGTTGCTTGATAAAGACTGTTTGAATCATGTTGATGAAACCAATACTTATATATTCAGTGTAAGTGTTCCTACAACCTACAAGTATTGACTGTACATAAAAGGACTACATCGTGAGTTTAGCAAGGCCAGTGATAGTTGTTAGCCTTAGAGGCATTATTCTTCCACAGAAGTCATCTTTTTGCTTGGTAATATTCTAGGAGTTTATATTTTCCAACACCCCCTTGGGACCATTTGCCAAATTTTAATATAAAACATTTTTTATAAAAAGAAAAATATTATTAAAAAAAATGTTTTATTCATTTTTAATTGTATCTTTAAAAACAAACAAATTTTTGGTCACAAGGTATAGGTATATATTTCATTTGTTTTCTCACATGTTCTGGGAGCACCTGACAGAGGTAAACATTGCGTCACCGTAGCGACGCTCCCATATTGACGGCCATGTTGACACTATGGGTAGCTCCCCAAAGCGAGTCACAGTTTACCAAATAGGCCTCTGAGCACTTACATTTGGCTTTCAAAGAGGATTGCCCACATTTCCACGTGCAAATTGTAGTCAGTCCCAAGTGACACTAGTGTGAGAGAATGAATGGAATCATTATACTGTTATATTCATATCTGGGTCAATGCATTATACACGTATTATACAGCGAGCCATACTGATATCATTTCTTCTGATCTGGATTAGAATGTGTTTTTTAAATCTATTTAATTCATGAATATTCATATTTTTGTTAAGAAAGAGGTGTGAAAGAATTTTATGATCTAAAATTAGAATTATTAATTTAATTTCTTCAAAATTGAAATAAAAATCAATGAAGCATACCAAAGTATGTTTATTACAAGATCTCTCAACCAAGAAAACCATGCTTGACAAGACATAATAAAAGAAGGGAAGAGCTCAGAAGTTTAGCTGAATAATCAAAATTACATAATAATTGGGCAACATTTTTATGTTTTTAATCGGAATATTTATAGGGCAATGCTGTGGTTGTTTTGTGTACAAATGTATGTACAGCCTGAAACATCATACCTCATTCTTGTGTTCAGACAAGGATTGAGGCCTGATGTTATGGGCTAAGTTAAAGGGAGCTTACTATGCTTCTGTATGATATTACAGCAACTGTGATGGATTGCCAAAGATTTTAAGAATCAGTTGTATAGTTGTCACACTTAATCTTCCATCTTTTCTTCCATGAAATATTGTGTGTCATTTTATTTCATTGTAAATAGTGTACAGAAAATCATTATGCCATGTTGTCTTGTATAAATGCTAACAAATATTATTTTTTTACCGCTTCATGTCTGTTAATAATGGTATTGAATGCAGATTGCAGTGTTGACAGTGAGGTTAGGAAAGCTGGAGCAGCTCAGTAGGTCTTGGAGGGGGGGAAGGGGGAGGGGGGTCCATAGGGAGAGGACATGGTTGTACTTTAGGAGAATTTGGATGCACTTTTGGGGAATGTAAATATCTGTCTTTGAAAGGGAACCTTGGGTTGGTAAAATTGGATAATTGTAGTTATTGAATGTAACTGTGAGATTAGCAGTGTTACTGACTTCTAAATTTATATTATTTTTTCTTAAGAATTCATTGTACGCAATATATGATATAAATTTGAAAAATATATGAAAATGTTAATTTTGAAATTTGATACTAAAATGGTAGGATTGTGATAGGGTGTAAGGGGGAGGGTAAGGGGGAGACTTGAGCTGCGCTAGTGTAGAAGGTGCTCAACAGTATTTATGACAAACCATTCCATAACATTATGATGGAAAGACGACTAATGAGAAAATGAATAGATAGAACAAGAGACACAGAAAATTCGGATTTTCATGATGCTTTTAACTTGATTTTAGACTTTAATTCCGCTTTTTGAGAGAAACTGTATAATTTTACAGAAATAGACCATATGGAGACTAGATTTCGTGTTTTTAGTTTTAAAGGAGCTTTAACAGTGAATGAGGTTGTACTTGTACTTGAGCTTGGTGTTGATGTATAAAGTGTATTCTGTAATGTGATATAGCTGCACTGCCAGTGTGTGTATATATGTATATTTGTCCAGTGTCAAGTGCATAGTAAAAAATGCAATGGAATGACACTAACAAACTAAATAAAACAAAAAATAATTAATATAATGTTCTTTTTTTGTTATCTGTGTTAACACCTAATCCTCGTGTAAGTTGGTAAGTGGAAGAGTGGCGGTGTCCGAGAAGCCCTGTGGCGTTTGTTTGTTTGGCTTAAGTACTGGGTTTGATTCCCCATGATGGGTGAAGTCGATTCTTTGTGTGGATATCACCTGAATATATTAGCTATGTAAGACCTTATCTCTTATGTTTGTTTGGTTGTTAACTCCCAATAAAAGCTTCACCTAAGATAGGCAGTTATAAGTTTCTGTAGCATGATTTGTTTGGGTCAAACAACACTGAGATGTCATGCATCCCCGGTCAAACAACAAAACAAACATATGTTTTCCATGTATATCTAAAATGATATCATTTGTTATTAATTGTCCGGTGAATTAAACAATTTAAATTAAAACAATTCATAATTGGTTATATTATGAATACGTAACAACTTGTAATGTGTGTGAAAAGTTGTACTAAAATACGCTATTTGAAGGGGGCGTGGCCTAAATGCAAATGTCCGATTGGGATTTTATATTTTCCGGACCCCTGCTGAGATGTCATGCATCCCCAGTCAAACAACACTGAGATGCCATGCATCCCCGGTCAAACAACACTGAGATGTCATGCATCCCCGGTCAAACAACACTGAGATGCCATGCATCCCCAGTCAAACAACACCGAGATGCCATGCATCCCCAGTCAAACAACACTGAGATGCCATGCATCCCCGGTCAAACAACACTGAGATGTCATGCATCCCCGGTCAAACAACACCAAGATGTCATGCATCCCCGGTCAAACAACATTGAAATGTCATGCATCCCAGGTCAAACAACATTGAAATGTCATGCATCCCAGGTCAAACAACATTGAAATGCCATGCATCCCCGGTCAAACAACACTGAGATGCCATGCATCCCCGGTCAAACAACACCAAGATGTCATGCATCCCAGGTCAAACAACATTGAAATGTCATGCATCCCAGGTCAAACAACATTGAAATGTCATGCATCCCAGGTCAAACAACATTGAAATGTCATGCATCCCAGGTCAAACAACATTGAAATGTCATGCATCCCAGGTCATACAACATTGAAATGTCATGCATCCCAGGTCAAACAACACCAAGATGTCATACTACCCAGGTCAAATGCTTGAACGTCCTATTCTCAGTACAGTTGTCATTTCCATAGGTACTGGGTATCTATTTGGCCAAGAATACCTCAGGGTTGGTTAGGGAGTATGAAAGTTTTGATTGACTTCCAATTTGGATGTCCCTGTGAGGATTACGTTTTAGAATTGGTCCCCAGCAATCTATGCTGGAAGTAAGAGGCGACGTAGTGCATCAGATGGTCAGGCTCGGGGACTTGGTTGATGGTGCATCATCGTACCCCATTGGTATAGATCAGTGTTCTCAATATCAATCACTGGATTGTCTGGACTTGATTATTTAGATTCTGCCATCATAGGGCTGGAATACTGCTGAGTGCGACTTTGAATATACATGGGGAGGTTTTACTTTCAAGTAAGATCCGCTTTGAGGTTTTATTTCTCTCAAGTAAAACCTGCTTTAAGGTTTTATTTTTCTCAAGTAAGAACCAGGGATGTGAAATCTCTGCAGAAATGCGGAAAATCGTGTTTTTTAAGACAGTAGTCCTTGGAAAAAATGATCTTCTGCGTAGAAATATAATCAAAGATTTAAAAAAAACGCTCCGAGAAATGTTATCGAAAACCGGACAACTGTTGCGGATTGTCCTGTTTTTTATTAGAGCTTTCAGCAGCATCATAGGTCTTCGGACATTATATGTTTTCTATCCCGAATACTTGCACTATAACGTGGGGTGTGGGGTCACACAGAAATTGTAAATACTCAGATGATGGCTTGTTTTTAAGATAAGGTTGTCTTTTAGCCAATAAGTGAAGGAGACTTTTTACAGTTGTTCATGTGATTAGAAAAAGAACTGTGAATGTTTCTTCAGCGCCCGTAAACCCATAACACAGGGATATATGTTGTATTTATGTCTTATGTTTGCAATGGAGTATTTTGTTGGTTTTTTTTCAACAAATGGTAAGTAAGTACAAGGTGAGTTTTTTGTCAGTATGCTTCAACATGAGGAAAGGGTCAGAGGTTGCACGCTTGTTACAGTTGTCCTTGTGTCTGGGGGATAGTGGGGGGAAGTTTATGGCAGTATTGCTCCCAGACCCGGCTCCCAGATGCACGGAAGCTATGCCCGATTTTTTAAAAGTACTGATTGAACTTCGAAATATAACTGCATCCGCCATCTCTGTTTATTTGACTTATTGACTTTTGCTATTTCTGGGTGTGAATGTTGTCCAAACTGCAGGAAATTGCTTAAAATGCAATCTAATGCATTAAAAAACATTCTGAGGGGGCATGCCCCCAGACCCTGCGAGACGTTTCCTCTTTCATCTGGAAAACCTGCCCACATCCCCGAAGATCCGCTTTGAGGTTTTATTTTTCACATGCAAGACCCACTTTGAGGTTATATTTCTCTCAAGTAAGATTGCCTTGAGGTTTTATTTCTCTCAAGTGAGACCTGCTTTAAGGTTTTATTTCTCTAAAGTAAGATCCGCTCTGAGGTTTTATTTCTCACAAGTCAGACCTGCTTTAAGGTTTTATTTCTCTCAAGTAAGATCTGCTTTGAGGTTTTATTTCTCTGAAGTAAGATCTGCTTTGAGGTTTTATTTCTCACAAGGAAGACCTGCTTTTGGGTTATATTTCTCTAAAGTAAGATCTGCTCTGAGGTTTTATTTCTCACAAGTCAGACCTGCTTTAAGGTTATATTTCTCTAAAGTAAGATCTGCTTTGAGGTTTTATTTCTCTGAAGTAAGATCTGCTTTGAGGTTTTATTTCTCTCAAGTGAGACCTGCTTTAAGGTTTTATTTCTCTAAAGTAAGATCCGCTTTGAGGTTTTATTTCTCACAAGTCAGACCTGCTTTAAGGTTATTTTTCTCTAAAGTAAGATCCGCTCTGAGGTTTTATTTCTCACAAGTCAGACCTGCTTTAAGGTTTTATTTCTATAAAGTAAGATCCGCTCTGAGGTTTTATTTCTCACAAGTCAGACCTGCTTTAAGGTTTTATTTCTCTAAAGTAAGATCTGCTTTGAGGTTTTATTTCTCTGAAGTAAGATCTGCTTTGAGGTTTTATTTCTCACAAGGAAGACCTGCTTTTGGGTTATATTTCTCTAAAGTAAGATCTGCTTTGAGGTTTTATTTCTCACAAGTAAGACCTGCTTTTGGGTTATATTTCTCTAAAGTAAGATCCGCTCTGAGGTTTTATTTCTCTAAAGTAAGATCTGCTTTGAGGTTTTATTTCTCTGAAGTAAGATCTGCTTTGAGGTTTTATTTCTCACAAGTAAGACCTGCTTTTGGGTTATATTTCTCTAAAGTAAGATCTGCTTTGAGGTTTTATTTCTCACAAGTAAGACCTGCTTTTGGGTTATATTTCTCTAAAGTAAGATCTGCTTTGAGGTTTTATTTCTCACAAGTAAGACCTGCTTTTGGGTTATATTTCTCTAAAGTAAGATCCGCTCTGAGGTTTTATTTCTCTGAAGTAAGATCTGCTTTGAGGTTTTATTTCTCTGAAGTAAGATCTGCTTTGAGGTTTTATTTCTCACAAGTAAGACCTGCTTTTGGGTTATATTTCTCTAAAGTAAGATCTGCTTTGAGGTTTTATTTCTCACAAGTAAGACCTGCTTTTGGGTTATATTTCTCTAAAGTAAGATCTGCTTTGAGGTTTTATTTGTCACAAGTAAGACCTGCTTTTGGGTTATATTTCTCTAAAGTAAGATCTGCTTTGAGGTTTTATTTCTCACAAGTAAGACCTGCTTTTGGGTTATATTTCTCTAAAGTAAGATCTGCTTTGAGGTTATATTTTTCACAAGCAAGACCTGCTTTGAGATTTTATTTCTCTCAAATCATAAGTAAGACCTGCTTGAGGTTTTACTTTTGAACAATATTAATTAATTGATTTTTGACTGGTTAAAAGCCTTTATTGTTTCACATGAAAATTCCATGACTTCTTACTTTTTCACCAATCCCCCATCAGGTCTTACTACTCTCACAAAGACCTCATTATCAGTCGTAAACCTTCGTACATCTAACCCCAGTCCAAGGCTCACTGTACATTCAAAGCATTCTCAGCTCTCAGTTGGGCACCCATAGATCCTAACTTAAAATGATTAAGTTCCCATAGAAAAGAGACACTTACCTAGCTTAGATCCTAACTTAAAACAATTAAGATCCCATATACAAAAGACACTAATCTAGCTTAGATCCTGAATTAAAACGATTACAATCCCATAGACAAACAACTCTAATCTAGCTTAGATCCTGAATTAAAATGATAATCCCATAAGCAAGGAACACTATTCTTGTTTAGAATCTAACTTATAACGATTAAAATCCAATGGAACAGGAAAATCATGGCGTCAGTAGTCCAGCTACCACCAATCTAACATAAAAAGCCTAACTTAAAAAGTCAGAGATCCCCTAGGCCAGGGACACCAGTCTAACTCATATCCTAAGTAAAAAGGACAAAGATCCTCATCAAGGGGCAGCTTAGATCCTGACTGAAAAAGTCCACCATCCCACCACTGGCAAGACAGTCTTACTTAGATCCCAACAGAAAAAGACGAAGACCCCACGGGCAAAGGAAACCAATTGCTGTGGCCCTTGAGTACAGCCAGTGTTGCAGAAGGCTGCACAGCTGATGATGTGCTGTAGTAGAGTGTGTCCTCTGCCCTCCAGCACCACCAGTCTGTAGCAGCCACTTTGATCCAGCCCTGCCTGTCAGTGACACTTCCCTGCTCACTAGCTTTCCTGGCTCATGGCAAACGCACACTCAGATCCCTTGATTACAGTACCTTCGTGCTATTGCCGCTCAACTGATGCAATAATTAATCTCCTCACCTCGAGTTACTGCAACACAGTGATCTGAAGCTGAGTATAGGTTGTAGGGTTTTGAAGATAGCAAGGTTGGATCTGTACCTGAATACTTTGCACGTATACATATATATGTTTGCACTGTACAGACTGATACAGTGACATGATGGCTAAGACTGGAATTAGGCTGCTACATAGGCAATGTCCACAGAGTGTAGCCTGTCTGTTGTGATCACTTTAATCTAGGACCTGCTCAGAGTGAGGACAGGTAATAGATTTGGCTTCACCAGAAAAACGTCACACCTTATCAGTTTCAAAGTACTGGTATTGTAGGGTTCTTTGGTGAGATGCCACTGTCAGTTAAGTCCAGAGAGACAATCTAGATGGTGTGACAATAGGGATTTAGATCAGTCCCTGCTCAATAATTAATCTGTATCAGCAGGACCTGTTCAATGATAAGGTTGTCAGTTGTAGTTTTTTTGAAAATGAGTGAGGAATTATTGGCCTAAACAAAATATTCTCCATGGAATGGGTAATGCATAAGACTGTCAGTTTGTGCGAAACACATTGTGTGAAAGTAGCATGTACAGTTTATGTCTTGAAGACAGAGTTCACTTATGGATTTCACTTCCTTATTTCTTCAGTGCAACGTTTCAGGACAGATAGTAATATGTTTACCAAGTTTGTTTGTTTGTTGTTTAATGCCGCATTTAATAATATTCCAACCATGATGGCGGTCTGTAAATAATTGAGTCTGGACCAGACAATCCAGAGATTGATATTATGATCATCGATCCACGCAATTGGGATACAATGACATGCATCAACCAAGTCAGCGAGCATGATCACCCAATCCCGTTAGTCACTTCTTACGACAAGCATAGTCGCCTTTTACGGCAAGCATGGGTTACTGAAGACAGGTCTTATCAAGTAAATGCCACTTATAGATATAGTTTATGTCTTCATACAGTCAGGTATGTGTTCAGATTGTCTTCAGTACCTACAATATAGTGGACCTGTAAAAGGACCTGCTAATGAGTGAGTGAGTCGGGTTTAACGTCGCTTTGAACAGTAATCCAGGTCAAAGATGTATATAGATATGTCTTTACCCAGGTAAATCACACCAGGTCAGCTTAATGTGGGAGGAATGCTTAGTGTGATGCAGGTCTCAGACGTTTACCACTTTGGTGAAACCCACAAGCACCGGTATGGTGCTGACAAACCTAGAAACATAATCAGGGCGAACCAGGATTTGAACCCATAATCATTGGATCTGGCATGCAATACAACTCTGCACAATGATTTGTGGCACCTGAGACAACTGGGAACTGCTTATGAACACATTAAGAAATATCTTGTTACTGAACTTAAACTCTACTATGTACATCTCAAACAGCTTCATCTGTTGTCCGATTCACGCACTTGCTTAGCTCGAAAGCCAAAGGCAGGTCTTGCTTAAATGTAATAAAACTGAGCTTTCCTCCTCCAGTCTGATTTCAATGAAAAAACTAAGTAGATTCTTCTTGCGATCATTTCCTCCCTCAAGTTCAGAAATCCTGTTTCCGTTTTCAGATTCGCTATTTTCTGTTTACATGGTGGCCATCAATGACCTTATCACCAGAGGCTGACTCTGGGACAGAGACGAGGATCAAACACTCCCACTGACCCAAAACACCAACTTTCAAAAAACGGAAAAATTACATCCGAAATCTTGGTGAATCTGGATTATTGAGAGCGATCAAAGCAACATTTTCTGAATCGAACGTGAGTTAGGATGCGAGCGGGATGGACAGATGAATTATTCATGTGCAGAATCGTCAGATAGAATCATGTTAGCTTCATCTCCCCCAGCCCCCAGCCATGGCACTACCAAATGGGCAGGCATACCTCTGAACACTGAGGGGTAAGCTAATTAGGATGCATTAACCTTATGTATGCTAGGGGCAATACATGTAACTTGTCTCAAATGTCTCCGTAATACTGTAATCATATATATGCTTGCTTCATGATCAGGGTTTGCTGTAGGTCCCCTATGAAGTGTTTATTAGTTGTTTTATGCTGCACTCAGCAATAGACCCATGTGATGGCAGCCTGTAAATAATTGAGTCTGGATCAGACAACCAGTGATTGATATTATGAGCAACAATCCAACACATGACACATAACAAGCCAATGCTTTAGCTCACAGATGTTTTCAACTTGATACAAGAACAGATAAATGTTTTCATTACATAAAAGTGTATCTGTTCATATCACGATAATGGTCCGGGAACCAAGTACAATTTATTATGAACGTTATAGATCGCAAACATATGGCTGAATCGATAAAATTTAAACAGCCATAAATAGCTGACTCAGCTATTAATCAGTTTCATTCGCTCATCACTTCCTACAAAGTTCATCCCATTTCAATACAACATTTATTGATGCATCATTTCACAACTTGAAAGGAGAAGCCCTCCATGTTGCCAGCTCTTTCAAATAGCACCACACCATCTTAGGACCGCTCTAATTGGCCGACAGGTCAATTAGCTAATTCCACTGCCCAGATCACTATCCCTCAGTGGCTATATCCGACTTACAGTACAAGGGTAAATTTGCCACCAAGCTGTTGATGGCCTCCATTTAATCCTAATCATTCGGCTGTATATGACACACTGCCTGAGATAACTAGTGGCTAATGTCTGCTGATGATCTGTTCTCCTTCATGGTCCTCAAAAAATCTAACCCAAGTATAAAACAACCTTTATATGACTTCCTTTATCAATGATAAGGTATATTTGTTATATGACTTCTCTTGGTTCAGCTTTTCATTTTTTAGCAAATTTGTAAGATTTTCTTAGTCATATCACACCAATCACTTAGCCATGTCACAGCACTCCCTCAGCCATGTTACACCAATCTCTCAGCCATGTCACACCAATCTCTCAGCCACATCACACCAATATCTCAGCCACATCACGCCAATCCCTCAGCCATGTCACACCAATATCTCAGCCACATCACACCAATCTCTCAGCCATGTCACACCAATCTCTCAGCCATGTCACACCAATCTCTCAGCCATGTCACACCAATCTCTCAGCCACATCACACCAATATCTCAGCCACATCACACCAATCTCTCAGCCATGTCACACCAATATCTCAGCCATGTCACACCAATCTCTCAGCCATGTCACACCAATCTCTCAGCCATGTCACACCAATCTCTCAGCCACATCACACCAATCTCTCAGCCATGTCACACCAATCTCTCAGCCATGTCACACCAATCTCTCAGCCATGTCACACCAATCTCTCAGCCATGTCACACCAATCTCTCAGCCATGTCACACAGATCTTTCAGCGACATCACACCAATGTCTCAGCAACATCACACCAATCTCTCAGCCATGTCACACCAATCTCTCAGCAACATCACACCAATCTCTCAGCCACATCACACCAATCTCTCAGCCATGTCACACCAATCTCTCAGCCACATCACACCAATCTCTCAGCCATGTCACACCAATCTCTCAGCCATGACACACCAATCTCTCAGCCATGTCACACCAATCTCTCAGCCACATCACACCAATCTCTCAGCCATGTCGCACCAATCTCTCAGCCATGTCACACCAATCTCTCAGCCATGACACACCAATCTCTCAGCCATGACACACCAATCTCTCAGCCATGTCACACCAATCTCTCAGCCATGACACACCAATCTCTCAGCCATGTCACACCAATCTCTCAGCCATGTCAGACAGATCTTTCAGCGACATCACACCAATCTCTCAGCCATGTCACAGGGATTTTTCAGCCACATCACACCAATCTCTCAGCCATGTTACACCAATCTCTCAGCCATGTCACACCAATCTTTCAGCGACATCACACCAATCTCTCAGCCATGTCACACCAATCTCTCAGCCATGTCACACCAATCTCTCAGCCACATCACACCAATCTCTCAGCCATGTCACACCAATCTCTCAGCCATGTCACACCAATCTCTCAGCCATGTCACACCAATCTCTCAGCCATGTCACACCAATCTCTCAGCCATGTCACACAGATCTTTCAGCGACATCACACCAATGTCTCAGCAACATCACACCAATCTCTCAGCCATGTCACACCAATCTCTCAGCAACATCACACCAATCTCTCAGCCACATCACACCAATCTCTCAGCCATGTCACACCAATCTCTCAGCCACATCACACCAATCTCTCAGCCATGTCACACCAATCTCTCAGCCATGACACACCAATCTCTCAGCCATGTCACACCAATCTCTCAGCCACATCACACCAATCTCTCAGCCATGTCGCACCAATCTCTCAGCCATGTCACACCAATCTCTCAGCCATGACACACCAATCTCTCAGCCATGACACACCAATCTCTCAGCCATGTCACACCAATCTCTCAGCCATGACACACCAATCTCTCAGCCATGTCACACCAATCTCTCAGCCATGTCAGACAGATCTTTCAGCGACATCACACCAATCTCTCAGCCATGTCACAGGGATTTTTCAGCCACATCACACCAATCTCTCAGCCATGTTACACCAATCTCTCAGCCATGTCACACCAATCTTTCAGCGACATCACACCAATCTCTCAGCCATGTCACACCAATATCTCAGCCATGTCACAGGGATCTTTCAGCCACATCACACCAATCTCTCAGCCATGTCACACCAATCTCTCAGCCATGTCACACCAATCTCTCAGCCATGTTACACCAATCTCTCAGCCATGACACACCAATCTCTCAGCAACATCACACCAATCTCTCAGCCATGTCACACCAATCTCTCAGCCACATCACACCAATCTCTCAGCCATGTCACACCAATCTCTCAGCCATGTCACACCAATCTTTCAGCGACATCACACCAATCTCTCAGCCATGTCACACCAATTGCTCAGCCATGTTACACCAATCTCTCAGCCATGTCACACCAATCTCTCAGCCACATCACACCAATCTCTCAGCCATGTCACACCAATCTCTCAGCCACATCACAGCATTCACTCAGCCATATCGCACCAATCTCTCAGCCATGTCACACCAATCTCTCAGCCATGTCACACCAATCTCTCAGCCATGTCACACTAATCTCTCAGCCATGTTACACCAATCTCTCAGCCATGTCACACCAATCTCTCAGCCATGTCACACCAATCTCTCAGCCACATCACAGCATTCACTCAGCCACATACTGCAATCACTTATTTAGATCACTGTAATCACTCATCCAAGTAACACAAACATCACAGCTACCTATCAGACAGACACATCAAAACAATCTTTCAGCAATCGCTCAGGTAAGATGGCATATTGCACTGAAAGTTCAACTAAAGATGTCCCTATGCAAAAATAAAGCATGTTTCTGTCATTGCAACCTATTACTCATTTATCCATGATAAAAAACACCTGGACTAACATTTAGTCTCTGAAATCTTATATTACACAATATCCTTCTTGACTCTAAAAATAATAAAAAATCCCTATGCTGATTTCATGTGGAATAGAGCTAGCTTGAGCTGGCTAGACTTGCTTTTGTATGTATTTCTAGATTTTGTTTTTTCATTAAATTAAATATATTCCACGGTCATGGTGCGGGACTAAAAAACACCCTGCAACTCAAGATAAACATAACAATTTGACCTAATGAACCAATGTGAACAAATTGGATAATTTCGTGGAAGACTTCTCACGGGATTATTGTTAACACAAAGCTACCTGATCATTGTACAAGTTACGTCATCTCCTACATTCCAGCAATGATTGGGCATAGGCGCTTTCAGCACTTTAGTGGTTAAGATTTCATATCACACGCACAGCTGAGAGTTTGTTGTAGATCCCCCTGGCTGAAACCATAACCTAATATTACTGTCTTCCATAATCAGTGGTGGTGAAAATATCTCCCAAGGCAGCCATCAATAGATTATTTCTGAAACATAGTGTCAACTGGTCATTTCTTCAGTGCCTATAAATGTATTATGGGTAATTGTCAGTGAAATTCCTCCTCTGGTGGCACTTCCCCATCTTTGTAATCTCACAGCAAGCAATTCATTTCATAGCTGTTGGAATTGCAATTCGGCTATTTATTTTTAACACATCATTTCCTGTATATTAATGCAACAGGGTTGCCGTAATTTGTTACAGCGGAACATTTGGAAATTAAAGTATTGAACCAAAAGAGCAAGTGAAATAATTTAAATTACACTTTGAATTATCAATAGGGCTTTCTGTAAAAAACATAAATCAATGACCCTAGTTTTAGACTGTCAAGTTAATTGGTTTTCTGCATGTACGCTGTTCACCTTGTTAGCAAAATTTCAGTCTTGAAGAAACAAATTTTCAACCAATCGAAGATGGGATAAGGAAGATCCAGAGAACATATTATGGTGAAATGACGCAAAAGGTCTCAAAGATCCCAGTATTACTTTGTGTATCATTTATCTGGACTATACATCACAAAGCAATTTCCCCATCAACTCTGTGTAGTGAGTGAGTATGGTTCTACGCAGCTTTTAGCAATATTCCAGCAATATCACTGTGGGGGACACAAGAAATGGGCTTCACACATTGTACCCATGTTGGGATCAAACCCAGGTCTTCAGTGTGACGACCAAACACTTTGACCACTAGGCTACCCGACCGCCCCCTTCAAGTACATGTGAAACAGATGGAGGCTTACTGCTAAGATCCTCTTATTCAGAAAACTATACAAAGGTTACTCTGGATCATGGATGTGTAAATTTATTAATCTGGACAATTTCTTTACTTTAAATGAGAAAAGAAATATGACCTCCCAACATGAACAAAGGGTGCCAGCATGGGGAAATGTCTGAGGTCATAGGGGGCGGTCGGGGAGCCTAGTGGTTAAAGCGTTCCCTCGTCACGCTGAAGACCCAGGTTCGATTCCCGACATGGGTACAATGTGTGAAGCCCATTTCTGGTGTCCCCCGCCGTGATATTGCTGGAATATTGCTAAAAGCGGCGTAAAACCTCTCACTCACTCACTCACTCACTCACTCACTCACTCACTCACTCACTCACTGAGGTCATAGACTGACAATACACTGGGCAAAAATGACTTTTTCAATATGGCTGCCATGGCGCCCATGATTAAAATTGGATTGGAAATCTGTGAGCATGTTTTAGTGACACAATAGCTGGGGTCATTAACACAAAGTTTCAGCTACATAGATAGACCTGGTAGTTTCAGAGCTGTCGGTTCACAACAGACAAGAAATATAGAAGATGGACACCATACCACTAAAGGAGCTCATATGACTTTCAGTAAGGTGTGTTAAAATTCACTTCATATGAATAATCAAAATGATCATTATAAAACAGGGAGTTTACACAATTTCAAATTATATGTCCTTTTAACCATGAGTCAGTTACGTAAAATTCTATTTCA
Source organism: Haliotis cracherodii (assembly GCF_022045235.1). Taxonomy (NCBI): domain Eukaryota; kingdom Metazoa; phylum Mollusca; class Gastropoda; order Lepetellida; family Haliotidae; genus Haliotis; species Haliotis cracherodii. The sequence continues at coordinate 66,899,840 of NW_027266264.1, forward strand.
TAGTGTCAATAATGCCGCGATAACCTCGAGTCAGTGACATGGAGATACAGGCACCATCAATTATTTATACCATGCAGTTCAATTAGCATGACCTTGACAGGTCAGAGGTCAGTTAAAAGACATGGGGTGCAAATTCAATTTCCTCAAAAAAAGTGTTTCCAATTGCTTCAGCTGATTCAGTTTACTTTAGAAAACTGGAGTTGTGAGCAACAAAAAGCCCACGAGGAACATACATTTATCCATGGGGGGAATTCAAAATGAGCATGGCTCCGGTATCCCCAGGGCATGTTAGCACAGGGATTAACAAGGCTTGCTTCGGTGAGATTACATCAGCAATTTGACTTTAAAATTGTAGTTTGTATTCAGCACGTATACAATTTGAACCTGTGTGGAGGGTCCATGTTAGGCAGTGTAAACAGTGAGGTAGATGTTGCTGGAGCTGTGTACTGGCTGGAGACCTGAGGTGGCCTCGTTACAGTCTGGAGGACAGTCTGGTGAACCTGAGGAAGAACCTTCAATGTAAACTGTGTTGGGGTAGGTCTGAGTGAGAGGGGCGGTCGGGTAGCCTAGTGGTTAAAGCGTTCGCTCGTCACGCCGAAGACCCGTGTTCGATTCCCGACATGGGTACATTGTGTGAAGCCCATTTCTGGTGTCCCCCGCCGTGATATTGCTGGAATATTGCTAAAAGCGGCGTTAAACAATACTCACTCACTCTGAGTGAGAAAGGGGAGTCACGGACATGTTGGATGGAGTAGAAATGGAGTAAATATATAAAGGTGGGTGGGATATATTTGCATTAAAAGGGGATTTTAGGGGTCAAGTGAGTGTGGTATATAGCCTGATATGAAGGCATTTACTTCTCAGCACCAAATGCTAATATAATATGATATATATCCTGGGTGCCGTTGTACAAAGCGATATTAGCGCTAAGGTGATCGTAACTCCCACACCTTAACATAGACTTACGACAGTCGTAGCGCTAAGGTTGTTTTGTACAACGACACACTGGACTCATTCACCACCATAAGTTTGTTTTCATCTTGATTCGAAATACATGTGCACCATCACCATCCAATCAAAGAACCATATTACCTTGATTAAACACTTGGCAGCAAATAAGCATCAGGTAGTTTTCATACACAGAATTCTACTAATTATTATCTTTGCAAATAAATACCAGGGTAAAGAGTACTAGGGCCTGAAAGAATTACACACCAGGGCATTTATTCAAGGAAATATGGTGAGGTCATGAGAGAGAAATTCTGTGCTAAGTTTGTGATAAGGGAGCTGTAGATATGTCCCTTTCGAAACAAAGCTTTGGTGGTGAGTTTGGTACAGGGTACTTAACCATGATAATAGCTATATAATACCCTGGGTTAGCGAGGATGACTTGGAATACATGGACTTTATATCATGAACAACACCATGATGGTGTATAGAATAATCTGAATGAATTAAAATGTGATATGTTTAGCCATGATACACATTGAGTCAGACTGAGGTGCTGAACTCTAGGTCCACATGAAACTGATTGGTCGTTCAAGCTGACTTCACTTAATTTTATGTATATTTGGCCAATATACTTTACTTCACAAAATTTTGGGTCATTTCAAATATGTTTTGTGTTCTGAAATGACAAATGCAAGTACATAGTTGCCCTGGAACGTCGACATCGAACTGAGAGGAGGTAAACCTACCATGTCAAAACACAAAGAAATACTTTCTAAAATTAAAATATTATTTTTTATCTTGCATTGTAACTAGTTCCATACTTATAATACACACAGAACATTTTATAGTTTATTTGTTTTGGAAACTATACCTTTTACTTGAAGTGTTCATTTGGTGTTGATATTTAGGCTTTCATGTATGAGCAAAGTAAATAATATGGTCCCTATCCCTCTATGAGAAGGGGGCACGGGTGGCCAAGTCGTCTAAGGCACCGCCATTCACTGTGCAGAGCTGCGTCCCTTGGGCACGCCAGAAACCTATGATTGTGGGTTCGAATCCCGGTTCTCCCGATTATGTTTCTAGGTTTGTCAGCACCATACCCGTGGGTTTCACCGAAGTGGTAAACGTTTCTATGAGAAACCTTCCTCTATGCTGGTCCCTATTTCTTGAAGACCTCTATCACCACTCCTGTTCCACCCATTTGTGCTTGTACCCATTTAATAGAGCAACCAACCGACAAGGCTTTGTAGCTCACCTGACACCGTAATATTTGGATGACATGATATTATGGCACAATTACCTAGCTGAGTTGAAGAAAAATTGGTGCAAAAGATATTTGGCTAAAGTGAAGGATGGACGGACAAGGGATAATGTCCATTGACCTAAGTTCAGTCAGGTGAGCTAAAAATACCAGAAGGGCCATAGTACATAGAATTTAAAAACTGTTCAAAGTAGCTCTGAGCAAATCTTATTCACTTGCCCTAGCAGTAACAAGCAAGTCAGTTAATTTTAACATGTACCGTTACTTTGCAGACCTGTGCCCTACAAGTTCTAAGGTGACCGTCTTCTTTTCTCATTTCTACCATATACTTCCTGACTATGGTGGCTGCAGTCAGTATTCCGAGTAAACCCACGAAGTTCTGGAGAACAGGAAGCCATCTACAATGTTTCCCAGGCAAATCTCATTGTTATTCATCACCCATTACACTAGTGATACAGTAAATATACACCATGGCGTGAGAAATTAAACACTTGCCCTGTGAGTGATCTCCCCTTAGTTTGAGCAGACAGACTGTCTATATGTACAGACACTGACAAACTGAATAATCTGCAATTAAACTGGTAAACAATTTGCGTGCTGTGTCATAGGCTGATGACCAACTGGTAGGAGACAGGGACTAATTAGCATGCTAGTTTCCCAAACACCAACACCCATCACCAGATTTGCCAAGTCAACAGTCAGCCGAAGTAAGCACGCACTCCATCAAACAAGTATTTGCAGAAAATGACCCAGTCGCAAAAATCATTGCTCAAGGGATCACTGGTCATTGCAGTATATTAGCCTCTCACAAAGTGATATCCTTGGAGCAATCCGCCTATAATATGCTATCGATGTCAGGCCAAAATCCCACAGCATACTATTTCAGTGGGAACATACCAAGGACTGGGCGGTTCTAATGAAATGAGGTCTGCTTCCAAGTACAGGGTCATTGTTGTCCAAACATCCCGAACATGACACAGATCAATTCCTTAATATGATGAGTTGGCCATTGGCGGGATTGAAAGCAATGTGATTGTGATCAAGTATCTTTCATCTTTCTGTCTTTTTCTTGAAACAGGTTATTAGTCATAAGGTTTACTTCAAAAGATTCGTCCCCTTGCCAAGCTCAGAATTAGGCTAATTTGACCAGACACTGCTATTTTTCCCAAATTCTCATGAGTATAAAAATGAAAATATTATTCAACTAAAAAACTTTAAAAATTGAATGCTCGATCTAATTGGCAGTCATTGAAATGCATGCCCACAGCTGACGACTCTAATGAGGAATATGCGCATCGGGCAAAGGCAGGTGATTCAAAGTGAGAGATTCACAGAATTATCAAAGACAGTTTTGTTAAGCAATGCTAAAATATCTATATGCCATGACATCGGACTGCTAAATCTATCCTACGTGACTGCCTCTTGTTAGCATCCCATGATATATACTTCTATAGAGGTAAGGGTGGCCATGTGGTTTTGGGTGTAGCAATTCACTGCAAAGTTGCATGTCTCACTAGGGCCAGAATCAACTTGTCATGGGTTTGACTCCCACATTCTGATTCATCCCTACTTATGCCTTATTGTGTGAGGGGGAATGGATTCTCAACATATAAGATGGATTTACTTCCCCTAGTCTGTCATACAGACCCTGATACAAATATATCCAATACAGCCCATGCAAGTCTATAATGAATGGCAAGTCCTCTTGGCTCCTTTTTATTATATTTTTATGAAGATAATTTAACAACTGTTTTTTCTGTAAGATATGTTTATTTCAGAGACTAGATGTTAGTTTATTATTACCCCAGCTACCCCAACAGAGGATATACATTAAATAGTCTGTGTGAGCAGCTGTGACAACTCTTTTCCACTTCCACAAGATTCATGACATTCCTCCTGCCCTGTTTTTCCACAGATAACCACATTTCTGTGGAGGTATCTGTGTCCAACCCTCATTTATTTCCGAAGGAACAACACTGTGATAATTTAATGACACGGATCACCAGCTTCCCATCAACTCCAGGAGCGAGGTTGTCCCCGAGACAAGAGGTGGTCAGCTGTGATTTCCCTGCAGACATTCAACACATTACCTGGTAATAGAATCATGGATTCAGGGACACACTGCAAGCTGCCAGCGACCACGAGATGTATGGTCATCAGGTCTAGTGGTCATTACATGGCTATATATCTCCTCTGGGTGCTCTGGAGGGGATTAGTCGGCATTAAATAAGTGGGCACTATAGGTTCTCAAACTATGAGGCATTTGGTCATTGTCCATCTGGACACATTATAGTGTCTGTGGTTACGGAAACAGTTTGTGGGCGTCTGGTCAGCTATGATAGCCAGTAAGTCTTAAAGGAAGCACCATAGTGTCTGTGGTCAGGGACACAGTTTGTACACATCTGGTCAGCTATGATAGCCAGTATAAACCATAAATGTGCAAGATCAGAGTTTTAAGAAATTTTAAATTAAAATCCCAATCTTTTGACAAGAGACAGATAATCCACGTATTGAGTAGGTTATTCTGATTATAATTATTATTGATAATTTAAAAAAGATAATGAAGATAGAGATAAGTTTGAGTCTTGCACTGATTTAAAAAAGATGGCCCCAAGTTAAGTCACATCAGTTGGACAGAATGATGTCCAGGATCAAATGACATGTGTTGTGATGTCATTAAAGGGGAAGTGTACACTCAAAAATCACTTTCTTTCTTTTTCTAAACAAAACGCAATTTTAGAATTAGTTAGTATCTGTGTTTGAAAATATACACTCATTTTTTTTCACAGTGAAAGTAGGAAGCTCACAATAGTGTGAAATTGATATGCCGTTATGAGGCCTTCGTTATTAATATAAATCGTTTTAGTGCAAAAAATATGTTAATTAAATATGATGTTTTTATATTTTTGTCTATGACACTTCTATGTTAACACTTTTAATGTGGAAAAAGTACAAGAAAAAAAGGTTCATTTCCGTGTGAACTTGCCCTTTAAACATTTCATCAACAGTGATGTCTTAACTACATCAGTGATGCTCTCTTCATCAACAATACCATCGAGCATGTGGAATCCTTATTACACATGTGATACACATGGCTTTTTATCAATAACTCTTTTGAAACACATGGATAAAAAAAGAATTATGAAACATCAGCAACTTCATGGAAATGAGCCTATTGTTCTGATGTTATCAGGTGTGTGGGAACTCAGGGAAATAGGGTATTAGGCACAATGCAGTACTAAATTAAAAAAAGAAATTATTATAAAAAGTGTTTTGATTATAATTTCCTTTATTTCTCCCAGCGTTAGGCATGTTTGGTAAAAAATAGTGTCTGCATAAAACAAGAAATTAAATTGTTCTGGCCTAAAAGATAAAATTGAAATATCAGACAGTTATTAAATGTTGTCATTCAAGCTGTAGGCATTATTGAATGTTTGTCACTATGGCTTTGTATGTAGTCTGAAAATCACCATGTAAATAAGTGTGTCTAGAGACAAACTGATCCGGTAGCACTTAAATACTGCCTCACTTCCTGTACATAAGAGGAAAATCAGACCAAATCATTTCAACAAATATAGAATAGAATATAAGGCAATCTTGTAAAGCTCCTAGTCTCATCATGTAGTCCTAAGATCTTATGATCAGGCTATCACTGTAACAGAAGAAGGCATTAGCAAGGACAAACAGGATACAACTGTCACGTTGCCGGGACAGGCTGGTCGACACACTGGTCAAGAGGTCGTGGGTGTTGAGAGATGGAGCCACCACTGAATGGGTAGACTTAGCCTTGCTCCAAGGCTGTACTGAAAGGAAAGTCCATGGATGTGAAATAATTCTATCCTTCTAGGCTAGTCTCCAGTCTCTTATAGGGACAACTTGTTCTTATTATTTACATGATAGAGAAATTATCATTTAAACTAATAATTACCGTACTACCGTAGAGACATGTGCAAGTCTAGGGTAGACTAGACAGGCAGAGACAGCTGTCATTGTGTGGGTCTTCCTCTGTGGATGCCAGGCTAGAATCGCTGGCTAAGTGCTCTTCCAGCTTCCTGGACAAGGCTGGGTAGTAACTGCACCTCCATCAGATTGTCTATCATTTATTCATATTGGTGAGTGTTTTGAGAATTTGGAATTATTTATTCCAACATTCAGAAAATATCATCTTCATATTTAAAGGCCACGAGACAAGGAGTGTTTTTATGTTTGAATAAAAATGCATGTCATGGGGTTAAAGTTCATCAAAACACCCAGACACCATATAATCTATTATAGGGTCTCTGATACACCTAACCATTACTCAATTGCTTTTAAAAGTTGAGATGTTAAATCAGAAAAAATCATATCATGTTCTATAGTTTTTTAAAGGGTTGTTGGATAGTGTAGTGGTTAAAGCATTTGCCCCTCATGCCAAAGACCCAGGTTTGATTCCCCACATTGGTACAATTTGAAGCCCATTTCAGGTGTCCATGATGTGCTGGAATATTGCTAAAAGCAGCATAAAACCATATTCACACACTCACTCCACATTTTTTATTTTGAATGTATATTCAAAAAAGTTAAAATATGGTTGATTTTGAATCAAGATTTCATAATAAGAATAATCATAGGGCCTATATATCTCCCTCATTTAGCAAATATCCATATTTCTTGATTTCAAATCTTAAGGATTCAAAGGATATTAAACTAGTAATTATAGTAGAGTATGAACTAATACGGCTGCAAATTCACCAACCAATCCTTGAGAAGCTTCACCTTTATGTAGCAGGGTCCCGTTAACATGAGAGAGTGAACACAATCTCAGTCTATTACAAATATTTCACTATGACACAATCACTTTCCGCACATAGATTAAAGGGTGCCTCCATCTTCACACAAACAGGTATTGTTTCGGAGTAAAAGATCTGATTTGAATGAGAATGAACTGATTCATCTCACATTGACCCATGCATGAGTGAGTGAGTGAGTGATTATGGTTTTACGCTGCTTTTAGCAATATTCCAGCAATATCATGGCAGGGGAAACCAGAAATGGGCTTCACACATTGTACACATGTCGGGAATTGAACACGGGTGTTCGGCGTGACGAGCCCACGCTTTAATCACTAGGCTACCCGACCGCCCCGACCCATGCATGAAGGGTTATCAAGTGGGATAAAACTAGTGGAAGTTAGTGTGAGCAGCAATTGCAGATGTTCAATTATATCATATCATGATGTCCTGTAAACAGTCAAGTCAGGACGAGACAAACTAGTGATTGATATTATGAGCAAGCAAGTCACAGCATCTGACCATCCAATCCATTAAGTCATCGGGTATGACAATCATAGGTTGCTTGGGACCAATTCTGACCTGGAATCCCCACAGGGCCTGTCCCAAGCACTAACTACACTTGGCAGCCATTTTGACCTACTGATCATCATTTTAGTAGCATAATATGAGCAAGTGTGACACATGCAATTCTGGAGGCCTTATTCTGCCCAAGGATCACCACATCCTTTCCCCTGAGAATTATGAAGCACGTGCTATCTCTGATTAGAAAATGACAGGAATTAGACAGCTGAGAGCACCTGATTCCCAGACAGGTCACATCACAGTTGCAGATGTGAGTCATGCAGACAAAACAGAATCATCCTAGAAGCTGCAAAAGCCTTATCACATGCAAAACATGCTCTCAAGGAGCCACACAAACCTTCTCACATGCACCCTTGGAGCAGACCCTGACACAGGATAGCTAGAAATAGTCTCTTCATGTGCATAAATGATTCTCCTTTCCATTCAAAGTCTGTTTTCTGTTGGTGATATTCTATTTCACGATCTCTTTATATTCCTAAAGGGTCCATGAATATTTACCAAGGGATTCTGAGGAACCAAACTATACATCAGTTGGTATAATCACACATTCAAGACAAGAGGCTTTGTTTATACAAGAGTTCAACTTGTCAACTCAATCTACCTTATTGAAATTTGGTCAGAATGTAACAAAATATGTTTGACTTGTAATGTTTGTTTGTTTTTTAACACTCACCAATATTCCAGCAATATGATGGTGGTCTGTAAATAATCAAATCTTGACCAGACAATCCAGTGATTGACACCATGAGCATCAATCTGCAAAAATTGGATACGATGACTTGCATCAACCAAGTCAGCGAGTCTGACCTCCCAATCTCGTTAGTCGCCTCTTACGACAAGCATGGGCTGCTGAAGATTGTGAAGATTGTGATTTGTAATGAATGTGATTTGTCATTAATAACAGTTGATGGTTAGTTTAATATAGTGTTCTTTCTTCTAGTGAGGTAGGCTTTAACCCACTTTGGGGAATATTCCAATGATATGATAACAGGGGAGCCCAGAAATGGCCTTTACCCATTGTACCTTTGGGGTAATTGAAGAAGGCCTTCATCATGACGAGTTGATGCAACAACCACTAGGCTACCCCACCTCCCCGTTCCTTGTTCCAGAGACCATGTAATTGATAATATGGTCTCTGCTTGTCTGTAGCCATGGTAACATGATGATATGAATACAGATGTACCAAATTTGTAACGTGAGGAACTATTATATGTCAGTTGATATCATTGTGAAGGAAATCTAAGCTTTGTTTGTTTGTTTGTTTGTTTACCGCCACACTCAGCAATATTCCAGCTATATGACGGCAGTCTGTAAATAATCGAGTCTGGACCAGACAATCCAGTGATTGACATCATGAGCATCAATCCACGCAATTGGGATACGATGACATGCATCAACCAAGTCAGCAAGCCTGACCATCCAATCCCGTTAGTTGCCTTTTACGACAAGCATAGTTGCCTTTTAAGGCAGGCATAGGTTGCTGAGGACCTATTCTAACCCGGATCTTCGCTGATCTTGTTCTAGGTCTTTGCGATATGATGATACAGTATTCCAGCAAGACAAAGATGTGATGGAGGGAAGGTTGAAGGTGGTGTCTGTATTTCCAGAGATATCACACAGAAACAGTCACAACCACGTGCAGTGGTCAACAAATAGCCTACCATTGGTCTTAACATTGTGTCTAACACAATTAAGTATCTCCAGAAGCACATCCAAGTACTGGCTCGTTTCGTGCTTCCACTGTTAAACCATGGCACAAACGTTATTAGTGATTTCATTTGCATCAATGGGAGAAGGATTTCTATGGGAAAATTTAACCAATCAAATTATGGTTCTTTCTATTAAGCATAGCAATTGTGTTAGTGGTGAATAAATATTCAAATTGGTTGAGTACCATAAGAGAATAATAGCAGTTGCTAACTGTCTAGAATTTGTAAACATATCAGCTAACTGGTCAGATGGTGGTCAAGAGACTACTCACTACTGTATCGAATTTCGTAATATATGATCTAATTGGTCAGATGGTGGCCAAGGAAGAACTGCCTTGAATTTGCAAACAGATCAGTTGATTGGTCAGATGGTGGTCAAGGAGGACATTTGGCATATTACAAACTGGTTCAACTACCAGCAAGCATAGACTCGCACAATTGTCCTAGCTAATGTAGACTTGCTCAAATAATAACAATAAAAACGTGTGTGCTTATATTGCTTTAAACTCCTTCCACAGGGTGTATACTCAAAGCACTAACATTATTACCCCGGTCGATTGATCAGTGTCCTCTTGAACATTTCATTCTCAGCTCCCTGGGGAGTATACGACCTAAGGTGCCTGTGAGGCCCTAGAAGGTTGACAGCAAAATTACCATCTCATCCTACCAGGTACCCATTAACTGCTGAGTAAAGGGCACATGATGAACAGAGTCACTTGCCTAAGGACACCACTTGTCCTATGCTCAATTGTCCCAGCAAGCATAGACTGGCACAGTTGTTACAACAAACATAGATTGGCTCAATTGTCCAAGCAAACAGTCTGACTCAGCTGTCCCAGCAAACAGTGTCTGGCTCGATTGTCCAAGCAAGCATAGACTGGCACAGTTGTTACAACAAACATAGATTGGCTCAATTGTCCCAGCAAACAGTGTCTGGCTCAATTGTCCAAGCAAGCATAGACTGGCACAGTTGTTACAACAAACATAGATTGGCTCAATTGTCCAAGCAAGCATAGACTGGCACAGTTGTTACAACAAACACAGATTGGCTCAATTGTCCCAGCAAACAGTCTGACTCAGTTGTCCCAGCAAACATTGTCTGGCTCAATTGTCCAAGCAAGCATAGACTGGCACAGTTGTTACAACAAACATAGATTGGCTCAATTGTCCAAGCAAGCATAGACTGGCACAGTTGTTACAACAAACATAGATTGGCTCAATTGTCCCAGCAAGCATAGACTGGCACAGTTGTTACAACAAACATAGATTGGCTCAATTGTCCCAGCAAACAGTCTGACTCAGCTGTCCCAGCAAACAGTGTCTGGCTCGATTGTCCAAGCAAGCATAGACTGGCACAGTTGTTACAACAAACATAGATTGGCTCAATTGTCCCAGCAAACAGTGTCTGGCTCAATTGTCCAAGCAAGCATAGACTGGCACAGTTGTTACAACAAACATAGATTGGCTCAATTGTCCAAGCAAGCATAGACTGGCACAGTTGTTACAACAAACACAGATTGGCTCAATTGTCCCAGCAAACAGTCTGACTCAGTTGTCCCAGCAAACATTGTCTGGCTCAATTGTCCAAGCAAGCATAGACTGGCACAGTTGTTACAACAAACATAGATTGGCTCAATTGTCCAAGCAAGCATAGACTGGCACAGTTGTTACAACAAACATAGATTGGCTCAGTTGTCCAAGCAAGCATAGACTGGCACAGTTGTTACAACAAACATAGATTGGCTCAATTGTCCCAGCAAACAGTCTGACTCAGTTGTCCCAGCAAACAGTGTCTGGCTCAATTGTCCAAGCAAGCATAGACTGGCACAGTTGTTACAACAAACATAGATTGGCTCAATTGTCCCAGCAAACAGTCTGACTCAGTTGTCCCAGCAAACAGTGTCTGGCTCAATTGTCCAAGCAAATATGGACTGGCTCAATTGTTACAACAAACATAGATTGGCTCAATTGTCCCAGCAAACAGTCTGACTCAGTTGTCCCAGCAAACAGTGTCTGGTTCAATTGTCCCAGCAAATATGGACTGGCTCAATTGTCCCAACAAACATAGATTGGCTCACTTGTCCCAGCAAACAGTCTGATTCAATTGTCCCAGTGAACACAGTCTGGCTCAACTAGCCTAGTGTCAGACCCTGTTAGCCCAGACACAATGTTGAAACTAGAAAGCATCATCCACAGATTATGAACATTTGTGTTTATTGCGTATTTTTCAGAGAAATATTGAACAAAGTGATGGATATCATGTAGTTATATATGTCATTAAATCATTAATGTACAGTTCTGATTGCAAATCAGATTAAGAGTATTATCTTAAAATTATCATATTCATTCTTTTCATTGAGATCTAAAGTCAGACTAATCTTGCAAAGGTGATTTTTTAAATACACTTTACACTGGACTCTATTTTAATACCAGCCATTCAAAAGCTAGTTATGTAACCCTGTCCATTGAGTGTGTCAGCTCTGTCAGTAAGGTCAAGGCCACTGACCAATACCCAGAAGGCTTTGGTCAGCTGTCACTGAAAGATGATGGCTTATTTTCAAGAAAATGGAAGTGTCACCTACATAACTGGTTGGCGAGAGGAAGGTCATGTTTGGGTCACACGGGAGTTGTAAATACGGACCTGTATCCCTAGTTTCACAACTTCATAGTTGTTTAATTTCCTGGAGTTTCCCTGGAGATCTGCACTGGAAGAAACTATTGTTGTACCGCCTGTGTCTGCAAACATGGGCCTGAAGCAATAACACTGGCCGACATATCGGGTCAGATATTGCTTCATCTGCCAAATCTTTTATCAACTAGAACATTTCTAGTTTGTATGTTACACACTATTTCCTCATATTGAAAGCTCTTCATGCAACACAATATATCTTCTCATTTTTTTTAAGATGAGCCATGAACATTATTTTTTAAATGGAGGGGGGAAAAGGGACAACAAAACTATCTATCCTGTCCCCACAGGGGCGGTCGGGTAGCCTAGTGGTTAAAGTGTTCGCTCGTCACGCCGAAGACCCTGGTTCGATTCCCGACATGGGTACAGTGTGTGAAGCCCATTTCTGATGTCCCCCGTCATGATATTGCTAGAATAGTGCTAAAAGCGGCGTAAAACCATACTCACTCACCTGTCCCCACACGAACAACTCTAACATTTTAGCCACATCCAGCTAAAAGTAATTATTTAATTCCCAATTTTTTCACCTCCTTCAAAATCTTAGACCCCATTGGCATTCTGTGTTCAACCTATCCTTGTCAGAAGAAAATGGATCTAAATGGATCGACTGGTCAGGCTTAGGGACTTGGTTGATTGTATGTCATCGCACCATGGTACGTGGTACGATGCATTGTTCATAAAGTCGAACACTAGATTGACTGGTCCTGGTGTCATATAGATGGAATATTACTGATCGCATCATTTAACAACGAAGAAATCTTTTCTCCATTCATAGGCCACAATGATTATTTTATGGTTGATTAATCTTTCAGCAGCAAATAACTGAGCAGTGTAGGCTTCTGGTACTTGTTCTATGAACTGATATTTGTAAGCATCAGTGAGTTCCTACAGTTAATGTGTAGTTTCATCAGCAGTAATTTGATGCATTTATTGTTTACACCAGCAGGATAAGTCTGTCAAGGCACTATGACATTTAGTATACGCACATTGAAATAGTTTTATTTTTAAAAATTCTTCTTCCTGTCATACATATTCTTAAGGATCTAAATGTCGAACGTTAAGATCCTTGCTAATCTTTATGTGTTGTAAGACAACCATGTTGCCTCAATTAAATGCCCTGCGTATATTTCTTTAAGAGAGTCTTTTCCTCTGGCTTTAAATCACAGAGATAACAATTCAGAGAATTCAGTGCAAAAAAATACCAGGTGTTTAACTAAGGACCTGCGTTTAATCGAAACCTCAGCGTTCATACTGTTTCTGGTGTTTATTCAAGGTCTAGCGTTTAATCAAGGAAATATGGTAGATGGTTTATCTGTCATCAAGTAACTAAGTTGCAACAATGTAATTTAGTCTTCAACAATGTAATTTAGTCTTCAACAATGTAATCTAGTCTTCAACAATGTAATCTAGTCTTCAACAATGTAATTTAGTCTTCAACACTGTAATTAGGTCTTCAACACTGTATTTTAGTCTTTAACACTGCAATTTAGTCTTCAACACTGTAATTTAGTCTTCACCAATGTAACATAATAACTGTGTAACGGTGTTGCCATACCCCAGCCCTGACAAAGACAAGCACAATATGATCTGATATGAAACACTAATAACAAATACAAGTCCATATAAAATGAGTTCACTGGGACCATCAACATACATTTGTTATATCCATAGCTTGTAATCCATACAAACAAAAATGTACATTAGATCTCTTAGAGGATTAGAATTTTTATTGGAGATTATTCCCTATATCCAACTTATTATTCCTGTGGTTGACTTAATACCTATATAGTGAGTGAGTGAGTATGGTTTTACACTGATTTTAGCAATATTCCAGCAACATCACGGCGGGGAACATCAGAAATGGGCTTCACACATTGTACCCATTTGCGGAATCGACCCTGGGCCTTCGGTGTGACGAGTGAAGGCTTTAACCACTCGGTTACCCCACGGCCCCTTACCTATATAGATTAGCAGATAGAATATAGTGCCAGCTTCTTTCTGAATATTTGAAACAGTTTTTTGTTAAGTGATCCCATCTTCTATCTGATTATGTGAAACAGGCTTGTCATGTGACCCACGTTTCTATCTGACTATGTGAAACTGTCTTGTCAAAATCTTCTCTTACTAAGACCCCACCCGAGAGATCATGTACATAAAGTTTTGGTGAATTCCACTTACCTTGACCTTCAATGTCATTCATTCACATTTGATTGGAAAATGTTTTGAATATTGAAATTTGAGCCATGTTCCTTGATGTGACCTCAATTGACCTTATATGAAGGTAACCCAATATTTAATGCGATCAACACACTGTCCCAGAAATCATGTATACCCAGTTTCGTCTCCAGTGCCATCCACTCACATGTTGCAAACCTGGGTTGTTTGTTTGTTTGATTGTTTGTTTGTTTGTTTGTTTGTTTGATGTCGCACTCAGCAATATCCCAGCTATATGATGGTGGTCTGTCGAAATCAAGTCTGGATCAAACAATCCAGTGATTGACATCATGAGCATCGATCTACGCACTTGGATGGTATTACAATATGACAATACTGCCTGAAAAAACTATTTACTAGTCATGAAATGAGTGAATTGTCTTCAAAGTGACCTTGACATTTGCTACAACTATGACATATGACAGGTAAATTGATGTAGCTACTTAGAATCTATCATAAATGATTGGAAAATGCTTCAACTTTTCATTAATCCAAAATGTCATAAAATTTAAGCCATGTTTCATAATTTGGCTTCTAGTGACCTTTACCTTACACTAAGGTCACCCAAATGTTGATGTGACTGAGACTCTAGATCAGGTATACTACTTTCAAATCAAATTTCAATCAAATTTCAATTTTATTATTCACAAACTTTTTGGACACCTTAGTCACATTGAGTGACCTTGACCTTCAATATCATCCAATCAGGACTTCTATCAAGCATGAAGTCTCTGACATCTGTCATAAGTGTGTGGTTGAGAAAAACAACTACTGGGGGCTGCTTAAATAGCTCCTGGGTATTTATTAATCTGGTCTTCAGCAACCCATGCTTGTCGTAAGAGGCGACTAACTGGGCCTGATGAAGGAGGGTAGTTGAAAAGACCGAGGGCTTCTGCAAATGATAATGCCCTGAATAATAGCATTACGTTATTATAGCTAAAATGGATGGAATTTGTTATCAAATAAAAAGAAACAACAATATCGGTTTTGAAACATTTACTGCAATCAACACGAATGTCACTGACCCACTTTTAAAAATATGGAAATGTCATAGAACAAACCAGATGACGTCCCTATCCTATGACGTCACCTACCAACATGTATGATAATGGCCCGTCATCAAGCAATATGAGGGCGTTATCAAGTTACAGTGGCCCACTGATTTCTGATAACATGTGGGCGGTTTAATGATAATTCTATCCATTTTAGCTATAAAGCAAGTTAAATTGCTTTTTCGAAATGTTGTGTATACCTTTAACTGAAGAATTTGTTGGAAGAAACTTGGCAGTTTGAATACAGCAGAGGTCAGTGTAGTCTGACATTGTGATGTTTGGCACACGCCATGCCATGCTGTCTACCATGCTGTTTAAGGGATAAACACTCTGCCGTTGTTGTGAGTTTACACCTTGAAAACAGCATTACAGTATCACAATAAGTCATGATCACATACGGATCATATGTCCCAAGTACCTGAGTATTGACCATATACATACAAAGACTGTAGCAGAAACACTTGATGATCACAATGGAATTGCATTTGCCCATGTTATAGGATTGATTTAATTTGTGAGTCAAGATTTTCTATTGTCAAGGCAAAATCCTTATAACCAGCACATCACTTGTCTCAAACCACAAATAGCTCAATACATTTGGTATAATGCTCAAAGGTTTCACTGTACAGTTTGTTTCTTTCTTTCTCATTTTTTCCTCTTTTTTTATTTTTTCATTTTAATTATTTTCTTTAAATTTAATTTATTCTTGATTACATAAATTGCACATGATTCTATGGTTTTTGATTGGCTAACCATGCAAATTTTGTGTTTGTTTCCATAAACAAAACAAAAAATAGGCCATGCCCACTAACGGACTGCTGTTTCTTGATTGCTTGATAATAAAAGGGTGGAGTTGCATTAATGCACAGAAAGATGTCGCTGATTTCATGCTGTTGTCTGGGGGCACCGGTGGCCCAGTCGTCTAAGGTGCTGCAATTCACTGTGCAGAGTTGCGTCGCTTGGGCACGTCGGAAACCTATGATTGTGGGTTTGAATCCTGGTTCGCCCCAATTATGTTTCTAGGTTTGTCAGCACCATACCCGTGCTTGTGGGTTTCAACTTCAGAGACCTGCATCACTTCAGGCTTTTCTCCCACATTAAGCTGACATGCCGTGATATAACTGTAATACTGTTAAAAGCAGTGTTAAACCCAACTCACTCACTCATACTGTTGTCTACATTTTCTTTGGTGTTGATAATTTGATAAACAGTCTGTGGAGTTATTGCGCAACACAGATTTATACAGTTTTCACACTGTTTTTTACGTTTATAGCTCCATAAACACAAAAAATATTGAAGTCAGTTGTTAATTAATTTATTGGTCATTTTTTTATTCATGTTTTTTTTTCTGTTCTATCTTATTCTTCAAACAGATGATAAAAAGCAACAAATCTAGTCCATTATTGTTGTTTTTTCTACTTTCTTTCAACTATTTTATTATAACCATTTTGTTTTACTTTTTTCTTGTTCTATTTGATCTTCAAAAGAGATGATAAAAAGCAATTAATTCAGTCCATTGTTTGAAGACACACATCAGCTGGATGTGTATGTACTGTTGCTCCAGGGAACTCCATCCATTGCCTCTGTGCCACTTCCCTGAGGTCCAGACCAGATTCATATGTCCCGTCCTGACATCCAACTCATCAAAAATTAATTGTTTTTAGCAGAGAACCTTCCACTGCTTCCACTGCTTCACTGCCTCCACTGTGTACATGGCCTCTGTTTGCCCTAATTACATCTCTCTGGAAATGATCAGCAGCTTCGCTCTCTACCACCTGGGCTCAAGGATGAATGGTTAAAAAATCAAATTTGTTGGAAATTGCAGCAGAAATTGGTGTGATTAATGAATGGTGCCTTACGTCACTGGTTCATTATGTTACTGCTGCGACTCTCTTTATCCATGACGAGGACTTGAACCAACATCAGCATCAAGTTAAACAGACATTATGATGTCTTTGATGATCATGTACTGATCCTAACTCAATTAGTGTGAATAATATCCCCTGCTAATGATAGTGAAGAAAATATTTAGACTTCTAGAGATATACTGGAGAATTCAAGTTTTCCCCACAGCAAAACTGGTCCTGACCTATCATTTATCATTGGGATGCACACAGTAATACAGATCCACATATGTCAAGACAACTTTTCAGACTGTGTTTTTAATATCATCTAGATAAAGTTATCTTGTACCAAACATAAGACTGGCACACAAGTATCCTGTATATATACAGGGATTTGTGGGAGGAAATGCGAGGGTGACTTCAGTGCAACAGCAGAGATGCTCTGAGGAGGTTGTTTTTTCATGTTTTCTTTTAAATTCTGATAAAGCATTTATTACGTTACATGCACGATTTATTTAACATTTTGTAAATATTCTCACATCCATCCTCATTCGTTTATATGCACCACCAATCAAAATGTCAGTTTAATGTATACACACATATCCCTTGTCTCATCACCGAGATTTCTTGTCCTTGAGATTACTGTCTAACATGTTCCTGTCTGTCTCAGCACTGATATCACTTTGTATATAAAGACAGCTACCTTTTTGCAATATATGTTTAGCTGATAGCTCTACTTAAATATCAAGTTTGCATAGAGCATTTTTGTCAAACAAATTACAAAGAATTCTCTTATTTAACAGAATGCATAAAAACATTTGATCACCAAACATTATGCATGTAAAATAGTACATAACATGAGTGAGTGAGTGAGTGAGTGAGTGTGTGGTGGGTGGGTGGGTGGGTGAGTGAGTGAGTGAGTGAGTGAGTGAGTGATTGAGTGAGTGAGTGAGTGAGAGTGAGTGAGTGCATGCGTGCGTGCGTGGGTGGGTGGGTGTGTGGTTGGGTGGGTGAGTGAGTGAGTGAGTGAGTGAGTGAGTGAGTGAGTGGGTGAGTGAGTGATGCTTTGAACAGTATTTCAGCTGGTAGTTTAATGTGCTTCAAAGGTTGCATGCTTAGAAAACATATTCTGCTAACAATGTAACATAACAATATGAATAGTTCCTTTTTTTAGTACCTGTTTATATGGTTATCTATCGTGTAGTTGTCTAATTATATCATTGTGTATCAGCTGCCTACAGTGATGCACATTTTTTATGTTTCTGATCTAGAGGAATCAGGAAGAACCAGGATTCGAACCCATGATAATAGGATTCTGGCATGCCTAAGGGACGCAACTCTGCAAAGTGAATTGTCGACTGGGTCTCTGCCTGACAAACAAGCAACTCAACTACCATCTAACCCACAGTGAATTTTAGTGAGTGAATATGAATTTATGAGTTTGGCATGATTACCAAACACTTTTACCACAAGGCAACACCACATCCCCAATGAATTTTAACTAAATCCGCTATGACAAAGATCTTAACAGCTTATGCCACAACTATACCCTTTTTATCCATAGTGACAACCTCAATGACTCCTCAACACAATCTGCTGGAACAACCACTCCGACTGCCAAGATGAGTTTAACATCATGACAACTGTATTAGAAACTAACATTTGCACAGCACATGGTGTCTGCTATCTCAGTTTGAAACCTGACATTTATCACTTATCACCTCATGAAACAGCCATAAAGAATCTCTTTGCATGAAGACAATGACAGAATCAGCATTCCTGATATCTGATCGTTTATAAGTAATTCCAGATATTAGCAGTGTTTCCACTCAGTATCGGACATACAAATGAGGGTATGTAATTATTCCGCTAAGCACAAGAAGACGTTATGTTGAAAGACGCAATCTTCGCATCACTAGGGAATATGTTCCTCATTAAGATAAAACACAGTCTTTAACAAGTCAGTTGTAAGAAACAACCATTTCATATTTGAGGTATCTGGGAGAATTATGTTATTATATTATTACTTTGTGCTTTAAGATATACATTTCTTTCTCTGAAGTGAGTGAGTGTGTTGGGTTTAATGCACCTTTTAACAGTATTCCTGTTATATCTTGGCGTGTCAGCTTAGGATGGGAGGATAGCCAGAAAGTGATGGAGGTCTCAGATGCTGTGTATTGGTATGGTGCTGACAAACCTAGAAACACGATCAGGGCAAGCTGGGATTTGAACCCATAGTAACATGTTTCAGGCGTGCCCAAGGGATGCAACTCTGCACAGCGAATTGCAGTGCCTCAGATGTCTGGGGTACCAGTATCCACTTTTTCTCTGAAAGGAGGGGGCGGTGGGGTAGCCTAGTGGTTAAAGCATTCACTCGTCACGCCAAAGACATAGGTTTGATTTCCCACATGGGTACAATGTGTGAAGGCCATTTCTAGTGTCTCGCTTCATGATATTGCTGGAATATTGCTGAAAGCAGCTAAAAACCAAACTCACTCACTCTGAGAGGGAGAAACAAACAATGTGTTTGAGACCCAGAACACATAATGTTGCACACCTTCCAGCATGTATAGGTCCAGTCAGTGATTATTTTATTTCGGCAAACCTGAGGATTTTTTTCGAGCATTTGCAGAAACAGATTACTTACAGCCAGGCATGCATGGTAGCATAAGAGCTCTTTCACTTGTGGTAATACTATTCTGAACAACTACACAACTTTAATTTTTTTAAATATACCTCAGGGGTGCTCTTATGAAGCATCCATTTGATTTTGTTTGCTTAATGACCCATTCTATAATATTCCAGGCCTTTAACTAAACAATCTCATTAAAATCAGATCTTAGCTCTCATTACTGCTAAACAAAGATCTGAGGACATCCCATTGCGGGTCATGTCAGATCGACTTTTCATCTGACCAATCAGAACATCGCTTATCAGATCATGAAAGTGACAGTTGGAATGTGATTTTTGATCGTGCAACCTCGAACAATAACACACAGGGTATGCCAAACAACACGTATGGGCTTTATGTCTGTATTCATACAATCTAGACCATCCATTAGCCATTCCAGACTGTTCTTTTGTTCAGTTTTTAATTTTTAAATCGAGTATAGGTCAACATATGATTTGAAGCGTAGTCGCCAGTTTGAATCTTGGCCATAAAGTTCGATTAAGCTGCCTTCTGATTGGCTATTGTCGACTTCTTGTTAGTCATGCCATTGGTCGGTCAAAGTTTGCGAAAGGTGGGCCTGACATGACCCGTAATGCGATGTCCTCAGATCTTTGTTTAGCAGAAGCAAAAACTAAGATCTGAATTTAATGAGATGGTTAAATAAATGAACTGAACCAGACAATCTACACCATAGGGGTTCAATGACATCAACCAAGCCTGCCCACCGACTGATCCATTAAGTCCCAAGACCAGCATAGGTGGCTTTGGCCTGTTCTAACCCAGAATCACCACAATTTGAGGAAAGATCATGTCAAAGAGTCAACGTGATTGGTTGTTTAAGTACAAGAGTGAGAGATATTCTGTGCTGAGTAAGTGATACGAGACATGGAGGTGGTGACTTTACTAAACAAAGCTATGGTGGAGAATGGGCCCAGGGTATGTACATCATGGAGATAAAATACACTGGAGAATCAGGGATGATGAGTGTTACATTTCTACTTAATACAGTGAATCTACCTGTGTGATCAGAGCTAGAATCAATGTGCATACATCTTTAAACTTTTAGGCAGAAATTTCAAGTCATGCTAACATTCAAGGTTCGTTTTTCTTTTTTTTCTGAATATTCGTAAGTTCTTGAAGTTTTTAACAGACCAAATAACAGCTATACAGTCTGTACAGGAGTAGCAGACCAACACAAACTATCCTCATTGCAGGTCTTGTGCCATATGTTCTGTGAGGCACCAGAATTCTGGGAAAACTATAACGGCTGAAGAAATACTGAATTCTCAGAATTCTGGTCCTAAATAAAAAATCCATTTTTTAAAGTCCTGTCAAGAACTACATGCATTGGTTTGTATTTTGTGTAAAGATGACATGCTTGACATTAACACCATCACTGTTTTGTGTGACGAGGAGAAGTGTTCCCTTGGAGATGCTGATATATTGACAGAGTATGCATATTCCAGCTTACAGCCCTGGCTGATGAATGGTCCACTTCACCTGCACAGAAACCTGACTACAACAGACAGAGTATAGGCATTTCTAACTCAGTCAGAACAAAGTTTGGAAACATTTCTCTTTCGTTTCCCTCTCGATAGCAAGAAGCCATGTTGTCTATCGTGTTATAAAGATGGGAGAACTTAATGGATTCTCGTTTATCTCCAAGCAGTATTTTGTATTCTGATTTTATGGTTAATCTTTCCTGATTAAATGTTCCGAAACATTCTTCTTAGGTTATCAGTTGTAAGGAGCACAGTACCAAAACTCTTTAAGGTGGAGTGGGGTGGGGTGAAGAGGGGTCTGATGATGAAGTGTGGCAGGGTGGCGTGGAAGTGGAGCTGCAATGGATGCAGGTGGAGTGAGTGAGTGAGTGAGTGAGTGAGTGAGTGAGTGATGCTGCTTAGAACAGTATTTCAGCAAGAAGTTTTGTGTTCAGCTTTAGAGGTTGCATGCTTAGAAAACATGAGTGAGTGAGTAAGTGAGTATGGTTTTATGCCGCTTTTAGCAATATTCCAGCAATATCCCGATGAGGGACACCAGAATTGAGCTTCACATATTGTACCCATGTGGGGAATCGAACACGGGTCTTTGGCGTGACGAGCGAATGCTTTAACCACTAGGCTACCCGACCGCCCCTTGGTATGAGTGGAGGACGATGATGGGCGAGTGCCATAACTGAGCTCCCATATCAAATCCTGTTAGAATTGACTCTGAAATACTTCAAATACCTTCAATTTATAAGTAATTGGAACTGAAAACTAATTCTATCCCCTCTGATAAGGCATGCTAATTTAATTAAACACAGTCTGTTTTCGTGCTGATACCTTGGTGTGAGTTAATTCCCCTGCAGATGTTGCAGTAGTCGAAGGACAGTGTTTACACAGACAAGAGGGGCTATATCCCCTGTAAACTGATGTAGACGATACATGATGAAACACACTCTCCCTCCGTATCTCCCAGACACAGCTAATCAAAGATACCATTACCACCAACAAATTTCACTGTTGGATATGTTGATAAACTCTGACCCCATACGATAGCTTTTAAGGATTCATGTATTCTGAGATTATCGCCTAGTGTTTGATGCTTTTCATACAAGATTGGCAAGTTCGCTTAATATTTAGACATGGCCATGTTGTGGCTGGTGTGTGTTTAGACCCAGCATGACATTTCCCAAAACAAAACTGCATTGAACAGCCTGCATATATCAGAGATCAGGTTGACTTTACTGGAAACATAAGGTGATTAGGGCGGAGGACTCAGAATCCTGTTTCCATGATCATTGCGCTGAGACAGCTGATGTCAAAATGTTAACATGGTAATTGAGAGCCTTATTAGACATTATCAGAATCATGCATATGTCATCACAACATGATCCTGTCCACACACTGCAAGTAAATAGTGTTTAAGACAGCATTAACTTCCACAGCTAATATTAATAATCAGAAACTGCAACTGCAAGTAAGCTTATCATTTCTATGATAATATGTATGGAAAGGGTCTTGTCACTTTTATTTTCATTTTTTGTTTTCATGCATTTATATTACGTATTTATAACCATTGGATATGTTCTCATCACTGTGCCATATGTAAGTGTTATTTTCGTACCAGGCCCAAATGGACGTTTTAAAACAGAAAAGTTATTGATTCTTGACTCATTTCTCATTAAGAAAACTAAATTCTACATTGTTTCCAAAATAAAATTGTCAAATGCTGACCTTTAATAAAACCTTATCAAAATGTGTTTTGACATAACATGCCAGTACTATTACGCATACCGTGTTTGGTCTAGAAAGATAGATTTTACACAACTTGATCAGAAGTATAGTAATATACAATATACACAAACAATAATAGGTACAGTAATATAGAATAAACACCATACAACAACAGTTATAGTTAGAAAATACACAACTTGATAAGAAGTATAGTATAATACAATATACACAACAGGATAACAGGTACAGTAATATAGAATATACACCGTATGATAACAGTTATAGTAATATAGAATATACAGAACAGGATAACAGGTACAGTAATATAGAATATACACCATATGATAACAGTTATAGTAATATAGTATATACACAACAGGATAACAGGTACAGTAATATAGAATATACAGAACAGGATGACAGTGATAGTAATATAGGATATACACAACATGATAACAGGTATAGCAATATAGAATATACACAACATGATAACAGGTATAGCAATATAGAACATACAGAACAGGATAACAGTCATAGTAATATAGAATATACACAACATGATGACAGGTATAGCAATATAGAATATACACAACATGATAACAGGTATAGCAATATAGAACATACACAACAGGATGACAGTGATAGTTATATAGAATATACACAACATGATAACAGGTATAGCAATATAGAACATACAGAACAGGATAACAGTCATAGTAATATAGAATATACACAACATGATGACAGGTATAGCAATATAAAATATACACAACATGATAACAGGTATAGCAATATAGAATATACACAACATGATAACAGGTAAAGTAATATAGAATATACACAACATGATAACAGGTATAGTAATACAGAATATACACAACATGATAACAGGTATAGTAATATAGAATATACACAACATGATAACAGGTATAGCAATATAGAATATACACAACATGATAACAGGTATAGCAATATAGAATATACACAACATGATAACAGGTATAGCAATAAAGAATATACACAGCACAATAATGACATGGTATTGCTGCTTCATGCTGGGGTAGAGAGCTACGTACAGACTCATTCACATATTTCACGTTTTTTCATGCGTGCTTCATGTTAAGTTTCAATATTCTTTGGTCTCTCCATTTTGTTCCAGATTCAGCCATATGAGAATGAATGAATGACCAAAAGTCCAGCTTTACCATAGCAGCCTGTAAATATCAAGTCTGGACTTTGTGACCCAGAGGTTGACAGCATGAGCATGACTCCTCCATGTCAGGTTCAGTCAGCCAGGTCTAACAGTGTAAGGGTCTAAGTGATACCTCTAGGTATTAGATTATTCCATTTGTCATACATGGAGGCTATTTAGATACTCTATCATTTGTAATACAGAAAACAAGCACTGAACCAAAGTTCTGCATGGCTTTAGCTCACTTCGCATTCAAACACGTATATACAATGGTCTTATTAATATAACCACCCAATTCTCACCCTAGCTGGACCTTGTGACAAACCACGGGTGCTGGGGGCCTATCCTGTCTTGGAATCCACACAAACATCAACTTTGGGGCTTCACTGAAGTAGTGAATTTTATTCCTAGTGTTTCATTTTGTTACCTTCATAAGCAGACCCTGAAGTGTTCTCAAACATACTTCCCTTGAAAAATTGATTCTACACAAAACATAGCTGGGATTCTTGTGCTGCAGGAATGTGATTCTTGTGTACTTTAAAAAAAATATTATTCTGCAATTTTATTCTTATTTTGATCAAGGCCCTAGCTATCTCTATGAAAAGCAAAATCTGTAAGAAAGTAATAAGTGAAACAGGCCTCACTTAGACTCAGATCCAGTCAAACACAGTATAGGGAAAACATTCACAAACTGACATGTGTTTTCCTACATGAACTAAACCAACAATCCATCTATATTCAGGCCTGTAGGCACTGATTTATTCTTTTATCAATAAATCTTTACAAGGAGAAATTTGCTCAACCTGTCGACCCAAAGACCAACATCTTCATACATACAGGGTATATGCTTCCATTTTTGTGGAAGCCTCGGTGGCTGAGTGGGTTAGATCGCTGACTTTGTGTGCTGGCGATTAGGTGCCTCACTCTGGCAAGTGTGGGTTCGAATCCCGTACGGGACTCAACCCCAAAAAGTACGAGAATCTGTCTAAATGGCATTGTGTATTCATAGATACAGATGTTTATAATTAATAAATACCGTATTCACCGTAATAAGCGCCCAGTGCGCTCTCAAAATTAGAATTAGGGGGCTCTCATTAGAATATAATTTTGGTGAAAAAAAACCCCAGAGTTGAAAGATTGTAAATTTCATGGTTTATGCTGACAACCTGAAATGATACAAAAGAAAAGTCTGTGCGTATTATACACGACAGATATATTTTCCAAAATTTAATTGCCCATAATTAAGGGTGCATATAACACACGAGTGCGTATCATACACGAATAAATAAGTCTTGTGTACATTGATCAAATGGAAGGGGTGATAATTGGGATTGTTCACTAGCCAATATATTAGCAAATATCGCCTTGGGCTTATTAAAGGCAGAGACCATATACCGGTATATGGTCTCTGTTAAAGGGGGACACTTATTATGTCGAATACGGTATGCTTTTTAATGTTGTTTTTTACTTGTCCTTCGTGAAGAATCTGAATCAGTGCCTTGATGACAATGGACAATGAAACTTTAACATGGATACCCCCTCCCATCCCCCTATCCCTGCCCACTGAGCTACGACAATGAAAGTTTCCGCTGGCTGCACTCTGAGAGAAATGCTCCTTCAGGGACTGATATTACCAACTACTTGTAAGACGGCCCACTGAGGAAATATGTATTTCTTGGCTCTTTCAATGGAGGAACATTTGTTGCTGTCTCCTGTACAGGAAAAACTGACAAAACTGTCTGGATACATTAACATCAATTTTCTATATAGCACTATGAACTCTTTGGGGAGAATACCACTGAATACATGAATTAAGACAACCTGCTCTTAAGTAGGTATTTGCTGTGATGATTGTGTCACAGTGGGATGATGCTGGCTTAATGTTCTGTCTCTCCCAATAACTCTCAACACCCTGGGGAGTGTACAACTAGACACATGCTCTCATCAGGTGGTTCATCTTAAGTAGATATTTGCAATGCTGGTGGCTTTACAGGAAATTTGGAATGAAAAATGATGTATGTTTTTCTTATATGATTTTTCTGGGAGCAACTGGATACATCCAAACATGACCCAGGGGTTACATGGAAAAATAGAATGAGTGATTTTTATTGACAAAAATGAGAAAGATGATGGGTTTTTTTTTCCGCTTTTCTGGGCAACACCAAAAAAGGGTTCAAACCATGAGGAATGGGTTACTCATGTGTAATTTAGAGTGAGTGAGTGAGTTTGAGTTTATGTTCCTTCGAACAGTATTCCAGTTATAATGTCCGTTTAATGTGGTAGGAAAGCTCAAACTGATGCAAGTCTTAGATGTTTACAACATTGGTGAAACCCAGGTACAACAGTGTAATTTAAAAGAAACATTTATAATATTACTTAAACCAGACCTGTTTGATTATTTGTTTTATTGCCTTTCATTCCCAAATACCTAAAAACTGATACAAATAATAATCACATTTTTAAAAAAAAATGGCAGCGATTAAATTTATGGGTGAGGTGAAATGGGGTTTAATGGGGATTATTGCACTTATATAGCGACGTGCATGTACGTGTGTGTGTTTGTGTGGCTGCTTCTACTAGTCCGGACTGATACCGATTTATAGTGCTAGCACACTGAGATACCATGCCACAGTTTAACATGAATATCCCACTCAGACACAGTATACTGACTCCGAGCCGACCAGTCCTTGTTTTAGCCCCGTAATGCCGAGCGCCAGACAGGGTAACAACAAGTACAATCTTTTAACATTTTTTTGTATGACGCGGCCGGGGATCGAACCCCGGAGCTTCTGCTCTCCGGGCGAACGCTCTACCACTAGAACAGGGAGGCGATAAAATTTATGGCTTCATAGAGTTATCATAGTTACGTGTGTATAATGCATGCCTCAGTTTTGTGACACAAGATTAGTAGACACTGAAATTGCATGTGAAAGGTTAAACAGTGTTAAGCATACTTGTATATCTGATACCTATAGCAGTAATTTCATTTGTCTGGCTTTACAGTATAAGAAGAATGATGAGATCAAATGCAGGAGTTAATGGCTGGTCTTCTGTCAATGTGACGACAGACATAATGTGGACACCCAGACGTGCATCTGCTTAATTACACCATAAACACATTCCCGACTGGCCAGGAACCTGCAGCAAAACACACATGAAGGTCAGTACTGTTGAGATATTGCACATTAAGCTGATGTGCATCAGAAAAAGGGATAAAGACGCATCTGTTTAATTCCTGCTTAACGCAGCGGGTCCACGCACCTTCATGATCTTTCTGTATTCAGTGAAGAGACACCTACCCATAAATGGGTTATGAACAAATTGATCTATACAAGTGAATATGGTAATGGTTGGAGAAATGGGGTAGTCATTTTTTTCTGTCTCTTCTTGATAGCTGTTTGTGTCTGTACGGCGGCGTGACATGATATACCAGCAGGGATAGGATTACATCGGTGAGTGACTTTTATAAGTTGTTGCGAGAATTAATGTCATTGATTTCAATAAAGAAAACGACATCCGTGACTACACCTAATAATTTGATATCACTGGGTTTTTTAAGAACTTGTCAAAGCATTCATATTGGTTTTAACATTTTTACGTTTTTATGTCAACAGCGCTGGAACTTTAAGATATCTGTCCAGGGAGTTAAAAGTTTATTTGCGTACAAGTTCCAGCTGAAAAACTGTGAAAGGATTCGAAGAAGATGTGAATTTGTAAAGATTTGAGCAACGTGTGTTATATATTGTGTATGTCATTCTGTAATTCTCAACACGATCTCGCTTTGAATTGCAAGCAACATGGTGTTGAAAGTTTACATTTGTAAAGGTAGGCTCATCTGTTAATCTTCATACAAGTGGGCCATTCAGGTGGGTGGATGGGTGGGAGAGAGTGAGTGAGTGGGGGAGTGATATGAGTGAGTGGGTGGGTGGGTGGGTGGGTGGACAGGCGGGTGAGTGGACAGGCGGGCGGGTGGGCGGGCGAGTGGGCAGGCGAGCGAGTGAGCGAGCGAGTGAGTCTTAATGTCTTTCAGTTATATCCAAGTGTGGGAGAAAAGAAGAAATAATGCTGATCATGAATGTTTACCATTTTTGTGAAACCCACCGGTATGGTGAGGACAAACCAAGGATCACAAGCAGGGCTAATCAATTGAGTAATAGAATACAGAAAAGAAACTACTAAACTGAAATACAGAACATTATTGGATTATACAGAACAGCAGAAACATCGAAACGAATATGTGGACAAAATTAGGATGAGAAATTCTTCTTGATGAGTGGTTAAACATATTTTTATGCCCCTCTGTGCAAAAAAAAAAAATGGGGAATCAAACCCATGTACCTGGTCTGACAAGCTAACACTTGAACCACAAGGCTACCCTACCTCCACTTTTTTATTGCTAATTAAATGGAGAGGAAACAGGGATAAGGAGAACAGATAATCCAGTACTAATTGTGTGACGGCAATCAAGGCCTTGTTTTAACACATGCAGGAATAAAGAGAGGGTTTAAGTGTTTCTAATTAACATGGGAGACAGATGTTGGTGCTCTATTCAATTATTGTTCTATGAGTCAGGTAGGGTTTCACATGTTGAATACAGACTTGACTCACTAAAAATGAATCATCCATTTGTGAACATACACATAGGAAATATCTCAGAATGGAAGAATTCCCCATGTTTCTGTACTGCAACTAGAAACACAACACACAGGACTATCCCTGCAAAGTCCGGCACCTCTGTCAACACTGGAGTCACAGGGGGAATCTCAATGAGGAAATATATCCGTCAAATACTAAATGTTTGCTTTCACACTGAGTCACAGATCAAGCAAATATCAATAATTTTTTCTTGTAGCTCACCTGATTTTGATAAAGATTGTTCAACTTGACAAGTCATAACAACTTGGGACATTCCTAAAATTCACACGATTGCTCAAAGGACTGGGTTGGGTTTTCTGTTTTTATAGTTTTTCATGTGCATGGCGAGTTGATGTGTGATTATAGCCCTGTGTGACGCAAGCCGCATACTGCCTGCACATTCACAAATTTAGTGATGAAAGAGCAGTCACAAGGGACACACCTCTGCAAGGCAGATTGTAGTGTAGCAGGCAAGTGGACCAGGATAACCTTTGTTGAGGTGACTCCTCATCTGTGTTTTGAAAATTGTGTGTTAACCAAAAAGTGAAAACACCTGCACACTGGGCCTAAACACATGAATACTGGGCCCAAACACATGAATACTGGGCCCAAACACATGAATACTGGGCCCAAACAGATGAATACTCAGCCCAAACACATGAATACTGGGCCCAAACACCTGCACACTGGGCCCAAACACATGAATACTGGGTCCAAATAGATGAATACTGGGCTCATACAGCTGAATACTGGGCCCAAACACCTGCATACTGGGCCCAAACACATGAATACTGGGCCCAAACACATGCATACCTGGCCCAAACACCTGCATACTGGGCCCAAACATCTGCATACTGGGCCCAAACACATGCATACTCAGCCCAAACACATGCATACTGGGCCCAAACATCTGCATACAGGGCCCAAACACCTGCATACTGGGCCCAAACACATGCATACTGGGCCCAAACATCTGCATACAGGTCCCAAACACCTGCATACTGGGCCCAAACACATGCATACTGGGCCCAAACACATGCATACTGAGCCCAAACAACTGCATACTGGGCCCAAACACATGCGTACTGGGCCCAAACACCTGCATACCTTCATGATAAAGGTGTAATACTGTTGACTAAAGTTCAGAGCCAGAGTTGCTCAAATAACATAGCAAACTATAGCAGCACAATTACTTGAACAAGATTTTATTTACTGTTCATTTTTTCTTTATTTTGATGGCCTACATAAATCTGACATGATCATGCTAACCGACCTTGTTTATGTCGCCCCTCTCAGACTCCCATTATTTCAAGCAGCATCCAGCAAATAAATGATGTAAAGGGAGCTTTACGGAGAGATATTAACCTATTAAGGAAGATGAATGTTGAGATTACTCCACAATATCCCCTGTTTTATCCCATCTGCACCCATTGTGTCATGTGATTCTACATCACAAAGGTATATAGCCCTTTTATTGTAAATAGTGTATAACACGTCTTGTGAAAACGAGCTGCAGTTATTGTAAGCAATGGGAAATATACTTGAGTCTGTACGCTTTGCTGACTACCAAGAAATGGGTTTCGGTTAATTTTTATTTTGTCTTTGTGTTGGTGAGTTACTCGGGTAGAAAATAATGTTGGGGGATGTTTTCTGTTGAGAGTGAAATAAGGCAAGAATGTTTGCGTTGTATAACCGGAGCGTAGACAATTGCTGGATCAACTGAGCGGAAACAGACACACAATCAGCTCTCCCGCTAACATTCATAAAAAAATGCTGAGAATTTTTATGAACATGTCCTTGAAAGTTATGGAAGAGTAAACATACAATTTACGTGAAATTTACAACCAAGGAGTGAGTGAGTGAGTGAGTGAGTGAGTGAGTGAGTGAGGGTGGGTGGGTGGTTGAGGGAGTGAGTATGGTTTTACATCGCTTTTAGCAATATCACAGCAATATCACGAGCAAGTGAGTTGAGTTTAAGGCCACTTTGAGCTGTTTTAATCATGGTGTGTCGCCTGGCTCACAGAAATGCATAGCTATATTAACTCATGTATCCCACTTTGGCCCTGCAGAATATATGGGTCAATTGTTTTAATATTTTAAAGCTATTTATCCCTGTGGGTTGTTTAATGTTGGAGAAAAACCCAAAGTTATGCTGATCTTTGACAGTAACCAGTTTTGGTCAAACACAAGGGTTGGTTATGGTGATGAAAAACCAAGAATAATAAACAGGTTGAATCTGAGATTCAAATAGATTAAGAATTTCTATTTGCTTACAATGTTGTAAAGTTATTTATATTGATCTGCGACACAGTTGATACCTACAAAATATGATTATGTTCATCCAATAATTTCTTTCCAATCCATACTGCTATGTGTCTCTTCATTTTCGGCCATTCTTAATTCTATTTCTATAAATATATTTTCATCCATTCTTATGGCTAAAGAGCATACTATCTGGCCATTCATTTTCAGCAATTCTATTTCAATCAATCTGTTTTCACCCATTCTTTCAACCAGCTATTTCAATTAGGGCTGGGACGAGTCCAAAGTTACTATCCGGGTACCCGACACCCTATTACCTGGCCCTACCCGGACCCGCTATAGGTCTAAAGAGTTGGGTACAAACCATGGGTCCGGGTAGTCATGTGTGTACCCGGGTCCTCCTCAGGATCCATCCGACCAGAGTACCCGAGCTACCCGTCCCAGCCCTAATTTCAAAGCATCCATCTTAATTCTACAAGGTATTTTCCTTTGTTCTATTGCTATTCCTATCTATTTATTTCAATTCATCTATTTTAACCTCCATCATTCTATCTGATTCTATATCTACCCATCTGTATCTATCAATCCATCCATCTTTTCAACCATCTTTCTGTTTATCTGTTTCCATCCCTCCATTATCTATTCTCATCTACCTATCCATCAATGGTGAGTAAAGTATAGGAGCAAAGACCGCCCTGCTCCTAACAATCAATGTTTTATTCTGATGTCTAAAACGATGCTGAGCTGAGACAGTTTCTCACAAGTTGGGCCCATCTCATGCGGAAATAATCAGCACACATTCCATGTTTTATACCTTGACTGAAACTAAACCCTCGTCAAACGAAGGATCACGTTTCTGTGTGTCTGAGCGTATTGGGTAACCAGCACATCCTAACGCTTGCATCGCACATCGCTGTCCCCGTCTCCTTGCTAGACAAGCACGCAAACCAGACACAAAATCATTCCTGCCAGTTTCCTGGCAAAGTTTCAACTTTACACATGTACCGAGTTACCAGTGCAGAGCGTCACTTCATGCTCTCGTGTGACACCTTTTTGTTTCCATAAAACACCATTTTTGGATTAACGCAAAACCCTGGCATCACCCGTAGCTGTTTGCAAATTGAGCTCGCCTGACTCATTTAAACAAGTTAGACAATAGTCACTTACTGCCGTGACATGGACCAGTCCCCTTCTCTCAAGTAATCTGTTTACCTAATGTTTCTTGTCATACACCATGTTTAACATCTACGGAAAGGCTGATTTCCGAACTTGAATTATTTGTTCTTGATTCTCTGCAGTGAAGTTGTTGACACTCTCATGTATGACCAAAGAGGTGATGATCCATAGGTATGAGGAAGAAGGCTCTGAAACAACACTGCTTCTGCCTCATTTCCGGGATAAAATTCCAACCACAGATTTATCATCGATTCAATACTGAAGGTGGTCTTTTCTTTCATAGTAATTTCCTGGCTAAATATTATCAAGATTTTAATCTCGATTTCCTGTTTGTATTTAAGTACATGTATTTTTAGGACCACTTGACATTTACCCAAATCAAAGATTTTTATTTATGAGTTTTCTTTATTGCATGCAAGGTAATGCTTTTTTTTCATTGTTAGGAATTATCAGAATGCTTTTAACTGAAAATGAAGTGCAGGTACGGTTTCAAAATATTTATTTGAACTTATTTCAAACACTGAATAATTTAAGGATAGGATGAGTACAAGGTATTTCTGGTGGATAAAGCTGGACTGACAACCTCAGCTGTGATGTCTGATGTGTGGTTCATGCATGGTGATTACTATGCAAGTCTCCATGTAGATGTCGTCATCCAGCTGATGTGTGCGTGTGTGATGTATAGAGGCTCTAGATAAGGTGTGTGTGATGTATTGAGGCTCTAGGTAAGGTGTGTGTGATGTATAGAGGCTCTAGGTAAGGTGTGTGTGATGTATAGAGGCTGTAGGTAAGGTGTGCATGATGTATTGAGGCTCTAGATAAGGTGTGTGTGATGTATAGAGGCTCTAGATAAGGTGTTTGTGATGTATAGAGGCTCTACATAAGGTGTGTGTGATGTATAGAGACTCTAGATAAGGTGTGTGTGATGTATAGAGGCTCTAGATAAGGTGTGTGTGATGTATAGAGGCTCTAGATAAGGTGTGTGTGATGTATAGAGGCTCTAGGTAAGGTGTGTGTGATGTATAGAGGCTCTAGATAAGGTGTATGTGATGTATAGAGGCTCTAGGTAAGGTGTGCATGATGTATAGAGGCTCTAGGTAAGGTGTGTGTGATGTATAGAGGCTCTAGATAAGGTGTGCATGATGTATAGAGGCTCTAGATAAGGTGTGTGTGATGTATAGATGCTCTAGATAAGGTGTGTGTGATGTATAGAGGCTCTACATAAGGTGTGTGTGATGTATAGAGGCTCTAGGTAAGGTGTGTATGATGTATAGAGACTCTAGATAAGGTGTGTGTGGTGTATAGAGGCTCTAGATAAGGTGTGTGTGATGTATAGAGGCTCTAGATAAGGTGTGCATGATGTAGTCCTTGAGGTGATATTTCTATATGATGTGTCAAGCATGTTCTTCAGAAATGTATGCTCATAAGGTGCTATATTTATTTTTCCATTCATGATTGAGAAATCAAAAGAGTATACATAATATAACAGCATTCAGTTGATGTCATAACCACCAACTACTTCATGTGCAAATATGAAATAC
Source organism: Haliotis cracherodii (assembly GCF_022045235.1). Taxonomy (NCBI): domain Eukaryota; kingdom Metazoa; phylum Mollusca; class Gastropoda; order Lepetellida; family Haliotidae; genus Haliotis; species Haliotis cracherodii. Next base: position 66,933,609 of record NW_027266264.1, read on the forward strand.
ATTCTGACTGGTGTAATACAATTGATTAATTTATTGCACATATTCCTTTCAAATTCTCAAAATCAAACAGCTTATTCCATGTGTCCTGATGTTCAGTGAATGTGATTAAAATGTTTATAAGATACCGGTATTGACTTTTCTAAGATAAAAAACAACAACTGAAAGATGGTCCCCTTTTCAATAAGAAATCTTTTCTGTAAATCTCCAGGAATGTTCAGTAATTCAAGTTCTTTATCTGGCAAAATTAGATTTCGAAAAAAAATAAAATTTAATGACAACAGATGCTGAAGCTACAAAAGTAAGCATCATTTTATTTTTCACTAACATACATCACCTAATTCTATTACTTACACTAGAAAACACAGTAAAATTGTTTTATTAAATGAGCTTTTTTTCAATTTTGCTTTCCAAATTAAATTGAGAAAGCCATTTGAAGTAATTTAGCTCTTTCACATGGCAGCATAACTCTTGATTGCTTGGGGAGATTTTTGTGACTGAACTACAGTTGTGGTAAATGGATTTTAAACAGCTGGTTGAAAAAGACAGAGCAGATGAAATAACTTTCTTCTCAATTTACAGTGCTCTTGTTAGTTCTGTGCTAAAAAAATGGTTCTTCTGCTAATCTTTGAAACGAGAATCCTATTGCCGATACATTTAACATAATTCCAGCTTATGCAAGACTGATAATTATCACATTGTGAATATAACTGTTTCAAAATGAACTTCTTTGGTGTCTGGAGATATCCTTCATTAGTGTCTGAACATATCCTACAATATTGTCTGAACTTATCCTACAATAATGTCTGATCATTTCCTACAATAGTGTCAGAACTTATCCTACAATAGTGTCAGAACATATCCTACAATAGTGTCTGAACTTATCCTACAATAGTGTCAGAACATATCCTACAATAGTGTCTGAACTTATCCTACAATAGTGTCAGAACATATCCTACAATAATGTCTGATCATTTCCTACAATAGTGTCAGAACATATCCTACAATAGTGTCTGAACTTATCCTACAATAGTGTCAGAACATATCCTACAATAGTGTCTGAACTTATCCTACAATAGTGTCAGAACATATCCTACAATAATGTCTGATCATTTCCTACAATAGTGTCAGAACATATCCTACAGTAGTGTCTGAACTTATCCTACAATGGTGTCAGAACATATCCTACAATAGTGTCAGAACATATCCTACAATTGTGTCAGAACACACAAGCAGCTAGGGTTACTGGTTCTCATTGATACAAATGCTATCCATACTCTAGTGACTGAGGAATATACCAGTTCGAAATTTGTGTCCCCAAGCTGTACCAGGAGGAACTAATTTTGGGTATGGATCCAATATTCTCCCTGATGACATTCTTGTTCTACGGATCTTCAGGAAAGCTACTTTGCTTTGCAAGAAAACATATTTGGGGAAAACTTTGCATATGATTTCCATTGTTTTGATTGTGTTTTTCAGTAAAATCAATGTAAGCCATAATCATACCACAAGAAATTAAACATGTTCTTTTTATGACCAGTGTATGTAAGGATTCATCTGACAAGTGTAAGCTATCGCTGGTTTAATAAACACTGACCTAAAGTAATGAGAAGAAGGATGTCCTTCACTCCATTATTTATTTCAGATGTGATCAAGTCAAACAAAACGAATCTTAACGATTCCCTTTATGTACCAGTAGTTATTCACATGAACAGCAACTTTTAGGTATAACGAATCGAATTCATCATGTATCATGATGACTGTGGTATTATGTTGTAAATAAGTAATAGATTTCATTATCAGATCAATTTAAAGTTTTCTTGTTTTACAGAGATGTCTCTACTCAATTTTCCAAATATAAAAAAGAAGCAAAAATAGATGTTCATTGACCATTTCCTTACAAAGAACACCTATTGTTTGTCTATTTCTTAAAATTTTTATTTCAAGAAAAGATTTTTACTCAATGTAAAAAAAGCCAGATATTTTTATTTCAAGAAATATTTTTTTAACTCAGTGTAAAAAAGCCAGATATTTTTATACTTTTAATGTTTCTTCTAGGGATATTGACCAAGAAAAAGTGGCCAACAAGAGCCCCAAGTGATCTGGCCTTACAATCAATTGTTGTCCAAACTATCCTAACTTAAAGCTGTGTAGTTCCAACAGAGTTACCTATACATGCTGTGTAGTTGTGTTTACATGTCCGATTGTGGCCATTGATAGGTCTTAGTGCCCCCAACATCCTCTTCTCTCATCTTACAACCTTCTGTAAGCTCCGTCTTACCCCTACCCTTAAAATAACAATCAAGCCAATGAAATCGTTGCACAACAAGGGAAAACCTGTTTGTATTGACCAGCTGCTTGTCCAGTATCACTATAAGACATGTAGTTCGGTGGTGCTGTTTTTTATCTTGTCATTGTGGCAGGTGAAACCAAACAACCTTCATCCTCAGCAAATAACCATTACAAACTCTTCTTCAGAAATACGCTCAAAGGTCTCTGCTTCACAGTAAATATTTTTCTCCCTTTTTCTTAAAGACTTCTAACACTTTGTGTTACCACAGAACAAAGGGGACATAACTATGTTTAACAAACAAATTGTATGATGGGAAATACGTTGTAAATAAAGTCTAAATTTTACATTTCACCGACAAATTTCTTAATTTCCTTGCTTAAAGAGAAGAATTCCAGATATCTCTGGTGGCAGATGATTTAAGAGAGTCTTCTTCTCCTACAAAACTGTGAGTATTCTCCAGTGCATTTAAAGTCTAGAAGCTGACAAAAAGAACATGTCAAAATGTGAAAACTTCATTTAGTGCTTCATTTGGTTTCCAATATCCTGGCAACAACTTATGCACACAATTAGCTGAAAATTGGCTCCGAGTCAGCAAGATTGCCTTCTTCATTTGTAAGATTGGCAATGTTGGTGCTAAATTTTGTGGATTTCTACTAATCCAAGGAAAATGCCATCTCTCTCTACAATATTTGCTCTCTAAGTGACCTCTGTACTGCCATGAGATCAGTTGGTCAGAAGCTAGATTGAGAGAGATAAATATCTTACCATCAAGCTGCATGGTGTAATCAAGATGTTTATATCTAAATCCCTTTTGCATGAAGCAATTTTCACATTACACCTATTGCGTTTCTTTAATTTGGTGAGGGAAAGGTTCAGATGTCCGTGCACGAAGATTGCCTACCACCTTTAAACTTCAAGAGTCCTCACAATCTTGTTGCATAAAGCTCTTGTTAGTGTTCTAGAAGTATTCCCTGTTAATGTGAAAGAACATTTCTATCAAAATTATCAAAAGTAATTTTATGAAAACAATATGTGACAGACACATTTGGAGCTGATGTGAGGAGTTGTTTTCACCGCTATTTTGCCTGCTGCATCCAATAGAACCAGTTTGGTAGATAATTGAGACTGGTTATTCTCTGGCGTTGACTTTATCTATTTACTTATGTATATATATTTATATCTCCAGAACTTTTAGATTCATAGATCCCTTTTTCTCTAAAAGGACTTTGAACACAATTTTTCTCTCCAAACAGGAGACTATGACAGGTTTGTGTGAGTACACCAGAATTTTGAACACATGTACAATGTTATTGAGGACAATGTGATTGAACCACAAAAGGATCTTTACAATTTTAGCAGGCCTAATAATTTGGTTTCGTATTGGAAATCTTTATGGAAAGCAGACATCTAAAACCCTTGGACACTTTTTATCATGATTCTCTGTGCTGGCCAATGGAATAATCTACCATCACAAATGAAAATACAGCATTTATAAAACGAGGGATGTATTTTGCGATCACAAGTTAATATCATACATGGGTGTTCAGTTTATTTGTTCGTTCATTGTTTTACACTTCACTCAGCAATATTCCAGCTATTTACGTCAACCTGTAAAACATTTATCAGGACCAGACAAACCAGTGATTGATATCATAAGCAACAATCCAAGCAGTTGGAAAATGTTTACATTTACAGTTTTGTTTTATTTACAGACCACTGTCATATAGCTGGAATATTGTTGAGTGCGGCGTAAAACAACAAACCAACCAACCAATCAAACAAACAGCCATACTGTTTGCTGTACTGATGACACCCAATTCAGTTCAGTTCAAATGGACCCATGAAGATCTGGAGTAGAATAGGTCTTCAGCAACCCATGCTTGCCATAAAAGGCGACTATGCTTGTCGTAAGAGGCGACTAACAGGATTAGGTGGTCAGGCTCGCTGACTTGGTTGATGCATGTTACCGTATCCCATTGCGTTGATCGATGCTTATGATGTCAATCACTAGGTCGTCTGCTCCAGACTCGATTATTTACAGACCGCTGTCATATAGCTGGAATATTGCTGAATGCGGCATTAAACAACAAACAAAATGAGTTCAAATATCAGTCAAGTTCACTTTGCCTATGTATAAACACAAACATTGATGTCAAACAACTTGGGCTGTTGTTAATCAATTTTCCCTTGTGGTTAGAGTTATGTAAATCTCTGTCTAAGAATCACAACATCTTTTGGACCCACCTTATATTTTTAAGCACAGAGGACCTTGTGACTTAAGTTGAATTTGCAGAGGACAATTTCTCACATTTCAGGTTCTATGTCAGAAAGATATGAATGTACTACTTGATAGAACATATCGATATTTCAGACCTGCATGTTCTCGCTGTGAAGTATCACATAAATGCATGCGATGTTTACTGTTTGAAGTCATGAAAGACATAAAGGTTTCGAGTGCACCGTATTTGACGTAATAAGCGCCCAGGGCGCTCTCAAAATTAGAAATAGGTGGCTCAAATTTAAATAATATTTTGGTGCAAAAAATAGAAACCTGTGATTGAGGGTTCGAATCCCAGTTCACCCCGATTATATTTCTAGGTTTGTCAGAACCATACCCGTGCTCATGGGTTTCACTGAAGACGTAAACATCTGAGACCTGCATCACTTCGGGCTTTCTGCCCACATTAAGCTGACACGCCGTGATATAACTGGAATACTGTTAAAAGCGGCTTTAAACCCAACTCACTCACTCACTCACTATTGGCAAGTTCCCAGTATGAATTTTGACATCAAACAAAATTTAATGTTTTAGTGTAATGAAACACTTTGAAAACACAATTTCATGTTTCTGTAGGATATGTTTATGTATTATTCATTGGGTAATTGTTTCAGTGAGTGAGTGAGTGAGTGAGTGAGTGAGTGAGTGAGTGAGTGAGTGAGTGAGTGAGTGAGCACCTCTTTGATCGTGATTTCAGTCATATCAGGGGATGTCAACTTAGTTTGGGAGGACAACATGAAATGAGGCAGGTTTCAGACACTTGGTAAAACCAGTTAGCATCGCTTTGAACAGGCTTTCAGTGACATTTAATGTGTGAGGGAAGCCAGAATGATGCAGGTTTTAGATGTTTATCACTTTCATGAACACCACCAGCATGGGTATGGCTCTGACAAACCTAGAAACATAATCAGGGAGAACTACGGATTCAAACCCATGACCACAGGTTTCTGGACTGCCTAAGGGACACAACTCTGCACAGCAGATGACAAGGCCATCTGTTTCCCCATTTCAGTTATTTATTAAGGAAGATGTTCACTTGTTTACACATGGTTACAGCTGATTTCAGGTTATGGGTCCAATACTCACCATATCATAAGACAGATTTCCAAAAGAGAGACATTTAATACAAACAAAATTATAATTATTTCTTTAGCATCTTTGACATTTCACCTTTAGCTGCTGAATGTCTAGCACACTTCTTAAGTCAGCCGCCTGGATATATTTCAGCAAAAAATAGGCAATTTCAAACAGTCGGAGCTTCATTATACCAGGGGAAAATAAACCAGCAATTCGAACATTTGTTCTTAATAGAAAAATACAAAGGATATAGATATGTCCTGAATTTACATACAGAGGTTAAGATCACAGTGAACAAGTAATTGGAATGAAGTCCTACCAGTGAACACAAGAACAGTCACAGCCATTGATAAAGAAGAATTAAAGTATATATATGCATTGTCAAAGTCATATTGAAATACAAATGTTTGACCACCAGGTAGGGTAAAAAGTGAACTGGTTGCACAATGCACCTCCTTGTCTCATATTAGGTTCAAATGTAATCTTTTGGGGCTGCCATGACAAACAATTGAGACTAAAATGGTTCTGCACAATGTTATCAATCTTTTTAAGTATGTTTTCTTTTCCAAGGTAAGTATTGACATGAATAATTTCAGGAATAACATTTATCCTTGTTCACTAGATAACTGGTGAATTTCAAACCAATTTAAATTCTACATCATCACTTACAATAAAATCCTTTAAATCTTTTTGTCAAAGAATGCTACAAAATGAAATTGAAGTTCTCTTTCCTAAAGCTGCAATGTCCTCCTGTGGGATAATTGAGTTTTGTCATCAGCAAACACAGGGTGATATATCTGGCACTGTCCAACAGGAAGTGGAGCAGAGACAGGGATTGTGGGTAATTCTTTCATCTCAGAGACACTGAGGATGCCATGTGCAGTTCTCTCCCAAAATGGGAATGCCCTGTTACAACTGGTTACAAATCTTCAAAACACTCTCTATATTAATTAACTTCATGTGCAACTGAAACAATCAAGCCGTGATCTGCTGTTTTAAAGTCCTAATTCCATTAATCACTGGCTAAATCTCCACTGGTCTATCAAGTTCTAAACTCGGTAGTTCTGCAAATCTGCACATTTGATCAAAGTGGATGTTTTTTGTCTTGACGGAGAATAGAAATTAAAACTTTAAAAAAGCTTGTGCAATAAGAACAGAGAGAGCTGCATCATTCCTTCCATCTGAATGCCACAAAAATCTCTACAATTACTGACGGCCATTTTGAACTCCCTGTTTCTCACGCAATGTCACATTCCCTAGACTAACATTCAGTCTATGAAATCTTATATTACACAATGCTCTTCTCACCTCTAAAACTAAAACTAGAGCTGGATAGACTTGCTTTTGTATACATACTTAGATTTTATTTTACATAAAATAAACATATTCCACAGTCATGGTGTAGGACTACACATTCCCCTTAACATGTATGAAGTGATGAGCGAGTGAGTTTTCACACCATGTGGGAGCAAAGTGATGCAGGTGTTGGATGTTGCTGAGTAACCTAGATACATAATCAGGAAGCCCTCGGAGCATAGGTTCCTGCCATGCATAAGGGACACAACTGTGCACCAGCTTTAAAATTGGAACTAGTCCTATAGTCCTTGCCAAACTGCCCAACAGTTATGGTATCACAAGGACTTGTAGAAATTTGCCCTTTTTAGGAGTTTTGCTATAAGTTTTCATACTAAGAACTCGTGGACTAAAACTGTTAGTTTCTATCACTCATCTTCCCGAGGCAAGAGAGTTAACTGAATGTAAAAGTCCAGTTTCCACCCTTGCTGAGCTAGGCTGGAATTCCTGGGCTTGATCGTAGCGCCACCAGTGGCTATTGCGAGAAATGTCCTTTCTATGCCTCTCCTAATCAGATTCAACCTCTTGTATCACTTGCATTTGCTTCAAACAAAACGGTGGCGCCCAGTCAAGACGATCTGATCGATAATCAAGATCTATATTGTGATCAAACGAGTCTTACATCGCGAAGTGTATCAAATCACATGAGCACCTTGATTAAAAACATGAAAATATAAAGAAAATATTTGTTGACAACGAGTTAGCGGTGGACATGCTTTGCAAATCCTGCAGTCGACCGAAATCTGCATGACACTTTACGAACCGGATTTCGATTTCGGTGCGCGATTTTGATTGGACTATGCATAGACTTGTTAGTCCAGCCAAAATGTAACTCCATGATACCAGCCTAGTTCGGCAAGGGTGGGAACTGGACTTTTATAGTCAGTTAACTCACTTGCCTCGGGAAGATGCTATCACTGTGCACTGCAAATTGGGGCACCTTAGATATTCCTCCAGTGGGATGTCTAATGCAAGACAACTTCAGAACAGAAAGTTCTGTGCTTCTAAAAACATATATTATGCACAGTTCCGGTTGAATGATATCACTTCTCATCTGAGAAAATGCATGCCATATGGATGATGACTTAGGAGCATCAAGTTCCATCCCTCTAGCTACCTTACTAGAAACTTATATACACTTCTGGTTAATGACCTTGACCCTCTTTTTCAGCCAATCACATGCTTGATTATTTCTCGTTGAAAACATGGGCACTTGCTTTTACAGAGATCTCATGCAAACACAGAGATTGGTTGAAAACACGAAAAAGCAGAACTACCTCATGAGTGACAATTCCAGTGAAGTTGACTTTCAATAAAAGTAGCTCAAAAGTTCACCAATTCAATACCTGACTCGATGAACAATGTATACATGAACTGCCTTTCCTGTTTTCGGTGATGTGCCGATCCGCTGAGGCTGACTCCGGGAAACTGCACATACCACTCAGATAATGCTTTAACGTCTGTTGGTTTGTTGTTTGATGCTGCACTGAGCAATATTCCAGCTGTATGACCAGACAATCCAGTGATTCATATCATGGGCATCGATCTACACAATTGGGATCGATGACATGCATCAACCAAGTCAGCGAGTCTGACCACCCGATTCCGTTAGTCGCTTCTTACGACATGCATAGTCGCTTTTTATGGCGAGCATGGGTTGCTTAAGACCTATTCTAGCCCGGGTCTGATACACAATCTCATTAAAATCAGATCTTAGTGCTAGCTACCTCTACAGTGTAGCTGTTGTAATGGCAAGAAGCACTAATATCTGATTTTAATGAGATTGTTTCATATATATATATATATATCTATATCTTTAATCATACATTGTAAAATTCATATTAAGGTCAGCAGACAAACCAGATATGTGAGTGAGTGAGTATGGTTTTACGCTGCTTCTAGCAATATTCCAGCAATATCACGGCAGGGTACACCAGAAATGGGCTTCACACATTGTACCCATGTTGGGAATCGAACCCGGGTCTTCGACGTGACAAGCAAACGTTTTAACCACTAGGCTACCCGACTGCTCCTAAACCAGATATGTAAACTAAAGAACAGGTATTACTATATAGCAAAATCTAAAATCCAGCTAAAGGTTACTTAGTCTGCTCCCTGTGTAAAAAAGTATTTCCTCTCTGCAGTTATACTCTCAGATATCCCCATTCTTTATCACTCAAGTGGAAGATGACGTACATGGACTCACTGTTTGTTTGCACATGTTGGAGAGAAGCATGTGATATACCGCTGGTCAGTAGATATCTCAAGTACATAAGTAGCATGTTGTATGTACGTGGCCAGTCCCTGCGGTGGTCAATCTGATTAGTGATAACAGGACATGATAAGTTGACAGGTGTCAGGTGATACGTGTCAATACTACCCACCTGACAGGTGTTATGTTTGATTGTTATTCAGAGAGGTGTTTTTCATCCACTCTAGTATGTATTCAGTTAATGTTACTGGAAACTGATTGTGGAATGTAGAATTGAAATTTGACATTAGGAATAACCAAATTATTGTCTTATTGTTTTAGATTTAGAGAATAACCAACGAGCTACATGGAAATACAGATTATTTGTCAATAAACTTGCAATACAAAATATATTTCGAGTGGAAATTACAGCATTTATTCACGAGGGACAGATAATCATCATCCCCATTGTTCTTGGTGCCTTACGTTTGGTACCTCCCAATCTTCTGTTGCCTACATCAGGGTATGACGACACACAATCAACCAAGTCATGGACCGGACCACTACATCAGGGTATGATGACACACAATCAACCAAGTCATGGACAGGACCACTACATCAGGGTATGATGACACACAATCAACCAAGTCATGGACCGGACCACTACATCAGGGTATGATGACACACAATCAACGAAGTCATGGACCGGACCACTACATCAGGGTATGATGACACACAATCAACCAAGTCATGGACAGGACCACTACATCAGAGTATGATGACACACAATCAACCAAGTCATGGACAGGACCACTGCATCAGGGTATGATGACACACAATCAACCAAGTCATGGACAGGACCACTACATCAGGGTATGACGACACACAATCAACCAAGTCATGGACCAGACCACTAGATCAGGGTATGATGACACACAATCAACCAAGTCATGGACCGGACCACTGCATCAGGGTATGACGACACACAATCAACCAAGTCATCAACCGGACCACTGCATCAGGGTATGATGACACACAATCAACCAAGTCATCAACCGGACCACTACATCAGGGTATGACGACACACAATCAACCAAGTCATGGACCGGACCACTGCATCAGGGTATGACAACACACAATCATCAAAGTCATCAACCGGACCACTGCATCAGGGTATGACGACACAAAATGAACCAAGTCATGGACCGGACCACTACATCAGGGTATGACGACACACAATCAACCAAGTCATGGACCAGACCACTACATCAGGGTATGACGACACACAATCAACCAAGTCATGGACAGGACCACTACATCAGGGTATGATGACACACAATCAACCAAGTCATGGACAGGACCACTACATCAGGGTATGACGACACACAATCAACCAAGTCATGGACCAGACCACTAGATCAGGGTATGATGACACACAATCAACCAAGTCATGGACCGGACCACTGCATCAGGGTATGACGACACACAATCAACCAAGTCATCAACCGGACCACTGCATCAGGGTATGATGACACACAATCAACCAAGTCATCAACCGGACCACTACATCAGGGTATGACGACACACAATCAACCAAGTCATGGACCGGACCACTGCATCAGGGTATGACAACACACAATCATCAAAGTCATCAACCGGACCACTGCATCAGGGTATGACGACACAAAATGAACCAAGTCATGGACCGGACCACTACATCAGGGTATGACGACACACAATCAACCAAGTCATGGACCAGACCACTACATCAGGGTATGACGACACACAATCAACCAAGTCATGGACCAACCACTACATCAGGGTATGATGACACACAATCAACCAAGTCATGGACCAACCACTACATCAGGGTATGATGACACACAATCAACCAAGTCATGGACCGGACCACTGCATCAGGGTATGATGACACACAATCAACCAAGTCATGGACCGGACCACTACATCAGGGTATGACGACACACAATCAACCAAGTCATGGACCAGACCACTACATCAGGGTATGACAACACACAATCAACCAAGTCATGGACCGGACCACTGCATCAGGGTATGACGACACACAATCAACCAAGTCATCAACCGGACCACTACATCAGGGTATGACGACACACAATCAACCAAGTCATGAACCGGACCACTGCATCAGGGTATGACGACACACAATCAACCAAGTCATGGATCGGACCACTACATCAGGGTATGACGACACACAATCATCCAAGTCATGGACCGGACCACTGCATCAGGGTATGACGACACACAATCAACCAAGACATGGACCGGACCACTACATCAGGGTATGATGACACACAATCATCCAAGTCATGAACCGGACCACTGCATCAGGGTATGACGACACACAATCAACCAAGACATGGACCGGACCACTACATCAGGGTATGACGACACACAATCATCCAAGTCATGGACCAGACCACTGCATCAGGGTATGATGACACACAATCAACCAAGTCATGGACTGGACCACTACATCAGGGTATGACGACACACAATCAACCAAGTCATGGACCAGACCACTAGATCAGGGTATGACGACACACAATCAACCAAGTCATGGACTGGACCACTACATCAGGGTATGACGACACACAATCAACCAAGTCATGGACAGGACCACTACATCAGGGTATGATGACACACAATCAACCAAGTCATGGACCAGACCACTGCATCAGGGTATGATGACACACAATCATCCAAGTCATGGACCGGACCACTACATCAGGGTATGACGACACAAAATGAACCAAGTCATGGACCGACCACCCCATTCATAGAGTCACTCCTTACAGGGTGCTAGGAACCTTCTCTCAACACAGGGGTAGTGATGTTAATACTGAAAATCTTGAAATTAATGCGTTTCCAAATTAATAGGACTGCTGACCCCTATTCCAAACTGTGACTTAAAATCAATGCGACTGGTCCCCACCCTATCCCCAGTGGAATGATCCATATCCTTACCTTAATCCAATCAAACAGCAAATAGTACTGGTTATTAGCACTTAGTAAAGCACATCCGTAATAACAATAAACAGTGGCTTCCTAAAAACAACACACAGCTTATAGGTTTATTCTGTTTACTGGCATTAAGGAAGTTCAAAGACAATAAAATAATTGAACCAACAACAGTTTACTGATTGAAGTGGTCAATGATGCCTAGATTGACAAGAGTTGGTAGAACTCTTGACCCCAGCAGGGATAACTCACCAGATGCCTATTATGTGATTCCTATTCTTTAATTGACATTGTCATGTACTTGTTACAACTGCTGCTCAATAAACTGAGTTTGTGTATATATTCAAGTTGGTATTTCCGCTATCCAAAGTGTGTTGTGAGGCCGTCTTATTGTTGATATTCATTTTGGAGACATAAGTGCGAACAAAGACCACTCACATTTTTCGCATTTAATTCACGCTCGCTTTAATTTCAAGATTTACACAAACACAAAATTGGGTCTTCCCCAAATCAAAACTTCAGTGGAGATCGATAGATGATAGACGCAAAGATCATTTGGGTGACATCCTTAATGTTTATATTTAATATAGAAGTGAGTGAGTGAGTTCTGTTTAACGCCGCTTTTAACAGTATTCCAGTTATATCACGGCATGTCAGCTTAATGACATAAGAAAACAGAGTTTTAAAGACAGATGATCAACCCTACACTCATATATGACCATGACCTTACAGTGATGTCACAAGGTGTTTCAGAAGCAGGTCAGCGTGTCCTGCCTAACTGGTCTTCAGTCCACTCCCTGTCATGAGTGTAGGTCAAGGTCATGGCACAGTTAGTGCAAAAATCTAGGAACCATTTAGGTCAAACAATTTGTTTTTACTTTTGTTAATTGCAGTAAAATATAAGTAGAAACATCCATATTGAACCTAAAGCGGTAGATTCACCCTGCGCGAAACATTTGCAGCCACTTTTGTTTGATGTTTAGCAAAGCACTCATTAGTATTCAAGTTAGATGATGGTAGCCTGTAAATAAATGAGTCTAGGCCACACAAACCAGTGCTTGACATTATACCACACATCGTCAGGGTGATCCATCAAATCAACCAAGTCACTGAGTCTGACCATCAAATCAAGGGTGGCATCACAAGTTTTGACACTTGTGTTTTGGGTGTATGTTCATCTTCGTGTTTCCACCATCTTGTCATCTACCAACCGACGAGTGGGTTCTTTTGAGCGCACTTGCCTAAGCAGACAGCGCATGTATTACATGTGCTTCAGTGTGGGGCTGGACTGAAGCCCTAGAAATTCTCAGTAATCCAGCTGTCAAACATGGTCACCCATCTGAAAGTTGGTTACCTCCATCTGATTTGTGACCTGCTCCCTGTGCACAGGACCACGTGCCACCATATGTCATCATTGATAGTGTACTAGTTAAGTACAGAGTATGGCAATGTTCAAATAGTTATACAAATACTGACATTCTCATTTATTATTTAAAGGAATTACAGCTATTTCTTTCTTTTTTTTATTTCCCATATACATGTTCATATACAGCAATAAGTGCCGTATACATCGCAGAGTATTCATACCACCATAAGTATTTTCGTGTAGATCAGAGAGTATTCGTACCAACATACCAATAGCATTTATATGCACATACAGGATTATTAGAATCTTGGTTGTTTCTCTTTTTAATATTAATAACATTAATTAAAACTGGACATTTGAAGATATTTAACAATTTGACCAATCACTGTCGATGCTCTCACGCTTGCGATAGTGAAAACTTTATGTTGACATATAGTAGTCAAACTACAACAAATATGACTTTCAATGTATGGCATTTATGATATATGTATCCATTTTCTATCCACTAACGATCGTTTCAAGGCATCAATAGCGGCAATATGACCATGGTTGATGTGAATAACGGTGAGTTGTGCAATCTTCCGATCACTTCACATATGATTTCGTCGAAACGTATAAAGTTTAACAATATTGAATGAATCTTGAATAAAATTAATAAAACAGATTACAAACATCAGTCCAGATATATAATGAACTCTTTTTATAACCAGACAGTGTAATTACATGATTAGTTTGTGTACTTCAGTACGGATTTGTTGCCAAAGTAATTCCAGTGTTACCTTCACAGAATGTCTTTGTGTTGGGAAAAAAACCCATCAAAACTCTTCAACCCTTTGTATAAGCAGAACCCCCCTGGAAAGCCCCCTAATTTTAGGTATGAAAAACTCGCCTTATACTCAGCGATATACGGTATACATAAATTTAAAAAAGTGAACGAAGAATAAGAAAACTACTTTAAAAAACTGAAGAAAATCAGAGAGGAGAAATTTCCTCAATTTTTTGTATTTGCAAACAGAGTATGGTAAGATGACCAGTATGAAACAAAACTGGCTTGGTTATTAAATAGAATTATAGTTAATAGACATTAGCCTATTAGGTCAACCATTCAATATTACAATCTTCAATACAGCAGATATTCATGTGACAAGGCAATTATCAAAATAGCATCAAATTCAACTGATATAACCCTTAGAAGTTAATCCAATATCAAAGGACAGAATTCCTTCTTCATATAACTCATAAAAATTAATGACAGGCAGAATATAGTTTGATGCAATTCAGATGACCTTGAGAGGCATATATGGGATTTATAAAATGGGTGTCTGAGTAGCCATATTGAATCTGTCAATAGAACCACGGCCATGATCTACACCATCAGGGAACGACAACACTCTATCAGCCAAGTCCCAGGGGTGGAATGACCACCTATTCCTCATCCCTCTTACAACAAGCATGTGGGGGCACAGGTGGGACAGCCGTCTAAATGTCTGTGCAGAGTTGCCTCTCTTGAACATGCCAAAATCCTATGATTGTGGGTTCGAATCTTGGTTTACCCTGATTATGTTTCTAGATTTCTCAGCACCTGCATATGGGATTCACCAAAGTGGTAAATGCCTGAGGCCTGCATCACTTCATGCCTTCCTCACACATTAAGCTGGCATGCCGTGATAGAACTGGAAAACCCTTCAAAGCGGCTTTTAACCCATCTTCCCGAGGGAAGTCCAGTTTCCACCCTTGCCGAACTAGGCTGGTATTATGGAGTTACATTTTGGCTAGACTAATGGAGTCTATGCATAGTCCAATCAAAATTGAGCACCGAAATCAAAATCCGGTTCGTAAAGTGTCATGCAGATTTCGGTCGACTGCAGGATTTGCAAAGCATGTGCACCGCTAACTTGTTGTCAACAGATATTTTCTATATCTTTTCATGTTGTTAATCAAGGTGCTCACGTGATTTGATGCACTTCGTGATGTAAGACTCATTTAATCACAATATAGATCTTGATTATCGATCAGATCGTCTTGACTGGGCACCACCGTTTTGTTTGAACCAAATGCAAGTGATATGAAAGGTTGAATCTGATTGGTCAATAGGAGAGGCATAGAAAGGACATAACTCGTAAAAGCCACTGGTGGCGCTACGATCGAGCCCAGGAATTCCAGCCAAGTTCGGCAAGGGTGGAAACTGGACTTTTAAAGTCAGTTAACTCTCTTGCCTCGGGAAGATGCTTTTAACCCAACTCACTCACTCACTCACTACAACAAGAAGTATGACCTGCTGTGAACCTACATGGCCACGGAACCCCAACAAGTTTGTTTTACTTAACAAGCCTGTAGATGATTTTACCTAACCAGCCTGTAGATGATTTTACCTAAACAGCCTATGATCTATGTTTTATGAACAGCAGCTCAGATGGAAAGACGGTTTGCAGAAGGGTAGGTATATATGAGCTGGGGTAGAATTCTTTATACTATTGAATGCTCTTGTATTTGCATTTAGACCAAGGTGTTTAACATTGCAAGTATCAATTTGATCATAGGCAGAGCCAATTCAAAGGGAATTCACACTCTATCAGAGAGTCCTGACAATAACTGAAATCTTCACAACAAATCATCGCACACCAGGTGTTCACAACACAAGTCTGGCCCTTCCCTTCATGTGAATGTCAAGGTCACTGTTACTGACCATACAAATATTCTACTATAGTCCACGTCTAGGGAATAGTTTTTCTCTCACATAACTTTATGCCAGGGACATTCTGAAAGTGTGGTATATGTTAAAGTTTAGGCATGGTGCTGGGTGATAGAAGGAAGACCATGAAACCAGTGAGACATCATGTCTACTTCTATTGTCATTATTATGAACGTCGCAAATGATTGAAATTTTGATCAAATGTCCCGATGACTTACATCTCTGACAACGTAAAATATCAATAGTTAACACTGATGCTGTGATAGTATCAATGGATGTAGCAAACTACGAAATAACACTTTTCCACTCATTTTGATCCACAATACACTTGCCTGAAGAAACAGATGGGTATCCATTTAGATGTTTATGAGATAATATCAGACAATAATCACAGCTACCTGCCTTTAACCTGAAGCTAGTGCATCCAGGTGCACCTATGTTCTGCTTTGTCATTATAAGCAAGGAAACCTACAGTGGAGGGCTTGTGCAGCTCTATATTTCAATGCCATAGTAATGCCATAGTACAAACTGCCCCCAGTTGTGACTACGAGTCGTCATGCCCATTATCATGACACTGGAAGGCATGTGGACCTAGTCACGATGACACATTCCTCTTCCATTCGAGAAAATAATCTTACAGAACCAGATTTGCATATTAATGTTGATATTATCGTCTGTTTACTGTGTGATTTGAAAGGGGTGAGGTGTGGTATACGACACGCTGTAACCTACCAGGATTTGTTTTGATGACATGTGCACTGAGTGGAACACCATTAATTAAATGTATGCAGGGTGTAACCAGGGTTTTTTTTATATACACACTCATATGCTGACCTCAGACATGCACTCAAACCAATAAATTACATCATACTATTACTGTATTCGACGTAATACACGCCCCGCTCTAATAAGCTAATATATTGGCTAGTGAACAATGCCAATTACCACCCCTTCCAATTGATCAATGTACAGAAGACTGATTTATTCATGTTTAATATGCACTCACGTGTTATATGCACCCTTAATTATGGGTAATTAAATTCTGTTGTGTATGACATGCACATACTTTTCATTTGTATCATTTCAGGCTGTCAGCATAAACCACAGAGTTTACGATCTTTCAACTCTGTATCATTTTTTCCCTCACCAAAATTATATTCTAATAACAGCCCCCTATTTCTAATTTTGGGAGTGTCCTGGGTGCTTATTACATAGAATATGGTACATGTTAATACAAATGGTATTCCTCAAAATGAATATGTTATTTTCTTACATCCTGTTTCTCGGATATCGGGGAAGAATGTTCACATGTACAATACTGACACCAATCTCATCTTGTTGATTCATTTATGAAAGGACATATTCCCGAGGCAATGGAGTTAACTGAGTCTACAAATCCAGTTTCAACCTCTGGTGAACTAGGCTGGAATTATGGAGTTATATTTTTGCTGGACTAATGAGTCCAATCAAAATGCTGTAACGAAATCGACATCCAGTTCATAAACAACATGGCAACTGCTGTGCCCATTTCATCCGATTGCAGGATTTGCAGAGCATGTGTACTGTCAACTGGGCATTGACAGATATTTTCCAAATCTTTTCATTTTTTTTATGAAAGTGCTTGAGTGATTTTAGCACTTCACAAGGGAAGACCCGTTTTATGAAATTTATGGATCTTGATTATCGATCAGATCATCTTGACTGGGCGCCGCCATTTTTTTTAAAGCAAATGTAAGTGATATGAGAGGAGGAATCTGATTGGTCAGTAGGATGGACATAAAAGGGACTCATAATAGCCACTGGTGGCGCTAAGATCGATCCCATAAATTTCAGCCTAGTTCGGCAAGGGTGGAAACTGGACTTTTAGAGTCAGTTAACTCCCTTGACTTGGGAAGATGATGAAAGGAGTGACTTGTTTGACCTTTAACAAAACAAATTGTCAAAACAACAAACTTTTAACAAAAGTTTTCTCCAAAAGCTGCTAATGCATTATCCTAACAATCATCTTTCAATATAACTATCTGAGTGAGGAAACGCTGCTTTTAACAGTATCCCAGTCATATCACGGCATGGGAGGAAAGCCCAAAGTAATGCAGGTCTCAGACTTTTACCATTTCGGTGAACCAATGAGCACAGGTATGGTGCTGACAAACCTAGAAACATAATCGAGGTGAACCGGGATTCAAACCCACAATCATAGGTTTCTGCCGTCCCCAAGGGACGCAACTCTGCACAACGAATTGCGGCGCCTTAGATGACTGGGCCACCCATGCCCCCTGCTATTTATAGACTAATTACAGGTAGTACCATGACTTTTCTCTTACCTCACAATAAGCATGATTGATTGATATTTAATACATGAAGAACATTTATTATTATCAGTTTCATGTTTGATATCTTCCTCAATAAACACCCACATTGCCCATACCATTGAGAACATCCAGTGGACAGAATAGGATAGTGAACACTTACAGTGAATGCAGTCGGATACTCAGTGAATGCAATCAGACACTAAAAGTGCATAAAGTCGGACACTAACAGTGAATGCAGTTGGACACTTACAGTGAAAGCAGTCGGATACTCAGTGAATGCAGTCGGATACTTAGTGAATGCAGTCGGATACTAAGTGAATGCAGTCGGATACTTAGTGAATGCAGTCGGATACTAAGTGAATGCAGTTGGACACTTACAGTGAATGCAGTCGGATACTCAGTGAATGCAGTCGGATACTTAGTGAATGCAGTCGGATACTAAGTGAATGCAGTCGGATACTCAGTGAATGCAATCAGACACTAAAAGTGAATAAAGTCGGACACTAACAGTGAGTGCAGTCGGACACTAACAGTGAATGCAGTTGGAAACTCACAGTGAATGCAGTCGGACACTTACAGTGAATGCAATCAGACACTAACAGTGAATGCAGGCGGACACTAACAGTGAATGCAGTTGAACAATTACAGTGAATGCAGTTATACACTAACAGTGAATGCAGTTGGACACTAACAGTGAATGCAGTTGGACACTTACAGTGAATGCAGTCAGATACTAAGTGGATGCAGTCGGACACTAACAGTGAATGCAGTCGGACACTTACAGTGAATGCAATCAGACACTAAAAGTGAATAAAGTCGGACACTAACAGTGAATGCAGTCGGACACTAACAGTGAATGCAGTTGGACACTTACAGTGAATGCAGTCAGATACTAAGTGGATGCAGTCAGACACTTACAGTGAATGCAATCAGACACTAACAGTGAATGCAGTCGGACACTAACAGTGAATGCAGTTGGACACTAACAGTGAATGCAGTTGAACACTTACAGTGAATGCAGTCGGACACTTACAGTGAATGCAATCAGACACTAACAGTGAATGCAGTCTGATACTAACAGTGAATGCAGTCGGACACTAACAGTGAATGCAGTCGGACACTTACAGTGAATGCAATCAGACACTAAAAGTGAATAAAGTCGGACACTAACAGTGAATGCAATCGGACACTCACAGTGAATGCAGTCGGATACTAAGTGGATGCAGTTGGACACTAACAGTGAATGCAGTTGAACACTTACAGTGAATGCAGTCGGACACTTACAGCGAATGCAATCAGACACTAACAGTGAATGCAGTCTGATACTAACAGTGAATGCAGTCGGACACTTACAGTGAATGCAGTCGGACACTTACAGCAAATGCAATCAGACACTAACAGTGAATGCAATCAGACACTAACAGTGAATGCAGTCGGACACTTACAGTGAATGCAATCAGACACTAAAAGTGAATAAAGTCGGACACTAACAGTGAATGCAGTCGGACACTCACAGTGAATGCAGTCGGATACTAAGTGGATGCAGTTGGACACTAACTGTGAATGCAGTTGAACACTTACAGTGAATGCAGTCGGACACTTACAGCAAATGCAATCAGACACTAACAGTGAATGCAGTCTGATACTAACAGTGAATGCAGTCGGACACTTACAGTGAATGCAGTCGGACACAGCAAATGCAATCAGACACTAACAGTGAATGCAATCAGACACTAACAGTGAATGCAGTCTGATACTAAGTGAATGCTAACAGATATTATGTGAGATGTCAACAAACATTAGGGTAACTATCACTGACAAAGTTTTACCTTGTGTGCAGCTAGAATGTCGAGAAACTGACACTCTCAGAGCACTGACATTCTGATAAATAGCTGGAGGATTTCTTACCATTAAATATGATGTCAGCATTATGTGAACACTTAAGCAAACAATCAATAACTGTTTAATATGAATTGAAAATATCTGAACAAAAAACGGTAGCCCATTTTGAAACTAGAATTAATCAAGAACTCTAAATTCATCTCTGTTATGGGAAGCAGTGAGCCATTATCCCCGTGTTCGTGGTCCCGTCTGTGCCAAGACCTGATGAGTGGCATACCAGACCAACCATCCCTGCTCTCCTTCCCTAAATGAAGGCACTGGTCGTGACACATCCCGACGACCTGATGCCTCTGGTCTGACTAAATCTTCCGAGCCTCCTCTGTATTTGCCTGTCTCCTAATCCCAGTTCATTTCATTTATGGTGGTCATCCAGACACCATAATGTCTGACCTCGAGGCACCATGGACCAAGTCATGACTTGTCCGCAGTGGATCATATGAAATCTGACCATGATGCATTGGTCTTTATGTGAGGTCAATGACATCATATGAAAATTGTCCATTCAATCAGAAACTATCATCTCAAAAAGACAAAGAGCTCTTTTCGGTGTGACCTCTTAATGAAAGTGTCTGAAGGGCGACATAATCCAGCAAATTGCCTGTACCATTACCAGAAGGTCAAGCTGAAACAAGATGGCCAACGACCCTTTCAGGTGCCCAGTAAGTCTTGTACGTGAAGAAGAAGCACTCTTCCTAATGGCCTAACACAAACCTTATTACACATGTCAGGGCAAATTACTGGACTTTCCTGGAAGCACCATGCGATCTAAACCCACTTGACTCGTGGTTAGTGTATAATTGGCAGAATGGCTAACGAGGTTGTCCCAGAAAAGCTAATATGGACAACGACCTCCTGATCCCAGGACACAGCAGCCAACCAATCAACAAGTTGTTGATAGTTCCTATATGATACCTCGCTGTTTTCCAAAATTCATCAAATATAGAAACTGTTACATCATTCACACAGAGTAAAGGGAAATAGTGTGCCAAATAGCATCGTGACCAATCATAAGTGTCTGTAGACATCATGGCTACTCGTAACCTTCGTAAGTGTTCATCAACACTGCGTACCTTTCCATTTATTTTTGTAACCATTTAGCCATGACGATGTATATTTGCACTAAGATTAACTAATGTATTGGAAATTCATGCATTTCTAAGTTTGTCTCCAATTGTCTACAAGTTTTGGTGTATGTGTTTTACACATTCCCGTTTTGTTGTTAGTGGTTCAGGTTTATTTTGAATGAAACCCCTAAATTTATCAAATGAAAAAATGAAAAGCGAGACACCTGACCAGAATAGTCTACCATGCTTATTCCTCGGTGTTCCAAAGGAGGTCATGAGTTTGGCAAGTATGGGAGGCAAGCAATAGTGAAACATAAAAAAGTGGAACAAGTGGACGAATAATGACTTTGAACAAGTATTAAATTTTTTTCTTCTTACTGTTTCTGTGTTGACATAACATTCTAAATAATGTTTTTTGGCTATTTGTAATAGTTTGTTTAAAAGTCTATGGACTTGGGTAATTGAATAGAAAGTACATGCATTTTTATTTTGTTAAACAATTGTTGATAACATGTCACTTTTGGTCTAGTAGTTCTCAAAATTTTCAATATTTTGTCAGCTGTTTTTATTTCAGCTCTATTTATATACTGAAATGCATGACATTTGACAGAGAGTTTACCGCAATACTGAGAGTGACTAAGACCAGTTCATCACAAGCGGAACGCATCTTGATCTAGTTTTAGCCAGAATAGGACACAGCGCTTATTGCCTGTGGAAAGACATTGCTTATCAAATTCGGTAAGGGAGGTCATCGCATAGTTGTCAAAAACATAGTGTAAGATTTAAAAAGGGAATGAATTGAAACCAATATTGTTCATATTGTTTTAAATACGCCTGTGTTCAGTAAATGATTTGGGGAAATTATATTATTGTAAATATAATTTGACGAACAAAGAGTTTGCCGCCGTGTTGATGCATCGCATCAAAAGTTTACTAGTGAGAAGTTGTAAGAAATTATCCAGATGATAGCTTGTTTGTTTTAGATAATAACATGAGATTTTTTCGTAATTTATTTTCATTTCTTTCAAACCAGAGCATCAAGGATTGAAATTATTTGCAATTAGCAATTTTTAAAAGTTACAATAACTTCAGTTTTACCCCAGCTGAATCCTCTCTCTGAAGAACAAAATAATGAAATTTTGGGGTATTAAATAATCCAATTAAATTTTGGGGTATTATATAATCAAATTAAATTTTGGGGTATTATATAATAATTTATAGTATTATATAACAAATACAAATTTCATTGGATTTTAGGATATTATATAATAATTTAAATTATCATATAATATCCAAAAATTTAATTGGATTTTTTATCAAATGAAATTTTAGGATATTATGTAATAATTTGAATAATTTTCTTTATCTTTTTAAAACTATTTGATTTTCTACAACCAACTGCTGATACAGAAATACAGCCTGAAAGAAGCCAAGTCATTATCACAAAACAAATGTTAAAAATTTTGAATTTTTTTCGAACCCAGCAAACCACAGGGATCCCCTTAAATTCAAATGCTGCTGATGAAGTTATTCCCTAAGATAGCCCGCATACAAATACACGTTTGTGGTTTCCTCTCACACAAACTGACATGCTGTGTTCCAACCAACGCAAACTCACTCACTCAGTGACATTTCTAGATTTGTTAGAATTACATTTCTAAATCTTCTGGTTTTCCCGGTACCAGAGAAGGCAAGGAAAGATTCCTTGAGTTGTTCCAAATAATGACCACATCGAGCAAGTTAGCTCACAACACTTAAATAAGACAGGAATGGAGAGAGGCAGGACTTACCATAAAGAAGTAATTAATTTTACACCATTTTCAAGGGGAATAATTATGAATATCTGTTTTATTTCATGTTTAAATAAACTTGAATAATTCGGCAAACAGTTTCCGAAGTATCACCATGGAAACAACTCATCTTTGCCAGCATCTGTATGTCAGGAACCCTCACTCAGTCTCCCAATACATGAAGAAAGATTTTCCTGGAATTTGATACAAAATGTAATATTATTTGTTAGTAGTTCGTGTAACGCGATAGATTGATCGCTTTTCTCTGAGCCCCAAGGGTATTAAATAGCGAAAATACTTAAACAGTGCTTTTGCATTATTCATGGTGTAAATGATTAGAAGACAACACAAAAAGGTCTCACAATTGTCCCTGCTTAATGTAACAGAAGATTTTTTGTGTGTCACTAGTTTTGAAAATTGATTTTTTTCTTTAAAAGCACTGGTAATACCAAAGAAAAATCTGAACAGCATAATAATCAATATAACAAGCTTTGATTTGTGTTATTGGGAAAGAAATAGATTTGAATAAAAAGCCTCTCCATAATGCAACAGAGTTCTTAAGAGTTTCTCTTGGCGTTTATTGGTCTTTGATTCAGTTTTCATGGCCATCCCTGATTGGTCGAAATCCATCATCAGAAGATAGGAGGAAATCTCAAGATCCAAATTTCAATTAACTTTTTATCTGTGCAACATCAAACAAGACACTCGCACCAAATCAAGCTTCGTTGTGATCATAATGATATAAATGGACCAATCAGCTGCCTCTGGCAGTCAACCAATAGGCAAGAAGAACCATCACAAATTGCGTTTACGTATATCATGACAAATTAGGTACAAAAATCAGTGAACTGTGCAAGATCTCAGTCCGCTTAGTGGTGCACCCAGAACTTGTAATTGTATCAGATCGACTAACAGTGTTTTACATGAGGGAGGAACTACAGATCATTGTCCACAATTGGGGCTCATGGGGAACTAAGCACTTCCCTTATAATGGACATGGCATGACTTGGGGTTTTTTACTGCAGGAAGATACTTGAAACCAACTCTCGAAACATTGACATTCTCCACAATTCTTTACATTTATTGTGTTTTCTGTTTCACCACTTCTTAAATCTACCAGTATACACACATTTTGAGGGGCAATCAGTGCACAAATCAGGGTTACAATAGGGACAAATAATTTCTATTGAAAATATTTGAAAAATCGGCGCACTTTGGTTTTCAGAAACTTTTAGTTGAAGTGTTGCAGCAAAAATTAATAAAATGTTGTTTGTTTACTTGGTTTGTTGTTGTTAACGCCACACTCAGCAATTTACCTTCTATATAATGGCAGGATGTACAGACCAGACAATCCAGTGATTGATATTATGAGCAGCAATCCATGTCTTAGAGGTACACTGACACACTATCACCATAGATCTGCTTAAACATATTCTAGTCACTAGACCCAATGATGATAAAAAGTAAAAGCATCCACACTGAGGCATTTATACTCATGGAAACTTACTATTATGGGTTTGGTTTAAACTATGGAACAAGTGCCAGTTCTAACGGTGATGCGATCAAGCAGGTGTGTGCTATGTAGGAAGTGCATCATGGGCTCCAAGAACATCATTACTCCAGCCAAGTTCACAGACTCAAACTAGTTTCACACATATAAACAGTTGCATGGGGCAGTTGCCTAGTGGTAAGATATTCACTTGTCATGCGGAAGACCTGGCGTTTGATTCCCCATGTAGGTACAATGCATGAAGCCTGTTCCTGGTGTCCGCTGCCAAGGTATTGCTGGAATATTTCTGAAAGTGGCACAAAACCCAACTCGTTCATTCATTCAAGTTGTATGCTTGACAGATTTTCACACCCAAAGAATTATGCCAAGACGTCAATTGTAACACAACACTTTCAACTAACCGCATTTTTCATTTCTTCTTTGGTCAGACTAACCATGTCTGTAGCCTTAGTATGACTACCAAATGCCAGTACATACTTCTAATATACAAAGAGGGCAAGGAAAAATATACAAATGAAAATATAACAAGAAATATGGCCTCTGAAATTCAACCCATGTGAGTTTTTAATGTGTGTGTGTGTGAGAGAGAGAGAGAGAGAGAGAGAGAGAGAGAGAGAGAGAGAGGGGCCGAGAGAGAGAGAGAGAGAGAGAGAGAGAGAGAGAGAGAGAGAGAGAGAGAGAGAGAGAGAGAGGGGGGGCCGAAGGGCCATTTTCATACAGGGTTTTTCAATCAACAATCAAATCATGATCAGGCTATTCCAGCATTTATTTTCACTGTCCTGTCCAAATAGGACACACTTTTTGATAAATAACAGTAAACTCTCTAGAGAGCAGTCTCGATTAAGTGATAAAGAAGCATTTATGGAGGTAAACAGTTTAAAGATTCCGTCCCATCTCGCTGTTTGTCCACAGATGAAATCCACCATCAATTATTGATCGAGGGACAATCAAAGATTCCCTGCCAACATTGAGAACAAACACACCAATATTGAGCACAAGTGTTGACCTGTACATCTAGCTCTTGTCCTAGCTCATACCATGAACTGGGACAGCCCTGTAGATATATACAAGATTGTGCATATGTCTCATCCTGTTTCAAAGCCAAACAAACACAGCCTGTTCCTCTAACCCATAACTTGGCGTAAACTGAGCATACCTATTGAGACAGGGCCTGTTCTGTAAACACGCTGCTCTACAAGTGGTGAAAAGGCTGGCCCATATAGACAGGTTGTATTACAGAAATCAGTTGGCCCTTTCCACTATTGAATAAAGTGTATGGTAATCACCTGACAAGTTCTTAGAACAGGCTTTAAATAGGCTGGGAGGTACAACAAGAACTTTTTAAAAATCACGGATGTTTGTGAGTAAAAACCCACAATGGTTTTCTGACTCACCTACACATGACTCAGAGAGAGTGTGTGTGTGTGTGTGTGTGTGTGTGTGTGTGTGTGTGTGTGTGTGTGTGTGTGTGTGTGTGTGTGTGTGTGTGTGTGTGTGTGTGTGTGTGTGTGTGTGAGTCAGTGAGTCAGTGAGAGTGAGTGAGTGAACACCTCTTTGAACATTATTCCAGTCATATCAGGGGATGTCAACATAATGTGGGAGGACAACATAAAGTGATACAGGTCTCAGACACTTTGTAAAACCAGTGGATGCACAGGCGGCCTAGACGTCTAAGGCGCCACGATTCGCTGTGCAGAGTTGCATCCCTTGGGCACGCCAGAAACCTATGATTGTGGGTTAGAATCCTGGTTCGCCCTAAATATGTTTCTAGGTTTGTAAGCACCATACCCGTGGTCGTGGGTTTCACGGAAGTGGTAAACGTCTGAGACCTGCATCACACCTGCTCTCCTGCCACATTAAGCTGACACGCCGTGATATGACTGGAATACTGTTAAAAGTGGCATTAAACCCAACTCACTCACTCACTCACTCACTGGTAAAACCAGTAAGCATTTGTATGGTGTTGCTAACGAAGGCCCATAATCAGGGTGATCCTTGGATCCAAATCCACAAGCAGATCCTTTGAACACCTAAAGGACTCAACTCTGCTCAGTACTCAGCATTTAAATCATGAACATTCAACGCTGTCTTTGGGAATAAAAGATAAATAAATATATACTTTGTAATATTTATTATTGTCTGTACAATGAAGATGATAAATCTTTTACACAAATCTTTGGACTACCGTTGTTTCAGTTCTCATACAAAGATATTTCAACGAACATCTCATCTACATCACATGTATGTTCAAGCACATATTCATCACATAATGTCTCACAAGATGACTAACAAACACACCTGGTAATAGGTCTTAGCAAAACGCTACTTCTCATGCTTTTGAATTAATTTAAAAAAACATCCACTCTGTGTGAAGCTGAGTTTCCATGACAACATTAACAATCTCTGCAAACCAGTGTAAATCTATTTTCACACTTGGGTGATTCATCAGATCATTCAATATAGACTAAATTACTACTAAGAAATGGCCTAATTATCCAACTCTGTGTCTCAGTACACAAAGCCATTTTCACATCCATTGTAACACCCATCCACTTACGACAGTCAAAATGTTAAGCCACCTAAACAAGCAAGGACATTAGAGCTCCACACAGCCTATTCTGTCCCCTCCCCAACCCAATATCGTCAATCCGCCCCATGTTGTGAAACCTACCCTATTATGCAACATTGGGCCTATATGAATGTGATAAACCTAACACACTGTACAACACTAGAGCCATGTCATATAGCCACACCTGATTCTGTGCATGTATATCAACACAGGTACACTGCATTCTGGAAGTATATATAATGTGCAACAGTCCTTCACAACTTGCCTAATTCCATCATAGTTTTTTATCGGAATCAATAAGAGTATTTCATTAATATACTTTCTCTCAAACTGAATCACTTCTTTTTTTAATAAATTGGAAAAACATAATCTGGCCTGTGCAATAAGAAAATATCCATGACTTGAGCTGCCACTTAAATCAGTTGGTGACAATTTTCCGCTCAGCTTGTCCAATTCCAATATCGCCGGAGTAACTTATTGCACGTCCATCAGCAGCAGCAGACTGCAACATTGGGACGCGGGTGATAAATACCGATATTGCTGTCTGCTCCTGTCACATGACCCGTGTCTGTGTGTCTGACATGTTCAGCTCAAGCCATCCACCTGCCTCTGTATCACCTCCAACTGAAAAAATAAAAATATTGATGCAAGTTAAATTGAAACAAAATGAAACGGAACAAAGAGAGTTTGTGCAATGAATGCTTTATGAGAATGAGTGAGTGAGTGAGATGTTTTCAATATTCTAGCTATGTCACAGTGGATAGTAAACAATGAAGCAAAACACGAGTGGTTGATAACATCAGCCATTATCCAACTATGATCTACCGATGATAGAAGACAATCAGCATAGCAGTTCTCCATCTACGATCTATCAACGATAGAAATCAATCAGTAGAGCAGTTACACATCTATGATCTACCAATGATAGAACACAATCAGTAGTGCAGTTCTCCATCTACAATCTATCAACGATAGAAATCAATCAGTAGAGCAGTTTCACATCTATGATCTATCGATGATGAGCTCAATCAGCATAGCAGTTATCCATCTACGATCTATCAACGATAGAAATCAATCAGTAGAGCAGTTACACATCTATCATCTATCGATGATAGAACTCAATCAGTAGAGCAGTTACACATCTATCATCTATCTGTGATAGAACTCAATCAGTAGAGCAGTTATCCATCTAAGATCTATCAATGATAGAACTCAATCAGTGAAGCAGTTATCCATCTACGATCTATCGACGATAGAAATCAATCAGTAGAGCAGTTACACATCTATCATCTATCGATGATAGAACTCAATCAGTAGAGCAGTTACACATCTATGATCTATCGGTGATAGAACTCAATCAGTAGAGCAGTTATCCATCTAAGATCTATCAATGATAGAAATCAATCAGTGAAGCAGTTATCCATCTACGATCTATCGACGATAGAAATCAATCAGTAGAGCAGTTACACATCTATCATCTATCGGTGATAGAACTCAATCAGTAGAGCAGTTACACATCTATGATCTATCGGTGATAGAACTCAATCAGTAGAGCAGTTATCCATCTAAGATCTATCAATGATAGAAATCAATCAGTGAAGCAGTTATCCATCTACGATCTATCGACGATAGAAATCAATCAGTAGAGCAGTTACACATCTATCATCTATCGATGATAGAACTCAATCAGTAGAGCAGTTATCCATCTATGATCTATCGGTGATAGAACTCAATCAGTAGAGCAGTTATCCATCTAAGATCTATCAATGATAGAAATCAATCAGTGAAGCAGTTATCCATCTACGATCTATCGACGATAGAAATCAATCAGTAGAGCAGTTACACATCTATCATCTATCGATGATAGAACTCAATCAGTAGAGCAGTTATCCATCTATGATCTATCGACGATAGAAATCAATCAGTAGAGCAGTTACACATCTATGATCTATCGGTGATAGAACTCAATCAGTAGAGCAGTTATCCATCTAAGATCTATCGATGATAGAACTCAATCAGTAGAGCAGTTACACATCTATGATCTATTGAAGAAAGAAATCAATCAGTAGAGCAGTTCTCCATCTACAATCTATCAACGATAGAAATCAATCAGTAGAGCAGTTATCCAGCTAAGATCTATCGACGATAGAAATCAATTAGTAGAGCAGTTACACATCTATGATCTATCGATGATAGAAATCAATCAGTAGAGCAGTTACACATCTATGATCTATCGATGATAGAACTCAATCAGTACAGCAGTTATCCAGCTAAGATCTATCGACGATAGAAATCAATCAGTAGAGCAGTTATCCATCTAAGATCTATCGATGATAGAACTCAATCAGTGGAGCAGTTATCCAGCTAAGATCTATCGACGATAGAAATCAATCAGTAGAGCAGTTACACATCTATGATCTATCGACGATAGAACTCAATCAGTAGAGCAGTTTCACATCTATGATCTATCGACGATAGAACTCAATCAGTAGAGCAGTTTCACATCTATGATCTATCGACGATAGAAATCAATCAGTAGAGCAGTTACACATCTATGATCTATCGGTGATAGAACTCAATCAGTAGAGCAGTTATCAGTCTATCGACGATAGCAGTTACACATTTCCAATCAATCGATGATAGAACTCAATCAGTAGAGCAGTTACACATCTACGATCTATTGACGATAGAACTCAATCAGTAGAGCAGTTACCCATTTCCAATCAATCGATGATAGAAATCAATCACATGGAATCTCAATGTACCTTCATATCCTTGAAATATCTGATTGTCAAGTGGGACTAGGTAAGGTTTCACTTCTATAGTCAATGCAATATGAGTGTGAGCTGAGATTCAGCAAGATTTCACTTCTTCTATAGTCAATGCAATATGAATGTGAGCTGAGATTCAGCAAGATTTCACTTCTTCTATAGTCAATGCAATATGAGTGTGAGCTGAGATTCAGCAAGATTTCACTTCTATAGTCAATGCAATATGAGTGTGAGCTGAGATTCAGCAAGCTTTCACTTCTTCTATAGTCAATGCAATATGAGTGTGAGCTGAGATTCAGCAAGCTTTCACTTCTTCTATATAGTCAATGCAATATGAGTGTGAGCTGAGATTCAGCAAATTTTCACCCCATCTATATAGTCAATGCATTATGACTGCCCCCTCTTCTTGAGTCAATGCAATGACCTCTTGACAGAAACTGATTTTTTGTTTCAAATTGCATTCTTCGTAATTCATATATCTCTAGGGAAAAGCTTGATGCTGGGTATAAGTCTTCATGGGGCTGGGTTAACAGGGAGGGAAGTTAGGGAGGAGGGTTAATGGGGCTGGGTAAACAGGGCTACAAGTTCTTTTGGGGGGTATCAGGACTGAAAATCTAGGTGGCGGGTTAATGGACCTGCAAGTTTGGGGTGGGGGGGTGGGGGTTAATAGTTCTACAACCTTTCCATCCAACAATATCAACTTTTCAGGGGTATTACATTTCAAGCCATAAATAACAGGTGTAACCACAATATTTTTGCTCTAAAAATGAACAGCATCACCATTGTAGGCAGGATGAGATGAAATACAAGACAGATCGTGCCTTCCTTGGTGCTGGTGTTGAGTCACAACATGTGCAAAGCAATGATTACATTTATTTAAAAAAATATGTCTACATTTTACAATTACATTGTTATGGGAATGAAATTTTATGTCTGTTAACTTTGGCATCTAACTTTTCAACTCTCTTTTTATCAGTCATAGTACTTAAGGACAATAACTGGAGCACGAAAACCTAATCGATGGTGAACAGAACAGTAGAAAACATTACAATTACCATCTGTTCCAAATTTTATTTTATGCAAATCTATAAATATTCCTCCTCCAAGATGGCAGATCTGTCAAATCTGTTTGCTAATTTCAATAAATGTGTGACATATTAGAATTCCTTCTTTAAAAATAACACCCTGCACATTGTGTCAACTGTACAACATTTCCTAAACCAAGAATAGAGAGAGATGACAATGAGATCGTTTCTTCTAAAAAAGGAAAGTCCAAGATGTCAAAACAATCTAATGTTTGTTCGCTTCAGGAAGAAGACAAGAGCGACACAGACACAATTATCAATCATTCTGGTTCCACCCCAAAAGAATAAAATTCCTGTCAAAATTTCTGAAACCCTCTAAACTCATTCAGCCTAAATTTTTGAAGTTTTAAAAATCCTTTCTGCACATGATCATAGAGAGAAAAAAAGGATGAGTGTATTGTCCTAATCAATCAGTCTTAACTCCGCCCTACCGCTGACATTGCCTTTTGTTTCACCTCCCGTAAAACAACACATCCTGGCCCTGCCGAACTATGTCCCCTGTTGACATGACAAACGCGGTAATGGATTCACCAAGAAGCTGCAGGGACCGTACACCGTCTAGTCCTTGTTTCAAGGATCACGGACAACAGAGACAGAGAAATTTCCGGGCGCTACTTGCCACATAAAAATCTTACAGGAAGTGTGGTACAACAATGGCATCGTACACAACTATTTGTCAGGTGCATGCATGCAAGATCTCAACCTCTGACATGATCCTGACAGCAGGAGAAAGCAAAAACACTGAAACAACAGCATGGCTCCTATTTTCAGGTTATGTGATAGGAGATTGTCTCAAACAGGTTGACTTCTTGACAGGTTAACAATAACAGACAGTGAACCGACTTTGACAGGGAATGATTAGACTTGACACGATTAGGTTGCTGAAGGCGGCAAAGAAAAAGATTTCATCGATGTATTGATTCTGAGATCGATAATGCACATATAACATGCAAGTCTTTCTTTCAGAGTATTCAATTCATGAAGGATTCTTCAAGAAAAAAACATGTGTCAACATTGGGTGTTTTCTGTGTGTAGAGGTGCATTTAGAAGCCCTATCCCCATCCTCAAACAACAAACCAAGTTATTGTTTTGCAAATATCTGGTGATATTTTTAAAAAGCTTAATTATGCCGTAAAACATCTGCAATATTTGAAACTCGATCAAGGAGTAAAAGCGCTATCACAATCTCACATATATTGCTCATAAACAGCAAGGGGCATAGCCTAGTGATTAAAGCGTTTGCTAGTCACGCTGAAGGCCGAGGTACAATGTGTGAAGCCCATTTCTAGTGTCCTTTGCCGTCATATTGCTGGAATATTGCTAAGAGTAGCCTAAAACCATACTCACTCACTTACTCACTAGAAACAGCATGTTTAGACATAATGAGAAGAAATATACAACCCTGTTTAATGTAACCATGCCCCTCTGTTGCCTAGGGACATATCTGATAATAAAATTGATGTGGGTATTTACAATGTGAACCAAATCCACACCCTGAAGCATGCTCAAAGTGCTACATTATCATATATTAGTCTGTCTCAAAATGTTTGAGTCTAGTGAGCGTACTACTTCCGCTAGTTCAAAGTTGCCACTTGACATCAGTTCCAGCAGATGTCAGAGTTAATATATGGACTTTTAGTAGCAAATCTTTCTCGGGTGAAAGAACCTTTAACAAACCTTTTAAGGTAACAAACCTATTAAGACACTAACTTTGGCACTAAATGATAATGGTGTTATCATGACAACAGATCAAGAGCTTTGTTTTCAGACTCTTTTCTCACATATGAGGAGTTGCTGAATAATTAACAATTTAGTTTTTTTTATTTTGAAAGAATAAAAATCAAAATATCTTGATGATGGTGTCTATTGTCTATGCTTGATTGTTATCTTATTGTCCACACTGCGTCTTATACATTACACAGGAACAAACATAGGCTCTTTGAGCTCAACATTTCCCTTTGGTATAACCTTTGTGGAAGGGTTGTTTGCCTCTGGTACCTAATCTGCAGCAAAATAATCTGCCTAATATTAAAATCAGCCAAATAAACTCAAAATGTTTACTATTCAACAATAAAGAGATGAGGGTGCTGATGAACAAATAATGAAATATGTGTAGCCTAAGTATCCTGTTTGACGAGTGACCGTATCCTGTTTGACGAGTGACCGTATCCTACTAATCAAGGCATCCAGTTATTTCAGAATTTGAAAAATGGATTTCGGTAGCACCAGCAAGAACATGCAAATCTATTTGAGCAAGAACATGTTGAACAAGTTCATCCTCATCGTTGTTCTTGCATGAATCTATTTCTTTAGAATTTATACAAATTGCCTACTTTCACAAAACAGCATTCTCAGGGGAGGATTAATCATCCCACCTACTGGCATGACGACTGCAAGTCAGGATGCTATTTGCCATATGACTCACTTTCAGTGCAACTTATGAACCATTGAATAGGGATGAGCTAACAGAGCTGCAGCTTGTATAATCCAAAAGACATTTAAATACAGCTATTTCAACCTCAAGCACAGATCCCTCACATTCGAAATATATTTTAAGTAAATTTATTGATTTCTGAAAAATATATAATAGCAACAAAAGAGATAGTTAAAATATTACTGACAGATAATCAATAGAAATCACTTTTCGCAGATGTCTCATTGAGTTTCTAAAGTGGAGACTCTGGTCTGTGTAAAAATGTTTCCTCCGTTAATGCATTTTTAACACGAAATACTTTCTTACAAACATCACTATCACATTCTTGTTCCACACATTTCACAAACAAAAATTACACAAATAGAACTCACTACAGCGAGTGAGTGAGTTCAGTTTAACGCTGCCTTGAACATTATTCCAGTCATCTCATGACATGTCAACTTGATGTGGGAATAAAGCGACAAATCCCCTTCCGCATCCAATAGAAATCTCTGCATAAAGCAGAGTCGATTGTACGATTCCGACTATATCATGAGCATGTGTTTATGAATCACTATCAAATAGTAATGATACCAGGTGAGAAGGTGAGCATATCCTGCCCCACCGGTGGCACCATCACAAACACATGCAAAGGCAAGTCAATTGTTCAACTGAAAAAACATGGGAACAAGGTCAAAATTGAACATTTTTGTCACTGATGAGTCAAATATGGCAATGTCCTCCACATCGTCATGTCTACCATAAAACCTTTTGAAAGCTCAACTGAGGCCTTGAATGTTGTAACCTTGATCAAAGAACTTCTGAGCAAGAGTCGTATGACACTCTTTGAAATCTTGGTAGAAAGAGCATGCTCGATTGTATCTCAAAAGTTGCAAAATGTAAACACCAAAGGCTGGAGCTGCTGGAATATTGCTCGACATAAAGGGAAAGTTGACTATTGGAAAGTTGAAGTCAATCCTATTGTCATACAGTCTTGTGAAGAAAGCCCTAAGTGATGCAGCTCTCTGATGCTTACCACTTTGGTGAATGCCACAAGCACGGGTACAGATACATAATTGGGGCATACCGGAATTAGAACACACAATCATTAGAACACATCAAAATGAAGTATCGTACTTGCATATAGAATGTTCAAGAGAATGTTCACCTCAACCAGCAGAAACACAAGAACATTCTTTCAAGGCATAATGACAACATATCCTTAAATAGCTTAAAACAAGTCCAATTATGAAGAAATAACAAATAAATACATTCAAAAATTATATTGAAGCTTCAACACATGTAGAAAAGTCTCACGACTTCTTTAACAGATCACACTGCAATCATCGCACAGACTCTACAAAGTTGAAAAAAATAATTAATTTAAAATCTAATTCAGATCACTTATAAGCAATCAATCAAGACCAATATGCTGGTAGTGGGATCCCTCATTACAGTCCCCAGGAGGGTGCCAATTAAAACTGGCCTGAAATGATGCATGTTTTGCCTCATCTCTGACAGGGGGCTGTGTATTGATCAGAACCAACTGGATACACATGACAAAAACCCAAAGCGTCACCAAAGCTGCTCAGTTCTATAAGTAATTCTTCCAGCTGAACCTTCCCACTAAACCTTCCAGGTGAACCTTCCCCCTGAACTTTCCCGTGGAAAATTCATGCTGAACACTACTGCTGATCATTCCCACTGAACCTTCTTGAACCTTCCTGCTGAACCTTCTTGAACCTTCCTGCTGAACCTTCTTGAACCTTCCTGCTGAACCTTCCTGAACCTTCCTGCTGAACCTTCCTGAACCTTCTTGAACCTTCCTGCTGAACCTTCTTGAACCTTCTTGCAGAACCTTCTGGAACCTTTACACTGAACCTTCTTGAACCTTCCTGCTGAACCTTTACACTGAACCTTCTTGAACCATCCCACTGAACCTTCTTGAAGATTCCCACTGAACCTTAACACTAAACCTTCCTGCAGAACCTTCTTGAACCTTTACACTGAACCTTCCTGCTGAACCTTTACACTGAACCTTCCTGCTGAACCTTTACACTGAACCTTCTTGAACCTTCACACTGAACCTTCTTGAACCTTCCTGCTGAACCTTTACACTGAACCTTCTTGAACCTTTCTGCTGAACCTTCTTGAACCTTCACACTGAACCTTCTTGAACCTTCCTGCTGAACCTTTACACTGAACCTTCTTGAACCTTCCTGCCGAACCTTTACACTGAACCTTCTTGAACCTTCCTGCTGAACCTTTACACTGAAACTTCTTGAACCATCCCACTGAACCTTCTTGAAGATTCCCACTGAACCTTAACACTAAACCTTCTTGAACCACGAAGAGAAAAACATGGGATGCTAGGGACCTATTCCATCCTGGAATAACCATGAGACAAACATGGGATGCAGGGACCTATTCCGACCTGGAATCCCTAAAGGAGAAACAAATATGAGGTGATAAGGGCCTACTGTGACACCGGTTGCACATGGAGAGACAATGGAGTGAGTGAGTGAGTGAGTGAGTGAGTGAGTGAGTGAGTGAGTGAGTTTATTGAAAATGATTTCAGAGTGGCCTGTATGGCAAACCAGGAACTGATAGCATGATCATTGAGCCATGCAATCAGTCAGGTAACATTTTGCTGAATCTGAACTGTCCTCACTTCTTAC
Organism: Haliotis cracherodii; assembly: GCF_022045235.1. Taxonomy (NCBI): domain Eukaryota; kingdom Metazoa; phylum Mollusca; class Gastropoda; order Lepetellida; family Haliotidae; genus Haliotis; species Haliotis cracherodii. The sequence continues at coordinate 66,969,950 of NW_027266264.1, forward strand.
ACTTGATTACCACATAATACTTCTGAAATATACTTTTAAATAAGATGTAGGCAATGCAAAAGCTGATTCTGAATCCATACTCCACCTTTATTAGTATCAAGGCAGCCATCTTTGATTTCAGATCAAACATATTTACAACAAGACCACTGGCAAGTATGGTCCTGTACGTCTTGTAGCTGGACTAGGACAGCAAAGCCGAAAGCACATGGTTTTGTACAACTGACGTGAAATTACAAAGGTAACTTGAAATTGTGGACAAATAGCCAAATGGCTGCGAAGATGGACATTCGCTCCCGGGAAGCTACAGGGCTGATGGTATCCTCTTGCTGTAGTGATTGACAGGACTGCAATCAGCTTTAAAATTGAAGTTTTATGGTCAACATGGTGATGTCACTCATGATGGTCCTCTGGTAATAATTGAAAAGCAATGAAAAAAAAGAAGAGAAAATTATTATTGACTTTGGGTTCTTGTGGACCATGCTGCACAAGGAAATGGCTCTGATTGAAAATTGCCAAATAAGACCGAGTGATGGCATCAGCTGAAAAACAGTGTGAGGTATTAGCCCTTTGGGATTTAATGTCGTACCAGTTAAGCCACATGGCTAAATCTGGTCACAGCAAAGAACAAGGGTTCCAGTTTCCATGACATCATTCAAATCACATCCCAATAAAACACAATTCAACCACACCATATATCAGGTCCCAGGAAACTAAATGTTCCAGTTAAGTCACATGTGTCAAACATGGTTCTGTTTGTTTATTTGGTGTTTAATACCGCACTCAGCGATACATGTACATTGTAGTTCCATCTATAGAATACAATACATGTTGCTTAATATATGAAGAATTACTCATATTCAAGAGATATTAGATTAGTTTGATGCACAAACGAACATACTGGTATGTTCTGTGAACCGACCCTCATGAACGCATCACAAGAGACGTCACAGATCCATGACAAGACATTTACCCTTTGTTTTATGCAGGATAAGCGTGTAAAGTTTGGAAATTATGTGCAGCATTCGTGATAAGAATGTGACACTTGGCTGATTGTTAGTTTTGTCATTAAGTGGTACACATTGGAAACATCTCATCTTAACATACATACCTCTCTATATGTTTCTATGGTCCGCGTTTCTTTTGCCAGTGAGTAGGAGTACATATGACATCAGTTTGTCAATGATCGAGTCTGGATCAGTCAATCTAGAGTGAGTGAGTGAGTTTGGTTTTACGCCGCTTTTAGCAATATTCCAGCAATATCACGACGGGGGACACCAGAAATGGACTTCACACATTGTACCCATGTCGGAAATCGGACCCGGGTCTTCTGTGTGACGAGCGAACGCTTTAACCACTAGGCTACCCGACCACCCCCAGTCAATCTAGAGATTCGATGACATGCCATCAACCACATCACCCAGCATGACCACCGGATCTATATTGTCACCTCTTATGACCAAAACAGGTGGCTGGCGACCTTATTCTTATCCAGAATCCCCACAGGTCGCCAAAAATACACATATTAACTTACATTGAAGTTTGATGTTGATGTTTGTTGTTTAACACTGCACTCAGCAATATTCCAGCTATATGACGGCGGTCTGTAAATAATCAAGTCTGGACCAGACAATCCAGTGATTGACATCATGAGCATCGATCCACGCAATTTTGATACGATGACATGCATCAACCAAGTCAGCGAGCCTGACCACCCGATCCCGTTAGTCGCCTCTTGTGACCAGAACATCACATAAACAGCATTGTTTTGTTTTGACCTACAGCATGATGGAAACACACATGATTTACTTAATTGCCATAAAGTGTGGGTTTGTCAAAAAGACATTTTCCAGTATAATATTTAACGAAAATACATTATTTTATCAAAATATCCAAACAAGTTCTAAATCCTACATCTATTGTACTCAGTTTCTGATTTAATTTTCTTTTTAATAATCACAATTCTCACAAACACATAAAGGTTAGCATAAACAAATCAAATGTCTCAAAATATATTACTAAGAAAAGACTGAAGATTAATAAAATAGCTAAATCTGTTTACTAATACTGATCCAGCATAGCTACACCAAACCTATTATCACATTTGCCCTATAGTGTTTTAACATTAAACTGGTCATTCGGTTGTATGTCTTTTACAAAACAATCTATTAGTGACCTACAATGAAAAAAACGAGAGGTTTCGTTAAAACTCAAGAACAGCAATTTTATTCCAATGAATTAAAAGCTCTCAGAACATTTACATACGCCCGACAACACTTCACATCTGGCTTAACAATAACCTGATCTTAAGATGGTAGCATGCGACACATTTTACCATATGACCACACAGCACTTGACAAGAAATTAATCTTGTTACAAAAAGTAGACTTTTTCAACCTGAGTGAATCCGACTCAGGAATATTGGCACCGGTTTAAAAAGAGGCCGTATCTGTCCTCTTTCGCACTTACATTTCCACTTGCGCTGGCAAAAAACACCATTTTAATCGCAGAACGATGCTTCAGCGCCATCCATCATGGACAAGCATGTCAATAACATGAGCCTGGAACTTCCTCTACATTATCTCACTCTTAGGTAAATTAACTGTCAACCCCTACTTGATCAATTCATGAACATGGTGATTTATCATGGAAAACTCTGTCCAATCACCATCACAAAAGATACAGAAACGTTTCACGGTCACCAGGACGATGTAGTGCTGATTTGTCTACTTAAAGAGCTTTCAAAGTCAGTGTCATAGATGCTTCGCAACTTTTGATAAGGATTTTCCAATCACTTCATGTGGAGGCTGAAAGTCATTGATTACCATGATATGCTGTCATACCAATAGTATTCAATAATTACATTTTCAGTTTAAGAGTTTCAGCTTCATCTTTTAGCTCAATATCGATATAATTACACATTTTATAAATTGTTATGTAACTGTATGAGATATCTATGTTTGATAGCTGTGTAGTAACCTATTATATTAGCACATGTGCATCTTAGCGATCCTCAGAGCTGATAGGTCTGTGGAATAAATAGGATGTCACACTGCTGCACAATTAAGACTGAAACAATATGATGTCAACTATTGACCATCACATCACAGAATGATAACTTGTGTCATTGGAACAAAAGAATAAGAAATTACTTAGTAATTTGCACATTCAAATATCTTTCTAAAATGATAATATATAGAGGATATATTATGAGTGTTCATGTCATACTATGTTTGCGACACGAGTGTCATAAACATAGAATGACAAGAACACGAAAATAATGTTCTATTTATTATGGAAGAAGATGTCTACATACAGAGACAAATTTTAGTGTTGACCAATAAAGTCAGCAAGTCGCAACAGCAGCGGATCAACATTCGTCGTTTCTAGTGTGACGTCATTCCGACCTCACTTCACCTGGCAGCTGGCGAACTACTATCTGTATATGTCCTCACATATATGTGACATTTCATTTTGATATAAAGTATAGCAATACACATCAGTAAACCATTCCAGTACTACAACATTTCACCTTTGTATTGGCGCGGACGGTTGGCCTTGTGGTCAAAACGTTAGTTTGTCACCCCAAAGACCCAAGTTTGATTCATGACATGGGTACAATGTGTGAAGCCCATTTCTGGTGTCTCCGGTTGTGATATTGCTGGAATATTGCTAAAAGTGGCATAAAACCAAAGAAAATCAGTTCCAGCGATGACCTGTTTTTATGATTGTTGTATGAGGCATTTTAGCATTGATGATAATCTCCTCAGCTTAACTGCACGCTTTATTCTATGTGCCTGAGAGACAATACCAACAATCGATACCATCACTATCCCTTCCATTTGTCTTTCAGCTGGTATCATGTCTGCTGGTTAGTTGGCTGGTCACCTCTTCAAAGAGGAAGAACTTTCTACCGTATATGACCGCGTATAAGCCGAATTTTGAGGACCAGAAAAAAGATTCTGTAGAAAGGGGTCGGCTTATCCACGGGATACACTTTCATGATAGTATTTTTCAGATCGTAATCTGTCAGAAACATCGCCTGAATGACGGTCCGATAGATCACAACTTCCCGAAAGTTTGGAAGTTGCCACGACTAGAGCCATTATTGTTATAAATTATCAATAAAGTTATTATTATACACCAATGTTGTCATTATTAAAAAAATGTTATACATGTTACTACTTCCGATAATAAGTTTTCAATTGAATGTTCAAAGTTTATCGTTCTTCGTAAACTCCACAATTTTTACATGTAACAATATATGTAATTCACAGCTATAATATATAATCCCCAGATGAAATCGCCAATAGCTATTACGTACGTTTTGCAAAGTTCATAAATTGATAATGAACAAGTGTCTACCTTTATTGAAAGAGGCAAATAAACAACTGTATCGGCGAGTTATTCCGTTCGCCATTTGCAAAAACATGTGATCAGCTGTTTCCTGTGACGTCACAAACGGTGATCACTATGATTGCTTCCTGTTGTTTAAAAAGCAACACGGTACACAAGGAAATGAGCATTGATAATAACGGGCCGATTGGTATTGTCATGTTGTTTACACAAACATTTTCAAGTTGTGGGTGCTTAGCGATCGTGTTGGGAGTAGGGGCTTAATTCCTTTGTTTTCGAGAGATTAGTTTAATAAACTGGAGAAGCCTGTGAGTAAGTGATGGTCATTCAATGTGTTCATTGTATGATAGTTTATTTAATTCAATTGGATTAACATACAATAGTGGTGTTAAGGGGGTTATAAAAGTTAGTATATTTTTACTGACTGACATTCTCATCATGAGTTTGAAACGAATACGCCATGCTTACGATGCTGAATTCAAACTCGCTCTAGCTGATATATTTTCTCACGGGTTCATAATTCTATATACACCGATTCACAAAATGGCGCTTGTTGTTGATGGCAACATATAACGATCATTATGAGATTAAAAAAAACAACGAGAAACAGCTTCCCACATTATGAAAGTGGATGACTGGTTTGTTAAATCTTTATTAGAAATAATAATGACTTTTTCAATATAATTACAACGTTTTTCATCTTATATTTTTGAATATCTGCGACACATGTCTTGCAGTCCGACTTCGCAGTGTTTTTTGCCCTTCAATTCCTGGTTCGGCTTATCTGCGGGTCATATCATTTTCTCTCGTATTTCAATGGTCAAGTTAGCACCTCGGCTTATCTACGGGGTCGGCTTATCCGCGGTCATATACGGTACATGTTCTATATTACATTATACACTAAGGCCATACATCGAGCTTCTTTCAAGTAGCCATTCTTCAGGCAGCGTTTGGGGATCAATATTAATTGCTGCTATCACACCTCACTAAAATCTCATTTTAACTAATCAGACTAGGTCTTCACACACTGGCTAATTGGATTACCTGGTCATGCCGACCAACCACAAAACCAGGATCAGAGGCTTTACATTAGAGATTGTACTGATAGGGAGATCAACATTGTTTTTCATTGTTAACTTCCAAAGCAAAGGCCATCCATCAATAAAAGAATAAAAAAATGTGTACATTTACACTCTTTAACTACTAATCCATAAAAAGGAACCACAAAACAGATCAGTTTGCATAACAAAGCTGATTTTATCAGGCCACAATCAGTTTGGAGGTAATCAGTTAGACATCTTCGACTCGGACATAACAGTCTTGCACATAGCTTGTAATGTTTGTTTGTTTGTTGCTTAAACGTCACGCTCAGCAATATTCCAGGTATATGACAGTGGTCTGTAAATATCAAGCCCGGACCAGACAATCCAGTGACTGACATCATGAGCATCGTTCATGCGATTGGGACATGATGACATGCATCAACCAAGTCAGCGAGCCTGACCACCTGATCCTGTTATCCCGGTAGTCACCTCTTATGACAAGCATAGCCATCTTTTACAGCAGGCATGGGTTGCTGAAGATCTATTCTACCCCGGATCTTCACGGGTCTAAAATATATGTTACAGGTAACCATTGGCTGGTCCAGCAGTTTTGTGCCAAGATTTCATTTCTAGGGCCCTTAATACTTAATTGATTTTTTTCAGCAAAGTACATTCCCTTCAATTTCTAAAATGCCTTCTTAGTAACCAGCAAGATTGATAGATTAATTCCCGCACAATGGCAGGGTCAATTTCACTAACAGGATTTTTTTTCCTCGAGATTTCTGATCTCACTGCTTGAAATGACTAACTAATAATCAATTAATTGATACCTTACTTAAACATATTAATTCTACAGAAATGATTCAGGATGCTGGCTTTAAAACAAAGATGCATTGCAAGGTTTAAGATGCACCACCTATTAAAAGAACTGAGTAGGAACAAATCATTTAAGTATATGGTTTTAGTGAAGCCGGGGCTAAATTGGTATTTACCAGTAGAAATCATTACAGATGAAATCACATTATCCACCAGGCACATTTATTGATACTGACGCAATGACTGTAGGCAGAAAATATACACTGAAGATCAACACAACTTGGTGTTGCCACATGATGGAAATGAACAGTAGGGTGCTGACAAAATAAAGGATCCTAATCTGGGTGGGGGTACCCATGATTGTTGAATCCTTGCACAAACAAGGAAGGCAACTTCACACTGTAAACTGTTCAGTCAAGAAAACTGCAGTCAATCAGAGAAAACTGTAGCCAATCAAAGCAAACTGCTGGACATCAGAGAAAACTGTAGCCGATCAAAGCAAACTCCAGCTTATCAGAGAAAACTGTAGCCAATCAGAGAAAACTGCAGCTAATCAGAAAAAACCAGTAGCCACTCAGAAACAAACTGTAGCCAATCAAAGCAAACAGCAGGACATCAGAGAAAACTGCAGCTGATCAAAGCAAACTCCAGCCAATCAGAGAAAACTGTAGGCAATCAGAGAAAAATGTAGCCAATCAGAGGAAACTGTAGCCAATCAGAGGAAACTGCAGCCAATCAGAGGAAAATGTAGACAATCAGAGAAAACTGTAGCCAATCAGAGAAAACTGTAGCCAATCAGAGAAAACTGTAGCCAATCAGAGGAAACTGTAGCCAATCAAAGCAAACTCCAGGTAATCAGAGAAAACTGTAGCCAATCAGAGAAAGCTGTAGACAATCAGAGAAAACTGTAGACAATCAGAGGAAACTGTAGCCGATCAGAGGAAACTGTAGACAATCAGAGCAAAATGTAGACAATCAGAGCAAAATGTAGCCAATCAGAGGAAACTGTAGCCAATCAGGGCAAACTGCTGCTGTTCAACACTATGCACAGGGCTAATTAAATATACTAAAACTACAGTTTTTTTTACCTCTCTGCTTTATTGTTATATTCATAAAATCATCGATATCAGGCCCAAACAGTTTTCAATGCATATTAAAATAACTTTTTCTAGATATAAGGTAGTTACTTTTCAATACTCAGTAATCTCCCATACTACCAGAAACACACAGGTGGAGAACTGGACATCTCATGATGGGACATTGTCTCTCATTAAAGGTTACAAAAATGCCATAATACTTCAGAAAGGTTTCAGCAATGACAAACAAAAAAATGTAATTTTGAAAGCATGGCTTCAACCCTTCCAAGGAAAATACAGAGTCCTGCCAGGAGTTAGCAAATGATATCAAGTCATGTGTCGCAACATGACAGGTCCTTTCCATGCAGTAGTCAACACTTTCTTGGACAGAGTAATCCCTGGATGAACATCATCAACAACATCACACATGATTGATGGCCTCGTCCAGTAGGAAGTGACGCCACAAAATTACAGCTTTCCCTTTCTAGTGATCTTTTTCTTTACAATTTCACTGATTGCGGTGTCAACTTCTTTATAGATGGCGTCACCATGACAATCGACAATTGATGAAAATCCCCAAACTGGCTCTGGCTGGTAAATTATACTGCCATGAGCTTTGCTAATCATTCGAGGCAATTACACTCAGTTTCTATATTTTCACAACAAGGTTTTAATATCTGCCTCGTAACATGCTTGATGCCATGACGTTCAGAGTATCTGGTATTCTGTCACTAAACATCAGACCTTTGAGGCAGCATTCAAACATTTGAGAAGCTATTTTTATAGTTCTAGCAAAGCATATTACTCAAACTCATGACTTCAAAGAAGTTCACAATATCTTTAAGCCTGGAAGTAATTCCCATGATTCAACCATGTCATCAATAACCAAATATTGTCAGTTAAATATTTCACTCTCACAATTTCATTCTATCAAATATGACCTGTAAAGGTACGGGTCAGAATAGGTCTTCAACAACTCATGGTTGCCATAACCGGCGACTTAGCTTGTTGTAAGAGGCGACTAACGGGATTGGGTGGTCAGGCTTGCTGACCTGGTTGATGCATGTCATTGTATCCCAATTGCATGAATCGATGCTCATGATGTCATTCACTGGATTGTCTGGCCCAGACTTGATTATTTACAAACCGCCGTCATACAGCTGGAATATTGCTGAGAGTTGTGTTAAACAACAAGCAAACATTCTATCAGATACACTGTCTTGGCTAATATCATGGTTACCAATGGTGGCCTGTGGTGGTATGTGTTAGAGTTAGAGTTGGTGTGCATGTGCATCTGTGTGCGCATGCACATGCACTGAAGAATCAAGCAAACAAGTGATGGATAGTGTGAGCCTTAATCAAGCATTGTTGTTGACAACATACCCTGTCATCATGGTCAGTCAATCTCTATTTCAAGATGTGATGAACACTATCCTCTCAGGAACTGCATCTGTCAGCAAAGACCCCATGGCTGAGACTCTCAGGATTACCTATGCTAAAGAATATCTCATCTTTGATACCAGGGGTCCATCGTCCAGAGGAAACCTAGTTTCAGCTTTGAACAGTGCATTTGTGGCACCGAGCAACAGTTCACTGTGTGCTGCTTTAATTATGGTCCAACACTTGACAGTCCCAGTCCCAGCTGAATCTCCCCCCAGTTTCACTGTCATTGGTTGCATAAATATCTTCAAACATGAGTAATGGATAACCAGTACTACAACTGAGACGTATCCTCTCTGCCTTGGCAACTTGCTTGGCAAAACCAGTAACCACAAATCAAATGTTGCCGGATTATGCTGTGCGGCCATGTTGATTTTCCTACAGAGCTTTCCTCTCAGTCTCAGACTCGTATTGCTATACTTCTTTGAGTGACAGTTAGAAGTTGGTGTGATGGAAAAGAGCAAGTTCTTATGGATAAATGACTTCTGTATCACAAATGAGGGTATTTTAGAATATACACCTAAACATATATAGTAGCATGTTATAGAAAAAGTTGATAATCCAAAAGATATTGTTCAGTATTTTGTTTTACCGCTCAATGCTGCTGTCAGCCAAGTGATGCTTTGCAAAAAGGTAGATCACACTTCACAATGGCAAAACCTACACAACATGGACTGTGAGGAGCTTGAAGGGTCTCAATGGAGTAAGGTAGTGAGTTGGCTTCTTATGATTCTGTTCAAGAGGCATTTAAAGGCAGAGAGGGCTCTGGTCAATCAAGCCCACTGAGATACCATGCCACAGTTATAACATGAATAATCCGCTCAGACATCGTATACTGACTATGAGCTGACTTCATCTATACCTTTATCTCCAAGCAGGGTAACAACAAGGGCAATCTTTAAACGTCTTTTGGTACGACATGGCCGTGGCTAGAACCACTAACCTTCCGCGCTCCGGGTAAACCCTCTATCTACTAGACCACTGGGGCAGTCTATCTGGATCTAGACGGGATACGCACAGCAGAGAAGTGAGTATAGTCCCCCTTTAATTATTACCCCAATTACATGGAGACAATGTCTCAGTTTCAAGCACGACACTAATTATAACACCTGGAGGTAGACTGGATATAGCAGACTGTGGTGCACTGATTCCCTGTAACGAAGCTGATAATCTCCCAAGCAACCGTTTGATGTAATTACCTTAATTTTATATTGATGTTGGCAAATATCAACATTCAGTATCACGACTGTTGATCATTACCAGTTGTGAATTCGTCAGCTGAACCACCTCTGGATATAAAAACCCTACTGAATTAGCTATAATAGAGTATGAACAATTGAAATGTTTCTTCCAAATAGCCGATCTTAACGCTGTGTTTGAACATTAATGATAGCTTCTATTTCTTCAGCACGATGAACAAGTGCGTCAACCACTCTGATTCACAGAACAGCGTCACAAGCAGCAAGAGCAGCCAATTTACATCCAATCTGAGCCGATCTTTTCTGAGCTGATCAAAGGCACTGAAGGCTCCAGTGATTGCTGCCTGAAAGGCTTCACACAGGTATGCAAATGCTAATCACATAATCATTCATCCAATTCGGGCATTTTCACAGAAGCACTGAACATGTTCTTCTAGACTTAAGACTATGGGACTTTCATTCCACTGGATCTGAAGGGGAGGGTGCACTAATTATCACAGCAATATCTCACCTATCTGACAGCCAGATATCAATTACATCATACCACTATCCCATTATACAATATGTATCTGTACAGGTAATACTTTCCTTGCCACCCTAATGATAGCCCGGATATTGCTTGCTCACCAAATCTTGACGTGGATTGCAATCAAAATGTTCTGTTCTATTTCAAAACGATGTCATGTTTCATAGGGTAAAAATGTTTTGATATCAAATTTTTATCTGCAGAGCAAAGCTTTTTGTGTCTAGTGGCCAGATATTGATTCTGGAAGATATCTAACAAATATGGAAATTAGCAAGAGATATCTCTACATATCAGAGCTATAATATTCATATTACAACAGTTATATCACATCAATAACAACAGCCATATCACTTCAATAATAATAGCTAGTTCACTTCAATAACAGCTATTTCACATCAATTCACAACAGCCACATCACTTCAATAACAACAGCTATATGACTTCAATAAAAAAACAGCTATTTCACATCAATAACAACAGATATTTCAGTACCATATCATTATAACATACTAGCCTAATCAAGATGTTGGCAACCCCTCTGAATATCACATCAGTATCTAAGTATCTCAGCTGCATCATATCAGCATCTCAGTATCTCAGCTGCATCATATCAGTATCTCAGTATCTAAGCTGCATTATATCAGTATCTCAGCTGCATCATATCAGTATCTCAGCTGCATCATATCAGTATCACAGTATCTAAGCTGCACTATATCAGTATCTAAGTATCTCAGCTGCATCATATCAGTATCTAAGTATCTCAGCTGCATCATATCAGTATCTCAGCTGCATCATATCAGTATCTCAGCTGCATCATATCAGTATCACAGTATCTAAGCTGCACTATATCAGTATCTAAGTATCTCAGCTGTATCATATCAGTATCTCAGCTGCATCATATCAGTATCTCAGCTGTATCATCTCAGTATCTCAGCTGTATCATATCAGTATCTCAGCTGTATCAGATCAGTATCTCAGCTGCATCATATCAGTATCTCAGTATCTCAGCTGCATCATATCAGTATCTCAACTGCATCATATCAGTATCTCAGCTGTATCATATCAGTATCTCAGCTGCATCATATCAGTATCTCAGCTGTATCATCTCAGTATCTCAGCTGTATCATATCAGTATCTCAGCTGTATCAGATCAGTATCTCAGCTGCATCATATCAGTATCTCAGTATCTCAGCTGCATCATATCAGTATCTCAACTGCATCATATCAGTATCTCAGCTGTATCATATCAGTATCTCAGTATCCCAGCTGCATCATATCAGTATCTCAGTATCTCACCTGCATCATATCAGTATCTCTTTATCAGCTGTATCAGATCAGTATCTCAATATCTCAGCTGCATCATATCAGTATCTCAGTATCTCAGCTGCATCATATCAGTATCTCAGTATCTCACCTGCATCATATCAGTATCTCTGTATCAGCTGTATCAGATCAGTATCTCAATATCTCAGCTGTATCATATCAGTATCTCAGTATCTCAGCTGTATCATATCAGTATCTCAGCTGTATCATATCAGTATCTCAGCTGTATCATATCAGTATCTCAGTATCTCAGCTGTATCATATCAGTATCTCAGCTGTATCATATCAGTATCTCAGCTGTATCATATCAGTATCTCAGCTGTATCATATCAGCATCTCAGTATCTCAGCTGTATCATATCAGTATCTCAGTATCTTAGCTGTATCATATCATTATCTCAGCTGTATCATATCAGTATCTCAGTATCTCAGTTGTATCAAATCAGTATCTCAGCTGCCTCATATCAGTATCTCAGTTGTATCATATCAGTATCTCAGCTGTATCATATCAGTATCTCAGCTGTATCATATCAGTATCTCAGTATCTCAGCTGCATTATATCCGTATCTCAGTATCTCAGCTGTATCAGATCAGTACCTCAGCTGTATCATATCAGTATCTCAGTATCTCAGCTGTATCAGATCAGTACCTCAGCTGTATCATATCAGTATCTCAGCTGCATAATATCAGTATCTCAGTATCTCAGCTGTATCATATCAATATCTCAGTATCTCAGCTGTATCATATCAGTATCTCAGTATCTCAGCTGTATCATATCAATATCTCAACTGTATCATATCAGTATCTCAGTATTTCAGCTGCATCATATCAGTATCTCAGCTGCATCATATCAGTATCTCAGCTGTATCAGATCAGTATCTCAGCTGCATCATATAAGTATCTTAGCTGCACCATATCAGTATCTCAGTATCTCAACTGTATCAGATCAGTATCTCAGCTGTATCAGATCAGTATCTCAGCTATATCATATCAGTATCTCAGTATCACAGCTGCATCATATCAGTATCTCAAATATATCATATTAGTATCTCAGTATCTCAGCTGTATCATATCAGTATCTCAGTTGTATCATATCAGTATCTCAGTTGTATCATATCAGTATCTCAGCTGTATCATATCAGTATCTCAGCTGTATCATATCAGTATCTCAGCTGTATCATATCAGTATCTCAGTATATCAGCTGTATCATATCAGTATCTCAGTTGTATTATATTATCTCATCTGTATCATATCAGTATCTCAGTTATATCATATCAGTATCTCAGCTGTTTCATATCAGTATCTCAGTTGTATTATATTATCTCATCTGTATCATATCAGTATCTCAGTTATATCATATCAGTTTCTCAGCTGTATCATATCAGTTTCTCAGCTGTATCATATCAGTATCTCAGTTGTATCATATCATTATCTCAGCTGTATCATATCAGTATCTCAGTTGTTTCATATCAGTATCTCAGCTGTATCATATCAGTATCTCAGTTGTATCAGATCAGTATCTCAGTTATATCATATCATTATCTCAGCTGTATCATATCAGTATCTCAGTATCTTAGATGTATCATTTCAGTTTCTCAGCTGTATCATATCAGTTTCTCAGCTGTATCATATCAGTATCTCAGTTATATCATATCATTATCTCAGCTGTATCATATCAGTATCTCAGTTGTTTCATATCAGTATCTCAGCTGTATCATGTCAGTATCTTAGATGTATCATTTCAGTTTCTCAGCTGTATCATATCAGTATCTCAGCTGTATCATATCAGTATCAGCTGTATCTTGTGAATATGCCTGATAATATTTCTGCCATTTCTCACATCAATATCTCTGCAATATCACAGCAGCCAACAACGAGGAAGCTGGTCTAACACTGTGAGCAGTGTATGCGTGGATGCTGAATCTGGTCTAAAGCAGTCAGTGAGTAGTGTGTGGATGCTATGAGTGTTCAATGACAGCTCACTGATAAATCAGGCAGGTAAAAACGGGAGTTGGATCACAATCAGCTTCCAGGCTGTCATATATTATCTGCTATAAACACTCAGCAGCTAATCCAAACAGCTATTACAACACAAAAAGGGTTAGACTGATTTTAAACTTGTCAAGACAGGCATTTTGGAAGATAATGATCTTTAAAAAGTATTGTAAATATTCATAATAATAACATTGCCTCAGGAAATATATTTTCAAAGGCATCAAATGCTTTGTACTTTGTCTAAACAGAAGGAATATGTCTCGGGGGGGTTTCTTGCCATCAGCTTTTAAAACCAATCATGGTCCAAGGGAGATAACTCCTCAATGGAAATATTAAAGGGGCACGGTTGTGCTTTAATTAATCTCAAAACCATTCTGTGGGATTCACTCGAATGACAAGTTCATGTAATGTATCTTGACAATTTCTTTTATGTCCAAAACAGGAGAAAAATATAAAGAAATATTAAGCTTCACATGTTCCAAATAGTGTAATTCTCCATGTTATTAAAAAATATTATTCATTATTACCTTACCTACCTGTGACAGCATATTTAATTGTTTGTTGTTTAATGTGCACTCAGCAATATTTCAGCTATATGACAGCTGTCTGTAAATAATAAAACGTGGACAAGTCAAACCAGTGATTGATATTATAAGACACTATCCACACCCTCGGAAGACATGCTACCAACCAAGTCCTCAAGCCTGACGACTTGATTCATTAAGTTGCCTCGTAACCCCATTATACCACATTTGGCAACATGGTAGGATTTTGTGAGAGACAGATGAAGGGGTGTAAAATTGAACTTCAGGATTTACAATTTGTGTACGGTTATTGTCAGTTTGTTTGTTTTGTGGTTTAAAAACATATTCTGCAATGTTGCAGTTTTATGACGGCGGTCTGTAAACAATCAAGTCAGGACCAGACAATCCAGTGATTGATATCATGAGCATTAATCCACGCAATTGGGATACAATGACATCATTGATGTCAACCAAGTCAGCAAATCTGATCACCCGATCCCTTTAGTTGCCTCTCATGGCAAGCATAGTCGCCTCTTACGACAAGCATGGGTTGCTGAAGACCTATGCTAACCCATACTTTCACTGGTGGTTATTGTCAGAGAGTATTGGACAACTTAGCCCATGTCTGGATAACGGAACCAATGTCTGGATAATTGAACTATGTCTGGATAACCCATGTATTGACAACTTAGCCCATGTCTGGATAACTGAACCAATGTCTGGATAACTGAACCAATGTCTGGATAACTGAACCCATGTCTGGATAACTGAACCCATGTCTGGATAACTGAACCCATGTCTGGATAACTGAATCCCTATCTGGATAACTGAACCTATGTCTTTGATAACTTAAAGGGGCACTAATCTCTGGCTTCTTCTCGGCTGTCTGACACTGGCCGCTAGGGCTCATCAGCTGCCATTAGTCGATTTGCTTGCTAATGCAAGGACAGCTAAGTAAACTTGGAGGCAATATTTGTTTTACGCATGTTTGAACACTGATTGGTTACCCGTGATCTATGAAAATTTGACAAAGGGCGCATGTTAATTAATTTCTTCAGCCTAAACAAACAGACAAAAAGAATGGCAGAAGCTCATCTGATGTTGTTATTTGGAAATACATCTGATGGATATAGTTTAATAATAAAAAAAAGTATCTCTGCAGTGAAAGCATTTTCGGATTTCGGATTGCGTGGATAATATGATTACTACTCCCTTGTTGTCATCCATGATTTCTGGTATAACCCTACACTTGTGTATTCACTTGATGCACAGTTAATGAATTTATTACAGGTATAATTAGTGGGTGCACCACCCAGATTACCTGATAAAGCTTCCCATTTGGCATTTCTTGTGTCTGGGGTAATTATTCGATCTAAATCCAGGTTTGAAGTGAGGTGAAATGTGTGTTATGTAATATGCACGGCAGCCCAGCAAGAGATGAATGATCAGTTGATTTACTTTTTGTGAATCAACTTATCATTCCTAGCCATCAAAGGATCAACGAAAACGAAGTTGATTGTTTAATCACTGTTATCTTTCACAGTGGATATGTCAAAAGTAAGTGATTACATGTGTAGGTTCACTGAAGCAAAGGGAATACACTCATATCATCACGATCATGGCGTGAAGTGCCGATGTAAAAACAACATACTTTGCTCAAAGGGTTAACCAATAATATGTTGATTAATTGCTCACTGTTATCCAACTCAATGGATTTTTTTGAGAACCGTGAACATTATGAAAATAGTTGTCACGTGGGCTTTCTCAGCTGACCTTTGAGACTTGACACCTATGTAAAACAACTGAAACAATCTAAGTGATCAGTTGAGAAACAAATACAGGTTATAATTTCCTGAAACGATATATATATACATGTACATGTCAGCCCCCTCTTCATCACCAACGCCGCTGCCCGCCTCACCACCGCACTGTTCCATGCTTGGCCTAGCCAAGAGGCTCCTGGCTGGGGAAAAACAGTAAGCTCCAGCTTCTATCACCACACCAGCTCGCCAGCCGACGCTGTGCCTTCCCACGCCTGACCACCCCCCCCCCCCTGAAGCCCAAAACTTTTCCATATTATTATTATTATTTTATCACCCACTCCCACCCAGCCCAACCCACTCCCCCCCCCCCCCCAGATTATCATTTTAGGTTTTCTTAATTTACATTTTTTGGGCACTTCTTATTTATTCATTACCACTTTTTTTCCCTATTTAGTGCTTCCCCGTGTGCGAGATACGCTAAATGTAATTTAAAAAGCGCACGTTAAATCTCTGAATATGAATGAATGAATGAATATTTGATTGTTACAGAGACATGTGACAACGAATGAGTTTCTTTGTACAACTGCAGACATGTGGGATATTGTTCCTTTATGTGGATACATTCCTCGAACAAGGAAGCTGCCTAAAATTATACATATAACTTTGGTAGGTTGTAATTAGGATATCTGCATTTGGTTTTCATTCTTGTTCCTCTACATCTTGGTTGGGAAGTTCTTCGATGTGTGATTGACGTTATTTTCACAAGTCTTTTCCTTTGTAAGCATGTATATGTTACAGTCAATGTGTAAAATGTGATTCAGACAGGTAATTTATAAAATGTCTAAATATTTCATCCATTTTACAAATTGACTGAAAAATCGGGCCATTTGACTAAAAAACATCACAATAGATTAATTATGCTATGATTAGAAGCCAAACAATATAAAAATGTACAATCCTAACATTTTCAGTCACTTGGTGATGGTATTAAACATAAAAATGTTTGGAATTCGTTATCAGAATGATACAGATGGACACATTTTTCTGTCAATTTTTCAGATAAATTAAGCAATACTCAGGTGAAATATTTACTTTGTGTTGCAAGTCAAAATAGTGTAAAGAAAAATCGCACAATTGCCAAGCAAGTGACTTCGTCACCATTACCGATTCTTCCCACAAAGATACCTACATTTCCTTATTATTTCCAAAACTATATTTCATTTTGTTGATCAATGTGACCATACACCCTTATACTATCCATAAAAGTGACAAATGCGCTTACGAATTGCGCAGCACAGGTCGTGAACTAGTCAAGAATTCTGCTATACCATCCGGGTACTCACGGGGAAAAAAATATAACAAAGGCAACAACCAGTCCCGTGGAATTGCTTTAGATCAGTGCCCCTTTAACTCATATCTGGACAACTGAACCCATGTCTGGATAACTGAACCCATGTCTGGATAACTGAACCCATGTCTGGACAACTGAACCCATGTCTGGATAACTGAACCCATGTCTGGATAAATGAACCCATGTCTGGATAACTGAACCCATGTCTGGATAAATGAACCCATGTCTGGACAACTGAACCCATGTCTGGATAACTGAATGCATGTCTGGATAACTGAACCCATGTCTGGATAACTGAACCCATGTCTGGATACTTAATCCATAACCCCTTCTTCATTTCCCCTCACACAAAATGTTAAATCTCATTCTTATCACATCAAACATACCTGACTGTAGAATTTGTAAAGTTCATCATGGGAAAATTCTATTCGAATCTTTTCTTTTTCCTGAAAAGAAACCATTCATAATGTTATTCTTGAAAGAAAAAATGTTGGAATTACGAGAGTAACAAAGATTTGAAGAAGGAACTTAAAAAACACCAGAAATACAAGAACATTATGAAAACATATCTACATATTTTGGCTTATTATTCTATTCCATTTATATTTCCTTAAACAATATCATAGAATGTCAGTCTATGGTGGGAGGACACCTAAAAATGATGCAGTTTGTAGATGTCACTTTGACACACATTTAGTGAAACCCATGAACATGATGGTGCCAACAAACCAGCATGTCAGTGGATCCTGGCTTAACTAAGGGGAACAACTCAGCACTGCAAATTGCAGCCCCTTAAACCAGTTAGCCACCTGTGCTCTTATGAGTTATATCATAGTGCTGTAGTTCAAAGAAGCTATGACGCTATCGTCATAAGTCACAGGTCATAGGTTTACAACAGCCTTGTGAAATGGATCAAGGAATTCCCACAGGGGAGGTTTGCTCGATGTATTTCATAGTTTTAAAAGTAAGTGTGAATATTACCAAATACAATGATATATTTGGTATCTGACATTGTTACTTTTGAAACAAAAGTACAACAAATCAAAAACAGACCAAGGTGGAGGTGGCTGCATGTTCTTTGAACTTAACCTAGGGTTTTGAAGTTATGCCTCTGAAAACAAAGTCTACTTAAATTGAAGAATGACCATATTGTGGAAAAGTAACTACACCAAAAGAGGTCTTTGTTGTAGTGGGGATATCAGGCCTAAATTGAAACTAAATCAAGGGGCAGTCAAAGGGAGACAACTCTTCTTCTCAACTTACCTCAGTTGACTCTTCACTAACTTGAAGTTCAAATAAAGCATTTGGTGACTTTAATTTAGTTTTATTTGACTGTGCCATCTGCAAGTTAAGTCGCCAGTTAACAGCCTCAAGCTGAAACCAAATCAAATCAACATTTAAGACACATAAATCACTTATTTCCAAAGCAAAACCAAATTATATCAATTAATGACTATCTTATTTTGGGTCTATCTACAAGTGGAAATATAATTTCCCTTCAAAAACAAAGATATGTAAATGAACATCAAATGGACAAAGTTTGGTGGCTACTCACCTGCTTAGGCACAAGAGTTCTCTCCCTTAGCTTCTGTACCGTCTCTTTGGCACAACTTGTCCATTTCTCAACAATGGCCTGAACCTGTAACAAACATTACATTGTCATTTCACAGGTCAATCAAAAGGCTAGACATAATGTGGATTTGCAAACAATGATGTTGTTCAAGGTTCTTGATAATGCATACTGCACATCATTCTCACTCTGATCAGAAATGTTCGCTCATCATGACGAAGGCCCAGGTTCGCTTCCCCACAATCGTTCACTGGGTACAATGTGTAAAGCCAATTTCTGGTGTCCCCCACCGTGATGTTGCTGGAATATTGCCAAAAGCAGCATAAACCCCAACTCACTCACTCACTCACTCTGACCGGGACATTGTCCATCTCAGTCATCTCCATTATCAAGTGACCCAGAGTGGGATGCAGAGGTGCACACACACACACACACACACACGTTTTTAAATTAACTAAACATTCATACATTTGGAAGCTTTTAAGGTGATCTGTATACTAAGAGTAAACATATACTATGCAAAAATAGAAGGGGATATTTTAGTTTCAGGTAAACCTTCAGGAAAATACACCAATGTCTGGCAAAGAACGTAAGTAATTTATGTGGCAAGAATATTTCTGAAGAAATCAAGCTCCTAAATGTGACAGTCATAAAGCATGTGAACTTAAGTGCGCAGATGACATTTGCTTGTCATGTCACACCTTACTGCACATCATTTGAATGAGAGGAGTCAATGGTGTAGGGAACGTTAGCACTTGGATAATTGACATCTGGCTAATGTCATGTTTTCCGACGAATGGGCTTACATGACTGAAAGTGTGAGTGAGTGAGAATGGTTTTACGCCGCTTTTAGCAATATTCCAGCATTATCACGGCGAGGGACACCAGAAACAGGCTTCACACAATGTACCCATGTCTGGAATTGAACCCAGGTCTTCTGCGTGCAAGCGAACACTTTAATCATTCGGATACCTGACCGCCCCACATGACCAAAAGAATCGAGATGGGAGACGCCTAATGAGCGTTTAATGGACGTTAGTGTCGTACATCATGATCATTTTGGGTGTGGGTCCATAATGGTATGCGGTGGCATCACAAATGCGCTCCATATTGTCCATGGTAGAGTCACAATATTATTTAACTCAATCATTTGGTGTATATTTTCAACAAACTTACACTATCACAGCAGGAAAATTGCCAAATCAGAAAATACACCTCTCCTTTGGTCGTTCATTACTTGCAGAGGAATCCATAAAAGTTTACATAGGTGTTATAAGCAAATATTTCTCCTCATCAAATCTCACCTTGTCATCATCTATCTCCAGCTGCTGTAGCTGGCCAGTGAGGACAGCTGGTTTTGCTGTGTGGTACGCTGCCTGTCAAATAAGAAGACACCAATGTTAGACTGAGGTACTGGAAAAAGACATTCGTTGGGAAAGTATCAAACAATTGTCATAACTGTGGATCAAAACACTGCCTAGGTCAGGAGGTGATCACTGCTGATAGTAAGATACACAATATATCTGAACATGTTTGAGCAATTATATTGTGACGAACATGTCTTGGTTTGACTGTCTCAAGGGCTCTGTATTAACATGGTCCAATCACATATGCAATCACATTACTTCCTAGAATAATTACCTATACACCATATATACAGTCAAACCCTGTTATTCAGAAAACCTTCATTCTGGATGATTACTGTTATTTCAGTATCATCATGGTAATTAATGGGATTTTGTCGAAAGGTACAGATGTAAGACAATAAAACAATGATAAATATCCTGATCCATGCCAGCGAACTTTGGTGGATATTACATTAACTCATTCATTGTGAGATGTGTTTAGCAATAGTCCATTGATGTATGGGCTGTGACGGGTCTAAAATTATAACAAATAACATTTATACAGATATATGAGATACACATGTACAAACTAAACTTTCCTTTTAATGTAGCAAAATTGCAAAATAGCTATTAATTCCAATAATATATGGTTACACTTATATTACTAATATCTTGACTAATATGAAAAAATAATTTTGGAGAAGTTACAAGTTAAAACTTACCTGTTGTAAAATGAATTCAAGTGTTTCTAAAACAAGTTCAAGATCAGGGGCAGACAACTCAAATGTTGACTGGAGTTTTTCCTCTTCCTCTTCACTAAATGTTCTCTCATCCTGGAATCATAAAATGTCAATCAGTTGTCAGGTTTAAATAAGATGAATAATATAGTCATTTAGCTTAATATATATTTCTTACCTGCCAAGTAGTCATGTATGTAGCAACACGACTGGAATCATTAAGATACAAGTGTTCAATGTCTGCCGCCTCTATCCATGTTAACATATGTGTCTAAATAATCTAACAAAAAAATCAACAGTGATACAAATAAAACACATTCATAATTAAGAAAGTATGATGCAAACATACACAGGAGAACATCTTTGTGCAATTATGTGATTCACAACTTTACTCTACTCACTATCCCCAAAAGTTGACTGGACCACTGTTGTTTTTGTATGTATGGAATACCACACATAACTGTTCTGGGATGTATCAAAGGATTCCAATCGGAAGATGAAAATGGATAATAAGGGTGACATTACTGGTGGTCTCCTTTAGGTTATATATAGAGACTCAGCACACACAAACCTTCAAGTGCAGCTTCTGTAAGATGCGGTTTAGGAGCAATGGAAATTTGGAAGAAGCCAAATCATTTATGATCCCTACTGCTTTCTTGATGCTGAAAGAAAGTATAAAAACATCAATAATATAAAACTCAAGTAAAATGAGTGAAATAGATAACAAACTATGGCATAACATATCCTCGATTATCTAGGACATTGCATCCTCATTCTATCATGATAAATAACCTGCAACAAACTTACCACCAAAGCTTTGTTTTGAAAGTGGTGTGATCATCTCCTTATCACATGTTTAGCACAGAATTTCTCTCGCTCATAAGAGCAATTTGACCGTATGGCCGGCCATTTGGTATAGCTGTACCATTGCAATCAGGCTGAAAACATAGCTATGGTAGCGAGTGAGTCCAGGGCACCAATCTCCAAAGCTATTGATAGGCTGTGTCTGTGGCAAGTCAATGTTAATTAATAGGAGTTACAATTATCTTAGTGCCAAGATCGTTTTATGGAATGGAACATAGGATATTATGGAAACAGAATGGAGATTTTTGATACTTGAGGATAGTTATATTAGTGAGTGAGTTGGGTTTAACTCCTCTTTAAACATCCTTAGAGTTATATCACGGCGTGTCAGCTTTATGTGGGAGGAAAGCCCGAAGTGATGCAGGTCTCAGACGTTTACCACTTCGGTGAAATCCACAAGCACGGGTAGGGTGCTGACAAACCTAGAAACATAATCGGGGCGAACCGGGATAGTTATATTATGGATAGCAAACTGACATATATCCATTTTATTCTTTGAATTTCATAACCAGAACTATTTTCTTACAATCGCACATGAATGAAAAGTCATTTGTATGAAAGTGAATTGTTCTGCAAACATATGATATGTAATTTGAATTGTCATCTTTGACGTTTTCACAGATCTGATCACTGTTATGATTTAACAATTTAGTGTTTCAGCTTATGCTGTTGCGGTTGTGACACAAATATACATTCAGTCGTACTACGGCAATGGTCAACTGAACACAATATATTGCAATTTTGGAGACACGCCCCCTTTTGTGTCCTCACCTCGCTGTTGCGGTGAACATCAGCGCCATGTTGAACAGCACGTGATCAAAACAACCAACACGATGCACACAGTTAATAATAATGAAGTAACCAATATTTCTTCAATGTAAAATAAGTTACATGCATCATGAAAACGACAAAGCTTTCATTAGGCTTCAAGTACATATATCATTCAAATAATCAGCCTAAATGTTAGAGGAATGGCATATATTCATGTTGTATAACAGATGTACATCGCGTGTCCAGAGAACATGGCGGCGCCCACAGAGAACAACATTCGATTTTCGTTTATTGCATAAATCTTCACAAATTACAGATGATGACAATCTAAGAGCCACAAACCGTCTTTATTTGTGCAGCTGACATCTCTTTTGATATCATTTTGAAACCTAGAAAGTTTGGGGATAGTGCCGGTGTCAGTTGTAGTCCAAGGTAGGCTGCGTAAGCAAGTTTGGCATTTTTCTCCTGTCACGAATAACTCGAGTTTACTGTGCGTATTTTCATGTTGAGGAGGAGCAAAGCAGCAGTGTTTACCCCCGTTACCTCCTCACACTAATCAAATAGGGCGTGCGACTTGACTCAATAACGATGATATGATATCATATGTTCAGTATTGTCTTGATATAACGGTAACACTATTTTTCAGGGCATTATCATTTGTAGAAGACCGAGGTCTTTCATTAACTGCCCGACAAAGGAGGGCCGTTGAAAAGACCGAGGGCTTCTGCAAATGATAATGCCCTGAAAAATAGCGTTACCGTTATTATAGCTGAAATGGATGGAATTGGTTATCAAACAAAAAGAAACTACAATATCGGTTCTGAAACATTTACTGCAATCAACACAAATGTCACAGACCCACTTTTACAAAAGGTGGAAACATCATAGAACAAACCAGATGATGTCACTATTGAACGTGACATCACCTATCCCTACCCTAGGACGTCACCTAACAATGGGCGTGATAATGGCCCGTCGTCAAGCAATATGAGGGCATATTATCAATTTACAATGGCCTGCTGATTTCTGATAACATGCGGGCGGATTAATGATAATTCTGTTCATTTTAGCTATGATAATAGTTAAAACCTGATTACGTTCCAAGAAAAGTAAAGCAGGAAAGAATTCCTTTCATTCCCCCACCTGTATGTGGGTAATATAAGAAAAAAAGGAACAGATGGAGGAGGGACAAAAGGAACTCTTACTTTAATGCATTTTACTTTGTTACACCTGTATGACCTGGGAAACAATTACGGAAATTCAGTTGTTTATATGACATAGATCAGTATGTCCAGCATATACATGTTTTATGATATACCCAGGATAATCTGAAACCTGTCATTAATTATCACACTGATCACTTTGATCATCTTGATGTAACTTTTTGTTATGTATGAGTAAACCTTTTATTGTTTCAGTAGGTAATATATTAATTACGGGTCAGACAAAATTTGTTTATTGCTCGACCAAATTTGGTTAGGTGCAGGTCTCTATATGTACAAATTGACTTGTCCCCAGCCTGTAGGAGCAGTCAGCCAAAACATATATGGTCCCAGGAGTAAAACAGGAGTAATTATCAGGAGTAAAACAAACTGGGAACCAGTATTTATCATGTTATTGGAATGTAATTTCATCATTTACAATATTTAACATTGCCAAATGCTTAATCAATCAATTAATAAATCACTGATTAGCAGTAACCACAATAAAACATAACTTATGTGTGACTCACGACAGAGTTCATTCTCATCATGCTCCTGAAAAGTTGTTGTACTGAATTCTAAAGGTGTTCCAACTCAACAATGAAGGAAAGAAGAAAATGTATAAGCTTGTGAAAATATGTTAAAGGCAATATTGATTCATATTGAGCAGTTTATCGTGGGGGCTTCAAACAGGTCATAAATGTGAGCATCATGTGCATGTGCAGCTCCTCAGCCCCAGAACAGCCTCAACTATCATGACTATACAATGCATCATTTGAGTTTGGGTATTAAGAAGGGCTTAAGCATTGTCTGACAGTGTGCAATGATGTACTTATATATTAAGACAAAACAAATTTGTCATTTAAGTTTACCATGTATTATTTCTATTTACAGGAATTGAAGGATAAATGGAAGATTAAGCTAATCATTTGATCATCACTCTGTCACCATGCCTTGGGGACAAGTTGTTATTGGGCCTCCAGGGTCGGGCAAAACAACATACTGTACTGGCATGTCCGAATTTCTAACTGGTCTAGGCAGAGAGGTTGCCGTGGTGAATCTAGATCCAGCCAATGACACACTGCCTTATAAATGTGCTGTGGACATCTCTGATCTGATTACACTGAGTGATGTCATGGACAACTTGAAACTCGGACCTAATGGAGGACTGATTTACTGCATGGAATATCTGGAAAAGAATTTAGACTGGTTGAAAGAACAACTTGAGAAGGTCAAGGTCAATTACATATTGTTTGACTTCCCTGGTCAGGTTGAACTGTACACGCATCACAACTCTGTCCGCAATGTGTTGGCAGAGCTACAGAAGTGTGGCTACAACCTAGTGGCTGTGCATCTGGTTGACTCCCACTACTGCAACGATGCAGGCAAGTTTGTGTCGGTGTTGCTCACGTCGCTGTCAACCATGCTGCAGATGGAGTTGCCTCATGTCAATGTGTTGTCAAAGGCAGACTTGATAGAGAGGTATGGGAAGTTGGCATTCAACCTTGACTTCTACACAGAGGTGCTTGATCTCAACTTTCTGCTGGAACATCTGCAGGTGAGGGGTAAGGGAGATAATCACTGGTGGCAGAGATTCCAGTTTGCAGTACACTGTCTGCTCAAATTATTTGTTGTTATTAAATTTCTTGCTCATTGAAGGCGGTCTAGAATTGAATCTTTGATTGGCATTAAGGGAACATGAGACATGATACTTGAAGGATGACAACTGCATTACTACATTTCTGAGGTAGATTACATGCCTGCTTCTCGCCACACAACTGCTGATATTCCGGCGCAGTTTCCAAAACATATTCCCTAAGTGTCATACATGTCAAGGGGTGAGAATGTGCCATGTATCTGTGAAATTCTGCGGAGTTTGTTATGTCAAGTGTCATTTGTGTCATACATGCAATTACAAAATACACACAAATCATATAGTCCCTCAGACAAACTTTTGAAAAACAACGTTCTCATCCCTCCATGTTGTAAGATTATAAGAGCCAAAATTATGATGGACAGTAGTTGCAGTGTGTGGCCTGGTTGATTGTGTGTCATCATGCAGTATACATCGTTGCTCAACCACATTGTTGTGTGGTTCCATTAATTACAAGCCTCTGTGATGAAGCTGAAATATTGGTGACTGGCATAAAACAGCATTCAGTAGGCTCTCTGAAGGTGTAAGAAGTAGCCCTAAAATCATCAACACTGTGAAGTCATCATCCATAGAATTCCATCTCACTGTCATCAACTTGCTAGGTTTTGATTTATTACTGTAAACTACGTTTATAACAAACACGCTTATAACAAACTGACTGATATAACAAACTTATTTTTTAGTCCTGTCCATTTGTTGTATATATGCTGTATATATGCTTATGACCAACGATGGTTATTAGAAACTAAAATTAGTGGTCCCTTTGAGTTCGTTATAACCATAGTTTTCTGTAATTAGAATGAACCATTGATACATATTCATAAACATGGTTTATTAGAAATAATGAAGATTCCAGGGTAGAATAGGTCTTCAGCAACCCATACTTGCCGTAAAAGGTGACTATGCTTTTCGTCTAAGGCAACAAACGGGATCGGGTGGTCAGGCTCGCTGACTTGGTAGATACATTTCATTGATCCCAATTGCCTGGATCGATGCTCATGATGTCAATCACCGGATTGTCTGGTCCAGACTCGATTATTTTACAGACCGCCGTCATATAGCTGGAAAATTGCTGAGTGCGGCGTTAAACAACAAACAAATAAATAAATAAACTTTATCTATTCAGGATGATCCAGTCTTCCAGAAGTACAAGAAGTTGAACGAGGCCCTGATTGGTGTGATCCAGGACTACAGCCTGGTCTCCTTCGTGATGCTCAACATACAGGTACTGTAGCTCACCTTGACATGGCTGCAAGTCTACATTGGAGATGTTGCTACTTTGACAAATAGCCCAGAAATAGAGTGTGATGTGCTGATAGAAACAAACTGAAGATCAGCTTTTAATAGGAAAGCTTGCATTTGGCCATGTGTTGGAATGAGGAGGTAATGTAAAGAGGGAGCTAGCCTTGTCGTGTGCCACTGGGTTGTAACCATGTTAGATAGGCCTGTCCTACTTTTATGCATGAAGACTGACCATTATTGTTTGTCTTCTTGATATCATATCACCTGAAATGATATAATTTATTATAAAATATGTAACCTCATACAAGAAATTCTTACATTTAAACATGTTAAATGTAGTCAAAACAAGATGGATCGTTAGCATGGTCTAGATGAATTCATTTATATTGGATGAGTTCTACCAACCAGACTAAGAACACTGTTAGCAGAAAAGATCAATATATCTTGTGCAGACTGACAATGATGAACCGTTTTCACTTCTTTTATCATGTATTATTATAGTATACTTCTCACAAGAAAATGTGCAACAAAAGTGATTGATAATTTATGAGTTCTGTTCATTATATTGAAGACAAATATTTTTCACTTGCTAACCAATCAAATTGCTGGAAAGTGGACAATTCCATGCGATGCTGTCATCTGAGGTTCCCAACAGCATGAAAATCACATGGGGATCTGGGTTAAAGTTTATTTCCCATACTGGTCGGAAAAGACGACAAAATGGATGGTGTGGTGAGACTTGGTGACATGGTTGATTGCATGTCATTGTACCCTGATCACCGGTTTCTTTGATCCAGAGTTGCTTATTTACAGTCCTCCATTACGTAACTGAAATGTTGCTGAGTGCAGCATTAAACAACAAACAGGTTAACAAATGTTATATTTGGGATAACACTTTCTCAGTAAAGTACAGATTCTAGTACTTTTTTTGGTTGAGTCCCGTCCGGGATTTGAACCTACATTTGCCAGAGTGAGGCACCTAATCGCCAGCACACAAAGTCAGCGATCTAACCCACTCAGCCACCGAGGCTTCCACAAAATGAAAGTCCGACAACTGGTAGTCTAGATCATGTACTTTGAGTACCCCTCTGACAAGTGTAAATTGGCACGGCTCCCATGCCCGAAAGCTATGAATACACAATGCCATTTAGAAAGTGGTCAAATGTAACAAATGTTATAAATGGGATAACACTTTCTCAGTAAAGTACAGATTCTAGTACTTTTTTTGGTTGAGTCCCGTTCGGGATTCGAACCCACACTTGCCAAAGTGAGGCACCTAATCGCCAGCACACAAAGTCAGCGAACTAACCCACTCAGCCACCGAGGCTTCCACAAAATGAAAGTCCGACAACTGGTAGTCTAGATCATGTACTTTGAGTACCCCTCTGACAAGTGTAAATTGGCACGGCTCCCATGGGCGAAAGCTATGTGTATTCATAACAAACAGATTGTAGAAGTATGAACTATCTCAGTATCAATGCCCCTCTGAAAGGTCGGGTGGTATGTATTGAAGTATGTCTCTATGTGACCAGGACAAGGAGAGTGTGCTGCGCGTGATGAAGTCTGTGGACAAGGCTAATGGCTACGTGTTCGGGGACACGGAGGAGAGGAACATCCAGTCTCTGCTCTCCTGTGCTGTAGGGGCGGAGTTTGAATACGACAAGATCAAAGATGTCAGGGAGAAGTACATGGATGTTGACGCCAAGACAGAGGATCAAGACGACTCTTCATGACAATGGGATTGATTGGTTATTTCGGGGTTCAAGTGCTGTCAAGTCTGTTTGTTACACCCATGAACTGGATTGTGTATGTCATTGTACATTATGGGTAGAATAGGTCTTTAGCAACACATGCTTGCCGTAAATGGCGACTATAATTGTCGTAAGAAACGATTTACAGGATCAGGTAGTCAGACTCGCTGACTTGGTTGATGCATGTCATTGTATCCCGTGGATTGATGCTCATGATGTCAATCACTGGATTGTCTGGTCCAGACTCGATTATTTACAGACTGCTGTTATATAGCTGGAATAATGCTGAATGCGGCGTTAAACAACAAACAAACCAAACCAAAAACATGTGGTGCAGAGGTGGACACAAGAATTCTTGAAATTGAGAATTCTTAACTTCGGTTTGAGTCAAATCAGACAGTCAGACAAGGATCATGAGAATACTGATAACTTATTATCTCAGTAATACAAAATAGTGTTTGGAGGGTTCATGTTGAAGTCAATATGTCATACTCAATAGCATTGTATTGTTGATCATACGTTGATAAGCAAAAATGTCAAATCATTTAAATTGTAAAACAATTGATGCCTTCATTTATAAAATGATAATTAAGTGTGTGTGGCCTCCCTATTGATCAAAATCTATAATATTTATGTTGCTGTTGTCTCATATTGATGCCACTGTAAACTTATTTCAAATGACTGCCAGTGACACTGAGAGCAAATGAAAAGATGGATGCTTCTGTAAGTACTAAGAATTCTTGTGTTTGTTGTCATTGTTTGAGAGACATGACAGGAACGGATACGGACACAACACTTACTGGTAGTTTTAATATTGGGTTGAAAGTGGCCCAGTCGTCTTACACTTAGCTCTGCAGAGTTGTGTCCCTTAGACCCTGCTGGTTATGGATAAAAATTATTCAAGTTATGATTTCTATCTGTTACCACTCATGGCTTCCAAGAAAGTGGTGAACATTTTCAGCCTGTTTTCCTGCTGTCATGTGCACCCACTTCTGGGACACCTGGTTTCACCATTGAATGTAAGCTCTGAATTGTGAGGGTATATCTCTTGGAATGTGCTTCCCTCATAGTTCCGAATCTTTCATGTGGCTCAGAGGCAAGCATGAGTACCCCGTAAAACTCTGGGTATGTACTTATGGAAACAGATAGACATGAATTCAGTTGTACATTAATGGTCATGATTATATGGATGATTACCTCTGAAGGGTTCGTTGTCGGCACAGGTACAACAGACATGTATCCCAGGTACGTTTCTGTATACAGAAATGTACCCTAGCCAAATTCAGAATACAGAAGGGTACCCTGGCCATTCCGCCACAGGACGCATTGCACAAAGTGCCTAACCGGTTCCTTGAATGCTTACATATATGACAGACACGTCCTGGATGCAAAACTGGGGTAAAATTAAACATGGCAGTACATATTGTATATTTTTCTCTCGGTAATTCCTTAGCATTCCATGATGCACAGTATTATCCAGCATGCACTCATTATCAGGCAAACCAGAACTACAACATGAACTTGTTTCGGTGTCGGGTTGAGAAATATGGACTCCTCCACCATTTAGGATACCAGGTACCTTTCAGCATTCTGATTTTGTCTCGGGTACATATCTGTTTACAAAAACGTACATATCTGTAGTACATATCTATAGTACGAGTACGGCTTGTATCTGTATTACGGCTCGTACCTGTGCCGACAACGACCTCTTCAGTCATTAACATGGTGACTTGAGAATGGGAAAGTGTGTTAATAAAAATGATTGTGACCCCTGTAGAACCAAACAGCTTACCCTGGCATACTCTTGATGAGGGTCCTGATGGAAGCCCTGAGGGTCTGAGTCTTAAGCCATTCTTCTTGCAGACACGGGTCTATTCCACAAAGTGATAGAAGCTAAGGTGATCATAACTCCCATGCTTTATCACAGACACAACTATCGTAGCACTACGATTGAACTGTGGAACAGGCCCCTGACTGGATGGTCCTGTTTATGAGGCACTACATGTATTCTTGTTTGAGATCTTATATTTTTATACAAACTCATCGTATATGTAGTAAATATTTCAAGATGCTACAATTTGTTTCTGTTTTATTTGATCAAGTAACAACAAAGAAAGTGTGACAACAAGCAACACACAGTTAAAAAACACCAATTTGGTAACCATGGTAACAAGTTGCACTATTTACAACTTTTGGGATTCTTTATATTACAAATATATAGGCATTCTGTACAATAAATACATAAAAATGTACAAGAATATAAATTGAGGTATTACCATGGTAACACAAGAAGAGCTTTGACACAACCTCAGACTTTTTATGACCAACAAAGCAATCTACATGGCAAAATACATTAATTAAAAAAATATCTAACTACAAATATCACACATACATACACAATAGATTAGAAATGAAGAGCTTCTTTCTGAACCAAACCATAAATAGCTAAATCTTTGTAAGGATTGAAGGCACAGTGCACAGGGAAAATTCACTTGATTGTTGTGTAGTACTGTTCTCACTAGTTTAAACTGAGCAGGGAAGGTTATAACATTGACCATCCTGGTGTTTTCCATCTTCCCGAGGCAAGAGTGGAAACTGGACTTTTATAGTCAGTTAACTCACTTGCCTGGGAAGATGGGTGTTTTCATGTCACAGTCAACATGGAAACGGGGCAGTTGGGTAGCCTGGTGGTTTAAGCTTTCGCTTGACACGCTGAAGTCCCGGGTTCGATTCCCGACCTGGGTACAATGTGTGAAGCCCATTTCTGGTGTCCCCCACCGTGATATTGCTGGGATATTGCTAAAAGCGGTGTAAAAGCATACTCACTCACTCAACATGGAAACAGAGAACTTCAAGGAACAAGTGAAACATTTGTAATGACCTAGGGATTTATCTAGACCTGCTCCAAGGCCGGTATTTTGCCCAAACTGTGCAGCAGATGTCAGTAAAATTTACCTAATTGGAATAAAAATGTCCCAATTCATGCTGTATAGTGATAACTAATGTTAAGGCTTTGTGGAAGTGACTTGTATTTCACTGACCAGTTGGAGCAATAGAACGATTTCTTCCAAGTTACCAAGTTACTAAGTTTGGAACCCTGGAAAAATCCATGCGTGAACAAAATGTGACAAATACTGGGTTGAAGGCTTGGATTTTTAACTCTAGAGAATGCAGGCA
Source organism: Haliotis cracherodii (assembly GCF_022045235.1). Lineage (NCBI taxonomy): Eukaryota > Metazoa > Mollusca > Gastropoda > Lepetellida > Haliotidae > Haliotis > Haliotis cracherodii. The sequence goes on from NW_027266264.1 coordinate 67,001,673, forward strand.
GCTGTCTTCTGTTTTTAAGGATATCTCTGTCAGCTCATTCCTGATGGATCAGTAGATGTTACAGGGAATACAAAATCGCCTGTAAAGCTCAGGGATAGCACATATTCCCATCATTTGTATTTTAAGATTCTGTCCTTTTGTCACGCACAGGATTTGAGTAAGTGAGTGAATTAAATTATGATGTATCAGCATTTTTCAAGGTAGTTTATTTGAAGAAATGACCATAATGACGGGAAGAATTCTAGCTGATGAAATGCAGAAAAACAAGAACAATATTATTCAAGGGAATATGTTTGAAGACATTACGAGAGATGCGTACTACAATTAAACGTGCCCTAAAGGAAAAAGAAAGTATATTATAATAAAATGTCATTTTTGGGAATATGTATTAAAATATTACTGTATCAGGTCATAGGAATAATTCCTAACAATTTCAGTGATTATGTATATATATATATATATTCCCTGAGTGAATCAGGCATTGAACATAATCCCTGAAATAGTTCACATATTCCCTGTTTAAATACTTTCCTGTAACATATACACAACACAAAAGATGTCACATGACTACAGTTACGCGTCATGCCACAGCAGTTACGAACACCTGATGCCATGTCATGACAGATTAACATTAGTCAGATGAAATAAGCAGGCGTTGTGTAACTTCATTTGAGTAGTGTATACACACAGCTCTACATGTGACTTTTTTTTATAACAACTTCCTTTATTCTTTGTAACAACGTTTCAGAGCTTCAACTTGTTCCTTCATCATTCATTAGGGGACACGGGTGGCCCAGTTGTCTAAGGTGCGCGATTCGCTGTGCAGAGTTGCGTCCCTTGGGCATGCCAGAAACCTATGATTGTGGGTTCGATTTCGGTTCGCCCCGATTATGTTTCTAGGTTTGTCAGTACCATACCCGTGCTCGCGGGTTTCACCGAAGTGGTAAACGTCTGAGACCTGCATCACTTTTGGCTTTCCTCCCACATTAAGCTAACACGCCGTGATGTAACTGGGATACTGTTAAAAGCGGCGTTAAATCCAACTCACTCACTCACTCACTCACTCATTATTCATTCACCGAATGAAGGTGCAAGTTGAAGCTCTGAAATGTTACAAAGAATAAAAGAAGTTGTTATCCATAATAAAGTGTCATGTTCTCCCTTCTTCTAAACGCCTATCAAAGACTACATACACGTCAACCACAACACAGGCACTTGAGTGCCCGACGGACCTCTCTACAGCACAGCCAACAGACTGGGACAAGGAAGGACTTGGCAAGGACAAGCCACATTGTCAGCTGGCTCACCATGTGCAGCTGGACACACTTCTGATGGGTAGGACACGGGTAGGAGATGGTAGCAAACTCCAGGACGAAGTATGGCGTGTACAAGGCGATAGTGATGAAGATTGCCGAAATGGCGTCAAGAGGCACCTGGATGTGCTCACCATAGAACAGCAGATTTCGGGACAGGTATCCAGGAAGATGGACATACACCATCATGATGGTTGATGCTAAGATGCATAATAACTGTGGGAAGTAACTGAAAATCACGTACAGGTGGGCCGATGTTTCATCACTCACAACCCTTGTACATGTAAGCACAGATGATGAGTTACGGGGGAAAGTGGCTCCAAAGTACAATGGCACAAGTGTTATTATGGAAAGTAGCCAGATAACGAAACCAAGAACCATTGGCATGATGACCTCGGCTTTGTTAGGAGCGTAGAGATGGTGTGAAGTGATTCTGTGGATGTAGAAGACGTTGATTAGGAAGAGGCCGAGACACGTGACTGACGGGACTAGGGACGTCCGGAACAGCGTCAAGGTGTTGAAGGTATGGCAGGAGAAGATCCAGTCATGTCTGAAGGTGACGTCCAGAAGAAGTGGACACACCAGAAGCCCCATGAGGAGGTCTCCAACAGCAACATTTAGGATGAGAAGGTGTTTGGTAGACTGCCTGAGGACCGGGGAGATGGTGATGAGGAGTATCAACAGCACGTTGAAGACAATTATGAGGATGGTGAACAACATGAGGAGTCCTTGACCTCCATACTTCTCTGTGCCCCCCAACAGCATCTGAAACGACAGTATTAATTTAAGACCAGGCTCTTTTGGTTTAGAAAACTTGGATTATGACCTGCTGATTCCCCCCAAAATGAAATGTGTAAATATAAAACAGTGACACACACACACACACACACACACACACACACACACACACACACACACACACACACACACACACACACACCGGCACTTGCGATAAAGCGTATAAAACAAAGACAGTTCGGCTCAGAGTTGGCCCTGTGTCTTAGTAGGGTATATGTGTAGCGTGGTATCTTCGTTGGCTAGCACTATAGCACAAGCAGCCACACATGCACGTCAGTATATTAGTGCAATAATCTTTAACGCAACGTTAAACCCCCACTTCGCACATGGGCGCGGACAAGAACTAACATGTTAGAAAGTGCTTAATGCGCCAAATCAACAGTCCCCATTATGTTTTACCTTTCTTGTCTTATACATCAGAGTGAAGTACAAGTATTCTGTGCAATGACAATGTTTGCATTTTATTACCCGTACCCAGCCAGCCCTCTCGCCGTCCTAATTCCAAGTCGGTAATTGTGAGCACATTTATGCTTCTACCGCTTGTATTACAATGGGCGACAGTTCCCACAAACACGCCAGAGTTTGCCAACTGTAGCAGTCAGTGCCAGGAATTCTGGAGCATTCCACATCCACTGTATGGGGTTGACGACCCGCGTTGACGCTGATGGATGTTAGAGTATGTTACATCGCCGGGTCCCTGCGTGATTCGTGTTTTGCTTTCTGTGTTCTGGACAAATGGTTGGTACCAAAGGATTACTTCAAAGTGTGTTTGTGTGGAGGTACCTTTGAAGAATGTCGAGCCCAGGAACATGTTGTAGATTACACGAGACATCCAGGAAGACCGAGGGCACGTGCACCGACATAAGATGTATATCTTTTATGAAAAGCGATTCACCTTCTGTCGAAAAACGTATTCCATGTGTGAAATTCCGAGTCATTCTAACGTGCATATATTTGGAAATTTACGAACATACAGTGTCTCAACTTACAGATACCATTACGACTTACGGGAATGACTAGAAATTCTTTGATTCTTTCCAGCGCTTTATCGCTTATATTTTCATGTTTCTTGGTTTTAATTTCATATTTTCTGTTTTTATTAACTTTAATGAAACGTATATGTAGATGAGGAACATGTTTAACCTGTAAACACCTCACAGTATCGGTCAGAGTGTGTATGGCGGATTCAGAGGGGGGTGCCGGGTGGGGGTGGGGGTTGGGAGTGGGGGGAATGTGTGTGTGTGTGTGGGGGGGGGGGGGGGGGGGGGGGGGGCGGTTATGTTATAGGCAGTTTAATTATCTTAGAGCGGATTTTCATATTTTTAACCTACCCTTTTAAAATGCTGGATCCGCCCTTGGTGTGTAGGCGGATTCTGGTGCAGACCCCCAGAGTGACATGTGGTCTCTGGTTTATGATGTTGGCACCAGAACCCTGTCCGTGGGTTCACCCCGCAGACGTACACGTAGCTTACGTCACTTGGGGTATTCCTCGAGCGAAAACAACTGAGAAGGACAAGGCTCGGGTCATTCCACAGTCCAAGTGGCACTAAAGTCGTTCAAAAACTGTGTCTGTCACATGAATTTTTATCATGACAAAAAATCCCACCATACAACCCTCCCTTCAAAGCGGCTTTAATCTCACTCACTCACTCACTCATCTACACTACTCATGGAATTGACGAACTCGGCCTTTCGTTTGTTCCACATCCCTACCATATATGACCTTTCCATTGACCGAATTGGCCTAAAAGTCCAGTTTAAAGATCTACATCCGGGCTGAAAGATTATTAAATTAACATGTATCAGCATTCTACAGCTTTTAGAGGTTCCATCTTCTTTCTATTTGTCATATAACCGTTATCAAGAACCTTGACATTAGTGTGTTTCTAGTGAATTGGTTTAATAGCGCTTTGAACACGCAATGTTTAGATATAATCACGGCGTGTCAGTTTGATGATTGCGCATAAGGTTAACCCACGAATATGGCAAATTCGGTGTGACGACAGTCCTAGATTTACACAAAGGGATTTGAACCCAGACGGATGCACAATCAATTATGGTGTTTAGAAATACGATTGAGCCGCCGTGCCCCGATGCAAACAGTGTGGTTCAGTAGGAAGTGACTAAACTAATCATGTCGGTCATTGTCGTCTGCTCGAGATACACGCACGTGCATATATACACTGCCAAGTAGATCTTGGAAGGATTTCCCGTCCAGTCAAAAAACCTGTCGATAGTGCTGCCATAGACAGTGAAAACACTAGATGTGTTTTTGAATATTCCGTAGACACTTCCGTAGCGACTGTCAGAAAGCAGGTGATCTGTCAGTCTCAGACGTGTTTAATTAGGGGTCTAGTCGTGCAAATGGCAAGCGTTTTTCAGTGGTTTCTGGCGACGTTGATAGGTTCAGAAGCCCCGAATAAGGATACTTTCTTTGTAGTTACGGCTGTGACATTTCTGCGATCACATTATTTTGATAAACCATATTTGTCACTCAGTACGTATTACCAATAGTTTGGTACCTCTGAATCTCGGGGGGGGGGGGGGGGGGGGGGGTCACAGAGCGGATTAAACCATCAGAACCCCATCTGGAAATACAGACTACACTGAGGACATGGCGGTTACAATGTGTGACTTGACTGAGTGTGCCCCGACGGCGGGATTCAGTGCTCAACCACTGGCCTAGACTCGACAAGTGACTACTTATGGTGTTGCCAACTGAGGGGTAAAACAACATTACCTCACTCACTCTAAACATTTAGTTCAAAACAAACTATGCATGTTACATGTGTATTGCTTAACGTCGCTCCCGCAACATTCCATCTATTTGATGGTAATCTGTAATAATTGAGTCTGGACAAGACAATCCAGTGATTGACATTGTGAGCATCTATCTACACAGTTGGGGTATGTCACATGCGTATAGAAGACCAATTACACTTACCTGTTTCCCTTCAACAGCCGTCATATAGCTGGAATATTGCTGAGTGCGGCGTTAAACAACAAACAAACCCTTCAATATACAATCAGTTCGGAGCGTGTTAGAGAACAACAAATGCGATGTACAATGTGGCTCACTGTTGGTACTGTTTCCCTGGTCTCTGCTAAGGTTTGTTTAAAAAACGAGTATGTACTTTACATCCATATTTTATATGTACAATGTAATTGTCCCCCTTGAAAACCGGGGTTAGAATTGGTCTTTAACAACCCATGCTTGTCCTAAGAGGCGACTAACGGGTACCGAATGGTCAACCTCGCTGACTTTGTTGATGCATTTCACCGTATCACAAATACGTAGATCGATGATCATGATGTCAATCACTGGATTGTCTTATCCAGACTCAGTTATCGGGTGGTCAGGCTTGCTGACTTGCTTGATGCATGTCATCGTATCCCAATTGCGTGGAACGATGCTCAATCATTGGATTGTCTCGTCCAGACTCGATTATTTACAGACCGCCGTAATATAGCTGGAATATTGCTGAGTGCGGCGTTAAGCAACAACCAGACAATGTAAATGTTTATGTATATATGCATCAACGTGCCAAGATGTACGTTCTATTTGTATACCCTGTCCCAAGATGATTTTCTGTACAATGAATTTTCTGTTTCCAGACATGGATGACCCAGCGTACAATTGTACAGTACAAATAGAGTCCACCTACCTGTTGGTATTGAGGCCCCGCTGGGTAAGATACAAACATCGCGAGGTGATCTCGAGACAACATGTCGGTACTTCTGTACAGACGTCAAGCAAAGAGAATCTGACTTGAGTAAGCGATGGTCTTGTGCCACGACACCAGCCGACTGTCAGTGCGGGGACAAAGTAGTTCTGTAGACAGCAATGTGGCAGCCAGCCGACTGCAGTGCAATACTATCGTAAATATACCTGGGAGTAGTTTCCTTTCTTTGTTTGTTGTTACATGGGACACGCAATGATACATATACTGATGCAAAAAATAAAGGTACACATACGAATATTGCAAAAAAGGTTTACAGCGTCGTTTAATACACACAATTATTTTTGCTTGTTTATTTGTTGATTAACGCGCACTCAGCAATATTCAAGCTGTATGACGGTGGTCTGTAAATAATCGAGTCTGGACGAGACAATCCAGTGATTGAGCATCGTTCCACGCAACTGGGATTCGATGACATGCATCAACCAAGTCAGCGTGCCTGACCACCCGATCCCGTTAGTCACCTTTTACGGCAAGCATGGGTTGCTAAAGACCTATTCCAACCCGGATCTTCACTGGCCACATTTTTTATGTAACAGGGTGGTTGGGTAGTCTAGTGGTAAAAGCGTTTGCTCAGCATTCCACCCGGGTTAATTCCCCAAATGGGTACATTATGTAAAGACCATGCACTCTTCAAATGCTCCGCTTTGTAAAGCTGGGATATTGCTTCAGAGAGGCGTCAGAACGACATAAACTCACCATCTTCCCGAGGCAAGGGAGTTGACTGAACTAGGCTGGAATTACGGAAATATACTTTGGTTCGACTAAAGAGTCTGTGCATATTGCAAAGTCCAATCAAAATAGCGCAACGAAATAGACATCGGGTTCATAAACAACATGGCGACTGCCGTGCAGATTTCCGTCGATTGCAGGATTTGTAAAACATGATTACCGTCAAATGGGCGTTGACAGATAATTAATCAGGGTGCTCAAGTGACTTGATGCACTACAATGAAGATCTTGATTTATCAATCAGATTGTCTTGACTGGGCACCGCCAATTTGTTTGTAGCAAATGCCAGTGATATGAGAGGTGGAATCTAATTGGTCAAAAGGAGGGGAATAGAAGGGACATAATTCATAATTGCCACTTGTGGCGCTACGATAGAGACGAAATTCCAGCCTAGTTCGGCAAGGGTGGAAACTTGTACAGTCAGTTAAGTCCCTTGTCTCGGAAAGATAAAACTCACTCACTCACTCATCTTTTCGGTACATAGTATGGGGTGCCGAACATCATGCTTTTGTGTTTGCTTATTTTTGTCCATCAGAATACATTATTCGGATATGGACTTCAGGTGTTGTACCACACAGTAACTAAAATCAAGGTCATTGGTCAATTGCGCAAACAAGAGAATAACATTTATATTTTCGGTATATTTGTTTAATATGCATGGTTAATGTGTCAAAATAACACGACAATATTGTTTTCCTTCACAAGGTAGGTAATATTAGACCGTCAGTTTCATTATTTCGTCCAAGCAATATTTCAGTTCCGCAGACACCATGGTAGCACTAACACTCTTGTAACGCCCATACCTTTACACAATACCACTACCACTCTCTCAATACAGGTGCCCATAGGTGTACATCTCTACGTGGTGGGACGTCACCCTCAATACTACGACCACCCGGACGAGTTCCGACCGGAACGCTCTCTCAGAGAGGAAGGCAAGACCAGGATCCACCCGTTAGCCTGGCTGCCGTTCGGATTCGGACCTCGGGTGTGTCTAGGTGGATACTGATACTTGCAGGTATAGTAAGGTTGTCATACTGATGGAAAATACGGGAACATGTTTAAAGGAAATCATGTTTGACGCCATTATGTTCCGTCCAGATGACTGAAGATTGTTTCATATGTTTAGATACACCAGACACCTTTGGGATCTCCAGTTATATCTGCTTGTGGTAGGAGGTGATCCGGTTGTCATACACATCGAATAGGTTGATTACGTGTCACACGCTGCTCATAATATTGGTCACTGGTTTGTCTGACCCAGGTTCAGTTCTTAACAGGCGGGCGCAAAATAACTGGAAGTTTAGCGACGTTAAATAAAATAAAAACAACTTTAAATTTATAAGTTTGTGTATGGTATTTGGAAAGTCTCATGTATGTTTTAAGGACACCTACTATGTATGTTAAGTTGGTTGGGTTATTTTGTTTTACGCCGCACTTAGCAATATTCCAGCTATATGGCGGCAGTCTGTAAATAATCAAGTCTGGACCAGACAATCCAGTGATTGATCATGAGCATCGATCCACGCAATTGGGATCGATGACAACCAACTCCGCGAGCCTGACCAAAAAATCCCGCTAGTCGCCTCTTACGACAAGCATGGGTTGCTGAAAAGCTATTCTACCCGGGATCTCCACGGGTCCTATGTATGTTAAGTCACCTTTTACAACAACACCTACGATTTATGTAATGTCTCTTTTACACCGACATCTACGATAAATGCTTAATCTCCTGCCACACTGACATCTACAATGTATGTAAAGTCTTCTGTCACACTGACATCTACAATGTATGTAAAGTTTGTTTGTCACACTGACATCTACAATGTATGTAAAGTCTTCTGTCAAACTGACATCTACAATGTATGTAAAGTCTTCTATCACACTGATATTTACAATGTATGTAAAGTTTGTTTGTCACACTGACATCTACAATGTATGTAGTCTTCTGTCACACTGACATCTACAATGTATGTAAAGTCTTCTGTCACACTGACATCTACAATGTATGTAAAGTTTGTTTGTCACACTGACATCTACAATGTATGTAAAGTCTTCTGTCAAACTGACATCTACAATGTATGTAAAGTCTTCTATCACACTGATATTTACAATGTATGTAAAGTTTGTTTGTCACACTGACATCTACAATGTATGTAGTCTTCTGTCAAACTGACATCTACAATGTATGTAAAGTCTTCTATCACACTGATATTTACAATGTATGTAAAGTTTGTTTGTCACACTGACATCTACAATGTATGTAGTCTTCTGTCACACTGACATCTACAATGTATGTAAAGTCTTGTCACACTGACATCTACAATGTATGTAAAGTTTGTTTGTCACACTGACATCTACAATGTATGTAAAGTCTTCTGTCACACTGACATCTACAATGTATGTAAAGTCTTCTGTCACACTGACATCTACAATGTATGTAAAGTTTGTTTGTCACACTGATATCTACAATGTATGTAAAGTCTTCTGTCACACTGACATTACAATGTATGTAAAGTCTTCTGTCACACTGACATTACAGTGTATGTAAAGTCTTCTGTTTGTTTGTCACACTGACATCTACGATGTATGTTTGTTTAGGGCGACGTGTTGCGGAGCTTGAAATGCAGCTGCTCATATCACAGGTAAGAAACATTGATTAAAAAATTTACCAGCGGTAAAAGTTGATATATTGTACACAAACTTTGATGTTTGCTCACTTTTTAATAATTCCACATTTGTTAAGTTGTGAATCACTCTATAGCTCTATAACACTGCATAGTACTAAATATGTACTATGATTTCTTAATTGTATTAATTATGTGTTATCGTTATGAAGCGGCCCCTTGCCTCCAGCTCTTTTAAAATAAACATTTTTGTAACTACCTATTTTATTCATTTTACAAGTCTAAAATTCAAAAGGAATAGATTTTCGTAGATACGAAATTGGGGATGATATAGATGACTGCATCGAGATATCTTTGCGGCCCAAGTTCCAGTGAAGGTCTCCCCTTCAATGTAATGTGAGTCCTCCAAGTCAGGTGTATATGTCAGGACATCACTGTCATGCTTGTTCCTATCTTCTGTGTACAGCTTGTTCGAAAGTTCCACACTGAACCAGTATCAGACAAACCAATGGAGTTGAAGACGAATCTGTTGCTGATGCTTGCAGAACCAGTTGAAATACGCCTTCTAGACAGAACCTAGTCTGAAACTACACGCCACATACACTTGCCGTTTGTAAGTCATGGGTACAATGTGATTTCCCACATGAATATTATGTCCAACGTCCGCTGCTGGTGTGATATTACTGGGATATTGCTAATGGCGGCGTAAACGCAACTCAACTAGGTTAAACATGGGGATCGTGAATTGTTATGTTTCACACATGGGGGTCCTTTGTTAGCCTGGTGTATTTTGAAGCTTTGACTCTACACGTTGAAGACTAGGGTTTGATTCCCAAAATGAGTACAATGCTAGAAATACACACTTTAACTGACCCCTAAAACCGTCGACAGTGTACAATTCATGCTCATTCAATGGTGACCGCCTCCGTGGTCTAGTGGTAGAGCGTCTGCCCGGAGAGCGGAAGGTTCCCGTTCCCGACCGCGTCATTCCCAAAGGCGTTAAAAGATGGGGCTTTTGTAACCCTAACTGGCGCTCGGCATTTAGGCGCTTAAACAAGGACTGGTCGGCTCGGAGTCAGTATACTGTGTCTGAGTGGGGTATTCATCTTACACTGCGGCATGGTATCTCAGTGGGCTAGCACTATAACATCGGCATTAGTCCGGGCTAGTACAAGAAGCAACACACGTGTGTGCATGTCGCTATATAAGTGCAATAATTTCGAAAGCGGCGTTAAACCACATTCCACATCAGGACATTACGTGGTATTTCTGCAGTGCAGCCATTGCCACTCACTCACTCACTCATTTATATACACTTCAGAACAATGCAGTTGAACACGAGTGAGCAGAAATATATCCTATTTTGAAACCAATATATTGCACAGATAGAACAGAACATGGCATGTGTTCCCAATGCGTTTGTCATATTTAACATGTCGTTTACTTACATTTTGTACTTTGAATAAATTATTGGCAATTATTTACTTCAGCAAAGAATCTACTGCCAGCTCTAATATATACTACAACTCTCACTCACATGTGAGTGAGTGAGTGAGTGAGTGAGTTGGGTTTAACGCCGCTTTGAACAGTATTCCAGTTATATCACGGCGTGTCAGTTTGATGTGGGAGGAAAACCCCAATTGATGCAGGTCTCAGATGTCTGCCACTTTGGTGAAACCCACAAGCATGGTTATGGTGCTGGCAAACCTAGAAACATAATCGGGGCGAACCAGCATTCGAACCCACGATCATAGGTTTCTGGTGTGTAAGGGACGCAACTCTGCATAACGAGTTGCGGCGCCGTAGATGAGCAGCATAAAGATAAGATTTATTATATAATGCCTGAACCAATCAGCCGTTGCACAATGGGGCGGTTGACAGTTGGTATCAAACTTCAGTTCAGTTACATGCTTGTCGTAAGAGGCGGCTAACGGGATCGGGTGGTCATGCTCGCTGACTTGGTTGATGCAAGTCCTCGTATCCCAGTTTCGTGGATCGATGCTCATGATGTCAATCACTGGATTGTCTTGTCCAGACTCGATGATTTTCAGACCGCCGTCATGTAGCTGGAAAGTTGCTGTGTGAGGTTCACTCACTAACCCGTCATGTATATACACATGGAAAAGGGGTAAGCACACACAGACACACATGCACACACAGAGAACACATATACACACACAGATAATTTACATACACACAAACGTCTTTTTCATATATCCTGAAATACCATGTATGTTTGGGAAATATCTTCATATGGCCTTGACCTCACTTTCATAAGTACCTAAGATACCTCAGATACCTGGTGAAGGGTTAGGACAAGTCAGAGAGTAGGTTACAATACTGTGTATTGTCATATCATGCAAACATGCTGATTTAATATAGGGTTATCAAATAACAGTAGCCACGAAACAATTACAACACATGTAAAAGATACTGGTGACTGTATTTCAATATGAAATATAGCCTGGGGGTTAAAGCGTTCGCTCGTCACGCCGAAGACCCGGGTTCGATTCCCGACATGGGTACAATGTCTGAAGCCCATTTCTGGTGACCCCGCCGTGATATTGCTTGAATATTGCTAAAAGCGGTGTAAAACCATACTCACTAACTCCCACTCAATATGAAATACTTTGAAACAAAACATTTCAGTTCTTAAAAAATATAATACAGCATACGAATATTTAAATCTCATTTTATATCTGAAATATACAGAAAGTGGTGCTTACTTTAATTCATGTTTCTCTTCATGGTTCTCAAAAGAATTAGAGACTTTTCTTATTTGAAACCATATAAGGCATCTTGATCACCTCAAATTATTTTGTCCATTTACACAGTCACAGCAGTCTTTATGTGTAGGTAAAGTCCTCTGACTCGACACCCGTGGACACAGATAAGCTATCAAGGACATCGTGACTCAGCCAGTTACCCGTGTAATATCTAGGCCTGTCGGAGCGCAAGTCACCTCACACTCAATACATACTCGTTTCATGTATACAATTTGAGTCAAAATCGTTTCATAATTTGTTAATCTAACGATTAATTACAGATTCTGTCATGTCAAACAAATCTCCGTAAATCAAAGCCCTCATGCGAACATCATCCAATATATACAGGTAAACTCCGCCACGGGCTATATACTCACAAGCGGCTATAATCTATTTATAATCGGCATTCACCTTGAATGGTTTACCCAAGCAGGCAACCATACGTCCGCTCTTTCTCGACGCCCTGTGAATATACTGGTCTGGATCCACAGGGCCACGTATAGCCATACTATACTGACTGTATTGATTACATTTTTTTAATATAATCAGTACAGTCAGTATAGTATGGCTATACGTGGCCCTGTGTCTGGATCATACAGAAGCGAGGGTGTTCCCTAGCCATACATTTATGGACAAAGGTACTCACTGCCACAAATAGTTTCTGATAACCCCACGACACGCTTGTAAACCACGTGACCTTCTGTTGTGACAATGGCCGAACAGTGTACATAGGCATTGCGAAACTGGGTCATAGTACGTGTGACACAGCTAGTTGATTCGTTAAGCTAACCTGTTGAAAGTGAACTGACAAAGAAAAACGGTAGAACATTTCCCATCTCACAGCCCAGGATGTCACTGTGTGCTTGGACAGCTAGAGCACGCGGCGGAGAGTTTCGTACAGCCCTGCTGGCGTTTAGGCGTTACAAGGCCACTGCTGCGTCTATCCAGCCTAAAGATGGCGGCGTTAAACCTTTCTCAGCTCTTCCGGGACCAAGAGGTTTGCCCATAATCGGGACGCTGTTCCACTCTATGAGAAATGCATCACGACTGCATGAATCCATCCAAGAACGTCATGAGACTTATGGACCAATCTTTCGCGAGAAACTAGGGATCCTAGATGCTGTGTTCTTGACGGATGTGGACGCCGTGGAATCGCTACTGAGGCAGGATGGGAAATATCCATCCCGTATGCAGGTCGACATTTGGCACGAGTACAGGAACAATTCGGGTCTAAGAAAGGGACTTTTGTTGAAGTATATAAAATTTTAGACTTTTGTATGTGCGGATCTGTCTATAGGTTAAGTGAATGAGTGAACTTGGCTTTACGCCGCTCTTAGCAATATTCCAGCAATATCACGGCGGGGGACACCAGAAATAGGCTTCTCGCATTGTACCCATTTTGGGAATCGAACTCGGGCCTTCGGCGTGACGAGCGAACGCATTATCCACTCGGCGTAATCTAATCCCACCATCCAGTTTCATTCAAAATTGAAATTTGTTGTTTTGGAAATTTAGAGTTAATAATTGAGTTGGTTTTAATGCCGATTGTAACAGAATTTCAGTTATATCAAGACGAGTCAGCTTTATGCTTTGGGAAAGCTAAACAATGTGCAGTGCATGCCTGAGAAGGCTACGACTTTAGTGAAACCCTAGACGCTAAACACGAGCACGGGCATGGTGATGTAACGTCCAGAAATATGATGAAGGCAAATCTTGAATTCGAACCCACAATCACAGGATTCTGACAAGAATAAGGGACGCAACTATGCACAGCATATTTGCAACGACAATGGCAACTAAGCTCCTTAAAGTCAGAGTTGTAATGTGTACATATTAGTGATTCATACTATGTTCCTGCAACTACACGTATACTGTAGGGTCAGCACTTGTTACATATACATCCCTCTATTCAGCGAGGGCGAGGCCTGGCATGCTCTGAGGCGAGTGGTGGACAGACACATGCTGAAGACCAAAACTGTGGAATCTTATGCTGGGGATTTAAACATGGTTGTCACTGAATTCCTGAACAGATTGGACAGGATTCTGCACACGGACAGAGAGATTCCAAACCCTGACGAGGAGCTGTTCAACTGGTCCCTGGAATGTAAGCATATGAATTGTGTAGACCCAATTAACCTGGTGTATGAAAAGCCCGTTAATATTCTGGGTCAGAATATATTTTCCAGTCCCAAAAGGTTGTCATAATAATTGACCAAATGTGTGACTTGGCTGAATGTTTTCTTGTATTCTGTATCCAAGTTTGTCTTTCTGTAGATGTTCTGGTTACGTATAGGTATTCTGTATCCAAGCTTGTCTTTCTATAGATGTTCTGGTTACGTATAGGTATTCTGTATCCAAGCTTGTCTTTCTATAGATGTTCTGGTTACGTATAAGTATTCTGTATCCAAGCTTGTCTTTCTATAGATGTTCTGGTTACGTATAAGTATTCTGTATCCAAGCTTGTCTTTCTATAGATGTTCTGGTTACGTATAGGTATTCTGTATCCAAGCTTGTCTTTCTATAGATGTTCTGGTTACGTATAGGTATTCTGTATCCAAGCTTGTCTTCCTATAGATGTTCTGGTTACGTATAGATATTCTGTATCCAAGCTTGTCTTCCTATAGATGTTCTGGTTACGTATAGATATTCTGTATCCAAGCTTGTCTTTCTATAGATGTTCTGGTTACGTATAGATATTCTGTATCCAAGCTTGTCTTCCTATAGATGTTCTGGTTACGTATAGATATTCTGTATCCAAGCTTGTCTTTCTATAGATGTTCTGGTTACGTATAGGTATTCTGTATCCAAGCTTGTCTTTCTATAGATGTTCTGGTTACGTATAGGTATTCTGTATCCAAGCTTGTCTTTCTATAGATGTTCTGGTTACGTATAGGTATTCTGTATCCAAGCTTGTCTTTCTATAGATGTTCTGGTTACGTATAGGTATTCTGTATCCAAGCTTGTCTTTCTATAGATGTTCTGGTTACGTATAGGTATTCTGTATCCAAGCTTGTCTTTCTATAGATGTTCTGGTTACGTATAGGTTTTCTGTGTCCAAGACTGTCTTTCTATAGATGTTCTGGTTACGTATAGATATTCTGTATCCAAGCTTGTCTTTCTATAGATGTTCTGGTTACGTATAGGTTTTCTGTGTCCAAGACTGTCTTTCTATAGATGTTCTGGTTACGTATAGATATTCTGTATCCAAGCTTGTCTTTCTATAGATGTTCTGGTTACGTATAGGTATTCTGTATCCATGCTTGTCTTTCTATAGATGTTCTGGTTACGTATAGGTATTCTGTATCCATGCTTGTCTTTCTATAGATGTTCTGGTTACGTATAGGTATTCTGTATCCAAGCTTGTCTTTCTATAGATGTTCTGGTTACGTATAGATATTCTGTATCCAAGCTTGTCTTTCTATAGATGTTCTGGTTACGTATAAGTATTCTGTATCCAAGCTTGTCTTTCTATAGATGTTCTGGTTACGTATAGATATTCTGTATCCAAGCTTGTCTTTCTATAGATGTTCTGGTTACATTTAGGTATTCTGTATCCAAGCTTGTCTTTCTATAGATGTTCTGGTTACGTATAGGTATTCTGTATCCAAGCTTGTCTTTCTATAGATGTTCTAGTTACGTATAGGTATTCTGTATCCAAGCTTGTCTTTCTATAGATGTTCTAGTTACGTATAGGTATTCTGTATCCAAGCTTGTCTTTCTATAGATGTTCTAGTTACGTATAGGTATTATGTATCCAAGCTTGTCTTTCTTTAGATGTTCTGGTTACGTATAGGTATTCTGTATCCAAGCTTGTCTTTCTATAGATGTTCTGGTTACGTATAGGTATTCTGTATCCATGCTTGTCTTTCTATAGATGTTCTGGTTAAGAAAAGCCCCGTGCGTCCAGTGCTCGTCCTCCAAGGGTTTTGGCTAAGATTAGCCTTTGAGCTTCACGTGCTTTGCCCTCTGGGGCTTCGCTCTTTTGCTAATACAGGATATTTACCCCAAAAGCACACGCGTGCTAACCTCTATTTATGTGACTGTGCACATCATTACATTGAAACATTGGTTTCTTTTGTATTTGAATCGACTGAAGATCAATATTCTTTCCACAGCCATCAGCAGAATTGTGTACGAGAAGAAACTGGGGTGTCTGTTAGATGAGAAGAGCAAGGATGCACAGGATTTCATCAATAGTGCTCACGAAATCTTTGAGACAAGCAGGCAACTCGCGTTTCTTCCTCCTAGTGTTTCTAAAGTGATGATGCCGAAGCTGTACAAGCAACACATGACAGCCTGGGATACCTCATACCGTGTGGGTGAGTTCGACTCACCATCTTGCATACCTCATACCGTGTGGGTGAGTTCGACTCACCATCTTGCATACCTCATACCGTGTGGGTGATTTCGACTCACCATATTGTATACCTCATACCGTGTGGGTGAGTTCGACTCACCATATTGTATACCTCATACCATGTGGGTGAGTTCGACTCACCATCTTGCATACCTCATACCGTTTGGGTGAGTTCGACTCACCATATTGTATACATCATACCGTGTGGGTGAGTTCGACTCACCATATTGTATACATCATACCGTGTGGGTGAGTTCGACACCATCTTGCATACCTCATACCGTGTGGGTGAGTTCGACTCACCATCTTGCATACCTCATACCGTTTGAGTGATTTCGACTCACCATCTGGCATACATCATACTCTTTTGGTAAGTTAATCTGCTTCAGTTACCCATGCTTTCCGTAAAAGGCGACTATGCTTGTCGTAAGAGGCAACTAACGGGATCGGGTGATCAGACTCGCTGACTTGGTTGATGCATGGCATCGTATCCCAATTGCATGGACCGAAGCGTATGATATCAATCACTGGTTTGTCTGGTTATTTACAGACCGCCTTTATATAGCTGGAACATATCTGGATGCGGCGTTAAAGAACAGTCAAGAAAAGTGAGTCTGACTCACGGTCTTGTATTCATCATACGGTGCGGGTTAGTACTCTTGTCTTACACTGGTTAAAGTGTTGACTTTTTTCCGTTCGATTAATTCCACCCATGTGTACAAGCCCATGCTAAGATGTTGCTTGAACGTTATTAAAGGTGGCACATATCCCTACTTGCGGTCTCATTGCCCGTTAGAGTGACTGGACTTTATTGTATAACTGGACCATAATTGACAGGAATGCATAAATCTAAATTTGCACATTTTACGCCATCAGTTCTCAATTTGGACTTGTACACGTGATTGTTAAGGTGAACACTTGACTGTCGTATCTGTTTGTGTATGGTGGGACATCCTCTGTGATTAATATTTCTTTGTTTGTTTGTTGTTTAACGCCGCATTCAGCAATGATCCAGCTATATGACGTCGGTCTGTAAATAATCAAGTTTGGACCAGACAATCCAGTGACTGGGATACGATGACATGCATCAACCAAGTCAGAGAGCCTGACCACCCGATCCCGTTAGTCGCCTCTTACGACAAGCATAGTCGCCTTTTCCGGCAAGCATGGGTTGCTGAAGACCTATTCTACAACGGATCCCAAGGGCAGGTAATGTGGTATCGCAAGAATCACGGGAACGGATCAAGAGATACGTGTAGGTTCATCGAAATGCGAGCCCTGCAGATATACAGGTTTCCAGCGGAGTAGGACACCTTTCGTTTCTTCGAACACCTGGTGTCATCACTACTTGATAGTAATCCGGCATGGAACAACTGACTCTGCTTTTAGCTGAGATTTCTCATGATTATGGAAAGGGTTTGTCACCTTTATTTCAGCCAAAGATGTAATCGATGAGACGATTGAGAGGATCAAGCACAAGGCTGAGACGGGTGAAGGAGACGTTGGTTTCATCACCCACTTCCTGAGGGAGAACATGGACCCCAAGGACCTGTACGTCAACGTGTGGGAGCTGATGGCTGCTGCCGTGGATACGGTTAGTCCTTGGTTCCTAGCAAATCATAACCTATCTTGAAGTTTCAATAAAGACGAGCTAACGTTACAGTTCCGAGAGAATCCATGTTGCCACACTGTTTGTCTCGAATTACTTAAAACTCGACGTATTTTCGACAGGTTCCATGACTTGGGGTTTCAAAATACAGGATAACATTCTTAACGAGGCTGTGCAAAGTGTTGATATCTCATATAAGAAATAAACGACTCGTGGTAATTTTTTAGTCGTACAATAAAGACTGAAGTGATTCATTGTACGATAAACAATGACCAAGAGTCCTTTCTTTCTTACATATTGCGAACCTTGACCTCATGTGACCTCAAATGTCTAAGATGACAGTGATACCCGTTGTATAGTTGGTACAACACCACTGTATGCTTCTCCAGGTGATCGCCAGTCATACGGAGTCATATCCCGTGATACAGTGTAGTCAAATAATTATCATATAAAACATGTATTCTGATTATGAATGTCGGTTTCCGCATGGTAATACTTTGTAAAGATAAACAAATGTGCTGCAGCAGACAATTGTCACACGATAAACGTTTTAAAGTGGCTATTTTTATGGAAGTATGTAATACGATGAGCTTAGCATATCTCCAGATTGTATTCAAGATCGATTTTATGAAGGGAGGAATTAAAGCACACTATGTCAAGTCATTGAATTAATACTCTGCAACTCGGTGTGCAGAGTTGCATCCCTTATTTGTACCATGATCTGCTGGTCGTGGCTTCTAATCGCATACCCATGTTCTTGGGTTTCACCAAGGAAGTTAGGATTCGACGTCACTTCGATTTTTCCACGCAGATAAAATGAACACATCGAGATCCGCGTTAAAACCAACTTATTCTGTCACTGTTCAGACTTCATACACCACACTGATGATACTGAGCGAGATATCACGTTGCCCACGTGCACAGGACGCCATCTATGAAGAAATCACACGAGTTGTCCCCCCTGGCGAGCAGCCAACTGCAGATCACCTGAAGGAGATGCATTACATCAAGGCGGTCATCAAGGAGACTCTCAGGTACCTGCCAATGACGTCATAGCAGTCTTCTATACATTCTAAAAGGAGATGTACAACTGTGACGTGATATTTCTAACTATAATGAAGTCACCTATGGACCAGACCTCGGCATGTGTCCTGGGGTTCGATCCCCGACCGCGTCATACCAAAAGACGTTAAAAGATGGTACTTGTTGTTACCCTGTCTGGCGCTCGGCATTAAGGGGCTAAAACAAGGACTGGTCGGCTCGGAGTCAGTATACTGTGTCTGAGTGGGGTATTCATGTTAAACTGCGGCATGGTATCTCAGTGAGCTAGCACTATAAATCGGCATCAGTCCGGACTAGTACAAGCAGCCACACAAACACACACACGTACATGCACGTCGCTATATAACTGCAATAATCTTGGACGCGACGTTAAACCCCATTTCACCTCACCTCACCTCACCTCACCTCAGAAGGTAAACATATGCATGTATGATTCTTGATACCTTGTATTCCAGGTTGTACCCGACTGTCTGCGGCATCAGCAGGATCATGCAGACCGACATTGTACTTATGAACTACAGTATTCCTAAAGGGGTAGGTGTTCACAGTTGGAGGCAAGTCTTGAAAACATGTCTCGAACACGCCAACTCACACTCGCGTTCATAGTGGCTTAATGAACTGATTAAAACAAACCGATTAAATACAAGAGGGTTGGAGTATAGGTCCCCTGGGGACGCTGTGATGTCAACGAGAGGTAGCCTAGTGGTATACCAAATACCCCGGATCTGTTATCAACATCCGTGAAGTCCACGTGTAGAGTTCCCGACCGTGATGTAACTGAAATTGTGCTGAGATCGGCGTTTGGACAAAACCCTGCCGCTTGACATCTTAGAGATGCACCAAACATGACACAATACATCGCTTTGTTACTTTTGATATTTTTCATGTGAACGTAGACCAAGATATGGATGGACCCGTACACCATTGGACGTCTGGGGTGTTACTACGACGACCCCGACACGTTCCTCCCTGAACGCTGGCTCCGAGCTACCAGGACCACAAAGACGAACCCTTTTGCGTGGCTGCCGTTTGGGTTTGGAGTCCGATCATGTGTGGGTCAGTATCCTCCATCTGACATCTTCAGGGTCCAGTTGGCATCCGGGCATATTTCCGATGCAAAATACTAAAATGAAAAGAAATCACAATGCGATTACTCCCGTCCGCGAGTACGTTCGAGGATATTTCCACATTCTAATGATCCGTAAATACGCGGATTCATGAAAATAATGTCTACCATGTACCTAGCTTTAATTTGCCAATATAAACAATTCTGTCAAACCTTTTTCAACCAAAGACGCTAACCTGTTTAAGCGTTTAACAGCATTAACCAATTATGCTTTTTAATGCGAAATATTTTTATCATATGAATTTACTGAACAATGCGATTATTCCTGTACGTCATCTTTCTGTTAAGCACACATGGATTTATTGAAACAATATCCGACAGTATAAAGCCTTACATTTGCTCATGTGGACAATGTTGTATAACATATTACAGCTAAATACGCCGACCTTTTAAACAATATATCAGCATGTATACACCATTCTGTTTCGCGAAAACGTTTCAACACATGATCTTAAAGCACCTGTACTGCTACATTTACACTGATCTCCCGGGGCGGTGGGGTTGGCTCGTGGTTAAACCTGGCATACATTCCCCACACGGGTACAACGGCTGAAGCCTATTTCTGATGACGTGCCCTGATATCGCTGGAATATTGCTGAAGCGGGGTTAAACAATACTCACTCACTCACTCACTCACTTCGTCTTCTGGCTCCTGGCTATAGGACTGAGGCGGACGATGTGGCGTCATTCTTTAATTCACTCTCTCACTCTCTTCCTTTATCATCTCACGGGGGCAGTCGGGTAGCCTTGTGGTTAAAGCGTTCGCTCGTCACGCCGAAGTCCCGGGTTCGATTCCCGACATGGGTACACTGTGTGAAGCCCATTTCTGGTGTCCCCCGCCATGATATTGCTGGAATATTACCCAAAGCGGCGTAAAACCATACTCACTCACTCACTCACCCGACTATATGGCTCTCTCATATTAAAGTATTTCACAACGAATGCAGTTCCAATTGTCCAACAAACACTCCGACGTGTCTGTATCATGTTAAACGGTTGAAATGTATTTGAGTTTTGACAGCACGACACACAGATCTGTGGACATTACACTGTCGTGGACAGCTTGTTGAATAACACTTGTGCAAAGTTAGGCCAGTCTACATCAAGTCAACTTAGTCGAAAAAGATATTAATTCTGATTTTCTAATCTACTGGGTTTCTTTTCTTGACAGCTATGTTATCGGAGATTCTTAATGCTAATGTGTGGGTTTACAAAATACATGTATTTGCAGGCCGGCGCGTTGCTGAACTCGAGATGCAACTCTTAGTCTCACAGGTGAGCTTGTTAAGAGAATAAATGGAGTGCGTGTGTGTGCTGCCAAGTTAATTAATGTTTGTAAATTTAAATTATTGTGAAGACGTGAAACCAGGGTTGAGCAGTGGTGTAAGTATTGATAGAATTGTCAATATTCAAAAGTAAAACTACATTTTCCATAATGTACAAGGAATCTGCTCTTAGGAATCTGTATATACCAACAGCAGTGTTTTGACAATCAAGGCTTATTGATCAGCCTCATCAAATATTAGTCATCTATGAATTGCCAAAGTTAAATTTGAGTTAAAATTTAAAAAAATACATTTGTTTATGGGATATACACACAAGCTTTGTCAATCGCTCCAATATATCTATGTCAGGCTTGGTTGATGCATGTCATCGTATCCCAACTACGTGGATCGATGCTCATGATGTCAATCACTGGAGTGCGGCGTAAAACAACCAACAACAACACGTATAATGTGTGCACATATGGACTTAGTGGTCTTGGAAGGAATCAGAGATTTGAGAAATGCGTTCCAAGTACTTCTTTTCATTACACGTAATAAATAAGACAGTATTTATATTGTTTCCATATTTACAAGTGTAAACATATAATGATAACGGGGATCTTCTTCTTTTCTTTCAATCACACATTTATGTTTCAGTTTGTGCGCAAGTTCAGACTAGAAGCCATTTCTAAAGAACCAGTCCAAATGAAGTTCGACCTCCTTCTACTACCAAAGGATCCTGTAAGAATCCGTCTCACAGAGAGAGATTCACTGTAGCTATAGAATGGTGACATACCCATTGTGACCTCTTGTGTAACCCCCGGAAAAGCCGAATGTCGACCGGAAAGAGGCGAGTGGTTACGAATGAAGCATCCACTTGTGCTGCTCATCTGTTGTTTAAATATGCCTACAAAAGTGGAACATTTGTCAAGCTCTGAATCCGATTCTTTTAAATAGAGGATACCATCAATGGCTTGGTCAAATTCAACGTTAGGCTTCGTTTCCATGACAACCATATATCGAGACACATATCCGCCATAAATGCATAATTTTCAAAGAAATTTACTTTCAGCTGTCCTTTTGAACTATATGCTCTGTGATTCCATAACTTTGCGATTGTTTTACCGAACATACACTGTACATCTGTGCCATTTTTGAATATCTTACGAAGACAATTTACTTTTGGATTGTGTATACGTGATTATCAAAGGTTTACAGGTGACACGCGTTGAATTGTGAAGAATGTGGAATTCGAACTCTGAATCAGAGAATCTTGTCCCCCAAGGGACACAGCTCACCACAGCAATAAAACTGGTCCCACCATGTGAGGAGTACACAGTGTGTTTTTCCATATGTAGCATGGCCGGGTTTCAGACTGTTTGATTACTGCCCATGAATAACACATTTAGAGTGTTGATATACCCATAAACAATACATTTAGAGTGTTGATATACCCATAAACAATACATTTAGAGTGTTGATATACCCATAAACAACACATTTAGAGTGTTGATATACCCATAAACAATACATTTAGAGTGTTGATATACCCATGAACAACACATTTAGAGTGTTGATATACCCATAAACAATACATTTAGAGTGTTGATATACCCATAAACAATACATTTAGAGTGTTGATATACCCATAAACAACACATTTAGAGTGTTGATATACCCATAAACAATACATTTTGAGTGTTGATATACCCATGAACAACACATTTAGAGTGTTGATATACCCATAAACAATACATTTAGAGTGTTGATATACCCATGAATAACACATTTAGAGTGTTGATATAACTACCCATAAACAACACATTTAGAGTGTTGATATACCCATGAACAACACATTTAGAGTGTTGATATACCCATAAACAATACATCTAGAGTGTTGATATACCCATAAACAATACATTTAGAGTGTTGATATACCCATGAACAACACATTTAGAGTGTTGATATACCCATAAACAATACATTTAGAGTGTTGATATACCCATGAACAACACGTTTAGAGTGTTGATATACCCCTGAATAACACATTTAGAGTGTTGATATACCCATAAACAACACATTTAGAGTGTTGATATACCCATGAATAACACATTTAGAGTGTTGATATAACTACCCATAAACAACACATTTAGAGTGTTGATATACCCATGAATAACACATTTAGAGTGTTGATATACCCATGAACAATACATTTAGAGTGTTGATATACCCATGAATAATACATTTAGAGTGTTGATATAACTACCCATAAACAACACATTTAGAGTGTTGATATACCCATGAACACCACATTTAGAGTGTTGATATACCCATGAATAACACATTTAGAGTGTTGATATACCCATAAACACCACATTTAGAGTGTTGATAAACCCATGAATAACACATTTAGAGTGTTGATATACCCATGAATAACACATTTAGAGTGTTGATATACCCATGAACAACACATTTAGAGTGTTGATATACCCATGAATAACACATTTGAGCGTTGATATAACTACCCATGAACAACACATTTAGAGTGTTGATATACCCATGAATAACACATTTAGAGTGTGGATATACACATGAATAACACATTTAGAGTGTGGCTATACCCATGAATAACACATTAAGAGTGTTGATATACCCATGAACAATACATTTAGAGTGTTGATATACCCATGAATAACACATTTAGAGCGTTGATATAACTACCCATGAACAGCACATTTAGAGTGTTGATATACCCATGAATAACACATTTAGAGTGTGGATATAACTACCCATGAATAACACATTAAGAGTGTTGATATACCCATGAATAACACATTTAGAGAGTGGATATACCCATGAATAACACATTTAGAGTGTTTATATAACTACCCATGAATAACACATTAAGAGTGTTGATATACCCATGAACAATACATTTAGAGTGTTGATATAACTACCCATGAATAACACATTTAGAGTGTTGATATACCCATGAATAACACATTTGAGCGTTGATATAACTACCCATGAACAACACATTTAGAGTGTTGATATACCCATGAATAACACATTTAGAGTGTTGATATAACTACCCATGAATAACACATTTAGAGTGTTGATATACCCATGAACAACACATTTAGAGTGTTGATATAACTACTCATGAATAACACATTTAGAGTGTTGATATAACTACCCATGAATAACACATTTAGAGTGTTGATATAACTACCCATGAACAACACATTTAGAGTGTTGATATGCCCATGAACAATACATTTAAATTGTTGATATAACTACCCATGAATAACACATTTAGAATGTTGATGTAACTACCCATGAACAACACATTTAGAGTGTTGATATAACTACCCATGAACAACACATTTAGAGCGTTGATATACCCATAAACAACACATTTAGAGAGTTGATATACCCATAAACAACACATTTAGAGTGTTGATATAACTACCCATGAATAACACATTGAGAGTGTGGATATACCCATGAATAACACATTTAGAGTGTTGATATACCGATGAACAATACATTTAGAGTGTTGATATACACATGAATAACACATTTAGAGTGTTGATATAGCTAACCACGAATAACACATTTAGAGTGTTGATATACCCACGAATAACATATTTAGAGTGTTGATATACCCATAAATAACACATATAGAGTGTTAATATACCGATGAATAATACATTTAGAGTGTTGATATAACTACCCATGAATAACACATTTAGAGTGTGGATATACCCATGAATAACACATTTAGAGAGTTGATATACCCATGAACAATACATTTAGAGTGTTGATGTACCCATGAATAACACATTTAGAGTGTTGATATACCGATGAATAACACATTTAGAGTGTTGATATAGCTAACCACGAATAACACATTTAGAGTGTTGATATACCCACGAAAAACACATTTAGAGTGTTGATATACCCATAAATAACACACATAGAGTGTTGATATACCGATGAATAACACATTTAGAGTGTTGATATACCGATGAATAACACATTTAGAGTGTTGATATACCGATGAATAACACATTTAGAGTGTTGATATACCGATGAATAACACATTTAGAGTGTTGATATACCCATAAATAACACATATAGAGTGTTGATATACCGATGAATAACACATATAGAGTGGGGATATAGATACCCATGATGCTGCTATATGTAAACGAGGGGGTTTCAGATGGTGGAGACCATATCCGTATGTTGTTCTTCCCTTTCCATGACGAGAAATAAAGCCCTGCGAGTTATTTGAATGGTAAAGGCGTAGCTGGCCTTGGAAAGGATACGAGGATGTTGAGTAAGACCCAAAGGTTCGGCCTGGAAAACATGGATCTCGTGGTACCTAATACTTGAATGATATACGAATGGTAAAAGCTTTTGTGTTTTGTTGTATTTTATGTCCGTGCGCACGTGATTATGGTGGCTCACCCGCCTAGTGATGTGCAACGCACCAAGGCTTATGGTGGCTCAGCCGGCCAGTGATGTATAACCTACCGAGGCTTATGGTGGCTCAGCCGGCCAGTGATGTACAACCTACCGAGGCTTATGGTGGTTCACCCGGCTAGTGAGATGCAACCTACCGAGGCTTATGGTGACTCACCCGGCCAGTGAGATGCAGCCTACCGAGGCTTTTGGTGGCTCAGCCGGCTAGTGAGATGCAGCCTACCAGGGCTTATGGTGGCTCACCCGGCCAGTGATGTACAACCTACCGAGGCTTTTGGTGGCTCAGCCGGCTAGTGAGATGCAGCCTACCGAGGCTTATTGTGGCTCGCCCGGCCAGTGAGATGCAACCTACCGAGGCTTTTGGTGGCTCACCCGGCTAGTGATGTACAACCTACCGTGGCTTATTGTGGCTCACCCGGCCAGTGAGATGCAGCCTACCGAGGCTTATAGTGGCTCACCCGGCTAGTGATGTACAACCTACCGAGGCTTTTGGTGGCTCAGCCGGCCAGTGAGATGCAGCCTACCGAGGCTTATGGTGGCTCGCCCGGCCAGTGAGATGCAGCCTACCGAGGCTTATGGTGGCTCGCCCGGCCAGTGAGATGCAGCCTACCGAGACCAAGGCTTATGGTGGCTCGCCCGGCCAGTGAGATGCAGCCTACCGAGGCTTATAGTGGCTCACCCGGCTAGTGATGTACAACCTACCGAGGCTTTTGGTGGTTCAGCCGGCCAGTGAGATGCAGCCTACCGAGGCTTATGGTGGCTCACCCGGCTAGTGATGTACAACCTACCGAGGCTTATGGTGGCTCACCCGGCCAGTGATGTACAACCTACCGAGGCTTATGGTGGCTCACCCGGCTAGTGATGTACAACCTACCGAGGCTTATGGTGGCTCACACGGCTAGTGATGTACAACCTACCGAGGCTTATGGTGGCTCAGCCGGCTAGTGATGTACAACCTACCGAGGCTTATGGTGGCTCGACCGGCTAGTGATGTACAACCTACCGAGGCTTATGGTGGCTCGACCGGCTAGTGATGTACAACCTACCGAGGCTTATAGTGGCTCACCCGGCCAGTGATGTACAACCTACCGAGGCTTATGGTGGCTCACCCGGCCAGTGATGTACAACCTACCGAGGCTTATGGAGGCTCGACCGGTTAGTGATGTACAACCTACCGAGGCTTTTGGTGGTTCAGCCGGCCAGTGAGATGCAGCCTACCGAGGCTTATGGTGGCTCGCCCGGCCAGTGATGTACAACCTACCGAGGCTTATGGTGGCTCAACTGGCCAGTGATGTACAACCTACCGAGGCTTATGGTGGCTCGCCCGGCCAGTGATGTACAACCTACCGAGGCTTATGGTGGCTCAACTGGCCAGTGATGTACAACCTACCGAGGCTTATGGTGGCTCGACCGGCTAGTGATGTACAACCTACCGAGGCTTATGGTGGTTCACCAGGCTAGTGATGTACAACCTACCGAGGCTTATGGAGGCTCGGCCGGTTAGTGATGTACAACCTACCGAGGCTTATGGTGGCTCGACCGGCTAGTGATGTACAACCTACCGAGGCTTATGGTTTTTAGGGATTTTTTATAGTTGAACGTGCATCTTCCAAGTTGTGTTTCGGCGACTTTCAGCCTAGGAACATTTTGATAACGTTTGTAATTTCAACTCCAATCAGGTGAAGTTAGGGAGCGTTGTTGGATGGGTTACCGCATTCGGGCAGTTTGGCTCCTGAGAGTTTCTAGGGCTTCGGTCCTGCCCCACACTGAATCACATGTAACAATGATGACTTTCTTCTAAATGCCAGCAGTGAATTGGTACCCGGTAGGATGTGATGGCAGTGTGGTTGTTAACCTTCTAGCGCCTGACAGGCAGCTTGTGTTGTATACTCCCTAGGGAGCTGAGAATAATTGATCCAGCTAGTGACCGGGGTAATAGCTACGCATTGAGAATGCCCCTGTGTGGCGTGGAAATATGCGCAATGTAAATGGGCTATTATGATTTTTATTATTGCTCTTGCCCGGTAGTTTATCTTCAACACTCTAACATAGAATCACTTCCGGAAAAGACAATATTCGTGCAGTTTGCAATATGTATTGATGTTATAAAAAGGATAACTGTGAACGGTGGAATTTAGTTTCCCAGGGAAACCAACTGGCAGGGATACTGCCCCTGTCTGGATTGATAATGTCTCTAACTGACGACAAATGGCCTCGCGAATACTCTGCTATGTGCCAGATGTTCAACAGTCAAATCAACAATGTTCACGATGTTCAATGAGGACAATTAGGTCAATATACACAAGTTTATTTGTCTATTATCTGCTTATTCCATAAGTTGTTTATTGGATCTTGTATTTAGAGTTATGGAAGAAACATTAATGTCTATGCATATTAATCCCAATGATGTGGTATAAGTAGCACATTTAGAGTGGAAGTAGCAATTTGCACTGACAAATGGTCATTTTCGTAATATAAGATGCTATTTTGAGGCATAGTTCATAATAATGCTGGCTACACATATTTACTTATTTATATTTATTTCCACATGTTAATGTATTGTAGAAGGTGGACTTTTTCCATGAAGAATGATCAGTGTAGTATTGCTGAATATTTCCAGGAATTGTTAATAATAATGCTGACTTGCAAATATTTATATTTCCAAGATAAGGTGGGGACACGGGTGGCTCAGTCGTCTAAGGCGCCGGGATTTGCTGTGCAGAGTTGCGTCCTTTGGGCACGCCAGAGACCTATGGTTGTGGGTTCGAATCCCGGTTCGCCCCGATTATGTTTCTAGGTTTGTTAGCACCATACCCGTGCTCGTGGGTTTCACCGAAGTGGTAAACGTCTGAGACCTGCATCACTTCGGGCTTTCCTACCACATTAAGCTAACACGCCGCGATATAACTGCAATACTGTTAAAAGCGGCGTTAAACCCAACTCACTCACTCACTCCAAGAGAAGAAGAACTTTACAACCAGCATATATAATGTAGAAATAGGCATTAACATTGAGCAGTGGTGAGTTATAGTACTGTTTTCATGCTGAATACCTAGACACAATTGATCATTTGTACAAAAAAAAGTAAACTTAATACAATTTGGATGTACCAATCAGTTATATCAAACTAGAAATGATGTAGTTATTTAACTTACTCCTGCAATCCATTATTCAATATAATTATTGTGGGTACATATTAAATGTTGGTGTTATACTGGCATACTGATGCTGATGACAAAATGACATGTATAAAGTGTATAAATTGTTCAAAGTGTCGAGTGAGTTTTCCCTTGTTTTCCGCACCAAAGTGGCAAGTAGGCTAGAGAGATAGACTTGCACAAGTCTCTTAGGCAATAAATATTAATTAAATCATAATTCCTAGATTATATACATAATAAGAACAAGTTGTCCCTATAAAATACTTTCGTCCTGTCCGCTTATCTAGACTGGCCTCTTAGAAGGATAGAACTACTATACGCCTATGGACTTATCGTTTAGTATAGCCTTGGAGCAAGACTTACAACAGATTCAGGAGAGGCTTGAGAATGGGAGACGGGCAACATTAGCAAGCTCGCACTGTGTATATGAGCAATGGTCTCTGGTATAAACAAAAAGGTTCCCCCAGCCATCTGCCACCTCACCCTTACCAGCAGATCTCAAATCTCCTGTCTACTTATCACATATATCTTGAAAAACCAGTGTCAACAACTTGAAGCAAATTCCACCGTTGTCGGTCTTTTTAACCTGCCTTCTTCCTTCAGTAGTATAGACTTTTTCTCAATGACGGATAACGTCCGATATCACAAATCATAAAAGATCGGGGGCCTGTTTAACAAAACGCGGTCCTAAATATAGAGTATTATTTTGACTCTCTGCTATACATTGATAATTAAAGCGCTAAGATCGCTTTGTGGGCCGTGGTTCTCACAGTCTCGCAAGAAGTTCGGACAAAATAACTAGACTGGCTTCTACCTGTTGTGTGTGTCTGATAAAGAAAGTAGGTCAGCTACTTGATCGCGTTACCGACCAACTGTCGCTGTCAACCAGTTCATGCCCTGTGCTATATGAAGAGAAGGAGTCAGCCGAAATACTTTATACTATTTCATCATTCCATTAGCGTTTATATATCACTCTCCGTGCAAAACCGACTACTGATGATGTAGCTGTCTCTACCGCGACCGCTGCTTGTTTGAGGTCACAAGTGTACACCACACGTAACTGTAATGTTGTCGCGAGTCGCGTTCATCCATGTCCGACCCGGACAGTCCACATCAGCCGTGTCTGTTTTGTGTCGATACAAGGCGACGTCTGCTCAAACTGACGATCATGCAGCAGACGTCAAACCGTTCTCGGCGCTGCCCGGGCCGAAGGGCTTGCCTGTTGTTGGCACCCTGTTCGACATCATGAAGAATTCCGCCCGGCTGAATGAAATGATTCAGAAACGTCACGAGACGTATGGACCTATCTACCGGGAAAAGATGGGGAGGATAGATGCCGTGTTTCTGACGGATGTGGAGGCGGTAGAGCAGCTGTTCCGACAGGAAGCAAAGTACCCAGTTCGAATCCAACTGGAACACTGGATTAAGTACAGGGAGGACAGGGGTTTCAATAAAGGCCTTGTCATGTCGTACGTATATTCATATATTCATCTTCGATGTATATTGTATCTGTATATTGGGTATGAATTTCAAATTGTATGCCGCCTCGAATTTGGCATGTCATAAGCAAATTTTGGTAGTGATAAATGTCCTCTGATGTAAGTACCTGAGAGAGTTTAACTTTGCCCAGAACACAATCTCATTAAAATCAGACATTTACTCGATCTGACAAAAAACCTTTGAGGTTACGTCAGATGAACATTCTAATCAGGCCATCAGCGAATATCTTATTTCTGCATTTCCAAAATTAACGTTAATCGGCATATTCGAAAGGAGAGTGATAAAGGCTGCGTTTTATAAGTTTATGTTTTGGATAATGAAATTACCTTATCGTTTCTGAGCGCCATGGCGTCTACAATCGAAGGGTGTACGATCGAGGGAACGTGTTCTGTGTTGATTTTTTTTTTTCTGATTTTGAAATTTTCGATTGGATATGGTAGAGAAATTCAACCAAAGAGTTTTAGAAAAATGACATGTAATTTAGTTGGTTCAAAATTCCGTGTAATGTTCATCTTGATTGGGCTTTCAAAAGTTGATCAGGTTCGTCTGACGTCAAATGACAAAAATGATTTGTCAGATCCTGACGGAGAGATGTATCGATTCGGTGTATAGCACTTTGATGAGACAAACCGAGAAACATACTCTGGGCCAATGTGGAATTCGACCCAAGTCAGAATTCTGGGATACCAAAGGGACATAAACGCTTGAGGCGACTGGGTCTCTCTCGGTCCCTTTAATTTAAGAATGTTCTCTTTCATTTATTATAATATTATAATGATACAGTACTGCTAGTATGTAAGCGATTCCGGCCATACCCGTACGTAACACATGTTCTACATTTCCTACGTTTCCGAGAAACACCGCAATGAGTTGGGTCCGATATTTACACTGCAGATCAGGTGAAGCTTGGCATTCCTTGAGGCGAGTGGTCGACCAGCATATGATGAAGATCAAGACAGTCGAGTCCTACACTGGAGAATTTAACAAGGTTGTTGTAGAGTTCTTGGACCGAGTAGGCAGGATTCGAACCTCGGACAAAGAGTTGCCTGCATTGAATAAGGAGCTATTCAATTGGTCTCTTGAATGTGAGTATTTGTACAACGTGTTCTGAGTAATGTAAATGTGTTCTGGAGCAAGTGTATTTTGACCATTTGGTTAGGTTTGAGAATACATTTGATTCTAAAAAAACGGATGCTTTATTGCCCAGAATGTAAATAAAAAGGGACTATAGATGAGATTAGTTTAGAGAAATCAAGAAAACGAGTTAGTTCAGTTGGGTTGTCTATCGATAGATTACACAGTAATTAGAGGAATGCTTGTGTCTTCTCATGATATTCCATCATCTATTGACCTCTGGTCTGTCAGGGGTGGGACAAATGATATCCCGATTCCACTGAAGATCCAGGGTAGAATAGGTCTTCAGCAACCCATGCTTGCCGTAAAAGGCGACTATGCTTGTTGTAAGAGGCGACTAACGGGATCAGCTGGTCAGGCTCGCTGACTTGGTTGAAGCATGTCATCGATCCCAATTGCGTGGATCGATGCTTATGGTGTCAATCACTGGATTGTCTGGTCTAGACTCGATTATTTACAGACCGCCGTCATGTAGCTGGAATATTTCTGAGTGCAGCGTAACACAACAAATCAACCAACCAAACAACCCAATTCCACTGAACCTGTGTCCCATTGGCTATAGCAGAACAGAGCAATTTCAAAATATAGACAAGCGCGACTCTTTCCCTCGATGATCGTCGATAATTATAGGACCCCACGTCTCAAGTGGGTGCGCAGAGCATGCAACCCGATAATGTTTAACAGCACCGTGCTCGTGGTAAACGTCTGAGACCTGCATCACTTCGGACTTCCCTCCCACATCAAGATGACGGGAATACTGTTCAAATGGGCTCACTCACTGACTCATTCCTGTCCACTATTTCCTAGATATCATTAGACCTTAAATTTGGTTTTAATATATTCCCGATTCTATTTCTAGGTTTAACAACACCATACCCGAGCTCGTGGGTTTCACCAAAGTCTGAGACCTTCATCACTTCGGCTTTTCCTCCCACATCGAGATTACACGCTATGATATTACTCACACGACTCATTCCCGTGCCCACTATTTCCTAGATATCCTTAGACTTTATATTTTGTTTAAAATTAACAGGAACGAGAAATATCCAAAGTTATTTCTCCAGCAGACCGATGCGCTTAACATTGCTGATCCGCCTCTCAATCGCGATATTTTCGCGTTTGGTTTCACATGACGCGAGGATACATTGCTAAACTAATGACTTTTTGTCCACAGCTATCGCCCGTATCCTGTACGAGAAGAGACTGGGATGTCTGTCAGACAATAGGAGTGAGGATACCCAGGCTTTCATCCAGAGCTCCCATGACATCTTTGAGACAACGAGGAAAATATTTTTCCTTCCGCCCAAACTGGCCCGGATCTTCATGCCGCGCACCTACAAACAGCATGACGCAGCGTGGGACGAGGGCTTCCGTGTTGGTAGGTCGCCAGCGACGCTTCCAAAATTAGCAAAGACCATCTGATAGATGGTCTCAGATAATAAGCAAGTCATGACAAATATTTGACCTTTATAGCGTACTTTTGTCTTTTTTCAACTTTGTATTTTTTAACCGAATGGCCGCCGATACGGATCTTCATGCCGCGCACCTACAAACAGCATGACGCAGCGTGGGATGAGGGCTTCCGTGATGGTAGATCGCCAGCGACGCATCCATAATCAGCAGAGACCATCTAATAGATGGTGTCTGATAATAAGCAAGTCATATAAGTCTTGGCAAATATGTTTCGAATCAGATGCATCGATTTTATATACCTGCTATTTGTGCAGGAATACTATCCATGCGTCGTACTACACAAGACACGTTGTTTTGCATCATTCATTAATTGGTATGTGGACAATGTAAATGCATTACTGACAGGTAGTGTCAGTTTCGTCTAAATACTAACTCTTTTCATGCGCTGGCTGGCTGCATTATAATATTTCTTAAACGTTAGAAATTATATCTGTCATGTTCATATACTTGATGTAAATTTCAGAAGAACTAGAGATAGAGAAAGAATGTTCGGAAAGTGTATATTGTTTTAATGATTTCAATTCCATATCACATATATCCATAGGCAGGCATGTCTTGTTTACTTTTGGATTCCTTCTTATTAAAGTCACTCGATGTTTTCACTGTTAACTCTAGATTTGATTTTGTTTTTCTAGCCCACAAGATCATTGACGAGAGAATCAGGGAAATCAGGGAGACAAAGGAGGAAGGAGAACACGTGGGTTTCATCACCCACTTCCTGAAAGAGGACAGCATGTCGCTTAAGGATGTCTACGCCAACATCTCCGAACTCATGGGGGCAGCTGTAGACACGGTGAGTGAGTGAGTGAGTGGGCATCTCAGAACCTATGGGATCTCTAGACACAGTGAGTGTCATGAAAACCATGTGAGCTTATGTTGGGATCTGTTGTTTGTTGTCCGTAATGCGTCGTAAATATCTTCTCGGAAGCCACTTGGTCGATGAAGCTGAACTTTCAAATGCTTGTTCCCACCAATAATGACATCCCAGTTTTGTCAAGAGGGTCAAATTTGATTTTTAATACAGCCGCCATATTCAAAACATATATGAATATCAATACTGTTGACATTGACATTGTTGACTATGTCTGTGGACTATATATCCAGATGGGTAACAGTTTTCTTGCACTATTTTGGTATGTTCTTCTTTACAGACGTCAAACACCGCTCAGATGTTGTTGTATGAGTTATCGAGACATCCACACGCACAGGAGGCCATCTTAGAGGAAATCACAAGAGTTGTCCCCCCTGGCGAGCAGCCAACTGCAGATCACCTGAAGGAGATGCATTACATCAAGGCGGCCATTAAGGAGACGCTCAGGTATGTATCTACACACGCTTGTCATAGATTGCGTATGCAACCCTAGTGTGACTGTTAATATGCAGTGATGTGTCATGCTGGGTTGTGTGAATGCCATAACGAGGGTTACATCTATGATTTATACTGTTATGTATGGAATGCTGTAAAAAGGGTATGATTCCTTTATCGTCTGTCAGTTTTAGTCTAATCCCGAACTCATTTGTCTTGAACATACCCTAGACTAAGGCGAACCTTTTCTTGGAGTATCGCTTGTTGCGGACGTTGGCTGGTGTTCAAGCTTTACACAAAGTCCCAGTCCTTTCTGTATGTGTCATTTGACACACTAGGATGTGTCCCACCGCCACCTAACTGTTCTTTGAAACCCGCCTTGTTGTCCCCTAGGTTGTACCCGACCGGAAGTGTGGTGATTCGTGTATTGCAACAGGACGCTGTCCTACTCGGCTATCACGTGCCCAAGGAGGTAAGTGCGACAAACACTGTACGTTCGTTATATCGAAATTATGCTAACACGAATATACTTATTGATCTATATAATTAGCATCTTCCCGAGGCAAAGGATTTGACTGACTCTAAAAGTCCAGTTACCACCCTTGCCGAACTAGACTGGAATTCTTGGCTCGATCGTATTACGAGTTATGTCCATTCTATGTCCCTCCTATTGACCAATCAGATTCCACCTCTCATATCACTTGCATTTGCTTCAAACAAATGGCGGCTCCCAGTCAAGACGATCTGGCTGATGATCAATATCTATATTGTAATAAAACGGCTCTTACCTCATGAAGTGCTTCAAATCACGTGAGCTCCTAAATCAATAGCATGAAAAGATTTGGAGCATATCTGTCGACGCCCAGTTGACGGTATACATCCTTTGCAAATCCTGCAGTCGACCGAAATCTGCACGTTGAAATCCATGTTGTTTCCCAACCGAATGTCTATTTCGTTTCGCAATGTTGATTGGACTAACATAGACTCGTTAGTCCAGCAAAAATATAACTTCATAATTTTATCCAAGTTCGGCAATGGAAACTGGACTTTTACATCGATCGTTGTCCATGTAATCAAAGTATACCTTTCGTCTTGCATACAGTAATAGCGTTCTGGACAGTTAAATATACACTTCGATTTGAAGATATTGATTTTGTTAATATTTACAGACTGTGGTTTGGATTGACCTCTACGGCTTCGGACGTCTACGACGTCACTACGAGGACCCCGACACATTCCGCCCTGAACGCTGGCTCCGAGCTACCAGGACAGTAAGCCCTCAGCCTTTTTCCTGGCTGCCGTTTGGGTTCGGACCCCGTATGTGTGTCGGTGGGTAGTACTCTTTCTTTCTTAACTAGATCTTTATCAGGTGTCAATTAAACATGCGTATGGACTTTTCCTTCAGGTATCAGTTTCACATTCTCACCGATTATTTCGGCAGATGTCAGTACCACGTGCACATTGACTATTTGGGCAGATGTCAATACCACGTGCACATTGACTTTTTGGGCAGATGCCATACCACGTGCACATTGACTATTTGGGCAGATGTCAGTACCACGTGCACATTGCCTATTTGGGTACATGTCAGTACCACGTGCGCGTTGACCGTTTTGGTACATATCAGTACCACGTGAACATTGACTATTTGGGCAGGTCTCAGTACCACGTGCACATTGACTATTTGGGTAGATGTCAGTACAATGTGCACATTGACTATTTGGGTACATGTCAGTACCACGTGCACATTGACTATTTGGGTAGATGTCAGTACCACGTGCACATTGACTATTTGGGTACATGTCAGTACCACGTGCACATTGACTATTTGGGTAGATGTCAGTACCACGTGCACATTGACTATTTGGGTAGATGTCAGTACCACGTGCACATTGACTATTTGGGCAGATGTCAGTACCACGTGCACATTGACTATTTGGGTACATGTCAGTACCACGTGCACATTGACTATTTGGGTACATGTCAGTACCACGTGCACATTGACTATTTGGGCAGATGTCAGTGCCACCTGCACATTGACTTTTTGGGCAGATGTCAGTACCACGTGCACGTTGACTATTTGGGCAGATGTCAGTACCACGTGCACATTGACTATTTGGGTACATGTCAGTACCACGTGCACATTGACTATTTGGATACATGTCAGTACCACGTGCACATTAACTTTTTGGGCAGATGTCAGTACCACGTGCACATTGACTATTTGGGCAGATGTCAGTACCACGTGCACATTGACTATTTGGGCAGATGTCAGTACCACGTGCGCGTTGACCGTTTTGGTACATATCAGTACCACGTGAACATTGACTATTTGGGCAGGTCTCAGTACCACGTGCACATTGACTTTTTGGGCAGGCATCAGTTCTACCTGCACATTGACTATTTCAGCAGTTGTTTATTGGCTATTTAGTCAGTAGAGTACAAATAAATAACCTGGTAACTCTATTACAGGCCGACGAGTGGCAGAGCTCGAGATGCAGCTGTTGATATCCCAGGTGAGTTGGAAGGATCGGCGCCATCAAACCTCAACTGATTTATTTGATAAATGACAGTTTGTCCTTAGAACCAAGCACAACCATACTTCACCTGTATTAACTCTTCCAGCTGAGATTCACTTTCATGATCACATTAATTTTCCGTCAAATATCTACAGGTCTACTGTGACAATCCCTCATTTAGTCATTTTTGTTTCAGCTTGTTCGCAAATTCCAGATAGAGCCTGTATCAATGGAACCAGTCGAAATGAAGACGGACCTCCTACTATTGGCCAAAGATCCAATCAGAATCCGTCTTCACGAGAGAGACTAGGCTCTTATTCTCCATAGTGCACGTCATACGAACACTTTGCAGTCTGATGTAAGCACATGCACAGTGTCGCTGTGGACTTTGTTTCAAAAACACGTCACTGAAAAAACACCTATATACGAGATCCAAATTCAGGAGTTATACATTTGTTTTGTTTTTGTATTGTTTCTATCGTTGATAACATAGTTGAGTTGCATGTATATTGTGGACAAGTAGCTCTATTTCACTGTAATATCCATTTATACTTTCTTATACATGTATTTGCCAAGGACCAACATGTTTGTTATAATGGTGCTCAATGCGTAGGTGCACATACGAGGTGTTAACCAAAAGACTCTTCGGGATATGACGCAACATGGATCACTGGGTAACATGTAGATGACTTCACGATTTCATTGTTTGTAAATGTATTTCAATGTTGAATTTCATTATAATTTCGTTTTATCCTTTATATGCATAAATGCTGGAATGACATTCTCATTGAAATTAGCATAAATATTCTGCATGACAAGCATATCTGATCACAATAGATTTTACTTCCTCTGTCTTACTTTCCTCCAATAAATGCCTACCTCTAACAAAAGCCTGGTATTGGCATTATATAGTAAAGTACTGTCGGAAATGCTAGAAAACTGCTTTTTGCCTGTTAAAAAAGGATATAATTTTTCACAGACTGTTATTGAAATATCGAGTAACTACCGATCGACCTACCTGTGGTTTGAAGTATTTCAGTCACAAGAAGTCCTATCGACAAGTTTACAGGAGACAAATTCGAACAGGAATTCATATGGCAATGATGGCAGTGTGAAACGGACAATAGAAATATGCGCACATGACTTCGTTATAATGATAATAATGTTGTCTTCATAAAACATCCAATTCACACACAAAAATCATTTTGAGAAAATTCCAGATGTGCATCTTCTAAAATGACGCTGCGTTTGTATTGTTAACATTGCTCCCATGACGCACATTACATTACACTTGCATAGCCATAACCGCGGTACACGATATGGAGTCTGTACTGGGAAATGTATATAAGTTCTTTACACTTTAGAGAGAAGGGGCTTCTTGATGGATGTGCACTAGTTTACGAGGCGAAAAAGAAAACTGGTGATTTTCATAAGGAAATTATAGGAGGTGATGTGTACATAGACTGGTTTGAACTTCAGCTATTGCCAACTTTAAACAACGTCAGTGTCATTGTCATGGATAACGCCAGTTAATATAACGTCCGGGAATCAGACACTGTCGCCCAAACCACGAGAAGACTGAAGGCGACCATACTGGAATGTATGACATTGTCGACTTAAGACAATATGAAACGAATGTTTAACTGATGGAGAAAATTTGGCTGAATAAGAACCCTGTAAAGAACAGGACATATGTGCTGGCGGCACAACACGGTCACGTTGTCTTACGTACGCCAGTCAGACATTGTGAGCTCAACCCAACATTCAAAAGTACAGATTCATATACGTCATCAGGTGTAGAACAACAAATACTTCTGGAGTCCGCAACCTTCCATTACAGTTCATGCTACCCCATCAACGCACATGTCAATTAAGTACAATAACAACAATATTTTGAGACCACCCCAACTCTGTGACATTTGCACCTGTGAGAATGCACGGGATTGTGTGAGGTCATCACCTCGGGCCAGGTGTTAGGTAATTGCCTCAGGTTATATGCCATTTTATACATGCATGACACCCGCGAATATTTTCTAAGTTTATCATCATTTTACCTGTAAAAGTACATTTTTAGGGTAATCACAGTGTCAGTTAGGACAGGCTAGATTAGGGCAATTCGCGTTATTTTGAAATATGCTCTTATTAAAGTCCTATGACTCGTATTTATTAAATGAAGCCAGAAAAGCAGTTTTCTAGCATTTCCGACAGTACCTTAGTGTTTTGTGTATACTATGTTTGACCAGGTGATGAAAAGGCATGAGGTATCCCTGAAAAGTCGGAACAGACAAAGAAGAAGTCATCCAATCAATGGCTAGAACAGGTATATAGCCTGTGGAAGTGCACATTTCGACTTTCAATCCAGGCCTGGTGTGCCCAGCTGCGCCTTTTTAAAGACTACTCGTGTTTGTTCCAAAGTTCACGATAACAACTACTGGAGTTACTTTTGTAGCGTTGCTCCAATGCTGTGCTGTATTAAAAGTCCATGGATGTAAAGCTATTATATCTCTATAATGGCACGCCCAGATAAGCGGTTAGTGCATCTAAGGGCGCCAGCCTTTTATAACTGATTCGTATTATTTTCTATGATAATCCAGGAATTACTATTTAATTCCGGCCGTATCTATTTTGTGTCGATACAAGGCGACGACGACGTCTACATGTTGCAGACGTCAAACCGTTCTCGCCGCTGCCCGAAATGTTTGCCTGTTGTTGGCACCCTGGTCGACATCATCAAGAATTCCGGCAAGCTGAATGGAATGATTCAGAATATCACGAAACGCATGAACATATCTACCGGGAAATGACGGGGAGGATAGATGCCGTGTTTACGACGGTTGTTTGTTTGTTTACTGTTAAACGCCGCACTCAGCAATATTCCAACTATATGACGGCGGTCTGTAAATAATCGAGTCTGGACCAGACAAGCCAGTGACTGACATCATGAGCATCGATCCACGCAATTGGGATACGATGACATGCATCAACCAAGTCAGCGGGCTGACCATCCGATCCCGTTAGTCGCCTCTTACGACAAGCATTGTCACCTTTTACGGCAAGCATGGGTTGCTGGAGAGCTTTCTACCCCGGATCTTCACGGGTCTCTGACGGATGTGGAGGCGGTAGAGCAGCTACAGGATGCGAAGTATGCAGTTCGGACCCATCTGGGACACTGTATTAAGCACAGGGAGGACAGGGAGTTGCATTAATGCCTTACGTTGTCGTACGTATGTCACATAGAAACATATCTCTAGTCTCATTGTATGTAATACTATGTTATCCGCACCGCCTCCGTGGTGTTGTGCATAGAGCGTCTGCCCCGAGAGTGGAAGGTCGGCTGTTCGATCCACCAAAAAGGCCAGCTTGTGTCTGTAAAATAAGTAGGGTTAAGCTGTTAAACTGCGGCACGGTATCCCACTATATATAGCACATGACACTATGAAACCTGAATAAATCCGAACTAGTACAAGCAGCCACACTCACACTCGCATGCACGTTAAACTGCGGCATGGTATCTCACTACCACACAGCACTATGAAACCGGTAATACGTCCGGACTAGAACATGCATGCAGTCACTCTCACATGCGCATGCGTGGCGCTATATAAATAAACAAACCTTTATATTGTCTTACACAAAGTTAAACCTTTACATTGACTTACACAAAGTTAAATCTTTATATTGTCTTACACAAAATCAAACCTTTATATTGTCTTACTTCAGGTCAAACCTTTATATTGTTCTCTTTATATTGTCTATAAGGTTAGAAAGAATGTTGAGCAAACCATAGACCCGGCAGATGTGCCGGCTCGTCACATTTGTTGTTTGTTTGACCCTGTAGGGATTTCTAATGGCGAGGGTCGCGGTTCATGCTGTCAGTCACTGGTCTGCATGTTCCAACTAGAATATTCACACGATGATGTGACATCACTGGATGTGTGTGTGACTGCGGTGTTACGCATTACGGAAATAGTTATATACAAGTCACTCATTTTTGCCTTACAGTATAAATGAAATATTCTAATATTCTATATTATTACTAAAATACTTTAATAGTACCAACCCAACTACTCTCTCTCTTATATACTAGTATATATACATATATTCTAGTCAGGGGGAAGCTTGACATTCCTTGAGGCGAGTGGTCGACCAGCATATGATGAATATCAAGACAGTCGAGTCCTTCACTTGAGAATTTAACAAGGTTGTTGTAGAGTTCTTTTACCGAGCTTGCAGGATTCGAACCTCGGACAAAGAGTTGCCTGCATTCAATAAGGAGCTATTCAACTGGTCTCTGGAATGTGAGTATTTGTACAACGTGTTCTGAGTAAGCCTACCATTATCAACAGCTAAGATGTGTCAGAAGAGAAGTTAATGAAGGTTTGCATGGCGACGTTTAGGCGAGTGTTTGGGCGCATCGGACACCACTCCCGTCACAGGAGTGACGGCACCCAGGCTTTCATCCAGAGCTCCCATGACATCGTTGAGACAACAAGGAAAATATTCTTCCTTCCGCTCAAACTGGCCCGGATCTATGGGCGGCCATTCTGTCCAAAAATACAAAGTTGGGTAAAAAAAGGACAACAGTACACAACATAGGTTAAATATTACGAATAAAGAACTAAATGTTACTAATAAAGATCAAAATACAAAACAAACAGACGCCGGCTATAAAGGAAAGGAAAACGTGTTCGAAAGAACGTCAGTGACATCTGTTCGTAATATTTGACTATTAATATTGTGTACTTTCGACCTTAATTTCAACTTTGTATTTGTTTAACCGGCGTCTGTTTGTTTTGTATTTTGACCTTTTTAGTAACATTTAGTTCTTTATTCGTAATATTTGACCTTTATAGCGTACTTTTTTCTTTTTTCAACTTTGTATTTTTTAACCGAATGGCCGCCGATACGGATCAGCGTTGATATAGATACCCATGAATAACACATTTAGAGTGTTGATATAGCTACCCATGAATAACACATTTAGAGTGTTGATATAGCTAACCACGAATAACACATTTAGAGTGTTGATATAGCTAACCACGAATAACACATTTAGAGCGTTGATACAGCTAACCACGAATAACACATTTAGAGTGTTGATATAGCTAACCACGAATAACACATTTAGAGCGTTGATATAACTACCCATGAATAACACATATAGAGTGTTGATATACCGATGAATAACACATATAGAGTGGGGATATAGATACCCATGATGCTGCTATATGTAAACGAAGGGGTTTCAGATGGTGGAGACCATATCCGTTTGTTGTTCTTCACTTTCCATGACGAGAAATAGAGCCCTGCGAGTTATTTGAATGGTAAAGGCGTAGCTGGCCTTGGAAACCATACGAGGATGTTGAGTAAGACCCATAGGTTCGGTCTGGAAAACATGGATCTCGTGGTACCTAATACTTGAATGATATACGAATGGTAAAAGCTTTTGAGTTTTGTATTTTATGTCCGTGCGCACGTGATTATGGTGGCTCACCCGGCCAGTGATGTACAACCTACCAAGGCTTATGGTGGCTCAGCCGGCCAGTGATGTATAACCTACCATGGCTTATGGTGGCTCGCCCGGCCAGTGAGATGCAACCTACCGCGGCTTATGGTGGCTCGCCCGGCCAGTGATGTACAACCTACCGAGGCTTATGGTGACTCACCCGGCCAGTGATGTGCAACCTACCGAGGCTTTTGGTGGCTCACCCGGCTAGTGATGTACAACCTACTGTGGCTTATGGTGGCTCGCCCGGCTAGTGATGTACAACCTACCGAGGCTTATGGTGGCACACCCGGCCAGTGATGTACAACCTACCGAGGCTTATAGTGGCTCAGCCGGCTAGTGATGT
This sequence comes from Haliotis cracherodii, assembly GCF_022045235.1. Taxonomy (NCBI): domain Eukaryota; kingdom Metazoa; phylum Mollusca; class Gastropoda; order Lepetellida; family Haliotidae; genus Haliotis; species Haliotis cracherodii. The sequence continues at coordinate 67,044,500 of NW_027266264.1, forward strand.
TCAACCTACCGAGGCTTATAGTGGCTCACCCGGCTGGTGATGTGCAACCTACCGTGGCTTATGGTGGCTCGCCCGGCCAGTGATGTACAACCTACCGAGGCTTATGTTGGCTCACCCGGCCAGTGATGTACAACCTACCGAGGCTTATGGAGGCTCGACCGGTTAGTGATGTACAACCTACCGAGGCTTTTGGTGGCTCACCCGGCTAGTGATGTACAACCTACCAAGGCTTATGGTGGTTCAGCGGGCTAGTGATGAACAACCTACCGAGGCTTTTGGTGGCTCAACTGGCCAGTGATGTACAACCTACCGAGGCTTATGGTGGCTCAGCCGGCTAGTGATGTACAACCTACCGAGGCTCATAGTGGCTCACCCGGCTGGTGATGTGCAACCTACCGTGGCTTATGGTTGCTCGCCCGGCCAGTGATGTACAACCTACCAAGGCTTATGGTGGCTCGCCCGGCCAGTGATGTACAACCTACCGAGGCTTATGGTGGCTCAGCCGGCCAGTGATGTACAACCTACCGAGGCTTATGGTGGCTCGACCGGCCAGTGATGTACAACCTACCGAGGCTTATGGTGGCTCAGCCGGCTAGTGATGTACAACCTACCGAGGCTTATGGTGGCTCACCCGGCTAGTGATGTACAACCTACCGAGGCTTATGGTGGCTCGACCGGCTAGTGATGTACAACCTACCGAGGCTTATGGTGGCTGTGATGTTTTGTCTGTATGTCCTTTTGTTATACCATGTGCATTTTTACGGGTACCCGAAAAGAAGGTTTTTAGGGATTTTTCATAGTTGAACGTGCATCTTCCAAACCACCGAGTCGTGTTTCGGCGACTTTCAGCCTAGGAACATTTTGATAACGTTTGTAATTTCAACTCCAATCAGGTGAAGTTAGGCAGCGTTGTTGGACGGGTTACCGCGTTCGGGCAGTTTGGCTCCTGAGAGTTTCTAGGGCTTCGGTCCTGCCCCACACTGAATCACATGTAACAATGATGACTTTCTTCTAAATGCCAGCAGTGAATTGGTACCCGGTAGGATGTGATGGCAGTGTGGTTGTCAACCTTCTAGCGCCTGACAGGCAGCTTGTGTTGTATACTCCCTAGGGAGCTGAGAATAATTGATCCAGATAGTGACCGGGGTAATAGCTACGCATTGAGAATGCCCCTGTGTGGTGTGGAAATATGCGCAATGTAAATGGGCTATAATAATTTTTATTATTGCTCTTGCCCGGTAGTTTATCTTCAACATTCTAACATAGAATCAGTTCCGGAAAAGACAATATTCGTGCAGTTTGCATTATGTATTGATGTTATAAAAAGGATAACTGTGAACGGGGAATTTAGTTTCCCAGGGAAACCAGCTGGCGGGGATACTGCCCCTGTCCTGACTGATAATGTCTCTAACTGACGACAAATGGCCTTGCGAATACTCTGCTATGTGCCAGATGTTCAACAGTCAAAACACCAATGTTCACGATGTTCATTGAGGACAATTAGGTCAATATACACAGGTTTATTTATCTATTACCTGCTTATTCCATAAGTTGTTAATTTGATCTTTTATTTCGAGGTATGGAAGAAATAATTAATGTCTATGCATATTTATCCCAATGATGTGGTATAAGTAGCACATTTAGAGTGGAAGTAGCAATTTGCACTGACAAATGGTCATTGTCGTAATACACGATGCTATATATTTTGAGGCACAGCTCATAATAATGCTGGCTATACATATTTACTAATCTATATCTATTTCCACAGACATTAAGCTGGTATCATCAGCCATGTTAATGTATTGTAGAAGGAGGACTTTTTCCGTGAGAATGATCAATGTAGTATTGCTGAATAATGTTTCCAAGAATTGTTGATAATAATAATGACTTGCAAATATTTATATTTCCAAGATAAGGTGGGGACACGGGTGACTCAGTCGTCTAAGGCGTCGCGATTTGCTGTGCAGAGTTGCGTCCTTTGGGCACGCCAGAGACCTATGATTGTGGGTTCGAATCCCGGTTCGCCCCGATTATGTTTCTAGGTTTGTTAGCACCATACCCGTGCTCGTGGGTTTCACCGAAGTGGTAAACGTCTGAGACCTGCATCACTTCGGGCTTTCCTACCACATTAAGCTAACACGCCGCGATATAACTGCAATACTGTTAAAAGCGGCGTTAAACCCAACTCACTCACTCACTCCAAGAGAAGAAGAACTTTACAACCAGCATATATAATGTAGAAATAGGCATTAACATTGAGCAGTGGTGAGTTATAGTACTGTTTTCATGCTGAATACCTAGACACAATTGATCATTTGTACAAAAAAAAGTAAACTTAATACAATTTGGATGTACCAATAAGTTATATCAAACTAGAAATGATGTAGTTGTTTAACTTACTCCTGCTATCCATTATTCAATATAATTATTGTGGGTACATATTAACTGTTGGTGTTATACTGGCATACTGATGCTGATGACAAAATGACATGTATAAAGTGTATAAATTGTACAAAGTGTCGAGTGAGTTTTCCCTTGTTTTCCGCACCAAAGTGGCAAGTAGGCTAGAGAGATAGACTTGCACAAGTCTCTTAGGCAATAAATATTAATTAAATCATAATTCCTAGATTATATACATAATAAGAACAAGCTGTCCCTATAAAATACTTTCGTCCTGTCCGCTTATCTAGACTTGCCTCTTAGAAGGATAGAACTACTATACGCCTATGGACTTATCGTTTAGTACAGCCTTGGAGCAAGACTTACAACAGATTCAGGAGAGGCTTGAGAATGGGAGACGGGCAACATTAGCAAGCTCGCACTGTGTATATGAGCAATGGTCTCTGGTATAAACAAAAAGGTACCCCCAGCCATCTGCCACCTCACCCTTACCAGCAGATCCCAAATCTCCTGTCTACTTATCACATACATCTTGAAAAACCAGTGTCAACAACTTGAAGCAAATTCCACCGTTGTCGGTCTTTTTAACCTGCCTTCTTCCTTCGGTAGTGTAGACTTTTTCTCAATGACGGATAACGTCCGATATCACAAATCATAAAAGATCGGGGGCCTGTTTAACAAAACGCGGTCCTAAATATAGAGTATTATTTTGACTCTCTGCTATACATTGATAATTAAAGCGCTAAGATCGCTTTGTGGGCCGTGGTTCTCACAGTCTCGCAAGAAGTTCGGACAAAATAACTAGACTGGCTTCTACCTGTTGTGTGTGTCTGATAAAGAAAGTAGGTCAGCTACTTGATCGCGTTACCGACCAACTGTCGCTGTCAACCAGTTCATGCCCTGTGCTATATGAAGAGAAGGAGTCAGCCGAAATACGTTATACTATTTCATCATTCCATTAGCGTTTATATATCACTCTCCGTGCAACACCGACTACTGATGATGTAGCTGTCTCTACCGCGACCGCTGCTTGTTTGAGGTCACAAGTGTACACCACACGTAACTGTAATGTTGTCGCGAGTCGCGTTCATCCATGTCCGACCCGGACAGTCCACATCAGCCGTGTCTGTTTTGTGTCGATACAAGGCGACGTCTGCTCAAACTGACGATCATGCAGCAGACGTCAAACCGTTCTCGGCGCTGCCCGGGCCGAAGGGCTTGCCTGTTGTTGGCACCCTGTTCGACATCATGAAGAATTCCGGCCGGCTGAATGAAATGATTCAGAAACGTCACGAGACGTATGGACCTATCTACCGGGAAAAGATGGGGAGGATAGATGCCGTGTTTCTGACGGATGTGGAGGCGGTAGAGCAGCTGTTCCGACAGGAAGCAAAGTACCCAGTTCGAATCCAACTGGAACACTGGATTAAGTACAGGGAGGACAGGGGTTTCAATAAAGGCCTTGTCATGTCGTACGTATATTGATATATTCATCTTCGTTGTATATTGTATCTGTATATTGGGTATGAATTTCAAATTGTATGCCGCCTCGAATTTGTCATGTCATTAGCAAATTTTGGTAGTGATAAATGTCCTCTGATGTAATTACCTGAGAGAGTTTAATTTTGCCCAGAACACAATCTCATTAAAATCAGACATTTACTCGATCTGACAAAAAACCTTTGAGGTTACGTCAGATGAACATTCTAATCAGGCCATCAGCGAATATCTTATTTCTGCATTTCCAAAAATAACGTCAATCGGCATATTCGAAAGGAGAGTGATAAAGGCTGCGTTTTATAAGTTTATGTTTTGGATAATGAAATTACCTTATCGTTTCTGAGCGCCATGGCGTCTACAATCGAAGGGTGTACGATCGAGGGAACGTGTTCTGTGTTGATTTTTTTTTCTGATTTTGAAATTTTCGATTGGATATGGTAGAGAAATTCAACCAAAGAGTTTTAGAAAACTGACATGTAATTTAGTTGGTTCAAAATTCCGTGTAATGTTCATCTTGATTGGGCTTTCAAAAGTTGATCAGGTTCGTCTGACGTCAAATGACAAAAATGATTTGTCAGATCCTGACGGAGAGATGTATCGATTCGGTGTATAGCATTTTGATGAGACAAACCAAGAAAAATACTCAGGGCCAATGTGGGATTCGACCCAAGTCAGAATACTGGGATACCAAAGGGACATAAACGCTTGAGGCGACTGGGTCTCTCTCGGTCCCTTTAATGTAAGAATGTTCTCTTTCATTTATTATAATATTATAATGATACAGTACTGCTAATATGTAAGCTTAAGATTTCGGCCATACCCGTACGTAACACATGTTCTACATTTCCTACGTTTCCGAGAAACACCGCAATGAGTTGGGTCCGATATTTACACTGCAGATCAGGTGAAGCTTGGCATTCCTTGAGGCGAGTGGTCGACCAGCATATGATGAAGATCAAGACAGTCGAGTCCTACACTGGAGAATTTAACAAGGTTGTTGTAGAGTTCTTGGACCGAGTAGGCAGGATTCGAACCTCGGACAAAGAGTTGCCTGCATTGAATAAGGAGCTATTCAATTGGTCTCTGGAATGTGAGTATTTGTACAACGTGTTCTGAGTAATGTAAATGTGTTCTGGAGCAAGTGTATTTTGACCATTTGTTTAGGTTTGAGAATACATTTGATTCTAAAAAAACGGATGCTTTATTGCCCAGAATGTAAATAAAAAGGGACTATAGATGAGATTAGTTTAGAGAAATCAAGAAAACGAGTTAGTTCAGTTGGGTTGTCTATCGATAGATTACACAGTAATTAGAGGAATGCTTGTGTCTTCTCATGATATTCCATCATCTATTTACCTCTGGTCTGTCAGGGGTGGGACAAATGATTTCCCGATTCGACTGAAGATCCAGGGTAGAATAGGTCTTCAGCAACCCATGCTTGCCGTAAAAGGCGACTATGCTTGTTGTAAGAGGCGACTAACGGGATCAGCTGGTCAGGCTCGCTGACTTGGTTGAAGCATGTCATCGATCCCAATTGCGTGGATCGATGCTTATGGTGTCAATCACTGGATTGTCTGGTCTAGAATCGATTATTTACATACCGCCGTCATGTAGCTGGAATATTTCTGAGTGCAGCGTAACACAACAAATCAACCAACCAAACAACCCAATTCCACTGAACTTGTGTCCCATTGGCTATAGCAGAACAGAGCAATTTCATAATATAGACAAGCGCGTCTCTTTCCCTCGATGATCGTCGATAATTATAGGACCCCACGTCTCAAGTGGGTGCGCAGAGCATGCAACCCGATAATGTTTAACAGCACCGTGCTCGTGGTAAACGTCTGAGACCTGCATCACTTCGGACTTCCCTCCCACATCAAGATGACGGGAATACTGTTCAAATGGGCTCACTCACTGACTCATTCCTGTCCACTATTTCCTAGATATCATTAGACCTTAAATTTGGTTTTAATATATTCCCGATTCTATTTCTAGGTTTAACAACACCATACCCGAGCTCGTGGGTTTCACCAAAGTCTGAGACCTTCATCACTTCGGCTTTTCCTCCCACATCGAGATTACACGCTATGATATTACTCACACGACTCATTCCCGTGCCCACTATTTCCTAGATATCCTTAGACTTTATATTTTGTTTAAAATTAACAGGAACGAGAAATATCCAAAGTTATTTCTCCAGCAGACCGATGCGCGTAACATTGCTGATCCGCCTCTCAATCGCGATATTTTCGCGTTTGGTTTCACGTGACGCGAGGATACATTGCTAAACTAATGACTCTTTGTCCACAGCTATCGCCCGTATCCTGTACGAGAAGAGACTGGGATGTCTGTCAGACAACAGGAGTGAGGATACCCAGGCTTTCATCCAGAGCTCCCATGACATCTTTGAGACAACGAGGAAAATATTTTTCCTTCCGCCCAAACTGGCCCGGATCTTCATGCCGCGCACCTACAAACAGCATGACGCAGCGTGGGACGAGGGCTTCCGTGTTGGTAGGTCGCCAGCGACGCTTCCAAAATTAGCAAAGACCATCTGATAGATGGTCTCAGATAATAAGCAAGTCATGACAAATATTTGACCTTTATAGCGTACTTTTGTCTTTTTTCAACTTTGTATTTTTTAACCGAATGGCCGCCGATACGGATCTTCATGCCGCGCACCTACAAACAGCATGACGCAGCGTGGGATGAGGGCTTCCGTGATGGTAGATCGCCAGCGACGCATCCATAATCAGCAGAGACCATCTAATAGATGGTCTCTGATAATAAGCAAGTCATATAAGTCTTGACAAATATGTTTCGAATCAGATGCATCGATTTTATATACCTGCTATTTGTGCAGGAATACTATCCATGCGTCGTACTACACAAGACACGTTGTTTTGCATCGTTCATTAATTGGTATGTGGACAATGTAAATGCATTACTGACAGGTAGTGTCAGTTTCGTCTAAATACTAACTCTGGACTTTGGATTCCTTCTTATTAAAGTCACTCGATGTTTTCACTGTTAACTCTATATTTGTTTTTGTTTTTCTAGCCCACAAGATCATTGACGAGAGAATCAGGGAAATCAGGGAGACAAAGGAGGAAGGAGAACACGTGGGTTTCATCACCCACTTCCTGAAAGAGGACAGCATGTCGCTTAAGGATGTCTACGCCAACATCTCCGAACTCATGGGGGCAGCTGTAGACACGGTGAGTGGGTGAGTGAGTGGCATCTCAGAACCTATGCGATCTCTAGACACAGTGAGTGTCATGAAAACCATGTGAGCTTATGTTGGGATCTGTTGTTTGTTGTCCGTAATGCGTCGTAATATCTTCTCGGAAGCCACTGGGCCGATGAAGCTGAACTTTCAAATGCTTGTTCCCACCAAAAATGACATCCCAGTTTTGTCAAGAGGGTCAAATTTGATTTTTAATACAGCCGCCATATTCAAAACATATATGAATATCAATACTGTTGACACTGACATTGTTGACTATGTCTGTGGACTATATATCCAGATGGGTAACAGTTTTCTTGCACTATTTTGTTATGTTCTTCTTTACAGACGTCAAACACCGCTCAGATGTTGTTGTATGAGTTATCGAGACATCCACGCGCACAGGAGGCCATCTTAGAGGAAATCACAAGAGTTGTCCCCCCTGGCCAGCAGCCAACTGCAGATCACCTGAAGGAGATGCATTACATCAAGGCGGCCATTAAGGAGACGCTCAGGTATGTATCTACACACGCTTGTCATAGATTGCAACCCTAGTGTGACTGTTAATATGCAGTGATGTGTCATGTTGGGTTGTGTGAATGCCATAACGAGGGTTACATCTATGATTTATACTGTTATGTATGGAATGCTGTAAAAAGGGTATGATTCCTTTATCGTCTGTCAGTTTTAGTCTAATCCCGAACTCATTTGTCTTGAACATACCCTAGACTAAGGCGAACTTTTTCTTGGAGTATCGCTTGTTGCGGACGTTGGCTGGTGTTCAAGCTTTACACAAAGTCCCAGTCCTTTCTGTATGTGTCATTTGACACACTAGGATGTGTCCCACCGCCACCTAACTGTTCTTTGAAACCCGCCTTGTTGTCCCCTAGGTTGTACCCGACCGGAAGTGTGGTGATTCGAGTATTGCAACAGGACGCTGTCCTACTCGGCTGTCACGTGCCCAAGGAGGTAAGTGCGACAAACACTGTACGTTCGTTATATCGAAATTATGCTAACACGAATATACTTATTGATCTATATAATTAGCATCTTCCCGAGGCAAAGGATTTGACTGACTCTAAAAGTCCAGTTACCACCCTTGCCGAACTAGACTGGAATTCTTGGCTCGATCGTATTACGAGTTATGTCCATTCTATGTCCCTCCTATTGACCAATCAGATTCCACTTCTCATATCACTTGCATTTGCTTCAAACAAATGGCGGCTCCCAGTCAAGACGATCTGGCTGATGATCAATATCTATATTGTAATAAAACGGCTCTTACCTCATGAAGTGCTTCAAATCACGTGAGCTCCTAAATTAATAGCATGAAAAGATTTGGAGCATATCTGTCGACGCCCACTTGACGGTATACATCCTTTGCAAATCCTGCAGTCGACCGAAATCTGCACGTTGAAATCCATGTTGTTTCACAACCGAATGTCTATTTCGTTTCGCAATGTTGATTGGACTAACATAGACTCGTTAGTCCAGCAAAAATATAACTTCATAATTTTATCCAAGTTCGGCAATGGAAACTGGACTTTTACATCGATCGTTGTCCATGTAATCAAAGTATACCTTTCGTCTTGCATACAGTAATAGCGTTCTGTACAGTTAAATATACACTTCGATTTGAAGATATTGATTTTGTTAATATTTACAGACTGTGGTGTGGATTGACCTCTACGGCTTCGGACGTCTACGACGTCACTACGAGGACCCCGACACATTCCGCCCTGAACGCTGGCTCCGAGCTACCAGGACAGTAAGCCCTCAGCCTTTTTCCTGGCTGCCGTTTGGGTTTGGACCCCGTATGTGTGTCGGTGGGTAGTACTCTTTCTTTCTTACCTAGATCTTTATCAGGTGTCAATTAAACATGCGTATGGACTTTTCCTTCAGGTATCAGTTTCACATTCTCACCGATTATTTCGGCAGATGTCAGTACCACGTGCACATTGACTATTTGGGCAGATGTCAATACCCCGTGCACATTGACTTTTTGGGCAGATGACATACCACGCGCACATTGACTATTTGGGCAGATGTCAGTACCACGTGCGCGTTGACCGTTTTGGTACATATCAGTACCACGTGAACATTGACTATTTGGGCAGGTCTCAGTACCACGTGCACATTGACTATTTGGGCAGGTCTCAGTACCACGTGCACATTGACTATTTGGGCAGGTCTCAGTACCACGTGCACATTGACTATTTGGGCAGGTCTCAGTACCACGTGCACATTGACTATTTGGGCAGGTCTCAGTACCACGTGCACATTGACTATTTGGGTAGATGTCAGTACTACGTGCACATTGACTATTTGGGTACATGTCAGTACCACGTGCACATTGATTATTTGGGTACATGTCAGTACCACGTGCACATTGACTATTTGGGCAGATGTCAGTACCACGTGCACATTGACTATTTGGGTACATGTCAGTACCACGTGCACATTGACTATTTGGGCAGATGTCAGTACCACGTGCACATTGACTATTTGGGTACATGTCAGTACCACGTGCACATTGACTATTTGGGCAGATGTCAGTACCACGTGCACATTGACTATTTGGGCAGATGTCAGTACCACGTGCACGTTGACTATTTGGGCAGATGTCAGTACCACGTGCACATTGACTATTTGGGCAGATGTGTGTACCACGTGCACATTGACTATTTGGGCAGATGTCAGTACCACGTGCACATTGACTATTTGGGCAGGCATCAGTTCTACCTGCACATTGACTATTTCAGCAGTTGTTTATTGGCTATTTAATCAGTAGAGTACAAATGAATAACCTGATAACTCTATTACAGGCCGACGAGTGGCAGAGCTCGAGATGCAGCTGTTGATATCCCAGGTGAGTTGGAAGGATCGGCGCCATCAAACCTCAACTGATTTATTTGATAAATGACAGTATGTCCTTAGAACCAAGCACAACCATACTTCACCTGTATTAACTCTTCCAGCTGAGATTCACTTTCATGATCACATTAATTTTCCGTCAAATATCTACAGGTCTACTGTGACAATCCCTCATTTAGTCATTTTTGTTTCAGCTTGTTCGCAAATTCCAGATAGAGCCTGTATCAATGGAACCAGTCGAAATGAAGACGGACCTCCTACTATTGGCCAAAGATCCAATCAGAATCCGTCTTCACGAGAGAGACTAGGCTCTTATTCTCCATAGTGCACGTCATACGAACACTTTGCAGTCTGATGTAAGCACATGCACAGTGTCGCTGTGGACTTTGTTTCAAAAACACGTCACTGAAAAAACACCTATATACGAGATCCAAATTCAGGAGTTATACATTTGTTTTGTTTTTGTATTGTTTCTATCGTTGATAACATAGTTGAGTTGCATGTATATTGTGGACAAGTAGCTCTATTTCACTGTAATATCCATTTATACTTTCTTATACATGTATTTGCCAAGGACCAACATGTTTGTTATAATGGTGCTCAATGCGTAGGTGCACATACGAGGTGTTAACCAAAAGACTCTTCGGGATATGACGCAACATGGATCACTGGGTAACATGTAGATGACTTCACGATTTCATTGTTTGTAAATGTATTTCAATGGTGAATTTCATTATAATTTCGTTTTATCCTTTATATGCATAAATGCTGGAATGACATTCTCATTGAAATTAGCATAAATATTCTGCATGACAAGCATATCTGATCACAATAGATTTTACTTCCTCTATCTTACTTTCCTCCAATAAATGCCTACCTCTAACAAAAGCCTGGTGTTGGCATTATATAGTAAAGTACTGTCGGAAATGCTAGAAAACTGCTTTTTGCCTGTTAAAAAAGGATATAATTTTTCACAGACTGTTATTGAAATATCGAGTAACTACCGATCGACCTACCTGTGGTTTGAAGTATTTCAGTCACAAGGAGTCCTATCGACAAGTTTACAGGAGACAAATTCGAACAGGAATTCATATGGCATTGATGGCAGTGTGAAACGGACAATAGAAATATGCGCACATGACTTCGTTATAATGATAATAATGTTGTCTTCATAAAACATCCAATTCATTTTGAGAAAATTCCAGATGTGCATCTTCTAAAATGACGCTGCGTTTGTATTGTTAACATTGCTCCCATGACGCACATTACATTACACTTGCATAGCCATAACCGCGGTACACGATATGGAGTCTGTACTGGGAAATGTATATAAGTTCTTTACACTTTAGAGAGAAGGGGCTTCTTGATGGATGTGCACTAGTTTACGAGGCGAAAAAGAAAACTGGTGATTTTCATAAGGAAATTATAGGAGGTGATGTGTACATAGACTGGTTTGAACTTCAGCTATTGCCAACTTTAAACAACGTCAGTGTCATTGTCATGGATAACTTCAGTTAATATAACGTCCGGGAATCAGACACTGTCGCCCAAACCACGAGAAGTCTTAAGGCGACCATACTGGAATATATGACATTGTCGACTTAAGACAATATGAAACGAATGTTCAACTGATGGAGGGAGAAAATTTGGCTGAATAAGAACCCTGTAAAGTACAGGACATATGTGCTGGCGGCACAACACGGTCACATTGTCTTACGTACGCCAGTCAGACATTGTGAGCTCAACCCAACATTCAAAAGTACAGATTCATATACGTCACCAGCCGAGATTAATACTACCTCAAGAAATCAGGTGTAGAACAACAAATACTTCTGGAGTCCGCAACCTTCCATTACAGTTCATGCTACCCCATCAACGAACATGTCAATTAAGTACAATAACAGCAATATTTTGAGACCACCCCAACTCGGAGACATTTGCACCTGTGAGAATGCATGGGACTGTGTGAGGTCATCACCTCGGGCCAGGTGTTAGGTAATTGCCTCAGGTTATATGCCATTTTATACATGCATGACACCCGCGAATATTTTCTAAGTTTATCATCATTTTACCTGTAAAAGTACATTTTTAGGGTAATCACAGTGTCGGTTAGGACAGGCTAGATTATGGCAATTCGTGTTATTTTGAAATATGCTCTTATTAAAGTCCTATGACTCGTATTTATTAAATGAAGCCAGAAAAGCAGTTTTCTAGCATTTCCGACGGTACCTTAGTGTTTTGTGTATACTGTGTTTGACCAGGTTATGAAAAGGCGTGAGGTATCCCTGTAAAGTCGGAACAGACAAAGAAGAAGTCATCCAATCAATGGCTAGAACAGGTATAGCCTGTGGAAGTGCACATTTCGACTTTCAATGCAGGCCTGGTGTGCCCAGGTGCGCCTTTTTAAAGACTACTCGTGTTTGTTCCAAAGTTCACGATAACAACTACTGGAGTTACTTTAGTAGCGTTGCTCCAATGCTGTGCTGTGTTAAAAGTCCATGGATGTAAAGCTATTATATCTCTATAATGGCACCCCCAGATAAGCGGTTAGTGCATCTAAGGGCGCCAGCCTTTCATAACTGATTCGTATTATTTTCTATGATAATCCAGGAATTACTATTTAAACTACCAATTGTCGTACAGACTTGTGCAAGTCTGGTTCTTTCGCAATACAAATGTGGACTTGCACAAGAGTATGTAGGTTATGATCCTCCCGATACGTGTCAGCAAGCCAGTGAGGTCAACTCAACTGTATTGACCCACATTGACTGCTGTGAACAGAGCGCCAGCCCACATTCAGATCGTATCATTTTCGGTGCAACACCGGCTATTGATGGTGTAGCTGTCTCTACCGCATCCGCTGCTGGTCCAGTCAGCACACAAGTGTGCACCACACACACTGGTATGTTGTCACGAATCATGGTGAGCATCGGCCGTATCTGTTTTGTGTCGATACAAGGCGACGACGACGTCTACATGTTGCAGACGTCAAACCGTTCTCGGCGCTGCCCGAAATGCTTGCCTGTTGTTGGCATCCTGGTCGACATCATCAAGAATTCCGGCAAGCTGAATGGAATGATTCAGAATCGTCACGAAACGCATGAACATATCTACCGGGAAATGATGGGGAGGATAGATGCCGTGTTTACGACGGTTGTTTGTTTGTTTACTGTTTAACGCCGCACTCAGCAATATTCCAACTATATGACGGCGGTCTGTAAATAATCGAGTCTGGACCAGACAAGCCAGTGACTGACATCATGAGCATCGATCCACGCAATTGGGATACGATGACATGCATCAACCAAGTCAGCGGGCTGACCATCCGATCCCGTTAGTCGCCTCTTACGACAAGCATTGTCACCTTTTACGGCAAGCATGGGTTGCTGAAGACCTTTCTACCCCGGATCTTCACGGGTCTCTGACGGATGTTGAGGCGGTAGAGCAGCTGTTCCGACAGGATGCGAAGTATGCAGTTCGGACCCATCTGGGACACTGTATTAAGCACAGGGAGGACAGGGAGTTGCATTAATGCCTTACCTTGTCGTACGTATGTCACATAGAAACATATCTCTAGTCTCATTGTATGTAATACTATGTTATCCGCACCGCCTCCGTGGTGTAGTGCACAGAGCGTCTGCCCCGAGAGTGGAAGGTCGGCTGTTCGATCCACAAAAAAGGCCAGCTTGTGTCTGTAAAATAAGTAGGGTTAAGCTGTTAAACTGCGGCACGGTATCCCACTATATATAGCACATGACACTATGAAACCTGAATAAATCCGAACTAGTACAAGCAGCCACACTCACACTCCCATGCACGTTAAACTGCGGCATGGTATCTCACTACCACACAGCACTATGAAACCGGTAATACGTCCGGACTAGAACATGCATGCAGTCACTCTCACATGCGCATGCGTGGCGCTATATAAATAAACAAACCTTTATATTGTCTTACACAAAGTTAAACCTTTACATTGACTTACACAAAGTTAAATCTTTATATTGTCTTACACAAAATCAAACCTTTATATTGTCTTACTTCAGGTCAAACCTTTATATTGTTCTCTTTATATTGTCTATAAGGATAGAAAGAATGTTGAGCAAACCATAGACCCGGCAGATGTGCCGGCTCGTCACATTTGTTGTTTGTTTGACCCTGTAGGGATTTCTAATGGCGAGGGTCGCGGTTCATGCTGTCAGTCACTGGTCTGCATGTTCCAACTAGAATATTCACACGATGATGTGACATCACTGGATGTGTGCTGACTGCGGTGTTACGCATTACGGAAATAGTTATATACAAGTCACTCATTTTTGCCTTACAGTATAAATGAAATATTCTAATATTCTATATTATTACTAAAATACTTTAATAGTACCAACCCAACTACTCTCTCTCTTATATACTAGTATATATACATATATTCTAGTCAGGGGGAAGCTTGACATTCCTTGAGGCGAGTGGTCGACCAGCATATGATGATCAAAACAATCGAGTCCTACACTTGAGAATTTAACAAGGTTGTTGTAGAGTTCTTTTACCGAGCTTGCAGGATTCGAACCTCGGACAAAGAGTTGCCTGCATTCAATAAGGAGCTATTCAACTGGTCTCTGGAATGTGAGTATTTGTACAACGTGTTCTGAGTAAGCCTACCATTATCAACAGCTAAGATGTGTCAGAAGAGAAGTTAATGAAGGTTTGCATGGCGACGTTTAGGCGAGTGTTTGGGCGCATCGGACACCACTCCCGTCACAGGAGTGACGGCACCCAGGCTTTCATCCAGAGCTCCCATGACATCGTTGAGACAACAAGGAAAATATTCTTCCTTCCGCTCAAACTGGCCCGGATCTATGGGCGGCCATTCTGTCCAAAAATACAAAGTTGGGAAAAAAAGGACAACAGTACACAACATAGGTCAAATATTACGAATAAAGAACTAAATGTCACTAATAAAGATCAAAATACAAAACAAACAGACGCCGGCTATAAAGGAAAGGAAAACGTGTTCGAAAGAACGTCAGTGACATCTTTTCGTAATATTTGACTATTAATATTGTGTACTTTCGACCTTAATTTCAACTTTGTATTTGTTTAACCGGCGTCTGTTTGTTTTGTATTTTGACCTTTTTAGTAACATTTAGTTCTTTATTCGTAATATTTGACCTTTATAGCGTACTTTTTTCTTTTTTCAACTTTGTATTTTTTAACCGAATGGCCGCCGATACGGATCAGCGTTGATATAGATACCCATGAATAACACATTTAGAGTGTTGATATAGCTACCCATGAATAACACATTTAGAGTGTTGATATAGCTAACCACGAATAACACATTTAGAGTGTTGATATAGCTAACCACGAATAACACATTTAGAGCGTTGATACAGCTAACCACGAATAACACATTTAGAGTGTTGATATAGCTAACCACGAATAACACATTTAGAGCGTTGATATAACTACCCATGAATAACACATATAGAGTGTTGATATACCAATGAATAACACATATAGAGTGGGGATATAGATACCCATGATGCTGCTATATGTAAACGAAGGGGTTTCAGATGGTGGAGACCATATCCGTATGTTGTTCTTCACTTTCCATGACGAGAAATAAAGCCCTGCGAGTTATTTGAATGGTAAAGGCGTAGCTGGCCTTGGAAACCATACGAGGATGTGAGTAAGACCCATAGGTTCGGTCTGGAAAACATGGATCTCGTGGTACCTAATACTTGAATGATATACGAATGGTAAAAGCTTTTGTGTTTTGTATTTTATGTCCGTGCGCACGTGATTATGGTGGCTCACCCGGCCAGTGATGTACAACCTACCGAGGCTTATGGTGGCTCGCCCGGCCAGTGATGTTCAACCTACCGTGGCTTATGGTGGCTCGCCCGGTCAGTGAGATGCAACCTACCGCGGCTTATGGTGGCTCGCCCGGCCAGTGAGATGCAACCTACCGCGGCTTATGGTGGCTCGCCCGGCCAGTGATGTACAACCTACCGAGGCTTATGGTGACTCACCCGGCCAGTGATGTGCAACCTACCGAGGCTTTTGGTGGCTCACCCGGCTAGTGATGTACAACCTACCGTGGCTTATGGTGGCTCGCCCGGCTAGTGATGTACAACCTACCGAGGCTTATGGTGGCACGCCCGGCCAGTGATGTACAACCTACCGAGGCTTATAGTGGCTCAGCCGGCTAGTGATGTACAACCTACCGAGACTTATGGTGGTTCACCCGGTTAGTGGTGTACAACCTACCGTGGCTTATGGTGGCTCAGCCGGCTAGTGATGTACAACCTACCGAGACTTATGGTGGCTCACCCGGCTAGTGATGTACAACCTACCGAGGCTTATAGTGGCTCAGCCGGCTAGTGATGTACAACCTACCGAGACTTATGGTGGTTCACCCGGTTAGTGGTGTACAACCTACCGTGGCTTATGGTGGCTCAGCCGGCCAGTGATGTGCAACCTACCGAGGCTTATAGTGGCTCAGTCGGCCAGTGATGTACAACCTACCGAGGCTTATGGTGGATCAGCCGGCTAGTGATGTACAACCAACCGAGGTTTATGGTGGCTCACCCGGCCAGTGATGTACAACCTACCGAGGCTTATGGTGGCTCACCCGGCTAGTGATGTACAACCTACCGAGGCTTATGGTGGCTCGACCGGCTAGTGATGTACAACCTACCGAGGCTTATGGTGGCTGTGATGTTTTGTCTGTATGTCCTTTTGTTATACCATGTGCATTTTTACGGGTACCCGAAAAGAAGGTTTTTAGGGATTTTTCATAGTTGAACGTGCATCTTCCAAACCACCGAGTCGTGTTTCGGCGACTTTCAGCCTAGGAACATTTTGATAACGTTTGTAATTTCAACTCCAATCAGGTGAAGTTAGGCAGCGTTGTTGGATGGGTTACCGCATTCGGGCAGTTTGGCTCCTGAGAGTTTCTAGGGCTTCGGTCCTGCCCCACACTGAATCACATGTAACAATGATGACTTTCTTCTAAATGCCAGCAGTGAATTGGTACCCGGTAGGATGTGATGGCAGTGTGGTTGTTAACCTTCTAGCGCCTGACAGGCAGCTTGTGTTGTATACTCCCTAGGGAGCTGAGAATAATTGATCCAGCTAGTGACCGGGGTAATAGCTACGCATTGAGAATGCCCAAGTGTGGCGTGGAAATATGCGCAATGTAAATGGGCTATAATAATTTTTATTATTGCTCTTGCCCTGTAGTTTATCTTCAACACTCTAACATAGAATCACTTCCGGAAAAGACAATATTCGTGCAGTTTGCAATATTTATTGATGTTATAAAAAGGATAACTGTGAACGGGGAATTTAGTTTCCCAGGGAAACCAGCTGGCGGGGATACTGCCCCTGTCCTGACTGATAATGTCTCTAACTGACGACAAATGGCCTTGCGAATACTCTGCTATGTGCCAGATGTTCAACAGTCAAAACAACAATGTTCACGATGTTCATTGAGGCCAATTACGTCAATATACACAGGTTTATTTATCTGTTACCTGCTTATTCCATAAGTTGTTAATTTGTATTTTGAGTTATGGAAGAAACATTAATGTCTATGCATGGTTATCCCAATGTTGTGGTATAAATAGCACATTTAGAGTGGAAGTAGCAATTTGCACTGACAAATGGTCATTTTCGTAATACACGATGCTATTTTGAGGCACAGTTCATAATATTGCTGGCTATACATATTTACTTATCTATATCTATTTCCACAGACATTAAGCTGGTATCATCAGCCATGTTAATGTATTGTAGAAGGAGGACTTTTCCCATGAAGAATGATCATTGTAGTATTGCTGAATAATGTTTCCAAGAATTGTTAATAATAATACTGACTTGCAAATATTTATATTTCCAAGATAAGGTGGGGACACGGGTGGCTCAGTCGTCTAAGGCGTCGCGATTTGCTGTGCTTTGAGCACGCCAGAGACCTATGATTGTGGGTTCGAATCCCGGTTCGCCCCGATTATGTTTCTAGGTTTGTCAGCACCATACCCGTGCTCGTGAGTTTCACCGAGGTGGTAAACGTCTGAGACCTGCATCACTTCGGGCTGTCCTACCACATTAAGCTAACACGCCGCGATATAACTGCAATACTGTTAAAAGCTGCGTTAAACCCAACTCACTCACTCACTCCAAGAGAAGAAGAACTTTACAACCAGCATATATAATGTAGAAATAGGCATTAACATTGAGCAGTGGTGAGTTATAGTACTGTTTTCATGCTGAATACCTAGACACAATTGATCATTTGTACAAAAAAAAGTAAACTTAATACAATTTGGATGTACCAATCAGTTATATCAAACTAGAAATGATGTAGTTGTTTAACTTACTCCTGCTATCCATTATTCAATATAATTATTGTGGGTACATATTAACTGTTGGTGTTATACTGGCATACTGATGCTGATGACAAAATGACATTTATAAAGTGTATAAATTGTACAAAGTGTCGAGTGAGTTTTCCCTTGTTTTCCGCACCAAAGTGGCAAGTAGGCTAGAGAGATAGACTTGCACAAGTCTCTTAGGCAATAAATATTAATTAAATCATAATTCCTTGATTATATACATAATAAGAACAAGTTGTCCCTATAAAATACTTTCGTCCTGTCCGCTTATCTAGACTGGCCTCTTAGAAGGATAGAACTACTATACACCTATGGACTTATCGTTTAGTACAGCCTTGGAGCAAGACTTACAACAGATTCAGGAGAGGCTTGAGAATGGGAGACGGGCAACATTAGCAAGCTCGCACTGTGTATATGAGCAATGGTCTCTGGTATAAACAAAAAGGTACCCCCAGCCACCTGCCACCTAACCCTTACCAGCAGATCCCAAATCTCCTGTCTACTTATCACATACATCTTGAAAAACCAGTGTCAACAACATGAAGCAAAGTCCACCGTTGTCGGTCTTTTTAACCTGCCTTCTTCCTTCAGCAGTATAAGTAGTAAAGTACATCTGTCTGGAACCACCTCAGGATTCTGGAACCACTCAGGATTCTGGAACCACTCAGGATTCTGGAACCAAGATGGCGGCACATCCGTTTCCGGTCACGTGACCTGCGCAGTGCATGATGGGTACCTGCGCGTGCCTCCAAGATGGCGTCGCTTCCGTTTCCGGTGGCGTGCGCCTCCAAGAGGGCGTCACTTCCGTGTCCGGTGGCGCACGCCTCCAAGAGGGCGTTGCCTCCGTTTCCGGGGAGAAGGAGGGGGAGGGGGGAAACCCGGAGAAGCGCCCGTAAAAGGTGAACGGGATCGACATGGAAAGAAGCGCGTCAAACATCGTTTGTGGTTGTTGTTGTTGTTGTTCTAAACATAGACGGGGAGGTGGTGGTGAAGGGAGGGAGGGAGGGAGTGAGGGTGGTGGTGGTGGTGGTGGTGGTGAGGGGAAGGGGGGGGGGGAGGGAGGGAGGGAGGGAGGAAAGGAGGAGGAGACGGGTTCATGGTGTGGGTTGGAGGGTCGTCAAAGCAAAGGAGGAAAGTTGTCTTTCGGGAGAGATGGGTGGCCCTGAAAAGGGCCGTTTTGATGTTTACATGCAAGTGCACGCAGAGGTGCAAAGGCACGGGTGGACATTCATCTGTCTCCTGACAGGACACCTACCGGTGTGCGTTAACCGCCGCACGTAGGTGTCCTTGAGGATGGTCTTACAGTACACACATTGAAATGTTCCATCCCAAGGCTTGGGGCAAGGGCGTACACAGGCAGGGCCCCTTGGCATGTACCGCATTGCCATGGTGGAGGCAATGGCAATGACGGTACTGCTTCTTTCTTCTCCAACTCCGAGCGACACCCTTTGCACAGTGGCAAAGGGTGCACCACTGAGGCTAGCTCCAGATCCCAGTTTTCAGCCATTCTTGATTTTTCGAATCAATTTTACAAGTGACACTGATCCATTCGAATCCACTGTTGTTTTATAGGAGAGGTACTGCCACCCTGCTTCCTGATTGGTTCCCCAGGCAGCGCCCCCGATTGGTTCGTTTCGGTGCCTGGTCTGCACCTCGGTTTTCCAAAACGGACCGACCCCTGTGTTTCTTTTCCATAGGAAATGGATTTTACCATGGGAGAGAAAGCACAACCCCGGTTCGGCCAATCAGAGCCCGCCATGGCCCGAGCGCGGCTTCTGATTGGTCGATAACCCAGGCTTCGGATTGGTCCGATTTCGATCCGGGTTTTTTCTTCTTGGGTAGCCTTGGTATTTTTTTGAGGTAGACGGTCGTCTGAATGCAAAAGGAAGGTGGACCTTCATAGGTAGACATGAACGTGGGAATGCCTACGTGATGTACGTGTGTGTCACTCCCATGCCAATCGGAATGTCAATCGGAATGTCATGTGGGTTCTTTGTTTTGGATTGTTGTTTGGGTTGGTAAAGCAAAGGTGGAAAGTTGTCTTTTGGGTGAGATGGGTGGCCCTGAAAAGGGCCGTATTAACAGGAACTTGAACGGGAACTTGAACGGGAACGCAGGACACGGGAAACGTCCTCCTAGGCAGCCGGCTCTGCTACGTCATTCGTGTACCTCTGTTTCTCTTCGCAGAGATAGTGTAGTTGTAGTTGCTTCTGGTGTTTCACCAGCCCGGTTAGCTTGAGGTAATCGCAGTCTGGGGACCACTTGTGATGTGCCGCCCAAGGATTGTCGTGGGGTGCCCATTGTCTCAGCCGCACACCACATTGGAAACAGCATACACCATCGGCACCCTGAGTGTAGACAAAGCCCGCATGAGCCATCTCTTCAGCAGTCTGATACATTTGCGTGGGCCACGTCTCAAACGAAGCGAGCCTTCTTTCAAAGCGTAGATAATAGTGCGATGGTGTTTGACTGAGCAGTGACACCGCCTCCTCGGCATGACTCTTACTCCAACATCCACGAGTATCTGTACTATCCATCCCCACATCTTCGCCACGCGTCGTCGTACCACTCTTCTTTGTTTCAGCCATTCTTGATTTTATCACATCAATTTTACAAGTGACACTGGGCCACTCGAATCCACTCTTGTTTTATGGGGGAAGAACCGGATCGAAATTGGCTGCTTCCTGGTTGGTCCAAAACGCAACGCACCGATTGGTTCGTTCCGGTGCCTGGCCTGCACCTCGGTTTTCCAAAACGACCCGACCCTTGTGTTTCTTTTCCATAGGAAATGGATTTTACCATGGGAGAGAAAGCACAACTCGGGTCGGGTGCTGTCTTCTGATTGGTCGATGCTGTCTTCTGATTGGTCGACAATCCAGGCTTCGGATTGGTCCGATTTCGATCCTGTTTTGGGGAAGGGTTGTCCATCCATCAGACGTTCAGACCCTCTTAGAGTACAGGCGTTCATCAGACACACATCGCTATCATGACGAGCAACCAAAGTACGCCCTATCGTTTGGAGAGGAAAGATACCACCCGCTCCAGACGGTTAAGAACTGCTAATCATACCTATCGTTTGACTTTCAACCCAGACTACTTGGACACCGTACCACCGGAACGCGTCCCCATGGAACTGCCAGCTTTATTTGACAGGGTGATCGATGACTTTTATGAACAGATGTCAGGTCAGAAGGGAGATCGTATTGGTCTAGGTATCAATCATCCCGCTTTGAACACTCCCATACGGATTCCCTTTCGACGTTTTGAAGATCTCCATGGGGTAAATATTTTACAGGCCGTGGAAAAAGTCCAACAGTCCAACAAAGACCTGAACATCGATGACACCATGGATGTGACTTTAGTACACGTCGCAGATGCTGACAGGCTAGGATCGGGCAGTGGTGCTCCCCGGCTGAAAAACGTGATTGGACTCGAAGCTTTTTTAACACGCAAAAAGTGCATCGTACGGATCAAGAACGAAGATCAATCCTGTTTGGCACAGGTCCTGGTGGTGGCACAGCATTATGCCCACAAACCCCATCCTCTGACCCCAGCATGGAAAGCCCAGTTACTGAGACTGACGAGAACGAATCGCGACGACGTTCAAGGCATACGGGCACGGACCTTGTTTCGACGCCTTGGCCTGCCTGAAGGTCCCTGTCGGGGGCTGGACGACCTCGCACGCGTGGGACGGGCCTTGACCCTCCTGCATTATCAACTGAAAGTCTACAGTCAAGAGGTGGGTCAGAGACTGTTGTACAAGTGTGATGAGGCTCCACCCCACGCCACGGTGCTGCATCTATACCATCATGATCAGCACTACGATGTCATCACTTCCATGTCCGCTTTTTATGGCTCTGTCCATTACTGCGAACGCTGCGACAAACGTTACGACCATCCCGAAAAACATCCCTGCACCAAGGAATACCGCTGTTACCGCTGCTTCTACTCTAGTTATTGCGGGCCCCAGGAAGAGCACGGGATCCCTTGCTTGACATGTCAAGGTTGGTTCCCCAATCCGTGTTACACCCGACATCTCCAGTCACCGTCAGAGGGAAAACCCAGCGCCTGTCAATCGATTCACAGGTGCCCGAACTGTTTTCAGCTGGTCCGCGTCTTGGAGACCCCCATGGTTCACCACGAGTGCTTCGACGAAGAACATGCCGAGAACCCATGACCCCAGACCATCGCTGTTACATGACGCCTCTCCGTGAAGAAAACGAGGAGGAGGAGGAGGAAGAGGGGGAAGAGGAACAACATCACGTACAAGACGACGTCCAATACGTCTTCTACGATTTTGAATGCATGCAAGACACGGGGGAACACATTCCAAATTTGTGCGTGGTGCAACTAGGATGTGGACGATGCATCAGTGAAGTGAGCAAGAACTTGTGCGAACACTGTCCATGGAGAGAAGAAGGGTATGGTCCCAGCTGTGAGATCGTGTTTCGAGGACCCACCACGCGACATGATGTGTGTGTGTGGTTGACCACGTTGTCTGAAATACCCAAGAAGAAGCCCAACCCAGAGGAAGAGGAGGGCAGCACACGCAAGGGGACAACAGCCCACCTGGGGAAAAAAAAGAAAACGGGATGGCACCCCCTCAAGAAAGTACGCTTCCAAACGTCAACGGCATGCATCATCCCAGCAGGAGGTGGAAGAGGTGGAGGAGGTGGAAGAGGTCATGGAAGTGGAGAAAACAAAGAAGCCAAAGAACAAGAACACCTCCTGCCATACAGTCCCGAAGGAGGATCGCATTTATGTGATGGCCCACAATGCACGATCCTATGATTAACACTTAATCCTGAAGGGCCTGTCCCCCCTCCTGGTGACACTCCCCACCAAGATTCGACATGGCCAACAAATTTTGCAGATGACCCTGGGACGGTTGTGTTTCGAAGACAGCTTAAATTTCATCCCTTACCCCCTGGAAGCCTTTCCCAAGAGCTTTGGGTTGAAAGAAATGAAGAAAGGGTACTTTCCACACTTTTTCAATACGAGAGTCAATCAGACCTACAGAGATCCCTATCCACCAGCCGTCACGTACGATCCCGATGGCATGTCTCCCGCGGAACGCACAGCCTTCCTCCAGTGGCATACCCAAAAAGTGCAAGAAGGAGCCTTGTTCGACTTACAAGAAGACCTTTTAGCTTACTGCCAGAGCGATGTGCACATTTTGAGACGGGGATGCGCCGACTTCCGACAGAACGCCATCCACTCGGTGGGCATGGATCCCTTTGTGGAAGTGATAACAGCTGCTGCGTTCACCATGAAATCCTTCCGAAAACACGACCTGAAACCCAATACCATCGCCATTCTTCCACCTCAAGGCTACCAACCCAAGAGAAACTATTCCCAGGCCTGTATGCACTGGCTCCACTATCTGATGGAAAGGGACCCCCATCTGCACCTCCAGCATGCCAGGAATGGCGGTGAAAAAGAGTTCACCTGTGGAGAGGGCCAACATCGGTACAGCGTGGATGGGTACGATCCAGCGACAGGCACCATCTACGAATTCCTGGGCTGTTTCTGGCATGGGTGCAAGACCTGTCACAAGACCCTACGTGGAAAACCGCATCCCGTCCTGGGCACGTCGTTGGGAGCCCGTTACACCGACACCCACTACCGCTTGAGTCTCTTGAGTCAACACCCTGAGGTGAAATGGATCGTCGCCCTGTGGGAGCACGAGTTTACGAAAATGCAACGGGAGGACTCTGCTCTACGTGCTTTCTTGCAGGGACCCCACTGTAGTCACGTCCCTGGGCCGCTCAACCCTCGCGACGCCTTCTATGGAGGACGCACCAATGCCACGCGATTATGCTACGAAGCCCAAGAAGGTGAAACCATCAAGTACATCGATATTTGTTCCCTTTATCCCTACATTTGTAAGACCGGAGCGTTTCCCACGGGACACCCGGCGCTTCTCCATCAACCCCCTGTGGACACGTTGTTTGAACTGAAAGGTCTGATCCAATACCGTGTCCTACCCCCGAAACGACTCTACCATCCGCTACTGCCTTACAGATCGGGTGGCAAACTGCTCTGTCCTTTGTGCCGTACGTGTGCCGATACCCGGTCAGACTCCCCCTGCGAGCACACGGACGAAGAGAGGTCATGGGTGGGGACGTACGCCACCGTAGAACTCCAGGAAGCCGTGAAGAAGTATGACTACCGGGTGCCTCAGATTTACGACGTTTGGCATTTTGACACCTTTGCACAGCATGACCCCGGCACCCAGCAAGTGGGACTCTTTGACACTTACATCGATCGACATTTCAAGGAGAAGCTCGAAGCCAGCGGATACCCCGAAGGATGTACGGATCACGACGCTTACATCCAGGAGATCTACGACAAAGAAGGCATTCGGTTGGACAAGGACCGCATCGAAAAAAATCCAGGACGTCGCACGATTGCCAATATGCAACTGAATTCGCTCTGGGGCAAGTTTGGGCAACGGGTAGACTACAGTCAGAACGTCTATATGAACGATCCTGTACAGTACTTTGCCTTGTGGAGGGATGACCGCAATACCATCGAGGATGTGACCATTGTCAACGAACACATGGTGGAAGTGACCTATACCCAGCAGAAAGAATTCCAAACCCCTTATTCTCATTTCAATGTCGCCATCGCTGCTTGGGTCACCGCCCAAGCACGTCTCAAGCTGTACGAGACCCTTGCCCTGGTGGGCCGCAGGGTCTTGTACTTTGACACGGACAGCGTCATTTACATTCATCGACCCCACGACGCGAATCCAGAGCTGGGTCATTCGTTGGGTGAGTTTACGGATGAACTGGACGGAAACACCATCAAGACGTTTGTGTCAGGAGGTCCCAAAAACTATGGCTATGAGTTAATGAACCCCAGACCCGATGGAACGCGCACGACCTGCAAAGTGCGAGGGTTCACTTTGAATTATCGAAACCAACGCCATCTCAACTTTGACACCATGAAAGGACTGATACTGGGACAACGGTCTGGGAAAGAGGAGGAGGAGAAAATCAGTTTGGATTACCCTCATCAGATCATTCGAAAAGGACCTCGGCACGAAAACGCACTCGTGACCCGCCCCACCCGAAAAGACTATCGTACCGTGTACGACAAGCGACGTGTGGTCTACGACGAAACCACAGGCCTACCTGTAGACACGTTCCCCTTTGGGTACAGAGACGACTTTCTATAATAAAAATTTCATGACAGGGGATCGAAACTGAATCGACATGGACCCCTACAGAAAAAAAACGGATCTGGGTTGTCGACCAATCAGAGGCAATGCTCGAGCCATGGTGGGCTCTGATTGGTCGAACCGAGGTTGTGCTTTCTCTCTCACGCTACAAGCCTAACCCTATGGAAAAGAAACACAAGGGTCGGTCCAGTTTGGAAAAATGGAGACTCAGACCAGACACCGGAACGGGCCAATCAGAAAGCAGGACCTCCGTGGCTTTTAATACGACCGATGCTCTCCGGTCATCACTTTTCACTGAACGGACCAAGCAACCACATCGCCCCTCTGATTGATGTTCCTCACGTTGTGTTGGTTGTTGGCGTTTTATCTGGAAGAAACACGTGTTTGGAGAGAGTACCATCAAGTGTTGACACACCTCCGTGAAGACTTGGAAAGAAACAACAACAACAACAACAACGAACAGAACATCCGGACAACATCATGTCGAAACGGTTGAATGACAAGACACGAAGCGACATGAGTGGCCAAGGAAGCAGTGGAGATGGGAACGGTGACATAACTGCTGAACTGTGGGGTGAAGTGTACGACTTGCTGTGTTTAAAGATGAAGACCGACGATGCGTACGCCAAGTTACGTGCGAAGGGCGACAACCTGATGTGCGAACAGATACGTTCAAAGATGAGGAAGCTGACTGAACCCGAGAAAGGCACATCGAAGAAGACGATAAAGAAGATCCAGAAGAAAAAGACAAGCAAACCCACAGTCGTTGTGATCCCCACAGCAGCAGCAACACCCACCACCACCACCACCACCACCACAGCGCCAGTCCCCACCACCACCACCACAGAAGCAACAGCAATAACGGCTGCAGCGACAACAGACATCGAAACGATGGGGACATCCTTTTTGAAACCTGCAACGCCTGCAAAAAGACGATCACGGAAGAAATTATCTCTGAAGATCTCTCCTCAAGAACAGCTGTAAGTACCCTGCTCTTCTTTGTCTCAGTCATTCTTGATGTGATTCATATTCATGACCTATTCCTATGATAAATGGACTCTGTCCTATGATTGACAGGACCCCTGATGTCAGTTCAGCCCAGTCCGTGCTAGAACAGTGGTGGGAACAAACCCCTCGGGAGCCCACCTATTCACCGAATGCCCCTGCTGTGACGATGGCGACGGGTGACCGTGATGATCATGAAGCGCTCAAGCTGGCCACTCTCCCTTCCATGGATCTGGACACGCTCCCCGTGCTTGAGGCTTCTTGGTCACCAGCATCCCCAGAAGATGTTCATGTCTACTCCTCAGGTACGCCCCTGGTTTGCGACGATGATGATGATGATGTTGATGACAACGTTGACCTGGATCCTTATGGAGAAGCTCAACTCACTCCCCTACAACGCGGATGTCGTGTTTGCCGACACAACAACATGCTCAGATACATCAGTTGCAACAGCGGGCAAGTGATGTGTCATGTCTGTGGTCTGGAGCTCATAGACTGTACTTGTAGTATGTTGACCTATGACAGCATAATGACACATGATGACATGCCTATCACATCTGCTGAGGATCACATCTTATGGTGATCCTGCTCTTCACTCGAAGAACTTGTCAACACGTAAGCTGCAACCGTGATCAATTGATGTGTCATGTCTGTTTCAGGGAGGCCATAGACTGTACGTGTTGAACGGATGGACCTCTCACATGTTTGAGGGAGGACCACCTCTTATGGGCTTGAAGATGGAAGAGGAAAACGTTGTCGCGTTATTGTTGTTGTTGTTGTGGTTGTTGTAGGGACATGCAAAGCACTCCCTCCTCCATTGACTTTTCGTATTTCCATTGTATCTGGTTGTGATTGGTTTTTTCATGATTAAACAGTGATTGATTGAACTGACTCTTTGTGTCTTGATTGATCTCAACTCCAATAGAGTGCCGAACCGAGGGTAGAGGTTGAGTTGAGATGTCGTTTACGTTGTCTGTCCGTCTGTCTGTCTGTATGTGCATCTGTCATGTCAGTGCACACCCAAGTGTAAAATTAAAATAAAAATAGATAAAAGAGAAAGGCCATGCTTGAAAGATCAGCTGCCTGGTGTCAGTCATTCTAGTATGCATCGATCCCCACACCCCTCCCCGGGTACCATGTCATGTCATGGATCATGTCATGGATCATGCCGTGTGTCCGTCAACCCAAACACAGGATGACGTCACGTGATGAGGTGGAGGAGGTGGAGGAGGTGGAAGCTAAGGTCATGACCTTCCGTTGAAGGGAGTAGGGTGGAGAGTTTCATAAAAGCAGGCGAACCCTCAGACCTTCTTTCAGTGAAGTCACCGTCATCATGGAGCAAAGACGTTCTATGAATGTCATGTCATCCTCCCGAGATGTCGTCACCGATTCCGAGTGGGTGTCTGAAAAGGCGAGAGAACAAGAAGCGAGAAAACGTCCCCTCTTTAGGGACGACACGTGGCGACTCAGTGACATTCTGGAGGGACCTTTTCCTTCTTACACCCTGTGTCATCCTTCTCATCCTCACTATGAATCATTTCAAGAACGTCTGAGGTCTTTTAAAACGTGGCCTAAACAGATGACCCAGACCCCGTATGACATGGCCATGGCTGGCTATTTCTATCCAGGACGAGGTGACTGTGTGACCTGTTATTGCTGCGGTGTGGCACTCCGCCAATGGGAAGCCACAGACCAACCCTGGAAAGAACATCTGAAGCACGCCAAAGTCCCCTGCGAATACTTGTGTGTGTTTTGTCCTGATGGAGAAGTGAACGAAAAATACAGACGTTTGGTGTCCCAAGAAGCACGGAGGAGAAGAGTCGAGTGTCTTGTTCACCCCAAGTGACAAAGTTTCTTTTTTTCAAAGTGTACAGACGTTCATACCCCTCGTGTTCACAAAATTCACAGGGACGCCCCCTCATCCTGTGACTTTTTGTTTTGTGGTGTTGGTTCATGTGAGCAGGGGGATTAAATTTTTTTAAAAACCCATAGTCGTGTTCTGTGGTCTGTAGGATGAAGAAAAACAAAACAGGATCGAAATGCACACCCCGATAAAAAAACAGGATCGAAATTGGACCAATCCGAAGCCTGGGTTGTCGACCAATCAGAGACCATACTCGGGTCATGCGGGACTCTGAATGGTCGAACCGGGGTTGTGCTTTCTCTCCCATGGTAAAATCCATTTCCTATGGAAAAGAAACACAGGGGTCGGTCCGTTTTGGAAAACCGTGGTGCAGACCAGGCACCGAAACGAACCAATCGGGGGCGCTGCCTGGGGAACCAATCAGGAAGCAGGGTGTCAGTGGCTCTCCTATAAAAACAAAACAAGAGCGAAGCCACTCACACACACACACACACACTGCATTCTATGAAACCCATCATGTCAGCTCGATACAGTTGTATGAAGTGCCAGACCGACAGTCACAGTTACCTGTACTGCCCTGAAGTGACATGCCTCGAGTGTGACACTCAAGGTCACCGTCACTATGTCTGTCCGAAGATGAACAGTCAAGAGAAGCAGGAGAATCGGAACCTGGGTCCCTGTTACAACTGTGAAGCCATGGGTCATTTCGCTGCAGATTGCCCAGAACCCAGTCGAAAGAAGACTCCCCATCGCCTGGACCGCTGTTACAACTGTCAAGCCCTGGGTCATTTCGCTGCAGATTGCCCAGAACCCAGTCGAAAGAAAACGCCAGCAACACCGTCCACGTCGACACCCGTGGCACCCGTGACACCCGTGACACCCGTTACAAAAGTGGTTCATCTCATCGAAGACGTGCACGTCGATGTCCTCGACCTAAAAGAATGTCTCGCACAACTCCGTGCAGGCATCACACCTCTTGTAGAGAAAAGAAAACGGGTCAGAAGCCTCTCAAGAAAGCACGCTTCAAAGCGCCGACGACACCTTCAGTCCGAGGATGAGATGGAAGTAGAGGATGAAGAAGATAGATCATCTGAACAAAGTGACTAACGCATGGGCCATGCTACCCCACTGTTTTTACCAGTGTCCCATCGTTTGCAGTTTTTCCAGTGTTCCAGTTTCCAGTTTGTTTTCCAACGGCCCTTTTCAGGGCCATCCATCTCTCCCGAAAGACAACTTTCCTCCTTTGCTTTGACGACCCTCCAACCCACACCATGAACCCGTCCCCTCCTCCTTTCCTCCCTCCCTCCCCCCCCCCCCTCCCTTCACCACCACCACCACCACCACCCTCACTCCCTCCCTCCCTTCACCACCACCACCCCGTCTATGTTTAGAACAACAACAACAACCACAAACGATGTTTGACGCGCTTCTTTCCATGTCGATCCCGTTCACCTTTTACGGGCGCTTCTCCGGGTTTCACCCCTCCCCCTCCTTCTCCCCGGAAACGGAGGCAACGCCCTCTTGGAGGCGTGCGCCACCGGACACGGAAGTGACGCCCTCTTGGAGGCGCACGCCACCGGAAACGGAAGCGACGCCATCTTGGAGGCACGCGCAGGTACCCATCATGCACTGCGCAGGTCAAGTGACCGGAAACGGATGTGCCGCCATCTTGGTTCCAGAATCCTGAGTGGTTCCAGAATCCTGAGTGGTTCCAGAATCCTGAGGTGGTTCCAGACAGATGTACTTTACTTCTAGTATAGACTTTTTCTCAATGACGGATAACGTCCGATAGCACAAATCAAAACAGATAGGGTCCTGTTTAACAAAACGCAGTCCTAAATAGAGAGTATTATTTTGACTCTCTGCTATACATTGATAATTAAAGCGCTAAGATCGCTTTGTGGGCGGTGGTTCTCACAGTCTCGCAAGAAGTTCGGACAAAATAACTAGACTGGCTTCTACCTGTTGTGTGTGTCTGATAAAAAAAGTAGGTCAGGTACTTGATCGCGTTACCGACCAACTGTCGCTCTCAACCAGTTCATGCCCTGTGCTATATGAAGAGAAGGAGTCGGCCGAAATACTTTATACTATTTCATCATTCCATTAGCGTTTATATATCACTCTCTGTGCAACACCGACTACTGATGATGTAGCTGTCTCTACCGCGACCGCTGCTTGTTTGAGGTCACAAGTGTACACCACACGTAACTATAATGTTGTCGCGAGTCGCGTTTATCAATGTCCGACCTGGAAAGTCCACATCAGCCGTGTCTGTTTTGTGTCGATACAAGGCGACGTCTGCTCAAACTGACGATCGTGCAGCAGACGTCAAACCGTTCTCGGCGCTGCCCGGGCCGAAGGGCTTGTCTGTTGTCGGCACCTTGTTCGACATCATGAAGAATTCCGCCCGGATGAATGAAATGATTCAGAAACGTCACGGGACTTATGGACCTATCTACCGGGAAAAGATGGGGAGGATAGATGCCGTGTTTCTGACGGATGTGGAGGCGGTAGAGCAGCTGTTCCGACAGGAAGCAAAGTACCCTGCTCGAATCCAACTGGAACACTGGATTAAGTACAGGGAGGACAGGGGTTTCAATAAAGGCCTTTTCATGTCGTACGTATATTCATATATTCATATATCTTCGTTGTATATTGTATCTGTATATTTGGTATAAATTTCAAATTGTATGCCGCCTCGAATTTGTCATGTCATTAGCAAATTTTGGTAGTGATAAATGTCCTCTGATGTAAGTACCTGAGAGAGTTTAATTTTGCCCAGAACACAATCTCATTAAAATCAGACATTTACTCGATCTGACAAAAAAACCTTTGAGGTTACGTCAGATGAACATTCTAATCAGGCCATCAGCGATTATCTTATTTCTGCATTTCCAAAAATAATGTCAATCGGCATATTCGAATGGAGAGTGATAAAGGCTGCGTTTTATAAATTTATGTTTTGGATAATGAAATTACCTTATCGTTTCTGAGCGCCATGGCGTCTACAATCGAAGGTCGTAGGATCGAGGGAACGTGTTCTGTGTTGATTTTTTTTTCTTTCTGATTTTGAAATTTTCGATTGGATATGGTAGAGAAATTCAACCAAAAAGTTTTAGAAAGCTGACATGTAATTTAGTTGGTTCAAAATTCCGTGTAATGTTCATCTTGATTGGGCTTTCAAAAGTTGATCAGGTTCGTCTGACGTCAAATGATTAAAATGATTTGTCAGATCCTGACGGAGAGATGTATCGATTCGGTGTATAGCACTTTGATGAGACAAACCAAGAAACATACTCAGGGCCAATGTGGGATTCGACCCAAGTCAGAATTCTGGGATACCAAAGGGACATAAACGCTTGAGGCGACTGGGTCTCTCTCGGTCCCTTTAATGTAAGAA
This sequence comes from Haliotis cracherodii, assembly GCF_022045235.1. Taxonomy (NCBI): domain Eukaryota; kingdom Metazoa; phylum Mollusca; class Gastropoda; order Lepetellida; family Haliotidae; genus Haliotis; species Haliotis cracherodii. Next base: position 67,076,351 of record NW_027266264.1, read on the forward strand.
TGTTCTCTTTCATTTATTATAATATTATAATGATACAGTACTGCTAATATGTAAGCTTAAGATTTCGGCCATACCCGTACGTAACACATGTTCTACATTTCCTACGTTTCCGAGAAACACCGCAATGAGTTGGGTCCGATATTTACACTGCAGATCAGGTGAAGCTTGGCGTTCCTTGAGGCGAGTGGTCGACCAGCATATGATGAAGATCAAGACAGTCGAGTCCTACACTGGAGAATTTAACAAGGTTGTTTTAGAGTTCTTGGACCGAGTAGGCAGGATTCGAACTTTGGACAAAGAGTTGCCTGCATTGAATAAGGAGCTATTCAACTGGTCTCTGGAATGTGAGTATTTGTATAACGTGTTCTGAGTAATGTAAATGTGTTCTGGAGCAAGAGTATTCTGACCATTTGGTTAGGTTTGAGAATACATTTGATTCTTAAGAAACGCATGCTTCATTTTCCAGAATGTACCTAAAAAGGGACTAAAGATGAGATTAGTTTAGAGAAATCAAGAAAACGAGTTAGTTCAGTTGGGTTGTCTATCGATAGATCACACAGTAATTAGAGGAATGCTTGTGTCTTCTCATGATATTCCATCATCTATTTACCTCTGGTCTGTCAGGGGTGGGACAAATGATTTCCCGATTCCACTGAAGATCCAGGGTAGAATAGGTCTTCAGCAACCCATGCTTGCCGTAAAAGGCGACTATGCTTGTTGTAAGAGGCGACTAACGGGATCGGCTGGTCAGGCTCGCTGACTTGGTTGAAGCATGTCATCGATCCCAATTGCGTGGATCGATGCTTATGGTGTCAATCACTGGATTGTCTGGTCTAGATTTGATTATTTACTGACCGCCGTCATGTAGCTGGAATATTTCTGAGTGCAGCGTAACACAACAAATCAACCAACCAAACAACCCAATTCCACTGAACTTGTGTCCCATTGACTATAGCAGAACAGAGCAATTTCATAATATAGACAAGCGCGTCTCTTTCCCTTGATGATCGTCGATAATTATAGGACCCCACGTCTCAAGTGGGTGCGCAGAGCATGCAACCCGATAATGTTTAACAGCACCATACCCGTGCTCGTGGTAAACGTCTGAGACCTGCATCACTTCGGACTTTCCTCCCACATCAAGATGACGGGAATACTGTTCAAATGGGCTCACTCACTGACTCATTCCTGTCCACTATTTCCTAGATATCATTAGACCTTAAATTTGGTTTTAAAATATTCCCGATTCTATTTCTAGGTTTAACAACACCATACCCGAGCTCGTGGGTTTCACCAAAGTCTGAGACCTGCATCACTTCGGCTTTTCCTCCCATATCGAGATTACACGCTATGATATTACTCACACGACTCATTCCCGTGTCCACTATTTCCTAGATATCCTTAGACCTTATATTTTGTTTAAAATTAACAGGAACGAGAAATATCCAAAGTTATTTCTCCAGCAGACCGATGCGCTTAACATTGCTGATCCGCCTCTCAATCGCGATATTTTCGCGTTTGGTTTCACATGACGCGAGGATACATTGCTAAACTAATGACTCTTTGTCCACAGCTATCGCCCGTATCCTGTACGAGAAGAGGCTGGGATGTCTGTCAGACAACAGGAGTGAGGATACCCAGGCTTTCATCCAGAGCTCCCATGACATCCATGAGACCACAAGGAAAATATTCTTCCTTCCGCCCAAACTGGCCCGGATCTTCATGCCGCGCACCTACAAACAGCATGACGCAGCGTGGGACGAGGCCTTCCGTGTTGGTAGGTCGCCAGCGACGCTTCCAAAATAAGCAAAGACCATCCGAAAGATGGTCTCAGATAATAAGCAAGTCATGACAAATATTTGACCTTTATAGCGTACTTTTGTCTTTTTTCAACTTTGTATTTTTTAACCGAATGGCCGCCGATACGGATCTTCATGCCGCGCACCTACAAACAGCATGACGCAGCGTGGGATGAGGGCTTCCGTGATGGTAGATCGCCAGCGACGCATCCATAATCAGCAGAGACCATCTAATAGATGGTGTCTGATAATAAGCAAGTCATATAAGTCTTGGCAAATATGTTTCGAATCAGATGCATCGATTTTATATACCTGCTATTTGTGCAGGAATACTATCCATGCGTCGTACTACACAAGACACGTTGTTTTGCATCATTCATTAATTGGTATGTGGACAATGTAAATGCATTACTGACAGGTAGTGTCAGTTTCGTCTAAATACTAACTCTTTTCATGCGCTGGCTGGCTGCATTATAATATTTCTTAAACGTTAGAAATTATATGTGTCATGTTCATATACTTGATGTAAATTTCAGAAGAACTAGAGATAGAGAAAGAATGTTCGGAAAGTGTATATATCCATAGGCAGGCATGTCTTGTTTACTTTTGGATTCCTTCTTATTAAAGTCACTCGATGTTTTCACTGTTAACTCTATATTTGTTTTTGTTTTTCTAGCCCACAAGATCACTGACGAGAGAATCAGGGAAATCAGGGAGACAAAGGAGGAAGGAGAACACGTGGGTTTCATCACCCACTTCCTGAAAGAGGACAGCATGTCGCTTAAGGATGTCTACGCCAACATCTCCGAACTCATGGTGGCAGCTGTAGACACGGTGAGTGAGTGAGTGAGTGGCATCTCAGAACCTATGGGATCTCTAGACACAGTGAGTGTCATGAAAATCATGTGAGCTTATGTTGGGATCTGTTGTTTGTTGTCCCGTAATGCGTCGTAAATATCTTCTCGGAAGCCACTGAATTTTCAAATGCTTGTTCCCACCAATAATGACATCCCAGTTTTGTCAAGAGGGTCAAATTTGATTTTTAATACAGCCGCCATATTCAAAACATATATGAATATCAATACTGTTGACATTGACATTGTTGACTATGTCTGTGGACTATATATCCAGATGGGTAACAGTTTTCTTGCACTATTTTGGTATGTTCTTCTTTACAGACGTCAAACACCGCTCAGATGTTGTTGTATGAGTTATCGAGACATCCACACGCACAGGAGGCCATCTTGGAGGAAATCACAAGAGTTGTCCCCCCTGGCGAGCAGCCAACTGCAGATCACCTGAAGGAGATGCATTACATCAAGGCGGCCATTAAGGAGACGCTCAGGTATGTATCTACACACGCTTGTTATAGATTGCGTATGCAACCCTAGTGTGACTGTTAATATGCACTGATGTGTGATGTTGGGTTGTGTGAATGCCATAACGAGGGTTACATCTATGATTTATACTGTTATGTATGGAATGCTGTAAAAAGGGTATGATTCCTTTATCGTCTGTCAGTTTTAGTTTAATCCCGAACTCATTTGTCTTGAACATACCCTAGACTAAGGCGAACCTTTTCTTGGAGTATCGCTTGTTGGAGTATTGGAGTATCGGACGTTGGCTGGTGTTCAAGCTTTACACAAAGTCCCAGTCCTTTCTGTATGTGTCATTTGACACACTAGGATGTGTCCCACCGCCACCTAACTGTTCTTTGAAACCCGCCTTGTTGTCCCCTAGGTTGTACCCGACCGGAAGTGTGGTGATTCGAGTATTGCAACAGGACGCTGTCCTACTCGGCTATCACGTGCCCAAGGAGGTAAGTGCGACAAACACTGTACGTTCGTTATATCGAAATTATGCTAACACGAATATACTTATTGATCTATATAATTAGCATCTTCCCGAGGCAAAGGATTTGACTGACTCTAAAAGTCCAGTTACCACCCTTGCCGAACTAGACTGGAATTCTTGGCTCGATCGTATTACGAGTTATGTCCATTCTATGTCCCTCCTATTGACCAATCAGATTCCACTTCTCATATCACTTGCATTTGCTTCAAACAAATGGCGGCTCCCAGTCAAGACGATCTGGCTGATGATCAATATCTATATTGTAATAAAACGGCTCTTACCTCATGAAGTGCTTCAAATCACGTGAGCTCCTAAATTAATAGCATGAAAAGATTTGGAGCATATCTGTCGACGCCCAGTTGACGGTATACATCCTTTGCAAATCCTGCAGTCGACCGAAATCTGCACGTTGAAATCCATGTTGTTTCACAACAGAATGTCTATTTCGTTTCGCAATGTTGATTGGACTAACATAGACTCGTTAGTCCAGCAAAAATATAACTTCATAATTTTATCCAAGTTCGGAAATGGAAACTGGACTTTTACATCGATCGTTGTCCATGTAATCAAAGTATACCTTTCGTCTTGCATACAGTAATAGCGTTCTGGACAGTTAAATATACACTTCGATTTGAAGATATTGATTTTGTTAATATTTACAGACTGTGGTGTGGATTGACCTCTACGGCTTCGGACGTCTACGACGTCACTACGAGGACCCCGACACATTCCGCCCTGAACGCTGGCTCCGAGCTACCAGGACAGTAAGCCCTCAGCCTTTTTCCTGGCTGCCGTTTGGGTTCGGACCCCGTATGTGTGTCGGTGGGTAGTACTCTTTCTTTCTTACCTAGATCTTTATCAGGTGTCAATTAAACATGCGTATGGACTTTTCCTTCAGGTATCAGTTTCACATTCTCACCGATTATTTCGGCAGATGTCAGTACCACGTGCACATTGACTATTTGGGCAGATGCCAATACCACGTGCACATTGACTTTTTGGGCAGATGCCATACCACGTGCACATTGACTATTTGGGCAGATGTCAGTACCACGTGCGCGTTGACCGTTTTGGTACATATCAGTACCACGTGCACATTGACTATTTGGGTAGATGTCAGTACCACGTGAACATTGACTATTTGGGCAGGTCTCAGTACCACGTGCACATTGACTATTTGGGTAGATGTCAGTACCACGTGCACATTGACTATTTGGGTAGATGTCAGTACCACGTGCACATTGACTATTTGGGTAGATGTCAGTACCACGTGAACATTGACTATTTGGGCAGGTCTCAGTACCACGTGCACATTGACTATTTGGGTAGATGTCAGTACCACGTGCACATTGACTATTTGGGTACATGTCAGTACCACGTGCACATTGACTATTTGGGTACATGTCAGTACCACGTGCACATTAACATTTTGGGCAGATGTCAGTACGACGTGCACATTAATTATTTGGGCAGATGTCAGTACCACGTGCACATTGACTATTTGGGCAGATGTCAGTACCACGTGCACATTGACTATTTGGGCAGATGTCAGTACCACGTGCACATTGACTATTTGGGCAGATGTTAGTGCCACCTGCACATTGACTATTTGGGCAGATGTCAGTACCACGTGCACATTGACTATTTGGGCAGGCATCAGTTCTACCTGCACATTGACTATTTCAGCAGTTGTTTATATAGAGGATTAACCACTGTGTTCGGTTGTTACCGAAAAATCTACACACGAGTGATTAATCTGTCACGATTAGAACGAGGCTTTGCCGAATTCTAATTGTGACAGATTAATCACGAGTGTGTAGATTTTTCGGTAACAACCGAACACAGTGGTTAATCCTTTTTCTCCCATAACAATATGCCATAAAAAGTCGAGCTCGTAGTTGAAGATTTCCCGTGTTTAGTAACCACTCGGGATTCCCCCCAGCCTCGTTTTCGAATATGCTCAGTAAGACAACTGTAACAGGTAAAAAGGTTCTAGCGAAGACAACTCACACGAAGTTTCCGTGACAGGCAAGCCACTTGTTAGCATTCGTGTTATGTTTTTTGTTAACTATTAAAAGCTGATGGGGGTAACGTTTTGAGAATTAGTAATGTGATTTGATATTTGTTAATGGTTTTGGATTTCTCGGCCCATAACTTTATTTGCATTCGTCTCGCCGTGACTATCATTTTCAATGCGCAACACTAAATAGGCCCACCTTTTTAGTGTATGTAAATACGTTATTCGTTTATTTGTTCGCTAGAAACAAATGTTATAAACCCAATTAAGAGGAAATTAAAGATTGTCTTATATATTGTGAACTATTGTTAACGAAAAACAAGTGCCCAAAGGAACTGTCAGCAGGATTGATCAGGCAAGATTTTATAATATTACCAACTCAGGCAACTGATCAGCTGATTACGTCTTCTCAAATCCTTCAATGGATTGTATATTGTTTGGACGAATTTACCTCTTTAAAACTAGTTTTACAGTGAATAATTTAATGTGTAAAATGATGAATATTTCATGTCATCTTTTTAACAATTTTTTTTGTTCCTGAACATTGTGAGCCCATGTGCTTTTATGATATAAAGAAAAACCCTTTTCAGTTGACAGTTTTTCTTTTGAACATAATATTTAACATCATGACACCAAATGTTACTAAATAAGTCATCTAATTTCCCCATATTTGTGAATGACAAGACACAATGTGAATTTGACAAGCACAATAATTTTTTGTGTGTGAAACATAAATACATAGGATAGTATGTAAACAATAAATTATCATTTCAGTAGTTCCACAAATATTTGCATTTTAATACCCTTGTAATTTTACATTGTAATTTTACTGCAACAGTTACCTCCAAACTTTATTCTTTTGTTATTTTATCAGATTAGAATTAAGACTTACTGATAAGGTAGTTTAGAATTAACATGTTCTTAAACATTCTTTTTATCTTCATGAAAACAAGACTTAATAATAAATATGTATTTGAGTGACCTGTTCATATGTGATTTTTTTTGGGCAAAATGTATTTAAATTAAAATTAGACATTCCTAATGCATTTCTAAAGAAGTGGGTTTTTTCAGTAATCATGGTAAATAATAAATCTTTGGTTTAAAGAATATACTTGAGACAAACCTCAATACTCTGTATTGTCTGTAAATTCTGAAAATAATTGACTGTGATATTGAGTTTCTACCTAAAACTTATAATAAGAAATTAATTTTGAGATTATATCATCCTATCTAAAATACACAATATATTTTAAGATGCATAAATGTACATCATTGTTGAAAAAAAAGAATATTGCTCTTGAAAAAAATAACTATAAAAGGTTGATTGGTGCCCACCATCTTTATCTTCATCATTTTGTCTGCTCCCTATAATAAATCAAAATAGTTAAGAAAAAATATAAATACATATATTACTTTCTGGAGTTTATTTAGATTTAGGTATGACTTAATATATTCAAGTTTTAACGGGGTAATGTTGTTTTTTCATAATGAGTTTCTTAATTGTCCTGAGATGGTATGTTTAAATAATTGAAGTCTTAATGTTTAAAAAATACCAAATAATTATAGGCCAAAATACATTAATTATATTGATCTTGGTAAACTCCACCTGTTGAAAGGGGAAACAACTGCTGTGGTTGCAAAACATCTTGGTCGTGAGATGTACGGTCCGTCCAGCAAAGATTGATCGTTTCCTGCATTAAAATTGAGTATTGCTCTAGATCCAAATTATCTGAGTGTTTATTTTCTTAAAATATGAAATTTAAGTCTCGATTAATTTAATAGATCTATGAAATATGTTTTTGATCGGTCGGCTCTAGATCAAAACTTTGTTGGAACGTGACATTTCTTATGTGGTTGACAGTTGTTGTTTTTTAAAAATACCAAACAATATGGTTTGTTTCACTATTTCATCCGTATTTTTACATGAATTAATTAACTGTTTCATGAGCTTTGTTATTAGCCTTGAAAACGCCCAGTAAAGAATGTACTGGAGTTGCTCCCCTGGTCCCGTAATATCGATGCGGTATCTCGCTTCGATTACCGTCTTCTCATTCTGCAACTGAATCTGGTACATTGGGAAGCCGAAATTCTCTGATATATCTCCATATATCATACCCCTTCTTCCCCCACAAACTTTCCTTCGGTCATCAACTTTCGGCAATGGAAACATTGTCACTACGGTAATGTTTTGCCTGCTGGGGATTTCCTGTACTAGACGACCTCGGGTATACCCGATCCGAAAATAGTGCCGTCAATTATTTTTAGCCAGCCAATCAAAACACGATGACACATCTCTCCACTCTCAGGCAGCCAATCAGATTAGGTGAAAAAAAATAAACCACTGCGAATAAACCACTGCTGGCGATTGAAGATCAAGCCCTGTTATGGGAGAATGGCTATTTAATCAGTAGAGTACAAATAAATAACCTGGTAACTCTATTACAGGCCGACGAGTGGCAGAGCTCGAGATGCAGCTGTTGATATCCCAGGTGAGTTGGAAGGATCGGCGCCATCAAACCTCAACTGATTTATTTGATAAATGACAGTATGTCCTTAGAACCAAGCACAACCATACTTCACCTGTATTAACTCTTCCAGCTGAGATTCACTTTCATGATCACATTAATTTTCCGTCAAATATCTACAGGTCTACTGTGACAATCCCTCATTTAGTCATTTTTGTTTCAGCTTGTTCGCAAATTCCAGATAGAGCCTGTATCAATGGAACCAGTCGAAATGAAGACGGACCTCCTACTATTGGCCAAAGATCCAATCAGAATCCGTCTTCACGAGAGAGACTAGGCTCTTAATCTCCATAGTGCACGTCATGCGAACACTTTGCAGTCTGATGTAAGCACATGCACAGTGTCGCTGTGGACTTTGTTTCAAAAACACGTCACTGAAAAAACACCTATATACGAGATCCAAATTCAGGAGTTATACATTTGTTTTGTTTTTGTATTGTTTCTATCGTTGATAACATAGTTGAGTTGCATGTATATTGTGGACAAGTAGCTCTATTTCACTGTAATATCCATTTATACTTTCTTATACATGTATTTGCCAAGGACCAACATGTTTGTTATAATGGTGCTCAATGCGTAGGTGCACATACGAGGTGTTAACCAAAAGACTCTTCGGGATATGACGCAACATGGATCACTGGGTAACATGTAGATGACTTCACGATTTCATTGTTTGTAAATGTATTTCAATGTTGAATTTCATTAAAATTTCGTTTTATCCTTTATATGCATAAATGCTGGAATGACATTCTCATTGAAATTAGCATAAATATTCTGCATGACAAGCATATCTGATCACAATAGATTTTACTTCCTCTATCTTACTTTCCTCCATTAAATGCCTACCTCTAACAAAAGCCTGGTGTTGGCATTATATAGTAAAGTACTGTCGGAAATGCTAGAAAACTGCTTTTTGCCTGTTAAAAAAGGATATAATTTTTCACAGACTGTTATTGAAATATCGAGTAACTACCGATCGACCTACCTGTGGTTTGAAGTATTTCAGTCACAAGGAGTCCTATCGACAAGTTTACAGGAGACAAATTCGAACAGGAATTCATATGGCAATGATGGCAGTCTGAAACGGACAATAGAAATATGCGCACATGACTTCGTTATAATGATAATAATGTTGTCTTCATAAAACATCTAATTCACACACAAAAATCATTTTGAGAAAATTCCAGATGTGCTTCTAAAATGACGCTGCGTTTGTATTGTTAACATTGCTCCCATGACGCACATTACATTACACTTGCATAGCCATAACCGCGGTACACGATATGGAGTCTGTACTGGGAAATGTATATAAGTTCTTTACACTTTAGAGAGATGGGGAAACATTTATTAATTTAGATTGGGTGAATTACTGAACTGCCCAAGCTATATGGTTTTCTATTCATACCATCAAGTCTATGGTATGATAAATAAAACAAAACAGGTATTGGGGCGGTCTCAAAAACAAAACTGGGACGTAAAAGGATATTAGACAGCTTTGATACAGCGTGATTAGGCATATAGTGTACAAGCGTTATGAGCAGAAGGTAACCCTGGCTTGTAGTAGAATTTGGGAGGAAATTATCAATACAATTAATGTTTCCCGGACTGCACTAACTATTTCTCTCCAAGAGATGGGATTTCGACACATTACGCGTGGCGATGACCGAGCACTTTTCAGGGGGAAATATTCCATCCTGTCTAAGAGGTCACATTATCTCCGAACCATTCATAACTATCACAGTCAGGGCGTCCATATAATTTACCTTGATGAATCATTCTACTCACTACATGTGGTTATCGGCAGATGGACAAAAATCACCAATAGACCATCAGGTAAAGGTAATCGTGTCATTGTTTTGGGCGCTGCAACACATGATATGGGGCTTATTGATGGATGTGCACTAGTTTACGAGGCGAAAAAGAAAACTGGTGATTTTCATAAGGAAATTATAGGAGGTGAAATGTGTACATAGAATGGTTTGAACTTCAGCTATTGCCAACTTTAAACAACGTCAGTGTCATTGTCATGGATAACTTCAGTTAATATAACGTCCGGGAATCAGACACTGTCGCCCAAACCACGAGAAGTCTGAAGGCGACCATACTGGAATATATGACATTGTCGACTTAAGACAATATGAACCGAATGTTCAACTGATGGAGAAATATTTGGCTGAATAAGAACCCTGTAAAGTACAGGACATATGTGCTGGCGGCACAACACGGTCACGTCCTTAGTCTGTGGTATCAACCCCATCACGTTGCCTCAGGTTATATGCCATTTTATACATGCATGACACCCGCGAATAAGTTTATCATCATTTTACCTGTAAAAGTACATTTTTAGGGTAATCACAGTGTCAGTAAGGACAGGCTAGATTAGGGCAATTCGCGTTATTTTGAAATATGCTCTTATTAAAGTCCTATGACTCGTATTTATTAAATGAAGCCAGAAAAGCATTTCCGACAGTACTTTAGTGTTTTGTGTATACTGTGTTTGACCAGGTGATGAAAAGGCATGAAGTATCCCTGAAAAGCCGGAACAGACAACGAAGAAGTCATCCAATCAATGGCTAGAACAGGTATAGCCTGTGGAAGTGTGCACAAATTCGACTTTCAACGCGGGCCTGGTGTGACCAACTGCGCCTTTTTAAAGACTACTCGTGTTTGTTCCAAAGTTCACGATAACAACTACTGGAGTTACTTTTGTAGCGTTGCTCCAATGCTGTGCTGTATTAAAAGTCCATGGATGTAAAGCTATTATATCTCTATAATGGCACGCCCAGATAAGCGGTTAGTGCATCTAAGGGCGCCAGCCTTTTATAACTGATTCGTATTATTTTCTATGATAATCCGGGAATTACTATTTAAACTACCAATTGTCGTAGAGACTTGTGCAAGTCTAGTTCTTTCGCAATACAAATGTGGACTTGCACAAGAGTATGTAGGTTATGATCCTCCTGATACGTGTCAGCAAGCCAGTGAGGTCAACTCAACTGTATTGACCCACATTGACTGCTGTGAACAGAGCGCCAGCCCACATTCAGATCGATTAGGGTTATCGTATCATTGTCGGTGCAACACCGGCTATTGATAATGTAGCTGTCTCTACCGCATCTGCTGCTGGTCCAGTCAGCACACAAGTGTGCACCACACACACTGGTATGTTGTCACGAGTCGTGGTGAGCATCGGTCGTATCTATTTTGTGTCGATACAAGGCGACGACGACGTCTACGCAAACTGACAAAGATGTTGCAGACGTCAAACCGTTCCCGGCGCTGCCCGAAATTCTAGCCTGTTGTTGGCAACCCGGTCGACATCATCAAGAATTCCGCAAAGCTGAATGGAATGATTCAGAATATCACGAAACGCATGAACATATCTACCGGGAAAATATGGGGAGGATAGATGCCGTGTTTCCGACTTGTTTCCGGTTGTTTGTTTGTTTACTGTTTAACGCCGCACTCAGCAATATTCCAACTATATGACGGCGGTCCCGATCTGTAAATATTCAAGTCACGAGCCTGACCATCCGACCCTGTTAGTCGCCTCTTACGACAAGTATTGTCACCTTTTAGCGCAAGCATGGGTTGCTGGAGACCGGATCTTCACAGGTATCTGACGGATGTGGAGGCGGTAGAGCAGCTGTTCCGACCGGATGCGAAGTACGCACTTCATGCTCGAGGGTCGCGGTTCATGATGTCAGTCACTGGTCTGCATGTTCCAACTAGAATATTGACACGATGTTGTGATATCACTGGATGGGTGTGCTGACTGCGGCGTTACACATTACGGAAATAGTTATATACAAGTCACTCGTGTTTGCCATACAGTATAAATGAAATATTCTAATATTCTATATTATTACTAAAATACTTTAATAGCACCAACCCAACTACTCTCTCTTATATACTAGTGTATATGCATACATTCTAGTCAGAATACACGTATACACGGCGGAACGAGCCGATTAAACTCGGAATGTTTTACAAATTGCAGCGCCACCTGGCTTTCTTTATTGTCAACGTCCTTTCGTGCTCACTGACGTTCTTTACTGTAAACGTCCTAGCGTTCTTTCGAACACATTGTTCTTTCCTTTCTTATGACGTCTTTTCGTAATATTTGACTATTAATATTGCGTACTTTCGTCCTTAATTTCAACTTTGTAGTTGTTTAACCGGCGTCTGTTTGTTTTGTATTTTGACCTTTTTAGTAACATTTAGTTCTTTATTCGTAATATTTGACCTTTATAGCGTACTTTTTTTTCAACTTTGTATTTTTTAACCGAATGGCCGCCAAAACGGATCTTCATGCCGCGCACCTACAAACAGCATGACGCAGGGTGGGATGAGGGCTTCCGTGATGGTAGATCGCCAGCGACGCATCCATAATCAGCAGAGACCATCTAATAGATGGTCTCAGATAATAAGCAAGTCATATAGTCTTGACAAATATGTTTCGAATCGGATGCATCGATTTTATATACCTGCTGTTTGCAGGTATACTATCCATGTGTCTTACTACACAAGACACGTTGTTTTGCATGGTTCATTAATTGGTATGTGGACAATGTAAATGCACCTACACGATAGGGCGTGTGACGCAGCGTTTCGAGTGGATAGGTTGCTGGAACAGTCTGGGCACTGTTTTAACTGATAAAAACTTTCTTCATCCTCTTTATGATGTGAAATATACCCAAAGAAATAACTTATCCCTGCCCATCCAGTTGTCTGCCCATGACAGTATGTATACTTGTGATAAACAAGAGTAGCCAGTGGTGTCCCGCGTTAGGCTTCATACCACAAGCAGGTAACGGCGACACATTTAAGCCCATGTACCCCGAGTGATGCTGCAACAACAAATGTATCTCACTGAGATGTTTAAATCTACATGTTCATATACAGCATCTTCCATGCTTCGGTAAGCCTACACTTACCCCCTCGTTCTCGCGATCTCAAATTACCTGCCCTTGATTTTCATTAGCTAATTTGATTTGCTAAGTTACTCGGACCAATCAGAACGCGAGTTACAAACAGATGTTCTTGCTCTATTTTGGTATGTTATTCTTTATTCTTTATTCTGTTGTTGTATGAGTTATCGAGACACCCATACGCACAGGAGGCCATTTTAGAGGAAATCACACGAGTTGTCCCCCCTGGCGAGCAGCCAACTGCAGATCACCTGCAGATTACATCAAGGCGGCCATTAAGGAGACGATCATGTCATGTACTAACTCCTGTCATAACTAGCTGATAATAATGTTTTCTATATTCATGTAACGTTTTATAAAGCTTTGCAGCCTAGTTAATATATATCTTACAATAATGTAACATGGCCTCTTTCGTTTGCTGGAAGGGGCGGTTGTGAAGGGGATCGGTCAGGGTCACACGTAGAACAATAAGTTCATTCTCATTTTTTTTCTATTTTACGGAGGATGTCTGTGTGGAAGGGGGAGGAGGATATTTTCCGTTGAGATCACACAAGAGACCAATCACTGTCATGTGACGAATTCAGGAGACTGTCTTGGTCACAATAGTGATGAAACATTCCCAGGGTCACAAAGAGGATCAAACATTCTACTTTAAGAGTATGTCAAGGTTATAAAAGCGATCAAACATTCTATTTTGGGGAGGCTTTAAGAGTCTGTCAAGGTTAAAAAAGCGATCAAACCTTCTATCTTGTCATTGAATATGTTTTGGCACCATTTATTAATAGTGTAAAAATATAAAACCTCGATTATCCGACGAAACAGATTCCTTCTTTAGCTGCGTGGCCTGTCAGTCTTTTATCCCGAAATCATAATTCGTCTGGAATAACCCCAGGTGGTCTGTCTCCCAGACGCCAGACAATACATTTCAAAAAGGAATCTAACTCAAATCTAGAATCAGTCTAGACTGCCTGAAATTAAGCATTCTTTGGATTCTATTTTTTTAATTTCGTAGATAAAAAAGTTTTTGAAATGATAATTTTAATTCTGGGACTAAATTTTAGTGTAGGCCCCAAATTGAGTCGGAGGCAATCTCTTGTTGTAAAAGTTGTCAGCAGCTCACGCGTTAGACCAATTACGTGTATCTGCACTGTCCTTTAAACACACGCCATGCTGTCACCTAGGTTGTACCCGATCGTGAGTGTGGCTCCGGTATTGCAGCAGGATGCTGTCCTACTTGGCTACCACGTTCCCAAGGACAATGTATGTCCGTCAACCATTGGTCTATATATTCAAGGAGGTAAGTGAGACATATACTGTATGTCCGTCAACCACTGGTCTATATATTAAAGGAGATAAGTGAGACATATACTGTATGTCCATCAACCATTGGTCCATATATTCAAGGAGATAAGTGAGACATGCACTGTATGTCCGTCAACCCTTGGTCTATATATTAAAGGAGATAAGTGAGACATACACTGTATGTCCGTCAAACATTGGTCTATATATTCAAGGAGATAAGTGAGACATACACTATATGTCCGTCAACCATTGGTCAATATATTCAAGGAGGTAAGTGAGACATACACTATATGTCCGACAACCATTGGTCTATATATTCAAGGAGATAAGTGAGACATACACTATATGTCCGTCAACCATTGGTCTATATATTCAAGGCAATAAGTGAGACATATACTGTATGTCCGTCAACCATTGGTCTATATATTCAAGGAGATAAGTGAGACATACAGTATATGTCCGTCAACCATTGGTCTATATTTTCAAGGAGGTGAGTGCTACATACACCCTATGTCCGTCAACCATTGGTCTATATATTCAAGGCGATAAGTGAGACATATACTGTATGTCAGTCAACCATTGGTCTATATATTCAAGGAGATAAGTGAGACATACACTGTATGTCCGTCAACCCTTGGTCGATATA
Source organism: Haliotis cracherodii (assembly GCF_022045235.1). Taxonomy (NCBI): domain Eukaryota; kingdom Metazoa; phylum Mollusca; class Gastropoda; order Lepetellida; family Haliotidae; genus Haliotis; species Haliotis cracherodii. The sequence goes on from NW_027266264.1 coordinate 67,091,425, forward strand.
TTAAAGGAGATAAGTGAGACATATACTGTATGCCCGTCAACCATTGGTCCATATATTCAAGGAGATAAGTGAGAGATACACTATATGTCCGTCAACCATTGGTCTATATATTCAAGGAGGTAAGTGCGACATATACTGTATGTCCGTCAACCATTGGTCGATATATTCAAGGAGGTAAGTGCGACATATACTGTATGTCCGTCAACCATTGGTCGATATATTCAAGGAGGTAAGTGAGACATATACTGTATGTCCGTCAACCATTGGTCGATATATTCAAGGAGGTAAGTGAGACATATACTGTATGTCCGTCACCCATTGGTCTGCATATTCAAGGAGCTAAGCGCGACATAAATGGAATTTTGTCATACTGAAGCCGTTTCTTGACGGTACATTTGCTTTGTGTAATGGTTTTCAATGAATATCAAGCTATTCCGTAAGTTACGTATCATATAAACCTTGTCAAATTATCTTGATGCAGTGATTTATATGAACATTGTCTGTTCACAGACTGTGGTAAGGATTGACCACGACGGCTTCGGACGTCTATGACGTCACTACGAGGCCCCCGACACATTCCGCCCAGAACGCTGGCTTCGAGCTATCAGGACAGTAAACCTTTTTTGGCTGCCGTTTGGGTTCGGACCCCTTATATGTGGTATTACCAGCTGAACAGATAACCTATTGGTACGATGACCTTTGCCCTGGGGGATGCTAGCATAATACAAGATACCATCCAAAAGAAAGTAGACAGAGCTGGTCAACAAGATGTCGTTCCTAATCTGGTCATCGTCTGGCAACACACCTTTTCCTGATAGAAATAATGTATCTACAAAGTTTGTCCTTTCTCTGATATTTCTGAAGAGATTCCTTTAACCACAGAACATTGATATGCTGCATGTGGGTGTAGAACTAGCTAGGACAATGTTTATAAAAACACCTACAGACAGGATGGTTCAGCAGTCAAGCAAAGAATCCAATGGTTTCAGCCGGAGACACAATATTCCTCTAGCGGCCTGTCATAGTCTCAGATCAGACTGAGAATCTTCTGCGACCATGAACAAGGTCGTAGTATACAGTAGGAAATATGTCAGAAATTCATGTTAGACTTCGTCGGAGGCGGGGAGGTAAGCTGGTACACAACAGAGTGCCCATTAACAGATTGAAAAACGGATATCTCCGTCGGGACAAGCCTGATGACAATACACCTGTTCCTGGCCGCGAAAGTGTGGAACCAGCATTACTGGACAGCAGATAAAGCAGAGGACTTGGTGTATAGTGAAAACTCCATTTAGAAACCTGTGCCCATACATTTCTGATTCGAAAACCTCTCTCAGTTTGAGGTTGGAGGGAAGCCCAAAGTGATACAGGTATCAGACTTTTACCAAGTAAAGATACATTAACAAAATCTTGGGCTAAAAGCAAATGGCAGCTACATTCTCAATAGTTTCGCTGTTGTGTTTGCTTCGCAGAAAGTGGTAAAGGATGGGGAATCGGACTATGATGACCCCGGTCACTGGAGGTAAATGAATCATCCGACATGAATCATCACGACAAACGAACATATTACCATTGTCTGGTATGTTTTTTAATAAATCAAAATAGAATCTCAGGTCACGTGGTATATTATATGGTAGGCAAGCCAGGCTCGGACACATTCTCATAGTTAAGCGATTCTGTGGTCGAAGTTCGACCACCTCCATTTGTCCATTCTTAAACGTGCCTGCCCTGTCCAGTTGGTTGTGAAGTCAGTAGTGGACTGAAATACAGTAAAACTTGAGTATGTTACTTTGTGTAAACGTGTGCGACAGTACATGGATGCCTAATGTAACCAGGAGCTACGGTTCTCGAACCCATCGCTTCTGTGCTACTGGAGAATCCCTCAATGTCAGGCGAGTTGCAGGGTAGGTCGCAGACGCGAACGGGCGACGCCCAATTCCTGTTACACGTTGATTCCCAGACTGAAACGCGAATGTCAACCCAGAAAACGGCCCGTGGTTCAAAGTGAGTGAGTGAGTGAGTGAGTTGGGTTTAAGGCCGCTTTTAACAGTATTAGTTATATCGCGGCATATCAGCTTAATGTGGGAGGAAAGCCCGAAGTGATGCAGGTCTCAGACGTTTACCACTTCGGTTAAACCCACGAGCACGGGTATGGTGCTGACAAACCTAGAAACATAATCGGGGCTGGGCCACCCGTGCCCCACTAAAATGTGAAATAACCACACAAGATCAATGAACAATCAACATTTGCTATTGAAGTACTCAGGATGAGCTTTACAATCATAAAAAAATATATACAGTGGATCAAATATGTGGCAACAGCAGTTTATAATAGGTCATATTACAAAAGTTAGCGCGGTCACAAATTGTCTCGTCCCTCAAAGTCATCTTCGCCCATTTACTGTCGTCATCCCTTTACTTTAACATAGCGAGAAGGTAGTCGTAGCGCTGAGATCGCATTGGCCCTTGGTGTTGTCCGCGTTAGCTATAAACAAGAAAAACAACGGGCTCGTCCTTATCCTGTAATATCAACCCCATGACGGGTGACCAACTATAGTACGGACATAGTTAGGTCCCTTGCTCCTTCACATCGCTGCAGGTTTGGGGTGTGCTTTGCTACATGAAGCGTACCTACAATCTAAAATTGATGCTTGTTTCATCCAATACCATTCGGATTTGGGGATTATTACAATGACAATGCATCCAGTGAGATTCAAAACGAAACCAAAATAAAGGGCGATGGGGTAGTGTAGTGGTTAAAGCATTGGCTCATTACAACGAAGATCTGGGCTCGATTCCCTCGACGTGGGTACAACCCTCTCTCCACACACACACACACACATTGTCGTTTTGTGTTCGACGCGGCTAGGGTGTCGAACCACTGACCTTGATTTCGAATGAATCTCATACTGCTTCGTTGTGACGTCAAACATAACATTTCACACTCGAAATCTGGACATTCGAGTTGCTGCTCTTTCGCGCTTTCGAGAATGTTCGTCTCACGTCGAGTAGGAGAACTTCCTATCCGTGTGCGTTCCTCGTTGGCTTCATCGAGGTGCATTGGCGATTTTAGATCTTCCATCAGTTTTCGAGGAGCTTTCATAATCTCCGGCATTTTAGATCCAGCACTCCGACGCTTGGGTTTTATGTCTGCCATTGTGCAACTTCATTAAAATCAGATCATAGTTCTCGCTATAGCTAAACAAAGCTTTGTTTAGCGACAGAGAGAACATAGATCTGATTTTAATGAGATTGGACATTGTGTTTCAGTCTGGACATTTTTACTTAACCAGATATTTTCTTGTTAATAGCAGTGAAAATGTGAGTTCTGGCGAGCACACCCATGCCATGGTTAAAGCTTTAAGTTTCGGATTCCGGGAAAGAAAAGAAAAGAAAATAGGTCCCAATTCAAGACAATATAACGTTGGTTGGTTGGTTGATTGAGCGGCTTTTAGCAATATTCCAGCAATATCACAGCGGGAGCCTCCAGAAATGAGTTTCACACATTATACTCATGTGGGGAATCGAACCCGGGTTTTCGGCGTGACGAGCGGTCGCTAGACAACCCCACCATCCCTTGTCGATATGGAGAAAAAGCAGTTTGAAACAAATATTTGTTTTTCATTTAATTGGTCATTGGCGGTGGGTTAGCCTGGTGGTTGAAGCGAATGCTTGTATTGCCGAAGACCCGAGTTCGATTCCTAAATTGCCACAATGTGTGAGGCCCATACCTGGTACCATCTTCCCGCGGCAAAAGTGTTAACTGACTTTATAAAAGTCCACTTTTATAGTCAGTTAACACCTTTGCTGCGGAAAGATGACCTGGTATATCATCCGCTGTCACCTGGCATGATTGCTGAAAGCGGCGTAAAACATCCTCACTCCCTCAACTAAACTCCTGCCCGTGAAGATGCGGGTTAGAATAGTCGTGAGAGGCGACTATGCTGGTCTTAAGAGGCATCTAACGGGGTCGGGCGGTCAGACTCGTTGACTTGATTGATGCATGTCATCGTATCCCAATTGCCCAGATCGATGCTCGTGATACTCACTGGATTTTCTGGTCCAGGCTCGATTATTTACAGACCGCCGTCATATAGATGAAATATTGCTGAGTGCGGCGTTGATCAACAAACAAACAAATAAAACAGCTCACATCTAGTCTCACAGTCAAACTCTTCATGGTGAGATTTCACTGTAACAGTGTCCATTGCTTCTAGGGACTGATTAATGAGCGCTCGTTAGCCCTGTACCCACCACACCTGTTCTGCCACCGCATCACGCTCAGCTGCCGGCGTGCAGGAAACAAACAGCTCCTGTGTTTGTCTGAAGTTTCTCACATGCAGGCCAGACTGACGTCACGTGCCACTGCCTATCATCTGATCGTTCAACTGTCAAATACGCGTTAAAAGTAAAAAGAGGTAAGTAGATTTCAAGCGACATTTAACTGCTTAGAAGTTGCAGATGTTGCTGAAAAAGTTGTCTTTCTAGTTCACGCCCACTTACGTACCCATGACAACGAATTAGCTCGTGGATAGGTTAAATCTCCTCATGGATCTTGACTGCGTTCGTTTAATGAAGCACAATGTTTATACTCCCGCCATTTCCGAGTGTATGAAGGCAGCGATGTACGGTAACCAGGGGCTGGAGATGGGGTGTGTGATATAACACCTGTGGAGTGATTCCGTGGAGATTCTGTGATATGTCTTAATTGTCCATATGCTACCTGTAGATCCAATCCCGTGGGGGTCAATGATAGTCCTTGTGTCCATATGCCACCTGCAGACCGAACCCCGGGAGGTTCCCGTGTTTTTCAGGTTAACTTTGACTTGCCTTTGCATGTGTTTGTGACGGGTGCAAACGGTGGGACAGGATACGCTATCGCGAACACATAATTGAAAGTGATTCAAAAACACATGCCCATGATATGGTCGGAATTGTACAATCGTCTCTGCCTTTAGCAGATATTTCCTATGAAAAAAGGTTAGGGTTTTGTCGCTTTTATTTGTTCCATGCATGTAGAGTGAATTCCGTTAGGGTCCATGACAGTATGTGTGTCCATATGCCACCTATAGATCGAATCCCGTGGGGGTCCATGATAATCTTAATGTCCATATGCCATCTGTAGATCGTACCCCGTGGGGGTCCATGACAGTATTTGTGTCCAAATGCCACCTTTAGATCGAATCCCGTGGGGGTCCATGATAGTCTTAATGTCCATATGCCATCTGTAGATGGAATCCCGTGGGAGTTCATGATAATCATAATGTCCATATGCCATCTGTAGAGCGAACCCCGTGGGGGGCCATGATAGTCTTTTTGTCCATATGCCACCTGTAGAGCGAACCCCGTGGGGGTCCATGATAATCTTAATGTCCATATGCCACCTGTAGATCCAACCCTGTGGGGGTCCATGATAGACTTTTTGTCCATATGCCACCTGTAGATCGAACCCCGCGGGTTTCCATGATAATCTTAATGTCCAAATGCCACCTGTAGATCGAACCCCGCGGGTGTCCATGATAATCTTAATGTCCATATGCCACATGTAGATCGAATCCCGTTGGGGTCCATTATAGTATATGTGACCATATATTACCTGTAAATCGAACCCTATCGGGGTCCATGATAGTCTTAATATCCATATTGCACCTGTAGATCGAACGTTTAGATTAGTAATAATAGCGGTCTTGGCTTAAGTATGACGATTGTGTGATAGCTATTATTGTTTCTACATCAATACATGTAGTTTGTAGTTTCCGTCACAGTGACGGTGTAGATGTCCAAAGTGGAATGTTAGTGCAGTACATTATCTTATCCTATATAACACGTGTCCCTCAGCATTATACGTCATCACTTTCAAAAACGCAATCATAAAAAAATGTTGCCTCCTAATAATTATTAAGAAAGTAGGTGTAGCACAATATCTAAAACTTATGTTCGGCTATTTCAAAGCATATATTGTATGCTGTCACAGCGTTTCTGGCAAACCGTCATATTCTTCACATCCTCTTACGATAAAACAAGCAGGGCATGTCTCACTTTCAAAGCACATTGCCTCGTGTCAATTAGAGGTGTTAACACAGGGCGTCAACGCCGAATGTGTTTGATATAGATAACAAATCTGCTGCAGGTCGAGGAAGAACATTTGTTGGTTGGTTTGTTGTTTAACGCCGCACTCAGCAATATTCCAGCTATATGACGGCGGTCTGTAATTAATCGAGTCTGGACAAGACAATCCAGTGATTGCTATTATGAGCATCGATCCACGCAATTGGGATCGATGACATGTATCAACCAAGTCAGCGAGCCTGACCACCCGATCCCGTTAGTCGCCTTTTACGACAAGCATAGTCACCTTTTACGGCAAGCATGGGTTGCTGTAGACCTATTCTACCCCGGGAACGAGTCTGTACACATACGAGGCCATGACACGGATTCACATTATTTAAGGGGGCACGGCTGGCACAGTTACTTGTGTGTTTGTTTGTTGTTTGATGGAATTATCTCTCTATTCCACTCAAAGGAAGTTTTTACTGTAGTTAATCGTTGTATGACAGAATATTTGTTTGTGTGTTTGTTGTTTGTTGTTTAACGCCGCACCCGGCAATATACCAGCTATATGACGGCGGTCTGTAAATAATTGAGTCTGGACCAGACAATCCATCATGATCATCGATCTACCCAATTGGGATTGATGACATGTATCAACCAAGTCAGCGGGCCGGACCACCCGATCCCGTTAGTCGCCTCTTACGATAAGCATGGTTGCTGAAGTAATATGTTAATATGTTATGGCTTAACAGATTAACTATAGCAATATGAAAGAATAGGGTGTCGACACCTCACAACTGCCCCGAGATTGATCTCCACAACACAAATGAATCTGAAAATGACAGAACATCTACAGGATAGAACATCTACAGGATAGTTACAGTGAGGGAGTGACGTTTTACGCCACGAGCAGTAGTATTGTAAGGTCATGCTGGCCTGTATACAATCGAGTCACGCAAACAACCGCGTCATTGAGTCCAATTTAGTTTTTAGTAACCTCTTTGCTCTGTAGGTGCCATACGAACATAGACTATTGCGGAATCACCTGGGAGGGTTTGGGAGGTGGGTCAACGCTCGTGACAGGATCAGCTGATCATTGGGGGTGGGGGTGGGGGTGGGGGGCCGGAGGGGTAGCCTTTGGGATAAAGCGTTCTCTCGTTGGTTGAGGACCGTTGGGTACCCTGGGATAAAACTTTCGCTCGTTGGCTGAGGGCGGTGGGGTACCCTGGGATAAAATTTTCGCTGGTTGGCTGAGGGCGGTTGGGTACCCAGGGACAAAGCTTTCGCTCGTTAGCTGAGAGCGGTGGGGTACCCTGGGACAAAGCTTTCGCTCGTTGGTTGAGGGCGGAGGGCGGAGGGGTACCCTTTGGATAAAGCGTTCACTCGTTTCGCCGAAGGCCCGGGTCCGACCCTAACATGGTAACAATGTGTCCCCCGGCGCTATACTGCTGGAATATTGCTAAAAGCGGCGTAAGACCACACTCACTGCTCGTTGGTTCTCATGCCAGATTCACTCCGATTAGGAATTTTGATCTCTGTAAGCACAATACATGCACTCGTGGGTTCCGCAAAAGAAGTATAAAACGTTTCTCTCCCCCCCCCCCCCTCCACACACACACACAACTGACACGCCCTGATAACTTGAAATACTATTCAAAGTGGCTTTTATCTTTCTCTACTTTATCGTTAAACATTTCAGAGTACTTGTTTCTTTTTAACGGGTTCCGCCTCCTCTATTTTGAAAATGAAGCCGACGCCTCCACAGAACCCGGATGTGCAGCAGCATAGCTGATACTGTAAACCGTAAACGTACACATATATTTTCGTGAAAATGCATGAAATCACTGTGTATACTTTGGACCACGTTGTATATTACGTAAACAGGACGAAGATCTACATTTTCCGTGTGTAGTGTGCTGTGGTGTAGAGGACATGCTGCATTAAGTATTGCTTATATATATAATTGCCTCAGTAACATTTCCACATGTCAATTTGCCATTTAACTGTGGTCTTTGTATAATTTTATAGAGTACGTTTCTCACGACCCCACCTATGCGTGCTATTACGGGTTAGACACACTAGATATTTTATTTACAGTCTCCGATTTGCCGGTCAAATGGAAATTCATATGTCATTGTTTCTTACAACATGTACACGAAATGTCGGAAATGTTATGGGTCATTTGTAACTTTCTATAGTGCAAATATAATCTTTGTAAACGATGTTCCTGATACAGATAATTTACATATATGTAGTAATCTCTCTCTCTCTCTTTCTCTCTCTCTCACTCTCTCTCTCTCTCTCTCTCTCTCTCTCTCTCTCTCTCTCTCTATGTATATGTATATATATATATATATATATATATATATATATATATATATTTGGTATGTATACATACATACATACATACATACATACATACATACATACATACGTACGTACATACAAACACACACACACACACACACACACACACACACACACACACACACACACACACACATACATACAAACATGCGGCACGTGTAACATCATAAGTGAAGGTACTACTTTCCTTTTCGCAAATGGCAAGGGTTTCAATGTGAAAGCCGACATGAACTGCCGCAGCAAAGATGTGGAGTATGTTATTAGATGTTCGGGATGCCGCGAGAACTACATCGGTGAAACCGGCATGGAATTAAAACATAGAGTCACTGTACACAAACAGCAGATTAGAGACCCTGATGTTTGATGCTTAGGTGTCAGCAAACACATTGATGATAGCGGAAACGGGACATTTAATATTTTTCCGTTTTATAAATTGAATACCAGTAACAAGCAGCAGAGACTGGAAAAAGAACAAATGTTTATCCAATTGATGAAACCAAAGACGTATATACGTCTTTGATGAAACTCAAATTGAACTCTAGGGTGTAGTAATATATTTGTCATTTAAATCGTAAATGTTACACTGTTACTTTACAAATACTGATATATGTATCAACACATATGACATTTTTAAAAACGCAGAATTCAAAATCTAAGTCCATGTGCGTTCTCTGACTAAATATCACAACCTGTTGTCTATCTAACTTGTTCGGAATGGCTGTCGCCTAGATAGCGCCGTATAGCGGGGAGGGGCACTGGTGTTATCACTTGCTGCTGAGGAGGGGGAACCTGCTCTCTTACTGACTGTCGTGTATGTTTCAGACCTCCCCAGATTCCTCAAATTCCCTACCGTCAGCTCGTGTGGAGAGATATATTGTGTATCCGATATAGGCCTGTCATGAATGCTAAACGGCGCCGAGAGATAACTTCTTCTGGTTATCTGGCAAAATGATGCTATAAATCGCTTAGGTACCACCATATTCTGGCGTGAAGAAAAGAACAGCTTATTCTGGCTCTCTTGATCGAGAGAGGTTCATTAACACTTAAGATACATCAACGCTTTCGGCCAATAAAATTTGAAAAGGTGTTTGATAATGGAACCGTTACCTTCTCTCATAACTTTGATTAGGACGTACAAGCAACCTGTTCACTTTCACAGCAGACAAGAATGTATTCAACATGTAGCCATTTGATACACCAACAATACCGTTATGCGGACCTTTGGGTGAAAACAGTTGAGTTTTTTCATTTAAAAAATAACCAGTATATCAACGAACCTCTCAAATTTTAAGACTCTTTCTAGAAAAACAAATACAATTTTGAAAACACAAACATATATTCGGAATTGTAGTTTATTATTGTATACCTGTGACCAAGAATGGCAATAAAGTATTAGGTAAATGCTGAGATATTTGCATTAACATTGGACGGCTGACGCAAGACAGCTTCACTGTCCGTTTGTATCGCAAGAGTCCCGACAGTTCTCTAGTTTTTAAATACAGTATTGATATTGATCAATACCGATTTGTCTCGCTATAGCCAATATCGATATGTTTAAGATGTGTTGCGTGGTTGTCAACACCATGCAGCGAAACGAATACCACAAAGTCCATTTATTCGAGTGAATCACAGTTTGGAAGATTATTTTCTATTGATTTGTAGACTAATGGGGATGTGAGTGGAATAGTAACGAGTATTTGCCGAAATGCAGTTGCAAACAAATGCGAATGAAACAAATTCATACAGGAAAAAGATATTGATTACGTTTCAATATAAATGCGCCCGCTTGAACGCATGTAGCAAAATGGTTGCTAGTTTTCACAAGAAAGACTCGATACGCACTCTTCATATGTTCCTCCGCCGCGACATTGCTGGAATACTGCTAAAGTCGGCGGAGTAAACAAACTCATTTACTCATATTTTATCAATTCTTACGACAAACCGCAGAAACCCAGTGCACGGTGTAAGGCGCTGGAATTCCCGCTAGAGTTACTTCCCATAGCCATACCAGGAACCACTGCATGGTTGTCGCTTCGCGCTCTTGGTTCGGCCCGAATATGATCCTTGGTTTGTCAGCACCACAACTGTGTTCCTGGGTTTCATCGAAATAGTAAACGTCTACGAGTTGCTTTGGTTCATCCGGCCACCTAACAGGCTGTGCTATAACAGAAATACTGTGTTAGCTCACGCGTCCTTTGCACGTGACTGTCAGTGCTCCACGCCTTGAGATTACGAGGATATCCACTGTATCTCATGTCTAATTGGTCTTCAGCAACCCATGCATGTTTCTCGTAAGAATCGAAAAACGGGGTCGGGTAAATCTGTCTCACAATCCCTGAACCGTATTATTTTCCCTTCCGCTGAGGTCCCGTGAAGATTCCGGGGTAGAATAGTTCTTCAGCAAACCATGTTTGCCATAAAAGGTGACTATGCTTGCCGTAAAAGGTGACTACAGGATCGAGTGGTCAGGCTCGCTGACTTGGTTGATCCACGGTCATCGATCCCAATTCATGAATTGCGTGGATCGATGCTCATGATATCAATCAATGGATTGTCTGGCCCAGACTCGATTATTTACAGACCGCCGTCATATAGCTGGAATATTGCTGAGTGCGGCGTTAAACAACAAACCAACCAACCAACCCTTCCGCTGAGCCTTCAATGTAATGCTCTTGCCCTAAATTAAGCAAGTCTAGCATTTTTAACAGGTCCACCCGGTTTTGTGTGGTCAGGCTCGCTGCCCTGGTTGTAGACTAACGCTTTGTATCCGAAAATGTATAATTTGGATAAGAACAAGCAACTGCAATTAATGTAAGAAGAAGCCCCATGCAGTGTGATTGGAGATTCAGAACCTGTGGAAAAACAGGGCATTTTTCATGTACAGGTACAGCGTTATAGTAGTGGGTGAGTATAGTTTGACGCCGCTTTTAGCAATATTCCAGCAATATCACGGCGGTGAACACTACAAATTGGCTTCACACATTGTGCTCATGTCGGGAATCGAAACCGGGTCTTCGGCGTTACCAGCGAAAGCTTTAACCACTGGGCTACCCCACCGCCCCAGCGTTACAGTAAGGGCTGTGCGGAAGGAAAAATAATGTGGCTGAGGGACTGTGAGACAGACTAAATTATTTGATGCATGTACATCGTATCCTTATTGCGTTGATCGATGCTGAGTTTAACAACAGACAAAACAACTCATGCTTGGTTGTGTCCCATCGTCCTACGACGGCGTGTACCATTATCGCTATATATCGGAAGAACATATGATCAAAAACAAACGAGCCGAAGGGTTGAAAATTTTGCATGCTTTAAAACAGGAATTGGGTACTGAGAACCTAGTACCGATGTCAGTGATGGTATGGTATAATCACTTAATATCAGGATATTACAACATGTTTGCTTGTAATACTTTAAACCAACAGCCCAGCATACTCGACTGTGTAATAATAATAATAATAATAATAATAATAATAATAATAATAATAATAATTTAAAAAAACATTAATGATAATAATAATAATTATTATTATTATTGATGATGTAGATAATAATAATGTAACTATGCAATAATATGATGTATCTATAACTTGTGAATCACACTGCTAGCACGCTTGTTGACTACCCACTCTCTGGAAGGTCGGAGTTATGCCATGTTAATGTATCACAGATGAATGCATAGCCCGTGATTTGAGGCAATTACCAAACGTGTGGTCCTAATGACCGCGGGGGGGAATGTTCAATCTCTTCTGCTGTTTGGAAATGTCAGAGTGCCGTGATATGCGAAAGCCTTGTTCCACATGAACCGTTTCCACTCAGTAGCAAAGCCAGCCATATGTTGATCAGTCGCTGATCACAGCCAACATGTTTTGGGATGATCTTGTAAAGTTTTGATTGATTCACTTCTTTACGAGATTAAATCTGCACTCATCCATGGTATAGATTGAAATCGTGACATGACGTAAATTTGTTACCCATGTTTCATTGCTAAGCTGTCAAACTCCGACAAGTATTGCTGAGAAGATTGCCCACATGGTGGGAACAATGTGTGAAGCCCTATCTTTGTAATCCACATCGTGATTTGGCTGGAATATTGCTAAAAGTGCATACTACCTAGTCTTTCTCACAGTACCTGAACTATATTATTCCCCCAGCTGTTACGGTAATGCTATAGCCCTAAATGAAGCAAGGCTAGATTTTCCTCAGGTTCATGTCTGAATCTACCATGTCAGTGGGGCTCCTTTTCAATGTATATGTAGTTGCTTGTTTTTGTCAAAATCACATTTCAGCGACTAAGCGTTAGTCTAACATGGTGAGTTCAATGTGTGAAGCCCATTTTTGGTGTTCTATATAGCGATATGGCTGGGGTATTGCTGACATCGGCATAGATCATTTACATATTTCTCAGGGAGAAATGGGTTTTATACCAGTCCTCGATACAGATATATCATTGCGATTTACAGTCGGATCTGGACACTGCCTCATACACACAGATATACGGACATACAGACAGGCAGACTGAGAGACAACGGTACATGTCTATTGCATAATTAGATGCATTAGATGATTAGATGCCACTCACTTAACGGTGAGTGTGGAAGTGTTTGTGCACGAGCGTCATTGTGTCGTCTAAGGCGTCCCTTGGAAAAGCCAGACAAATATGATCATGGGTTCGAATCCCGGTTTGCCCCGATCATGTTTGTCAGCACAATACCCGTGCTCAGTTTGTTTTACCAAAGTGGTAAACGTCTGAGATATGCATAACGTCGGGCTTTCCTCACACGTTAAACTGACACGACGTAATGTGACTGGAATATTGTTCAAAGCGGCGTTAAACTCAACTCAGGGAATCTTATTTTCGGTAATCATTTGAACGCTCAATTACACATGAATAAATAGGCGGGCTATCTTAGACCATCGGAACAGGGGTTACAGGTAGTGATATATGCAACATACACTACCCAGGTTACCAACTTCCTAAGGCAAGAAAGTTAACTGACTATATAAGTTCAGTTTCCACCCGTGCCGAACTAGGCTGCAGTTATGGCTGGATTAACGAGTCTATGCATAGTCCAATCAAAATCGCTGAACGAACAAGACATCCGGTTCCTAAACAAAATGGATTTCAAGTGCAGATTCCGGCGACTGCAGGATTTGCATGTGTACCACCAACTGGTCGTCGCAGATATTTTGCAAATTGCTTCATGTTTTTTATCAAGGTGCTCACGTGATTTGATGCACTTCGCGGGGTAAGACCCGTTATATAACAATATAGATCTTGATTTTTTAGCAGATCGTCTTGACTGGGCGCCGCCATTTTGTTTGATGCAAATGCAAGTGATATGAGATATGGAATCTGATTAGTCAACAGGAGGAACACAGAAGGGACTTACCTCGTAATAGCCACTGCTGGCGCTACGATCGAGCCTGGAAATTCCAGCCTAGTTCGGCAAGGGTGGAAACTGGACTCTTTAGTCAGTTAACGCCCTTGCCTCGGGAAGATGCTTATATTCTGGGCTGGCTCAAAATAATGATTTAAATACAAAAAGACTAATTAGTCAAAAAGAAGTTATCAAATTCCCCACACACCTGAGTTTCGAACGTGACCACTGTGCAGCAAACTGAACCTTATAAACGGCCTACCAGTACTGGGAATAAAGACACAAGTATAAATATACGTTAGATTAACATTTAGTCTCTGAAATCTTATATTACACAATATCCTTCTAGCTGATAAAGCTAGCTTGAGCTGGCTAGACTTGCTTTTGTATGCGTTTCTAGAAAAAAATAATCTTAAAATAAATATATTCCACGGTCATGGTGCAGGACTAAGCTGTTTCTAAACATGGGAAAATCACGAATATCAAACTAACTACTATAACCATACTGAAGATGCAAGTATCAGAATAAAGCATTGATTATGAGCTATCCAATGATGACATTAAAGATTTACAGCAAGCTATGTACAATTATTGAGGAGGCAAAATGATCATATATACATTAGAAATATCTGAGTGTACCTTTAAATTCCTCTAATGTTTGAAATCTTGGTTACAAAAAAAATTCAACACATGAATAAGGTAGCGAACATATAGGAGATAACAAACATCAAGTCAATACATGGTATGAGCGTGCCTTTAAATTAAACGAGAATGAAAAAGTCGGGCCACTTATTCCCAAACACGGAATGTAATGACACCGAAGAACGACGACCGCCGGACGTTGCCGAGCGGTGTCGGAAATAAAGCCGGTGAGCGGTGAGGTCACTGGACTGATTCGAGCTACGGTGACAGACTTTATTAAGTCGTATTCTGACATCCTTCGATGGGATTTTACCTAATTGTCCCTGTTCTTAAATATATTTCATCATTTTTGATAAGCTGACAAAGTGCTTATGCAATGTACCAGTCAGTATGTGATAACAACATCGGATAATGTTCCGTTATCGAACGCCTTCAGTTCTGATTAATTATCAGCAGCCATTTATGCATCAATGTGTAGTCTATCGATAGACGTATTCACGTAAGGCTTTTGTCTTAAACGCCTTGTAAAGTTTTTAGATAGCTTATTTGAATCTTATTTAGCCAATCAGAATCAAGCATTCTTCAGAGTCATTAAGGTGATAGGTCTGTTTTATTCATGTAGTTGGTTAATATCTTACACGAATAAGAACGATTTTACTCTCTTATAAATTTAACCTAGTTGTCACAGATATAATCAACCGTAAATAGATGAGAAAGAAATTTCACGCGGGTAATTGAATTTGTGAATCCGAATGCGCTACCGACTCCCAATCATCACAATCCTCCAACGATGCGTTATTAGTGCAATACACTAAAACAGCAGGGACTGGCAGCCCCTCGCGAGGCAAGTAGTTCATGACGTCAAGGCTGCAACATCTGCTTTATTACACGTATCAGCGATCAAATCAAACAATCAAATCTCCGAACACACGCCACTGGGGCATGGAACACGAGGGTTGTGTAGGTACTGGGGGCTCCCATCCCAGGGCCTATCGATCTGCTGGTACAGGAGGAGCGAGAGCAAGGCCTATACTATTACTGCATCCGCCAGAGACACATTGATGTCTACACGTCTCAAAGGGGGACTGTCATCCGTCTGTGATGGGGTCACATCTTCCTGTCGTGTTGGTAATAAACAGATTAAATATTGATCTCAAGAAACGCTGCTAAACTTAGAACTGCATGACGTCAGACCAGTAGGAAAGATAGTTATCAGTAGGTCTTTTAATAATTTGATTCTTTGTTCCTACATGCAGAGATGCTAGAAAAGTGTTCGTAAGATACGAAACTATATGAACATACTAAGAATTAGAGTAATCTTAGGGGTACTCAGGAAAATGATACAAAATAAACTGCAAAAGAAAGTATAAAACGTGAAAACTGGATTTGATTAAATAGAATGTAATGTGTTTGGCAAAGATACTCCGTGGATGATGTTCATAGAAGTTAATGGTTCAACAACAATCATCTATTTTCCTATTTTATTCTTTCCTAGCTCTATTATAATGAGCCAACTCAAACCAATGCAACGTCTCTCAAATAACCCCCGAACTGCACTAACACACACCTCAAAAACCTAAATGTCATAAGCATGAATCACGTCCATATTTTACGGAATTAAAGCCTAAAACAGCTGACGTAAGCATTATACGAAATTCAAGGACACAGACATGATGTGGGTAATTCTGATAACGCATCGCCAAGCTGCCTAGTTAAAAACCTGCGTACATGTAGTTGTCAGACTGCGCAGAAACAAACAAGCCGCACGTTTCCGATATGAATCCGAGCTCTTGCTGCCAGTGGTCGCTATGATCGGGCCAGCCTATCCTATGTCCACTCACTTCGGTAACGTGGTCAGAATGTACCGGACATCTATCTGACCGGAATATCACACAGTGTAAGTATTCAATTTATGCAATGGTTGTGGATTAACAGTGCATGCTATATCAAGCCGTATCGCACACGCGTGGGGCTTTGCGTCATTGACTGGATGTTAAATTGTGTCATATTTTGTAGTTAACGTATGAAAACGACATTATGTTAGTGTGCCTTTCAGTGTAGAGTTGCCTATTCACTAAAGTGTACATACTAGAAGCAATACATGTTCCGTCCCAATGTACCACCTCCAACTCGATTATATTAATGTGGGAGTTAAATTCGCTACAGCACCTCGTGCTAATGTTGCAATCACGCCGAAATAAATCGTCTCCAGATTCTTATAAAAATGGCAGTTGCTCGTTCCATGACTTTATACGATTTAAAGTCGCTTGTCTCGATAAACTAGTTTTTACCAAACCAACGCCTAAAGCAAGGACGCTCTGATTGTATATGTACATATACCTGCATCTACAGGTAAGTTGGTTCGTCTTATTTAAAGAATCTTCGAGGATTAGAGATGTCTTATATCGTTTACTATCACATGAATAGGGTGCTAAAAATGTTTATATACCTCTTTAACCTATTCTCCAATGTTTAGCTTCACAACATATATCGTATGGCAATGTAAACTAACACTCGAGACTGGCCCCGGCCTGGCCTGGTATATATATATTGTAGTTGCAGGTATAGCGCGGTTTCAGTGCCTGACTATATCGTTGAAACTAAATATCTCTCGACAGGAGGAAGTGATCTGACAGAAGCAATTGTTGCAATACATTTCTAAGCTAATCTTTTGTTCCTTCCCAAAATGGATTTGACTTGAAACGTGAGTGCAAATGCTTCATAAATAGGTTGTAGTCATGCGGTAAAAATGGTTCCGCTCTAAAGTCTTCGAGCAGGCTAGTGCTATCACTCAACGCCATATGATAACGGCAAGCGTTTGTGGGGAATCTTCCCGCGTGTGAGAGACGATACCTTACCGATGCCAGATATTTTTAGACACGTACAGATAGCAAGTTCTTCTACACTCTGACACAGTTGTCAGGGCGCAGTGACGTAGCAGCTGTGTCACGTGACCGTGCACCTGCATCACTCACGTGATACCACATCTGGATTTACGAATGTTGTGTTTATCGTAAGGTGATGTCAGATCATTTGCACATTTGGTTTTGCTTGTATAATACATGCTTGGTTTTGAGACGAGGAGATTGACCCTGTTACGGGGTTTTGTTTGCTGTTGTTGAAAAATACGGGAGTTCGGATGAATAAGGATTGAAATAACACGTGTCTTTGGAAATATCCCGAAGTTGAATACAACCGAGTGTAGTCTTCAACCCAACCCCGAGTGTTGCTGGTGAGTAGGTTCAGTTAAAGACTATGTCTTTAACCTAGACTGATATCTCCGAAATCAGAGACCGTATATATATATATATATATATATATATATATATATATATATATATATATATACTGTTTTACCGGGGAAAAAATTGGTAACTTGTACTTCTACAATATAAGGAGCCCAGACACTTTCTTCATTATCAGATACTGCTGTAATTTAGACTTGCAAAATATTATAGACTTGCATGAGCTATATTGGATATATATGTTTCAGGGTCTGTATGACAGACTATCTATAACCGTATGTACAGCTTGCAATATATTCCCATATAAAGTGTCGTAGTCTATGTTAAGTTACGCAAGAAAACACATTTGCTCCTCTCACATTGTTCCATACTCATATTGAAATGCCGAGACCGACATCGACTTTTGTAACTTCCGTGGCAATTGTTGTTTCAGTATCTTTTCAATTGCTTCCTCTTCATCTTCACACGATGACGTGAATCTACATCTACAATAACAGTGTTCGGTTACCATTTTTTCATCAGATATTGGTGGTATTTTGGACCTTTATGAAAATGAGATCAGTGTCATATGCAGATGTTCCCAAAATGTACATGGGCGTTCTGGGTATGTGAAAATACAGAAGGTGTGATGCTTAGCTTTTTACGAGGTGTATACTTGCAATCATTTCCGGTCGGGGAAGTAGTACCACAGATGCATACCTACCGCGAAAAATAATATTTAAACTTTAAATTTTAAATAACATTAGAGACTTCACTTTCTTACACATGATTATGTAAACTTTGCTCTCCATTGAATTAAAGGCCAAGTTAGGAGGCGACCTTATTAGTAACTGTTTATGAATCAAAGTTGGGTGTATTCCCAACTTCCAAACATGCTGTCCTGACCCCTGTTCCACACATATAAAGCCGTCTTAGCACTAAGACTCTCGTAAGAATCTGTTACAGATCGCGGTCATCTTAGCACTAGGTGAGGTGAAATGGGGTTTAACGTCGCGTCCAAGATTATTGCACTTATATAGCGACGTGCGTGTACGTGTTTGTGTGGCTGCTTGTGCGGACTGATGCCGATTTATAGTGCTAGATCACTGAGATACCATACCGCAGTTTAACATGAATACCCCACTCAGACACAGTATACTGACTCCGAGCCGACCAGTCCTTGTTTTAGCCCCTTAATGCCGAGCGCCAGACAGGGTAACAACAAGTACCATCTTTTAACGTCTTTTGGTATGACGCGGCCGGGGATCGAACCCCGGACCTTTCGCTCTCCGGGCGGACGCTCTACCACAAGACAACGGAGCATCTTAGCACTTAGACTCTCGTAAGAATCTGTTACAGACCGCGGTCATCATGGCGCTCTAATCGCTTTGTGGACAGAGTGAGTGAGTTTAGTGTAACGCTCTTTGAACAGTGTTTCCGTTATATCAAGGTGTGTCAGCGGGATGTGGAAAGAAAGTGGTGGTGGAAGTTTACAATTTTGGTGAAAGCCACGAGCACGTTTATGGAGCGGACAAACCTAGATACCTAATTATGGGTAATTTGGGATTCGAACTCACGATCAAAGGTCTCTGACACGTTGGTGGTAGGCAACACTCTGCACAACGAGTCCCGAGGCAGTTGACTATTGGGCCACCTGTGCCCCCTAACCGGGACAGAGGCAGCCAAAATACATGTTTGTGGCCAACCCAATTTTACATGAAGTCAAATTCAGATAATGAAGTTAATGTTTCGCTCATACTGGTGAAGTAACATTAATACATATCAAAATTCAATGCGTCCTCGACGTATCCGAGTTTAGAAGACCGAACCCAAAAATGTAGAAACTGTTATCGATACTTGATGTTTGATCAGGTTTTGGTACAATGTATAGTCTGTAGGCGACTGAAAAATAAATTATGAGCGCCAAACTAAAATCGGTCGCTAAATAGAATGTTGAGAAATATATCAATATTATTTATCAACTGTTCAATGCATTATGGGGATCTATACTAATGCTCGCATGGACCTATTTATGAAAACATTGTTGATAATGTGTTTCTCCCGCCAGATGGAGCTGTTGCTGGGAGGTATCCAGGTGACGCTGAGGCACAACCTAGGCGTCCTCCTGTTATGCGACGTCCTCATCATCATCCTCAACCTCATGGTCATCCTGATCATCCTGATGTCGGAGAGGTTCAGGAGCTCCACCAAGCACCTGCTAATTGTCAATCTAGCCTTTGCCGACCTCCTAATAGGGGCCATAGTGATACCCCTTTATGCAGACTATGGGGAGAAGGGGGAGTGGCAGTTCCCCTGCGCTTTGAGGAACGCACTGACTCTGCTCCAGATAAACATCCTTCCGTCTATAACTACATTATGTGTGTTTGTCATCAATATGGATTACGTGTTCAGGATGGGATGCTATTTGTACACAAACGGTAAGACAAAGTACGTGATGTCTGGTTCAATGGGTATTTTACCCTGGTTGATATCCGGGGCGCTCCTGGTACCACTATATTTCATGGCTACACAGCCGGGTCGTCCATATGACGTACTTCCGTGCGTCAGGAGGTACAAGGAAGACGTCACGGCACTGCTACTCATAGCCTTCTCGTTCTTCCCCCAAAGTTTCGTCATCATGGTCACTGGAATTGCTTCTGTCATCGGATACCTCATCAAACGGCGCTCCACGGGGTTGGACATGTTTGGCGAGAGAATACACTCACCAGTGGACATCAGCATGGTCAGTTTTGTCACCATCCTCTTCTATACCCCGTACTTCTGTCTGGCTGTTCCCGTTAACCGAATAAGCTGCAGCACATCCTCGGAGTGTGAAGTCCTTCATACCGTTGGTATTATGGCCAGCTGGTTGTTTGTCATCAAGTCCTTTGTCGTGCCCTTGTGTTGGTTCTGTTCTAGAGACTTCAGAGCCGCGTTCAGGAATATCTGTTGTTGGTGTTGCTGCTAGTGACATCGTTGTCGACATCTGAGTTAGGTAGCATCGGTTACTGCTGTTGACCGCATCTTTGTCGACGTCTGAGTTTTGGTGTCATCTGCTGCTGGCGATACCACATCATGTTTGACGATTTCAGATCTGGCTACGAAGGCCGACAACACAGCATTTTGCGAATAGCTTCAGATTGTGCAGCTGAACGAAGTCAAACGCCACGGAACCATCACCCGAATGTGTGAACATCACGTTGGTACTAAGAAATGATAAACCCATGTTGTGTCCGAGCTTTATAGGACTTCTGTACGAGGGACCTGTGTTGTATCGCCTGCTGACAATATTGGTGTTCCAAGGTAACCATATTGAACTGATACTTGACCAGCGGTCCCGGTTTGACGAACGCACTGAAGCAGATCCACATATATTTCTTTCAACTCGTAGAACTGAACTAAAGTAGCCAACATCCATTGCCTGCTGCAAAGCAAGGAACGGTAAACAAGCATTCACACAACGTGACAAGTAACTTGTTCTGCATGACACAAGGACTTTCCTGTTCGCCCACTCTGATGGACATCGAGGAACAGTGTGTGTGTTCGGGGGGAAGTGAGGGAGGAGGTTTGCACAAATAGACCAAGGCCATAACATCGCAGACAAGCCAGGTCTTGTTTGTTTCACTCAACCTGGATTAGAATTAAAACTTGTATGGAATGCCCGTTGCCTTATGTAAGATGTTTGTTGTGAGTATGTACTTAGGAACTACCCTTGCTGCGTGTATCATATGGGACGAAGTGCTACAATGTCTGGGGTAATATTATATTTTTCAATTTATTTTCCGGAACATAGTTGGTTTTCGGTCCCTCATACAGTCAAGGCTATTGCTAACAAAATATGAGAAATCAGGCGTTTGCAGACCTTAGTAGGTCACTACTGATTGTACATAGTGAGTTTTGTCAATACAGACTGTGTAATGCTGACGGACGAGGCACTCCACTCGTCGGGCTGCTGGAGTTGGACGCTGATTGATGGAACCAGACGGAACTGTTGTGACAAGCGATATACACCCCACGTCCTCTGTGTTATTTGTGGTTTATGGATTGTGGTGATGTTTTGGGAACGGGACAACTCTCACACAGGAACAGATGAGACCGCTGTGTGAACACAGATGTGATGGAAACAGTCTTAAGACTCCTTTACAAGGAGCAGCTTACAGTACACAATTTGTTGGACTGACTGATGGTACTTTTCATCGAATATGCATGCTTAATGGTCGTGACTTAGACCACATGGACTTAAATTACTGCTATATCCACAGAAAAACTATGCGTTCTGTATAAGAATTCACTTGTTTTGGTGTCTAACTAATATAAATGTTACTTTTGACACTATAAACACTTTAAAATTGGAACTGACAACAACAAAATTACAAACGTTATGAAACTATGATATCCGTATCAAATAATTCCCATGGAATAACCATTTCTTTTTTTTTTCTTTTCTATATTTTAGCCACCATCAAACATGGGTGTATATTTTCTTTTGCCAGGCAGCCGTTTATTTGATAACGAAACCGTGAATTCGTCTGTATGGTGACGGAATGGCATAGTTTCTGTTTGACCATATATAATAACTTGGTTGATTTGTGGGATACAAACATAGACGACCGAAGTGTAATTGCAGTATTCTATTTAACGTAATTTGTTTATCGAGAAAACGATTGACATAAAGATAATGAAATTGAAGAAACGGGCCACACGAGGAGTTCAAGGGTTACCTCCCTTTTCCTATATATCGGCTTTGGATTAATTTTATTCATAACGGTTGTTCTCTCGGCGGGACGATGTTTTCTTTTTCTTTAACATTTTTTATATATTTTAGGAAGGTGGACCCGTAAACTAAGTACTAATAAATGGCGGTACATATAGCGCCGTGTGTTATTCACACAAAGCATCACATACAGTCGGCACTGGAAGTAAGACAACAAAATAAAATTAGGCGTTGTGAGTCATAGTCTATCTTTGCCTGTAGCGAAAGAGAATTTTGTAGAAAAGGTTAAACATGAATGTTGGTGTCAAGAATACGGTAGTAACGCATCTATGCTATGCCAAGGATGCGCATGATTCCTTGATGAGAATCGACCCTTGTGGTTGTGTGACGAGCTGACGCACACACCACCGTGCCACCACGCATAACCTACTCTCTGGGACTGTCGGCCTCTGATTGGAGTGAAAACATTAAGAAAACAGTTTAAGCAGGTCATAATCATCGACAGTTTATATGTCTGAAATACCTGCATGTATCCATGGTAGCAAAACGATTATTTATTTACCAAAGCATGTAACAATTATGAAGAAACATAATGAACTGTAAACACAGCTAACCTATACTCTTTACTTACAACATAAGAAACGTCGTTTATCAGTAACATTTAAAATGCTATTCAGTGCTTATTTTGGCAAGATCAGCTCCTCCTAAGAAACGTTCCCTTAACTACTTAAACGAGCATCGTTCAGGTTAATGAAGATCTTGGCTGATATTGATGTTCTGGTTATAGCTCGAATATGTATCGCTGGTGTTTAAAACCATTCGTTACGTTTTTTGTAAGAGGAATGGAGGCACAATCCTTAGCTTGTGGCACCGTGTACTCACATCTTGAAGTAGTTTTTACCCTGCAACTGCCCATAGTTGGAATGAGAACAATTTCTTGTTGGTGCCAAGCCTTTCATGTCAGTCAGGCTTGCTGTCTCCATCTAATCCCGGCTTTTAAAGTGATATAACGACCCGTGGGTTAAAACATAGGAAAGTGTAAATTCCGTGTAAGACGTTGACAAATGGATCTGACATTTTTATTTCACGGCACGATCGTATTCGCTTGGGTGATATTTTGGAAAATATTTATCATTTGAAGAGGGTTTAACTTGTCAACGTTGAAAGTGCTCAGTATGGCCCCAGTTAACAAAGGTCACACGTTTTGGCATTATGTTTTGTGATTCATATGTGTTGAAAATAAATCTTTCCAACCTAGCATTCTGATGTTCGGCAAGAGTGCGCATCTACTGATACTGCAGATATTTCAGTTACTAGACAAGGGAGATAACATAACTGAGTTTTCTTGTTTGTCTTTTAACTCTCATGGCCACGCATCTGAATCCAAATAGAAATAGCAATATCGTCAATAAATCATGAAAACATCCATAAAATTCAAATTCATAATCATATCTCAGATTCACTAAAGACTCGCCATAATATGTGTCTTTTAGCATCTTACACGATAACATCGTTTACCCCTCAAAAGTCCACTGGAAATACATCGAGCTTTATCGTTATACATACTTCGAGTGTACCGAACACATACCGTAGTGTCGATGTAGGATTATTTCGGGACCATGAATTGACATTCTCCTTAGCGACACTTGGAGTTAAAGGAGTTCGAGTTACGAGGTTGCTCGCTCGATTAATTTGGTCTATAATTTACAGGAACCGGGACCATCGAAAATACATCGAGTTATGCGTACATTGAGTACCGAACATCTATCATAGTGGCGGCATAGCAGGGTCGGGGTCATGAAGTTTGTTCTCTAAGTCATATACTAGTTTAAAGGAGTCGAGATAGCAAGGTTGCTTTCGATTTGATCATGGTCGACAATTCACGGCAATCGGAATGCCTTCAGTGGCGGTCTGGAAAGTTATGGTCACACTACAAGTCACTGATGTTCCCATTTCTTTCTGACAATGCACCCCATTCCTTCTGACTTTTATATGTTTGAATAAAGATAGAACTTCATGCAGTAAACTTCAGTGTATGCATGACCAGATCGTTTTACACGTGCATCTAAATACATTTTGCCAGGGCTACGGTCAAACGTTTCCAAATCTGACAGGTAGGGTCGGGTAATCGGGTGGTGGGTACCCGGGAAGTAAATTTGGACTCATCCCAGCCCTACAATTTATATCACGTGGCGAAACAATATATGTCAATGCTGACCTAACAACAGAAAACTGATCCGAAAAAGTTTGGCCCCTGACCTCGAATAGTGTCACCTGTCACGTGATCAATATTGCTAGGAAACAACATGTCGTCTGTGAGTGACAATACACGCGGTTTACGGTTCGACGAATTTCTGAAGATTTCTTGAAAAAGCTTTAAACAGGGACAAAAACTGTGAAATAAATAAAACTTGGTACAACCAAAGAATTGATTAAATAGACTTATATAGGGACCAAACCATGTATATGTCTGTATTCAAGGATTGCAGTGAACATATCTGACTAAATAACAATGAAATGGCTGGCCACCAGACATTGACCACTCTCCAGGCTTATTATTCAGCATCTCATTTTATAAATACCAAGTAAATGGAGATAATATACCATTATTGTTGCACTCATTATCTTGTCGAAATCATGGACCCGCCCATTGTGCATGGACATATAGCATGACACGTGACCGCAGCATAATTCCCATAATACACCCTGATCTTTTCGTCATTGTAACTTATTTACGTATATACATATGTAGACATAATATTCATGTAACATACTTATACTGTAGATATCAACTGTATATTTGTTTGTAAGTTTTGTACTACTTGAAATTAATAAAACTACTTATTCTTATTGTGTTGCATTTTTGTAAATTGGACATTGTGAGGCGAAACCGTGATGGACCAACACAGCATGCCCACCGACGCCATAGTGAGCTCCGTACCGTCTCACCACTGGCCAACAACGAGCGAGTGGGGTTTTCTTCAATTGCCTTATTACAGCACTATCGGCAATATCAGTGAGCCTTTTCACATCAATATCGGCAATTTCAATAAGCCTTATCACAGCAATATCAATAGAACCATAGAACCATAGAAAAAATATATTATTAAAGCAATACCAAAGGACCTTATTACAGAAATATCGGCATCATCAATTTACCTTATTACAGTAATATCAATGAGCATTATAACAGCAATTCCGGCAATATTACTGAGCAGGCTCACTACGTCAATATCAATAAACGTTATTACAGAATATCAATTGGCCTTTTTACGGCAATATCTTGATCCTTGTTGCTTCCTTCCTCTCATCTTACTGTAAATATTTGCGACCTAACCATCATCTAAAAGACAACAGATGATGCCTTGACAGACTTTATTTCTAAAAAAAGACACCAATACATGTATCATAATAGTTGCATTGTTTATTTTTGCACATACCCCAGTACATTCAGAAATATTCAAGGGGTTAAATGACATTAGCATCAATGTTTCCATTTTAATACATACCAGTGTTGCTGAGAAACACAAACACATTTTACATAACTTTGACAATAATATGATTTATATTCCATTTCTGCTCATATATACAATTACATATAATCTTGAGACATAATTCTTTTGTATAGAATCATATAAGCACCAAGCTGTCTTGCAACTGTCCTTGGATATTACACAGTGACATACTCCTCTTGCAAACTGTCAGCTGATTCCCGTTTTAGAGTCTATGTTGCAGATTGTAAATTAGAGGTGAAAATCAGTTACCCCAGGGTAGTATAAAACAATCAGTTATAATCAGTAAATAAACCTTTCGTATATTTTCATGAGGTATTATTCTATGTTATTGCCCATTCTTTCATTATCAAAATATATTGCAGACTCTAGGCTTTTGAGATGACATTAACCATAGTGAAACCAGTAAATTTATATAATCATAAATCAGAACATACCAACAAACCAAACATTAATAGTTTGTCACATGCTCCAAAGAGATAATTGCATTTTTGGTCATTTTCTAAAACATATTACAAGTGTCTTGTATTCATGTTTTGTGTGTCCGCATGATGTTCATTAAATAAACCTTGGACCTGGGTTGCTTTTAAATAGTGAAATCAGTACCGAAGCCCCAGCTTGTAATGTTTTACATTTCCCAGAATGAGTAGGATCCACAAATGTATACTATTATTGATGAGACTGCAATATATTGGGTCATCAATGAGTGAGTGAGTTGGGTTTAACTCCGCTTTTAACAGTATTCCAGTTATATCGCGGCGTGTCAGCTTAATGTGGGAGGAAAGCCCGAAGTTATGCAGGTCACTGACGTTTACCACTTTGGTGAAACCCACGAGCACGGGTATGGTGCTGACAAACCTAGAAACATAATCGGGGTTGAACCGGGACTCGAACCCACATTCATAGGTTTCTGGCGTGCCCAAGGGACGCAACTCTGCACAGCGAATCGCGGCGCCTTAGACGACTGGGCCACCCATGCCCCCGGGTCATCAATGTACAATGACAGGAACCTTCTGTATGCTTCACTTGTAGTACAACATAGTATGACTTTAAAGGAACGAGTAGAGGTTGTCAGATTAGATTAGTGAATTTGGACATGTTTCTATCTAAGGCTAATGCCCATCTTTAACATCCTTACATTTTAAGTCAATCATCATTGGAATGTTTGCCACAAAGAGACATATTTATTTATATTTTCTCAAAATTAATTTTTTTGCACAAAAAGCAAAATGTATACTTTAACCCTTCAGATTCAATCCACAGAGCATATCCTTGAGTTCAAAATCATGTTTTACCACTTTCATAACTGATGATAAAATTTCTGATAAACTATCCTTGTAAGCGCAGTTTCCTTGGCAACAGACTATTCTTAAGGATGCTACAAGAAACACTGAGAAGAAAAGAAATCTACAACATCCATACTTGAGGGTCATGGATACACTGTGAAGCTAGTGTATACACGATCATGAAGTATAGACGATGTGTTCCTGAAGGGGCATCGTGTATACACTATCATGAAGTATAGGCGCTGTGTTCCTCGAGGAACGTTGTGTATAGAAGACTGTGAAGTATAGACGTTGTGTTCCTGAAGGGACCTTGCGTATACATGACTGTGAAGTATAGACGTTGTGTTCCTGAAGGGACCTTGCGTATACATGACTGTGAAGTATAGACGGTGTGTTCCTGAAGGGACCTTGCGTATACATGACTGTGAAGTATAGACGGTGTGTTCCTGAAGGGACCTTGCGTATACATGACTGTGAAGTATAGACAGTGTGTTCCTGAAGGGACCTTGCGTATACATGACTGTGAAGTATAGATGGTGTGTTCCTGAAGGGGCATCGTGTATACATGACTGTGAAGTATAGACGATGTGTTCCTGAAGGGGCATCGTGTATACATGACTGTGAAGTATAGACGATGTGTTCCTGAAGGGGCATCGTGTATACATGACTGTGAAGTATAGACGATGTGTTCCTGAAGGGGCATCGTGTATACATGACTGTGAAGTATAGACGGTGTGTTCCTAAAGGGGCATCGTGTATACATGACTGTGAAGTATAGACGATGTGTTCCTAAAGGGGCATCGTGTATACATGACTGTGAAGTATAGACAATGTGTTCCTAAAGGGGCATCGTGTATACATGACTGTGAAGTATAGACGATGTGTTCCTGAAGGGGCATCGTGTATACATGACTGTGAAGTATAGACGGTGTGTTCCTGAAGGGGCATCGTGTATACATGACTGTGAAGTATAACCGATGTGTTCCTGAAGGGGCATCGTGTATACATGACTGTGAAGTATAGACGGTGTGTTCCTGAAGGGGCATCGTGTATACATGACTGTGAAGTATAGACGATGTGTTCCTGAAGGGGCATCGTGTATACATAACTGTGAAGTATAGACGGTGTGTTCCTAAAGGGGCATCGTGTATACATGACTGTGAAGTATAGACGGTGTGTTCCTAAAGGGGCATCGTGTATACATGACTGTGAAGTATAGACAGTGTGTTCCTAAAGGGGCATCGTGTATACATGACTGTGAAGTATAGACGGTGTGTTCCTAAAGGGGCATCGTGTATACATGACTGTGAAGTATAACCGATGTGTTCCTGAAGGGGCATCGTGTATACACGACTGTGAAGTATAGACGATGTGTTCCTGAAGGGGCATCGTGTATACATGACTGTGAAGTATAGACGATGTGTTCCTGAAGGGGCATCGTGTATACATGACTGTGAAGTGTAGACGGTGTGTTCCTAAAGGGGCATCGTGTATACATGACTGTGAAGTATAGACGATGTGTTCCTAAAGGGGCATCGTGTATACATGACTGTGAAGTATAGACAATGTGTTCCTAAAGGGGCATCGTGTATACATGACTGTGAAGTATAGACGATGTGTTCCTGAAGGGGCATCGTGTATACATGACTGTGAAGTATAGACGGTGTGTTCCTGAAGGGGCATCGTGTATACATGACTGTGAAGTATAACCGATGTGTTCCTGAAGGGGCATCGTGTATACATGACTGTGAAGTATAGACGATGTGTTCCTGAAGGGGCATCGTGTATACATGACTGTGAAGTATAGACGATGTGTTCCTGAAGGGGCATCGTGTATACATAACTGTGAAGTATAGACGGTGTGTTCCTAAAGGGGCATCGTGTATACATGACTGTGAAGTATAGACGGTGTGTTCCTAAAGGGGCATCGTGTATACATGACTGTGAAGTATAGACAGTGTGTTCCTAAAGGGGCATCGTGTATACATGACTGTGAAGTATAGACGGTGTGTTCCTAAAGGGGCATCGTGTATACATGACTGTGAAGTATAACCGATGTGTTCCTGAAGGGGCATCGTGTATACGTGACTGTGAAGTATAGACGGTGTGTTCCTAAAGGGGCATCGTGTATACATGACTGTGAAGTATAGACAGTGTGTTCCTAAAGGGGCATCGTGTATACATGACTTTGAAGTATAGATGGTGTGTTCCTAAAGGGGCATCGTGTATACATGACTGTGAAGTATAGACAGTGTGTTCCTACAGGGGCATCGTGTATACATGACTGTGAAGTATAGACGGTGTGTTCCTAAAGGGGCATCGTGTATACATGACTGTGAAGTATAGACGGTGTGTTCCTAAAGGGGCATCGTGTATACATGACTGTGAAGTATAGACGGTGTGTTCCTAAAGGGGCATCGTGTATACATGACTGTGAAGTATAGACGATGTGTTCCTGAAGGGGCATCGTGTATACATAACTGTGAAGTATAGACGGTGTGTTCCTAAAGGGGCATCGTGTATACATGACTGTGAAGTATAGACGGTGTGTTCCTAAAGGGGCATCGTGTATACATGACTGTGAAGTATAGACGATGTGTTTCTAAAGGGACATCGTGTATACATGACTGTGAAGTATAGACGATGTGTTCCTGAAGGGGCATCGTGTATACATGACTGTGAAGTATAGACGATGTGTTCCTGAAGGAACATCGTGTATACTGTGAAGTACAGTGATCCCTCGCTACAACCCTACTTTTGGGGTCAAAATAATTGATAAGCGTTATAGATGATCAGCGGTTCAACCGAGGTGGAGTTGTAGGTGGTAGTTGACCAACACTGCATGTTTAAAAAAAGATTAGAATAGTAGTTGTTTATGATTCACAGAGTAAAAAAAGAGTTATTGAGTGTTATGTGTTTAAAAAAAAACCACATCGTATCCCTTCAGCAAATTCAGATGAACGAACAGGTATAACAAACTTGGTCAATAGAAATATGAAATTTGATATAAAACATCACTAGACATGATGATTTACCATTTAAATTGCATTTCCTTCTCTCCAAGGCGCAATAGCGAGGGAACACTGTATAGGCGATGAGCTCCTAAAGGGACGTGTATACAAGACTGGGAAGTATAGACGATGTGTTCCTGGAGGAATGTCGTGCATACAAGACTGTGAAGTACGGGTTGTGTCCACTTCACATATGAAGGAAGATGGTCAGGGTTTTCTCCACAGTCATGTTTGATGGTTAAATAAAGCAGAAGCACTTCATGCGCTAAATGAAAGAGAACGAGAAAAACTCCTGCAAAATAAATTGTTTTAAGGGCATTTCTTAGTTGACAGATGACAAAGTAGACACAATTCAAGGATAAAAACTTATTGACATTTTGATTTGCTACATCTAGTGATTACACAACAACGGTTTTAATAATATATTCCAGCATTATCTCAGCAGGGGAGCCAAACATGGGCTTCATATTGTACCCATGCTGGGAATCGAACCCAGGCCTTCGACGAGAAGAACGAACACTTTAACCACTAGGCTACCCCAAGACCCCGATTACTCAGATGAGTGATGGGATGTGAGCACTGGATAACAGTGTCTGTAAGATGAAAAGCCAGAGCACTCAATCATAATTTCTGATTATCAAATCACAAATCAATACATCCTACAATTCTATGATAAAAGATAAACTGGTGAGTAGGGTTTACACCTCTTTCAGCAACATTCCACATGGATGGTTATAAATCCCCCCCAAACTTGTCCTCACAAATTGCAATATACATTGAAGGATGAACTTCTTTCACACCAGGCATGAGTGAGTGAGCTGGGTTTTAGGCCACTTTCAGCAACATTACAGCAATATCACGGCAGGGGACACCAGAAATGGGCTTCACGCTGTACCCATATGGGGTATCAAACCTTGGCCTTCGGCATGATGAGATAATGCTTCATACACTAGGCAACCCCACCACCCTTCCCAAAAGTAAAAAAAATCACAAGTGAAGGTTCATTGCAATCACCATGCTGTTTGACAGAAGTTCAAGAATGATATTAATGAAGAGAATAGGCATGACACAGATTTTCATCTTACAGACTAAATTACTTTAAAATTAAGTTGAAATAAATAAATAAATGTTTTGTTCTAATCCGTCAAGGCTACTTTTTGCCCAGAGAGCTCTTTATATCTTTGAGCAGCATCGTCCCAATCACCATCTTCTCGCAATTGACAGTCAGAGTTGCTTTGGATTCCTTAACTTTCACAGTCACCAACACAAGCGTGCCATCACCTAATGTTTTGGCGGAAAATCTGTAGGTGTTTTCCTCTGACGACGGTACTTGTAACACATTCGCAGCTGTATGAACACAGGAACAAATAGCTTTCGGTGACTGGTTCGATTCAGGAAGCTCTGTACTTCCCGAGTTTTCATTCATTCCTCCAAGTTTACCTGCAGCACACAAGAAGGGAACTTTCTCCAGTGTGTCCATCATGCATTATTACAGGTATTCACTGATATAAATGATTATGCAAACTGCAAAGATCTAGGTTTCACAAATTTCCCCTGCATCTGGCTAACTATTTAGAGAATAACCAACAAGCTACAATGAATGATGGATTGTTATTTGATTTGTGTTTAACACCGCACTCAGCAATATTCCAGCTATATGATGGTGGTCTGGAAATAATCGAGTCTGGACCAGGCAGTCTGGTGACTGACATTATGAACATCAATCTACACAACTGGCATATGATGATGTGCATCAACCAGATCAGCGAGCCTGACCACCCTATCCCATTAGTCATCTCTTACATCAAGCATGGGTTGGCCAAGACTAACTGACTAACTGTCCCGAGAGAATGAATGGTGTTAAGGCAAGAGACATTTACCAGGTGCAGATATACCATAATTCCGAGATTCAAGTAGGTTATTCTGCAGATTTCTCATTGACATTTCAAGAAAAAAATGAAGGAAAAAAAGTATGAAATATCAACCCTAAAGAGAAACTTCAATGAAGGCAGCCTTTTGTTCAAATGACATAATTCAATATATCTGTGACGTCATGAACAATGGATGATGTCATGTTGCATTTTTCACAACAATGAAGCACTGTGACATCATGTGGCTTCAACTGACCAGTCAGTAATGGGAATCAGTAAAATGCACATGTGCAAACATTGGGAAGTTATTACACACGATCATTCTACCCTTTAGATACAATACATAACAGTTATATGCACTTCCAGACAAATGATGCTTCTACCGTTTTGAAAAGCACATGTTCCAAAAGAATTAATTAAATTATTGCAAAGTAGGATTCACTTGACAAAAAGTCTCTTTGATGTCCCAAAACTTACAGAATAAAGTTAATAATCCTACATTTAACATTCAAAACTGCCCCTTTGTGGAACAGATTTGAAACAAAAAGCACCCGTTTTAATTCCAATGATGTGAAATGTTACCTTGTTGACTTCGAAAGTCGCCTTCATTCATTGTGTAGGGCTGCACCAGCTCTCCCACAGGGGCGGAGATATTAACACTATATTTCTGTTCTTGTGTACAAAGGTCAAACGTTGCTGGCTGTGTCGTGTCGTTGTAGTTGATGCCGAAGAGAACCGATGCGGAGGACCCTGCACCGAGTGTAGCTGTAATGCAAACAGGAATTGTTGTCAACTTGGAACTTCAAGATTACTGCACTTATATAGCGTGTGCACGTGTGTCTGCTTGTACTTGTCAGGACTAAAGCCAGTTTTATAGTGCTAGGCCACTGAGATACCATGAAATAATTTGACAAGCCCCATTCAGACACAGTATACTGACTTCAAGTCAACCAGTCCTTGTCTTATTCCTGTAATGCAGAGAGCCAGGCATGGTAACAAGTACCATTTTTAAATGCCTTTTGTCATGACGCGGCCAGGGATCGAACCATCGATCTTCTACTGTCCAGACGCTCAATCCACTAGACCACTGACATGGAACAAACATCAAATAAGCAGGTTTAGAACTAAACTCAAAAGCTTTACTACCCAGGGTAAAGGTATAATGCCCCTGTAATGTTAAAACAATGGGGAAATTAGGAAATTTGTACTTGCCCACAGGAATTTGTTCTACCCAGCGGGCTGGTGTTAAGTTCTAAACCCTAAATAAGGCCTGTACATTATACAATTATTTACTGGATTAGCCAATCAATTATGAACACTCTTGGAAGATATCAGCTGGTACCCTTGACTTGTTTTCCTGATGGACAATACAGTCGGACAATAGCGCCTGCTTTTTCTTGGGGTTCTGACCAAATATAATACCAAACACATGCTTCCTCATATTACCATTACCTTTATACTCACTATCAGCTTTAAACAACATTTGATGAACACTGACAGGTGGCTTACCTATTTCTGGGAATTCCTGTACTTCCATTCCTGGTTGTAGTTTCTGGAAACAACATGTTCAATTTCAATGAAGATTTACAATGAACAAACATGCGAGCCATGCCAACTCACACTCCAGGGGGTACACAAAGTACCTTATCTACACTACCAGTTGTCAGACTGTTGTAAATACAACTTACAATGTTACAAACCCCAGAGACAACAGCAAAGCTCTTTAAACAATGAACCAAACACCCTTGACTTGACACACGTTCCATACTTCCTGTTATCAACTCCTTAAGTGAGTATGGTTTTACGCCGCTTTTAGCAATATTCCAGCAATATCACGGCGGGGGACACCAGAAATGGGCTTCACACATTGTACCCATGTCGGGAATCGAACCCGGGTCTTCGGCATGACGAGCGAACGCTTTAACCACTAGGCTACCCGACCGCCCCCAAACTCCTTAAGACACAGCTCACAGGTGTCACCATGTGTGAGTGGCTGCTTGTACGAGTCCAGACTGATGCCGATTTTATAGTGCTCGTTCACTGAGACATCATGCCGCAGTTTAACATGAATACCCCACTCCGACACAGTATACTGACTCTGAGCCGACCAGTCCTTGTTTTAACCGCTTAATGCCTAGCCAGACAGGGTAACAACAAGTACCATCTTTTAAATTCTTTTGGATTGATGCATCCGAGGATCGAAACCTGGACCTTCCCCTCTCCAGGCAGACACTCTACCACTTGACCATGGAGCTGGTCTCTGCTCTGGGAGGAAAAATTGGGGATGAAAATCTACCCTGACAGATTGCATGACAATGGTTATATCCCTACATACCTTATCTCCCATGGTGATATTTGCGACAGGCGCATCTCCACTGTTGGTGAGAGTCAGTTCAATGGACACCATCTTTGGTGAGAAGATTGATATGGACCTGGTGAACTTGTACTCCACTCCGAGGCCGTTACCTTTGATTCTGTTGAGAAGCTCGTAGGACTTGGAGGGGACTATGACTGGCTGGGGCTGAACAAACATAAGGTGAGACTCCTATACAGGCTCAATCTCAATGTATTAGCATGGTAGTGATGTGAAATTGGGTTAACGTCATGTTCAAGGTGACAGGCCTT
Source organism: Haliotis cracherodii (assembly GCF_022045235.1). Classification (NCBI taxonomy): domain Eukaryota; kingdom Metazoa; phylum Mollusca; class Gastropoda; order Lepetellida; family Haliotidae; genus Haliotis; species Haliotis cracherodii. Next base: position 67,126,109 of record NW_027266264.1, read on the forward strand.
ATATAGCGACATGAATGTGTGTGTGTCTGCTTGTACTAGTCCAGACTATGCCGATTTTATGGTGCTAGCTCAATGAGATACCATGTCATAGTTTAACATGGATACTTGGGCTGGGACGATACACCAACTGGGTGATCCGATACGTATCACGAAACCTTGCTCACGATCTGATACGTATCATGATATACATACTTGCATGTGCTCTGATCTGTGGTACCTAAGCCATCATTTTCATAGACAAGATGGCCAAATACCTGGCACACTAACGATTTACATTTGGCAGTGTCAAATTTTGGATGAAAATATTTACGTTTTGCGCAATGGATGAAAATATTTACGTTTTCACTGCTCATTTTCACTAGTAATTACTGTCTACGGTAACATTTTATCAAAACAAACCTGACAACCTCCCCAGGCTGTAATAATGACCAGCCCCTAATTGCACTGTACATGCTTATCATCATCATCTTCATAGTTTATTATAGGAATAGCGAATGAATGTTGTCTAATACTGCAGTTAGCAATATTCCAGCAGTATCATGGTGCCATCTAAATACATCAAGAATGGACCAGGCAAACAAACCACTGACTGAAAGCATGAGCCACTATTCACACTATTGATAAAGTAGCAACAAACTAACTACTTGTTCATCATAATTAAAATTAATTTTCTATGAAGATTTTGAGGTGAAAGTTTAAGTTGCTCAACTATGGACAAAAATTCATGAAAGGCTTACAAGATCTGCAAATTTACTCTCCTAAAACACCCTAATCATCATCTGATTCTTCAAAATATTTGTAAATCTGCCAGAACATCTATTTCTAATTTAACATTTTACCATAACCAATTAAAACCATCATCTCTGACACTATGGTCACTGCCTTTATCTAAAAACACACATACTTCTTACAAACATGAATGTATAGAACAGATTTATCCAAAGTTTGAGACATGGAATTAAACTCGTGCCACAGCCTTGTTCCCTGAGCTGGTAGTTATTCTCCCTGTACTCACCATAGCAACATTAGTAGGTGAGGCTCTATCACTGATGGAGAGGTTGCTCATACTGGAGGCCATTGTCGGGGTCAGCATATCACCGGGAGTCACAGGGGTACTGCCTGCGCCCATTGATCCCACTGGAAGCAACAGTCACAGTTCTTACACATCCAAGCAGAGCTGGCCCTTTCTCCTTAAAGTGTCTGTATGTGTGTTGGTATGTATGTGTGTATGTTGTATTTGATCATGTTCAGCTCAGGCAACCCAGTGGTTGAAGGCTTGTAATACAAGGAAAAGCATGGGGTACCACTGTTTGAAATTAAGCTTGATATTCAAGGGATACTTGTCATTTCACTAATGTCATAATTTAAAGATTTAGCGGGTTCTAGATATAAAAAAACTAGTACTAAAGGACCAAACATCAAGGACACCAGGGCTTCTACATGGGCTTCTCCTAAGAGCGTTGGCAAATAAATGTCTATCACACTGTACAATTTCCATCTATAGACAATAGGTAAACACCAAAGTATGTGATTAAACCTTAAACCATGAAATGTTGTGTGCCACTATGAACTGCTGTGTGCTGCTGTGTGTAACTATAGGCTGCCATATGTTGCTGTGTGTTGCTGTGTGTTACTGTGTGCTGCTGTGTGCTACTTTGCGCTACTATGAGTTGCTGTGTGCTGCTGCGAGCTACTGTGTTAGTATGAGCTGCTGTGAGCTGCAGTGTTACTGTGAGCTGCTGTATGCTGCTGCGTGTTACTGTGAGCTGCAGTGTTACTGTGAGCTGCTGCGTGTTACTGTGAGCTGCAGTGTCACTGTGAGCTGCTGTATGCTGCTGCGTGTTACTGTGAGCTGCTGTATGCTGCTGCGTGTTACTGTGAGCTGCAGTGTTACTGTGAGCTGCTGTATGCTGCTGCGTGTTACTGTGAGCTGCAGTGTTACTGTGAGCTGCTGTGTGCTACTGTGTTAGTATGAGCTGCTGTGAGCTGCAGTGTTACTGTGAGCTGCTGTATGCTGCTGCGTGTTACTGTGAGCTGCAGTGTTACTGTGAGCTGCTGTATGCTGCTGCGTGTTACTGTGAGCTGCAGTGTCACTGTGAGCTGCTGTATGCTGCTGCAGTGTTACTTTGAGCTGCTGTATGCTGCTGTGTGTTACTGTGAGCTGCAGTGTTACTGTGAGCTGCTGTATGTTGCTGCGTGTTACTGTGAGCTGATGTATGCTGCTGCGTGTTACTGTGAACTGCTGTGTTACTGTGAGCTGCTGTGTGTTACTGTGAGCTGCAGTGTTACTGTGAGCTGCTGTATGCTGCTGCGTGTTACTGTGAGCTGATGTATGCTGCTGCGTGTTACTGTGAACTGCTGTGTTACTGTGAGCTGCTGTGTGTTACTGTGAGCTGCAGTGTTACTGTGAGCTGCTGTATGCTGCTGCGTGTTGCTGTGAGCTGCTGTATGCTGCTGCGTGTTACTGTGAACTGCTGTGTTACTGTGAGCTGCTTTGTGTTACTGTGAGCTGATGTGTGTTACTGTAAGCTGCTCTGTTACTGTGAGCTGCTGTGTGTTACTGTGAGCTGCTGTGTTACTGTGAGCTGCTGTGTGTTACTGTAAGCTGCTCTGTTACTGTAAGCCGCTCTGTTACTGTGAGCTGCTGTATGCTGCTGCGTGTTACTTTGAGCTGCTGTATGCTGCTGTCAGCTGTGGTATGCTGCTGTGTGTTACTGTGAGCTGCTGTATGCGGCTGTCAGCTGCTGTATGCTGCTGCGTGTTACTGTGAGCTGCTGTCAGCTGCTGTATGCTGCTGTGTGTTACTGTGAGCTGCTGCGTGTTACTGTGAGCTGCTGTATGCTGCTGTCAGCTGCGGTATGCTGCTGTGTGTTACTGTGAGCTGCTGTGTGTTACTGTGAGCTGCTGTGTGTTACTGTGAGCTGCTGAGTGTTACTGTGAGCTGCTGTGTGTAACTGTGAGCTGCTGAGTGTTACTGTGAGCTGCTGTGTGTTACTGTGAGCTGCTGTATGCTGCTGTGTGTTACTGTGAGCTGCTGTGTGTTACTGTGAGCTGCTGTATGCTGCTGTAAGCTGCTGTGTGTTACTGTGAGCTGCTGAGTGTTACTGTGAGCTGCTGAGTGTTACTGTGAGCTGCTGAGTGTTACTGTGAGCTGATGTGTGTTACTGTGAGCTGTGGTATGCTGCTGTGAGTGAGTGAATGAGTAAGGTTTTACGCCGCTTTTAGCAATATTCCAGCAATATCACGGCAGGGGACACCAGAAATGGGCTTCACACAAGTATGCTGCTGTGTGTTACTGTGAGCTGCTGTGTGTTACTGTGAGCTGCTGTGTGTTACTGTGAGCTGCTGTGTGTTACTGTGAGCTGCTGAGTGTTACTATGAGCTGCTGTGTGTTACTGTGAGCTGCGGTATGCTGCTGTGTGTTACTGTGAGCTGCGGTATGCTGCTGTGTGTTACTGTGAGCTGCTGTGTGTTACTGTGAGCTGCTGAGTGTTACTGTGAGCTGCTGTGTGTTACTGTGAGCTGTTGTGTGTAACTGTGAGCTGCGGTATGCTGCTGTGTGTTACTGTGAGCTGCTGTGTGTAACTGTGAGCTGCTGTGTGTTACTGTGAGCTGCTGTATGCTGCTGTGTGTTACTGTGAGCTGCTGAGTGTTACTGTGAGCTGCTGAGTGTTACTGTGAGCTGCTGTGTGTAACTGTGAGCTGCTGTGTGTTACTGTGAGCTGCGGTATGCTGCTGTGTGTTACTGTGAGCTGCTGTGTGTAACTGTGAGCTGCTGTGTGTTACTGTGAGCTGCTGTATGCTGCTGTATGCCGCTGTGTGTTACTGTGAGCTGCTGAGTGTTACTGTGAGCTGCTGAGTGTTATTGTGAGCTGCTGTGTGTAACTGTGAGCTGCTGTGTGTTACTGTGAGCTGCGGTATGCTGCTGTGTTACTGTGAGCTGCTGTGTGTAACTGTGAGCTGCTGTGTGTTACTGTGAGCTGCTGTATGCTGCTGTGTGTTACTGTGAGCTGCCGTGTGTAACTGTGAGCTGCTGTGTGTTACTGTGAGCTGCGGTATGCTGCTGTGTGTTACTGTGAGCTGCTGTGTGTAACTGTGAGCTGCTGTATGTTACTGTGAGCTGCTGTATGCTGCTGTATGCCGCTGTGTGTTACTGTGAGCTGCTGTGTGTTACTGTGAGCTGCTGAGTGTTACTGTGAGCTGCTGTGTGTTACTGTGAGCTGCTGTGTGCTACCGATCTATTCAGTAGTGTACTTACAATCATCCAGGTCAAGCAGTAGATCAGCCTCCTTCTTGGAGGATGCTTTGTCTTCTTTTGTCTTTGATTTTTCTGGCTTAGTTTCCTGAAGACAAAGATCATACTTTCACAAAACCATTGCAGTCATAGTTTTCTATTAATTTTAACAGTTCCTCAAACAGAGACTGCTTTAAAATGTATCGATCCCTCAATGTAATGCAAGATGTCTGACATTTACTTACTGATCATATACTGTCTCATCACTAACCTTCTTAACTGGCTTTTTCTTGACAACAACCTCTTCCTCTGAAGACGATTCCTCCTCCTCACTGTCTTCTTCCGAGGAGTCCTCTTCCTTGCTGGAGTCCTCGTCCTCACTTTCCTCTTCTTCCTCCTCCTCCTCACTCTCCTCTTCTTCTTCTGACTCCTCCCCAGACTCTTCCTCCTCCTCTTCCTCCTCAGAGTCCTCTTCCTCACTCTCATCTGACCCGGATTCCGCATCGGAGTCATCTGAACACAAATCACATTTATCACAGGAATCTTCTGAAGGAATCTGTTATTACACTGATGGTAAATTACGGATAGAGTAAAACCTTGTCAACTAAAAGTTCTTAGGGCCAGTGACAGTATATCAAGTTATGCAAGAGCTGGAGAAAAGATGACCTATCAGAAACATACATTTACCTCAAATCGAGTTTATGTACATTTTGAAACCAAACAGTTGTGTATCTTTCAGCCCCAAATTCTGTGAACATCTGTGGAATATTTCAATAAAGCCTATGTACATTCATGTATTGTATCAGTAGTTTCACATCTCAACAATGGAGTCTTGGCCTTCGCTTTTAGAAGTTGGAATAACATGAGAACCTGATTGGTTGTTTGTAAAGACTTTTGGGGCTGCTTCTTGTACCCTCATCATCAAGGGAATACTCAAAATGTGCGTGTTAAGTCAATATGCATACAGGCTGTTGTATGTACACAGGGGAAATAACAGGTAACACAGATAACAGGGGAGCCAATGGAGGTAATGAGCAGGCTATTCCTTCTTCTACTTACACAAGACTGAAAAAAAAAATCATAATTTATATGTCACAAGTTATTTTTAAATTATGTAATTGTTCAGAAGTTAAAATGTACTCTACTGGAAGTCAGAATTTTCATTTTCTGTCTCAGTAAAGAAACATAATGTTGAAGGGAAAGAACTGACCACGAACTGAACACATAAAACTGTCTACACACCACACCTCTTATCCAACCATATACTACCAGGGATATAACTAGATCTGCTCAGAGGCTGATATTTGGCCCCCAGTCTGCAGCCAACGGCAGGACAAATTCCCCTATTTCAATTCAAGCAGTTATAGTTACAACCAATCATAAGCAATGTTATGGCTATATAGACGTGACCTGTATTTCACTGATAACCGAACCAATAAAGAAGATGGAAAAAGGCTTTAATACTTAGTTTTATACTATGGCATTGAATGTAAAGTTAAATATTGCAGAAAATAAGAACTTTAACAAAATTCAAGGTTTGAAAAAAAATGATGACTTATTTCCAGTCTGCTTGCCAAGGGCACTTAGTTTGGAAACCAGACAAATCCCTGACTATTGGTAACATTGAGTACAGCACAAATACCTTCATCACTAGATTCTGATTCGGAGTAGAATGACTTGAGGTCTGTAGCATTCTTCTTCTTTTTGGTAGATGTTTTCTTCTCCGTCCAGATGGGCACCTCCACATTGCGGACAGATGGCTCCGGCGCCTCCTCCGGCCACTCAGGCAGCTCTTGGTACCCATGGGCACGCGTATTCAGCAGGTGAGACAGCGTGCCTAGCTGGTACTGGTCCCGATCTGGAGAACAGTGAGTAAGTGAGTGAGTGAGTGAGTGAGTGAGTGAGTGAGTGAGTGAGTGAGTGAGTGAGTGAGTGAGTGAGTGAGTGAGTGAGTGAGTGAGTGAACATGCCAAGCTGGTACTGGTCCCGATCTGGAGAACAATGAGTGAGTGAGTGAGTGAGTGAGTGAGTGAGTGAGTGAGAGAGAGTAGATTTATGCAGCTGTCAGCATGTTCCATGTTACAAATTACACCCAAATCAAAAACATCAGACGAGAAAATTAATGCTCAAGTTGAAAATCAAATGGATGTTTTTGGTCACATGAGCCAACATTTTAACACTATCTCACGTTAGAAATAGACATTTATGATTCTGCCGAAGATACTGCTTGGGTGACATCAATCGATATCTCCTACGACATATTGCTGCAATGAAATGAGTTACCATGTTGTCACAATGAAATGATTCAACTAACACTGGAGCTGGTTAGCTCTGCTATTTACACTCAAGGCAATGGTTATTACTGTTGTTGAAAGTTGTAAGAATAATTTTGATGATAAATAGAATTTCACCCTCATGTTGCCAGAGTTTCAAACTGTTACTGACTCGTGTTAATATATTTGATATCAAGAGACACAAGGGTGAGATTCACTATATTGTCAAATTGTTCTAATGGAGTGATAGTAGATTTCATTTTCAGCAATTTCCATATATGAACAATTTCTGTGTTTGACACATATTGTTTGTTTTGTTTGTTTAACACCGCACTCAGCAATATTCCAGCTATATGACAGCTGTCTGTAAATAATCCAGTCTGAACCAGATAATCCAGTGATTGATATCATGAGCATCGATCCACACAATTGGGATACGATGACATACATCAACCAAGTCAGCGAGTCCACCCGACCACCCGATCCCGTTAGTCGCCTTACGACAAGCATGGGTTGCTGAAGACCAATTCTACCCCATATCTTCACGGGTCTGACACATACTGATTGAGACTGATTGACAACTGTTACAGCTGGCACCTAAATGACAGAAACAATCCATGATCACTAAAATTCACAGCATACACATGACATAAGAACTTGTTACTCAATCAACATGTCACATGACACATAATCAACCAAAAATGAGACTCACCTTGAAACTTGGAAGCAAGAACTGGAGCAGGTTTAGTCGCAAGGAAGATCTTTTTTGCATATTTGGCTAGTGCACTTGATTTCTCTCCCGGGAGAACAAGTTGTCGCAGGAAGCGAGATCGGTCACGGATGTCATAGTTCTGATCATACTTGGCCAGATTGAGCACGTACTGGCACAGGAGCTTGGTCTGCTTTTGGTTGGTGATGCACAGCTTGGCTGCTAGGTTCAGGATCTGCAGCTTCACGATGTCCTCCTGTAACAGAGGCCATGAACAAATACACAACATGCCAGAACCTGGCTGTCTAATTCCTACTCCTGTACCAGAACCATTATTCAAGGGTAAGCCAATACTTGTTTGTGTCAGTCACAGATGTTCTAGGTACAGTTGGGCCGGTTTCAAATACTTGAGTCTGGGGCAAACCAGTGACTGATAGGGACCAATCTATGCTTTATCCAGATGGTTCACTTCCCAGGATATTAACAATGGGATTAACAAATGTTCAGGTAAAAAATCCCTGGTACGGAGTATGTTAAGATGTCCTCATCAAGATTGTTGGAAAGCATGGTGCCTGGACCGCTGCGGTATCGGTATCTGCTCTGCTCCCTATAAACTACAGTAAACTACGTTTATAACAAACTCAAAGGGACAACAATTTTAGTTTGTTACAACCGTAGTTCGTTATAATAATAAACATGTATACAGCATATATACAGCAAATGGACGGGACCAAAAAACAGTTCGTCATATCTGTCAGTTCATTATAAGCGTGTTCATTATTAACGTAGCTTACTGTATGTTAAAATTGACTTGTTGCTCTCAGAACTACGGGCTGTTCAATGTTTTCCTCATACATTCCCATTCGGAACATACTGTACTAACAACCTTCCCATAATGTACATGAATCATAACACCTCACGAAATGAAACATGATTTCCTAAAAACACTTGCCTTCAAGTATGTGTACTAATATTTCGTTCAAGCAACTTTCTATGTTCATGTCACATAGGAATCCAAGAGAGGACTCATTTTTTGCCACCATCGCGGAGTACAATAACAGCAAAATCATCTTTACTGGTCCGGTTTCCAACTCAGTAAGTAACATGAGAAAACGTATTGTTGCACAATCTAAAATTATAATACTTATATTTGAGTAAGTGAGTGAGTGAGTGAGTGATTGAGTGTGGTTTTAGGCCGCTTTTTGGCAATATTCCATCAATATTTTGGCAGAAATGGGCTTCACACACTGTGCCCATTTCGGGACTCAAACCAGGGTCGTCGGGTCCATGTTGCTTTTGTCATTAGAGCTGAAGCTTATTAAGTGCAATTACGATTTGGAATCTAGATCTATTGGGGAAACACTATGGGACAGCAAGTAGCTCTGTGTAGCAACAGGTCAAAATAGAAATCATTTATCTCAATACAGATAGGTTACTGCACCCAGGTGTCTGGACTAACAAGGTTTAATCATTGTAAACCATAATCCTCTTTACGCCATGTTAGAGAATATCAAAAAGAACTTAATCATAGCTGGATTTTATCTAATAGTCATACGGGAGCTGTCAAAATATTTCTCTCAAATGATTTTACTACTGCACAGTTCAAGAGAGAAATATGATCAAAATGGCCTACTGACAGTGAAGTAAGTTCAGCAATTGCAATTAATGAGTTTCTAAATATGGCCGTCATGCTATAAATGGCTAAAAAATCAAAATACATGTTATTCTGAGAACCACATACTTGCACTTCTCAATTTTCATAATGATACATTGCTGGAAAAGATATTTCCAATATTGTTCCCATGGTGACCATGTGTGAACTTGGATCTGAATCCTGTGAGCAGTCTTTAGAGACACCATAGCAAACATCATGCTTGTTTTTTTTCAAATCTGGTAAGAATATCGAAAGATGTACTTTGAAAAGTTGATGACATCAAGAAAATATCATTATGTCATTTGTCTCGTGCAAATTCCCTGAAAGCGCATGTCCTACCTCTTGAATGAAGCTTTTGGCAAACTTCCTCAGTACATCCGGGGCAATCTTGGGCACGCGCTCACTGTACTCGCCAATGAGCCACAAGATACTGGCTCGGGCCATGGGAACCATGATCTTCTCCACCATCTTTGCCATGTGACAAATGATGTCCTTGTGCTCCGATGGCTGAAAAACGTTGACATTTTGCAAAACAAACAATTTTCCTGAGGTACATACGAATCTGTTTCTAGAATCATGTACAATCACACCAGAACCTCATTGTATTTCTAACAACTGTGGAATTCTGGCTTGAGCAAATTATGGTAAAATACAGTGTACATTGTAAGTGCAGTTAGTTTTGTATGTGGATCATTAAAAACTAAGCTAAGAGAATCAAATTTTGGAACAGTGTCAAATACATGATACTGATATAATCCAATGCTAAACGTGTAGTCCTAGTTTATGATTTTGTTTTGGTCAGTCAAACCATCTCACTAGTGTTTGCAAATTGATCACATCATCGGAGTACACATTCACAATAGTCCAACAAGCCAATGGTTTACAAGATGTTTCAAACATAACTTTTAATCATGATCTTTATCTACATAAATATCTGACAGTAACACTACTTTATCTGTGTTGCCATTATTAAATTGAGTGAATTTTGATTAACCCTGCATTCATCAATACATGTATTAGTCACATCAAAGTGTACTTGACAACCCCTTCTAATCTTCTCTGCACCGTCTCCGTGGTCTAGCGCATAGTGGCAGGTTAGTGGTTTAATCCCTGGCCGCTCATACCAACAGATGTTAAAGATAATACTTGCCGTTCACTATTCAGAGACTAAAACAAGGACAGTTCGTCTCGGAGTCTGATATATATCCCGACAAAGACATGCACGCACGCACGCTGTGTAAATGCAACAGTTTTGAGCGTGACGTTCAACCCCATTTCACCTCACCCACCGCCTCTGATCTGCCCTTTCAACAAATGTAAGATACTGAGGGCATTCTCTGCCCCTACAGGTTTTGATAACTTCACCTGATGAAGGAGTAAGCATATACTCCAAAACGTTGTGTTCGTTCACCTGATGAAGGAATAAACATATACTCTGAAACGTTGTGTTCATTCACCTGATGAAGGAGTAAGCATATACTCCGAAACGTTGTGTTCATTCACCTGATGAAGGAGTAAGCATATACTCCGAAACGTAGTGTTCATTCACCTGATGAAGGAGTAAGCATATACTCCGAAACGTAGTGTTCATTCACCTGATGAAGGAGTAAGCATATACTCCGAAACGTAGTGTTCATTCACCTGATGAAGGAGTAAGCATATACTCCGAAACGTAGTGTTCATTCACCTGATGAAGGAGTAAGCATATACTCCGAAACGAAGTGTTCATTCACCTGATGAAGTAAACATATACTCCGAAACGTAGTGTTCATTCACCTGATGAAGGAGTAAGCATATACTCCGAAACGTTGTGTTCATTCACCTGATGAAGGAGTAAACATATACTCCGAAACGTTGTGTTCATTCACCTGATGAAGGAGTAAGCATATACTCCGAAACGTAGTGTTCATTCACCTGATGAAGGAGTAAACATATACTCCGAAACGTTGTGTTCATTCACCTGATGAAGGAGTAAGCGTATACTCTGAAACGTTGTGTTCATTCACCTGATGAAGTAAACATATACTCCGAATCGTTGTGTTCGTTCAACTGATGAAGGAGTAAACATATACTCCGAAACGTTGTGTTCGTTCACCTGATGAAGGAGTAAGCATATACTCCGAAACGTAGTGTTCATTCACCTGATGAAGTAAACATATACTCCGAAACGTTGTGTTCATTCACCTGATGAAGGAGTAAGCATATACTCCGAAACGTTGTGTTCATTCACCTGATGAAGGAGTAAGCATATACTTCGAAACGTTGTGTTCATTCACCTGATGAAGGAGTAAGCATATACTCCGAAACGTAGTGTTCATTCACCTTACGAAGTAAACATATACTCTGAAACGTTGTGTTCGTTCACCTGATGAAGGGGTAAACATATACTCTGAAACGTTGTGTTCGTTCACCTGATGAAGGAATAAACATATACTCTGAAACGTTGTGTTCATTCACCTGATGAAGTAAACATATACTCCGAAACGTTGTGTTCGTTCACCTGATGAAGGAGTAAGCATACACTCCGAAACGTAGTGTTCATTCACCTGATGAAGGAGTAAGCATATACTCCGAAACGTTGTGTTCATTCACCTGATGAAGGAGTAAACATATACTCCGAAACGTTGTGTTCATTCACCTGATGAAGGAGTAAGCATATACTCCGAAACGTTGTGTTCGTTCACCTGAAGAAGGAGTAAGCATATACTCCAAAACGTTGTGTTCATTCACCTGATGAAGGAGTAAACATATACTCTGAAATGTTGTGTTCCTCATAATAAAGAAGTTGACATCCATAAATTCTCTTCCTTATGTGTATCACTTCTAACTGCCTTTCAAAGACCTTCAGCTATGACAATTCACACAATCCATAAGTGCACTAGACTTTCAACAGTATCTCAACTCATAGAGGGCTTCCCCAATCTGGTCCCCATATTGTGCCTACTTCTGGGCATTGTAATTAATATCAGGTGAGAAACTGGGACATTGTCTGAGTAATTAGGGTAATGATTTAACTGCTAAATTGAGATACAGTAAACTAAGGTTATAACAAACAGTAAACTATGGTTATAACAAAGATAGACGGCTAATTTTAGTGTGTTATTACCGAAGTTTGTTATAAGCATATACACACCATATATATAGCAAATGGGCGGGACCAAAAAACAGTTTGTTATATCATCAGTTCATTATAAGCATGTTTATCATAAACTTAGTTTACTGTACATCATAAAATTTAAACTAGAAGACAAAAAAGTGGTGTTTGAGGATTGGTTGGTTTGTTGTTTAACGCCACACTCAGCAATATTCAAGCTATATGGCGGCAGTCTGTAAATTATCAAGTCTGGACCACACAATCCAGTGATTGATATCGTGAGCATTGATCCACGCAATTGGGATACGATGACATGCATCAACCAAGTCAGCAGGCCTGACCACGCCTCTTGCCACAAGCATAGTCGCCTTTTACGGCAAGCATGGGTTGCTGAAGACCTATTCTACCCCGGATCTTCAAGAGTCTGGTAATCAGCTTGTGAACAACTCTTTAATATTAACATGAAAACATGAAAGTCCAAAGGGACACAAGCTGTAAACGTCTACCACTTTGGTAAAAACCATGAGCACAGGTAAGGTTCTGACCCATAAGATCATAATCAGGGTGAAACTGGGATTCAAACCCAAGATCAGCGGATCCTGGCATGACAAAGTGATGTAACTCTCTCCATAGCACCTTGTCACAGCTTTCTCTTGGGCATCTACATTATGTAATCCCCCCATGGATGAATTGGTACTTATGTAACTCTTATATCATATCACACACAATACAGATCTTTAACACTGAACCCACTTGTGAAAATTGTAAAACAATGAACAAGGCCCTCAAATCTAATGAATAATAGAAATTGTTCGGATCACATAAACATGATAAACTCAAGCATTTGATTTCATCATGTCACTCTGACCTCAAGTGGTATTTCAAATATGCAGTGTGCAGAGAATGAAATAACAACAGAAACTGAGTTAATTCTGCAAACATGCTGTTGCCATTCCCAACATGGCAAAGTCTAAACAAAAGGAGCTAAACAAAATGTCTAAACAAATTCTTTGACATGCTGCACCTACAAATAACTTTTAACTAAAAAAAATGATCTAATTCAAGTTCTCAGTATTTCCTGTATTTGAATTACTGATAAAAAAATTGATGCAATCCAACGATGAAGATGCTGAAGTAATAAAATATTCCTTGAAACTTTTCAAACACCTTTCCAGACATTTGCCGAAGCTGTGCAAACTACGTCTACAAGATGTGCAACTGATCCCACTACCCATGAGAAACAACTTCTCAACCATGTTCACAACCCATCAAGCGTTATGCATATTCAAGTTGTCTCAAACAATAGAATGAGAAAAGCATTTGCCAGCATCTCAGCAAGAGGTTCTAAATATGGAAGTAATTTCCATTTGTACATATCATGATCCTGATCTCTGAAAAAACTTTGTGTGTGTGTGTGTGTGTGTGTGTGTGTGTGTGTGTGTTGGGGGGGGGTGGGGGGTGTTTGTTGGGGGGGGGGGGGGGGGGGGGGGGTGTTGGGGGTGTGTGTGTGTTGGGGTGTGTGTTTGTTGGAGTGTGTGTTTGAAGGGGTGTGTGTGTTTGTTGGGGTGTGTGTGTGTTGGGGTGTGTGTGTGTTTTGGGGGGTGTGTGTGTTTTGGGGTGTGTGTGTCTTGGGGGGTGTGTGTGTCTTGGGGGGTGTGTGTCTTGGTGTGTGTGTTTGTTGGGGTGTGTGTGTTGGGGTGTGGATGTGGGTGTGTTCTCATACTAGTATGTAACCTTAACAAACAGTTGTAACCAAATAATGAATGTGTACAATAAACCTGGGAAAGGGCCTCCCTACATAAATGTATTCCTTGATGAGTAAAATACTTAAATACAGTATTTGACTACCGTTGGACTTGGGATAGTAAAAGGAATTTATTGTGGGGTTTTTCAAAATGGAAATAAAAACGAAACATGCAGCCAACTTTATGATGATGCGGGCAGTGGCTGAGAACCAAGTCTATTATGTTTTTTAGCCTAATATTCTGAAAATACAATTTTGTTTCTGTACAGATCTAAAAGGTATTTTGACAGGCAATGTGCCAAGAAAAGAAGAGCCTTGGGGGGTCAGGGGAGGGTCAGGGACAGGGAGGGGAGGGGAGGGAGGGGATAGGGATGGTGTAACTAATATTTTGGTAAAATAAAAATGTGGCGTTATGTAAGGGAGAAGAGTATTTTAGTTTGACAAACTGTATGTATCATTTTGGTTATCTAGGCAGCGAAACAGACAATTCCAGAGATCAGTCATGTCCTTTACAACAGTTTTCAGGAAAATGTAACTTCCTTGCCTCAAAGCATTGCAAGGAAGAAACAGATTATTTAATTTGGAATAATTTGTTAAGTTTGGATGACTGGCAAACGACGTAAAATGAGAGATAGGATGACACATAATGACAGATCCAGCAACAAGATGGAAGATGATGACAAAGGAAAGCCTCAGCCCATATTAGATACCCTTTTTTTCTCGCTTGAAGTAGGCTAGAAAGGAAATAACATATTTATGATAGGATGTGCAATATGTACTGCTTAGAAAATGAATTGAGACAGTGCAGTAGACTTGTTAATGCATGGTTAACTGATAAAAGTAATTCATGTGAAAATTTCATTAAAAAAAGAAATACTTTGTAACTATGGTAACAATGACATGCAAAGAGCAGAGTGACTCCTTTTAGTAGATTATACAAATGTTGGTAAACTGTCTGTTGGATATGAAGATAACATGTGACAGTGGTATAAAAACTGCTCTGCAAGATGAAATCACTGATTAATTACCAACAAGAACAGTCAGTACTTCACCATCATCATAAGAATCAGACTAATCATAAATACAGGTTTGCAACAGAGAGAGCAAACATATACTGTAAACAGCTTTATTTCTGCGCCGTTAAAATATTGCGAATACCACACCAAAGACAATACTGCGACGAGATATTTTTGCGGGTTGCCGTGTTGAGATGACACCTCGATTACCAAACAATAGACAGCTTCTCTCCAAAGCTAGTTAATCTGAGTTGGCCGGAAAGTTGACCAGTGTCATGAAACCGATTCACGCAAGATGGCTTGTTTCCTGTGTGGACGCAATCAAGCAAGGTTGGGAGAAGGCAGGATTACTGTGAGGCAACAGTGACACTAATTGGTCTGTTTACACTGTCATTTGTGATGTATTGTGTGACCATTCTGCATTCATTTGTGTATTTAACTTATTGACTAAACTTGTGGTTCTGGTTGATGATTTCAACATTTGATGACGTGTTGCAATGAACAAAGTATGTATGTATTATTTATACTTATTTTTGCGTTTTTAATTTTTGCGATTGAGTCTCGTTCGCAAAACTCGCAATAATAAAACGGTCGCAAAAAATTCCCTGTTTACAGTAATACCACAGTAGTATTGTATTGGAGTAAACGATCAGGATGCCGTTGTACAAAGCGATCATAGCGCTTAGGTGATCATAACTCCCATGCCTTAACATAGCCTTACAACTGTCGTAGTGCTAAGGTTGTTTTGTACAACAGCACCCTGATCTTAATGAGACTGAACATGGCTGTAGCTCACCATAATTGTGAAATCAATGGAGAGTTGGCTGGGTGTTTACCACCCTAGATCCAAGCCATCCTCTCTTCTCAGTATATTTGTGATTTGTTTGATTCAAGTAATGTTTGAAATAACCAATGAAGGAAATGAACAATAAAACGCTTCCTCCGCACTCTTATGGAACGTTGAGGATTACTTATTCATACCCGCTTTAAGACAGCATAAAGCAAACGACACTACTGTCAGTCTTTGTCAGGAGAAACAAAAGCATTTACATGGGCTCCTATTTCTTAAATATTTTTTTTTATCACATCTGTCCCCAATCTGACTAATATTACCCCTTAAAAGTAGCTTTTCTTTTTCAACGAAACTGTCCCAACTCTTATTTTCAACTTCATCTGTTTCTAATTACTGTTATAATTTACAGTTACCTTGTCATTACAAATAGTTCTAAATTTATGACTTTCTTCTCTTGCACACTCCTACGCTGTTGATAGGGATTGGACATCATGTCAGATAATGGGACCATGATGGCATCATAACAATACAGGAGATTAGACTACAGATGATGTAATCCCCCTAACATTCAAATAGCTCCTCATCTCAACCATAAATACAGCGTTAAATATACCAACATTTGACATACCGAAGTGTACTGTAGCACTGTCGTGGAGTGTGGGAGAGTGAAATGTGTTAATTCTACTGATGGTGACGGTGTACTGTGCTGCGATGGTGTACTGTGCTGTGATGGTGTACTGTGCTGTGATGGTGTACTGTGCTGTGATGGTGCTGTGATGCTGTACTGTGTGGTACTGCCCTATATGATATAACTGAGATAGTGTTCCGTAAAAACATAAGATTGTCTGACTGTGAGAGAGTGTCCTGTAAGATGTGGCTGACTTCGACACTGTGCAAGAGTGTCCTGTAAGATGTGGCTGACAGTGACACTGTGAGAGAGTGTCCTGTAAGATGTGGCTGACTTCGACACTGTGCGAGAGTGTCCTGTAAAATGTGGCTGACAGTGACACTGTGCGAGAGTTTCCTGTAAAATGTGGCTGACAGTGACACTGTGCGAGAGTGTCCTGTAAAATGTGGCTGACAGTGACACTGTGCGAGAACGTCTTGTAAGATGTGGCTGACTTCGACACTGTGCGAGAGAGTCTTGTAAAATGTGGCTGACAGTGACACTGTGCGAGAGTGTCCTGTAAGATGTGGCTGACTTCGACACTGTGCGAGAGTGTCCTGTAAAATGTGGCTGACAGTGACACTGTGAGAGAGGGTCCTGTAAAATGTGGCTGACAGTGACACTGTGAGAGAGGGTCCTGTAAAATGTGGCTGACAGTGACACTGTGCGAGAGTTTCCTGTAAGATGTGTCTGACAGTGACACTGTGAGAGATCGTCCTGTAAGATGTGGCTGACAGTGACACTGTGCGAGAGTGTCCTGTAAGATGTGGCTGACTTCGACACTGTGCGAGAGTGTCCTGTAAAATGTGTCTGACAGTGACACTGTGCGAGAGTGTCTTGTAAGATGTGGCTGACTTCGACACTGTGCGAGAGTGTCCTGTAAAATGTGGCTGACAGTGACACTGTGAGAGAGGGTCCTGTAAAATGTGGCTGACAGTGACACTGTGCGAGAGTGTCCTGTAAGATGTGTCTGACAGTGACACTGTGAGAGAGCGTCCTGTTAGATGTGGCTGACAGTGACACTGTGAGAGAGTGTCTTGTAAGATGTGGCTGACAGTGACACTGTGAGAGAGCGTCCTGTAAAATGTGGCTGACTGTGAGACTGTGAGAGTGTCTTGTAAGATGTGGCTGACAGTGACACTGTGAGAGAGCGTCCTGTAAGATGTGGCTGACAGTGACACTGTGAGATAGTGTCTTGTAAGATGTGGCTGACTTCGACACTGTGAGAGAGGGTCCTGTAAGATGTGGCTGACAGTGACACTGTGAGAGAGTGTCCTGTAAGATGTGGCTGACAGTGACACTGTGAGAGAGCGTCCTGTAAGATGTGGCTGACTGTGAGACTGTGAGAGAGTGTCCTGTAAAATGTGGCTGACTGTGACACTGTGAGAGAGTGTCTTGTAAGATGTGGCTGACTGTGACACTGTGAGAGAGTGTCTTGTAAGATGTGGCTGACAGTGACACTGTGAGAGAGTGTCTTGTAAGATGTGGCTGACTGTGACACTGTGAGAGAGTGTCTTGTAAGATGTGGCTGACAGTGACACTGTGAGAGAGTGTCTTGTAAGATGTGGCTGACTGTGAGACTGTGAGAGAGCGTCCTGTAAGATGTGGCTGACAGTGACACTGTGAGATAGTGTCCTGTAAAATGTGGCTGACTGTGAGACTGTGAGAGAGTGTCCTGTAAAATGTGGCTGACTGTGACACTGTGAGAGAGCGTCTTGTAAGATGTGGCTGACAGTGACACTGTGAGAGACCGTCCTGTAAGATGTGGCTGACCGTGCGACTGTGAGAGAGCTTCTTATTTCACGTGGCTGACTGTGAGACTGTGTGAGAGACATAACCCAGGACATTAGTTAAAGAGTGGGCTATGCCCATCACTCACCCGCATTTGAAGGAGCTTCTTGATAACCACCACACTTTCGGCCACAACACTTTCTGCAACATTTGAATATTTATGGCTTATTAATCTGCCAATAAAACATTTCACATTTCTAAAGAACATAAATAATTAATATTGTTCCAAAAGTTAGGGTAGGTATATCTGTAATACAAGAAGAAATTAAATTAAAGAATACAAACACTTCCCACTTTGAGTAATTAGTTACAGCCGATACAAGACATAAATACAATAAAACAAGGCATTGATGTCTTACCATCCCTGTTGGACATGAGATGCACGAGACCATTGAGACACGTATCAGTGATCTCGGAAATGTTGCTGGCACATCGTCCAATGGCCTGAATTGTAGCAGCCGCAAATTCCTTGTCGGGGCTTAACACATATGTCTGTGGAGAGATGGTGCTAGGGTTAGGGGGCATAACTATTACAACAGCATTGTGACAGTTTAATAAATACTTTAATTACCCATAGGGTTAGAAATAACCGAGTTCACAAATATTGTATGTACACTAGTGCAAATATATGTTTTTTCACACCCAAGTGTATTGTTACAGTCATCTGAAAGGCACTTTTGATGTCATTGGAATCTAATGTAAGGTCGGAATGACATCACAGAAGAAATGATGTCATAGCTGAAGATTGTTGATGTCATTCGACAAATTGAGGTTTTCTTGGACTGCAGTGAGGATCAGTGCATTTTTCAAAAGGGGAGCTCGAAAGGATATGAAATAATGGGTAAATAAACAAATTTTTACACTCACATGTGTGTCATACTGATTTTAAGAATCTCGTGTAAGAATTCATGTATTACCTCCGCCAACGTTCGGGAAATACAAGAATTCTGACACCCATTTCGTAAAATCAGTATGACACACATGCTCGTATAGTAATCTCTATGTAATGTCCTGCAACTCAGATTCCCTTGCAGTATATAACATGATGACAAACCCTAACATATCTACCAAGATCTGGATCTAGTAGATTTTTTGGAAGTTGTCAGGGAGTAAATGAAGCACTCCTAATTCTTGTCTGAACATATAAACCTAGTTCATAGTGTCTCATGTGGGATCAATATTGGATCAAAGCAAATGGAAACACAAATGATCATATTTTTTTTTAATCTTTCAGCCTATCGATACCATTGATGTACAATGTGATGTTTAAGCCATGGAAAATTGTGATGCATCGACAGATCAATCAATTGATACACCTCTATATATGATGCACTGACAGTTCAATCAATTGATACACCTCTATATATGATGCATCTACAGTTCAATCAATGGATACACCTCTATATATGATGCATCAACAGTTCAATCAATGGATACACCTCTATATATGATGCACCTACAGTTCAATCAGTTGATACACCTCTATATATGATGCATCTACAGTTCAATCAGTTGATACACCTCTATATATGATGCATCAACAGTTCAATCAGTGGATACACCTCTATATATGATGCATTGACAGTTCAATCAGTTGATACACCTCTATATATGATGCATCAACGGTTCAATCAGTGGATACATCCCTATACATGATGCATCTACAGTTCAATCAGTGGATACACCCCTATATATGATGCATCTACAGTTCAATCAGTTGATACACCTCTATATATGATGCATCGACAGTTCAATCAATTGATACACCCCTATATATGATGCATCAACAGTTCGATCAGTTGATACACCTCTATATATGATGCATCAAAAGTTCAATCAATGGATACACCCCTATATATGATGCATCAACAGTTCAATCAATTGATACACCTCTATATATGATGCATCGACAGTTCAATCAATGGATACACCCCTATATATGATGCATCTACAGTTCAATCAATGGATACACCTCTATATATGATGCATCTACAGTTCAATCAATGGATACACCTCTATATATGATGCATCTACAGTTCAATCAGTTGATACACCTCTATACATGATGCATTGACAGTTCAATCAGTTGATACACCTCTATATATGATGCATCAACAGTTCAATCAGTGGATACACCCCTATATATGATGCATCTACAGTTCAATCAGTGGATACATCCCTATACATGATGCATTGACAGTTCAATCAGTGGATACACCCCTATATATGATGCATCTACAGTTCAATCAGTTGATGCACCTCTATATATGATGCATCGACAGTTCGATCGGTTGATACACCTCTATATATGATGCATCGACAGTTCAATCAATGGATACACCCCTATATATGATGCATTAACAGTTCAATCAATTGATACACCCCTATATATGATGCATCAACAGTTCAATCAATGGATACACCCCTATATATGATGCATCTACAGTTCAATCAATTGATACACCCCTATAAATGATGCATTGATAGTTTGATGAAATGATACATAAGGACATAAATGGTGCCTTGACAGTGATTTGTTAGGGACAAATGCCATTAGGACATGGTCATGTTTAACAACTTTTGAAAGGCCATTCTTTGATGATGTTAACTAGTTGAAAAATATCTTTAGGACAAGTTCAAAGACAATCAGTCAATGTCATAGAAAATGTACAAATCTGAAACCAGGGTTTTAGACATCTGACAGTGTGTTAGCACTACCAGTATAGCGGTAAAAGTCATTTCACTGTACATACTTTCAAAGGAATCAGA
Organism: Haliotis cracherodii; assembly: GCF_022045235.1. Classification (NCBI taxonomy): domain Eukaryota; kingdom Metazoa; phylum Mollusca; class Gastropoda; order Lepetellida; family Haliotidae; genus Haliotis; species Haliotis cracherodii. Next base: position 67,146,853 of record NW_027266264.1, read on the forward strand.
AATTTGATGATGCATTTGCCAAATCTAAACAAACAAAATGACTCACCTGCAATTCCCTCAGAATTGTGGATATGTTTGTCTCAGTTGCCAAACTGGTCAAAATCTCCAACTGGTGAAAACAAAAAACAAATCTTAGTGAACAGGATGAATTAACAAAACAGGCTGACCTTAAGCTAGCATTATACAATCTATTTCAATGCAATCAACATTATTCTGGAATGGTCGTCACATTCCTAAACATTTGCGACCACATGGGGATTCTGGGTAAGAATATACGGCAAGTCACCAGCAACCCATGTTGTCAGGCTCTTGGTTGAAAGTCTGTCATCATACCCCGAGAGGGTGGATCATTGCTCACAATATCAATCACTGGATGGTCTGGTCCAGGCTCAATTAGTTACAGGCTGCAGTCACATAGCTGGAACACAACTTACAAACCGGAAAAATTGTGCACAGATCAGCAGTCACTGATGAAACCATGGAGTTATCTATTCTAATAAGGAGCATGTATGACTCGGTCTACAGTTTGCTGAAAAGAGTTATGTCCCATAGGCATACCAGGATCCTATGGTCTTGGGTTCTTATCCCAGATGCACTCTTTTATATGCACTGGTTTGTCAGCACTATGCCCATGATTCACCAACATCACTTCAAGATTTCCTGCCACTTTCAACGATCAAGGTGTGTCGTAACTAAAATACTCTTCAAATAGGTGTCAAACCAAACTCACTCACTCACTGCTTTAATTTCCTGAATTTTACTGTTTCTTACCTTTAGAAGTTTGACGTGAAGAGGGTCACTGGATCGCACATAGAAGCTCTTGAGGTAAGGTTCAAACATTCCCTGGTGATATCAATAATAAAATATATAACCCCAGTACACAACGTAATCATATGCTTAGTAAACAGCCAGGCAAAGGGAAGCATACACTTGAGAATTGGACCAACCCCAAAATTACAAAAGTTGTCAAAATGTTACAAGGCTGAAAACAATCACTGAAACACTGGAAACCATACGATCCAAAACTAACTTTGGTGCCCACATCAATACATCACTGTTGAATAACCATTTCTTGTTTGTTTATTTTTAGACGCCATTAAACATCGGTGAATACTTTCTTTTTCCAAGCAGTTTAGATTAAACAATATTCAAAGTTATCATCATAAGGAGTTTTGCTAAATGTTATCATTATAAGGAGTTTTGCCATAGGTTATCCTTAAAAGGAATTTTGCAATTAGTTATCATTATAATGCCTTTTGCCATATGTTATCATTAAAAGGAATTTTGAACACGTGACAAAACAATTTACCTTCACCAATTTTACACATTTACATGGTAACATAATACCCACACACCAACTGGAGTAAGTAATCGTTACCAAGTTTAAGGTATCTTTCCTGAGAGTTGAAATTCCTATTAGTTCGCCTAATTAGTTAGCAATGTGTGTGCAAGTAATTTGACCTGATTAATAAAAGAAAAACATTCACAATCTTAATACTCTCTTCAAACGGCAACATATGCAACACCACAATGACATTACCGAATGCTTGTATTATTTGATACTATGTTTTGATATTTCCTGGAGAAAGCAGCACACTGCCCTATAATCCCATACTTCTTCAACTGACCTTTCTCTTGATTGTCATTGTAGCAATGTTGCTAAGTACAACATACTGGATTTCTCTGAAACAAATCAATAATGTTAACTGACATTTTGTAGTCATACATATTCAGAAAACATTCAAAAACACAAAATGTATAGAATGTTTATTCAAGGTTGTGTAGGAGAAGATATTCTATTTCACTCAATTGTCGTTGTGTAAAAGCCCTGAGTGGTTAACGCTCTGATTGGCTGAATTGTTCATCTGTTACATTTCCTGTATATGTCAGTCACATGATCACAAACAATGGCCAACTGTAGATCAAAAACCAACAAACATAAATATAATAAACAAAAATATTTGAGTTTCACAAACGACATCATACCCTCAATTTGAACATAAGTCCAACTTGTAAACATTAACAAAGTTCCCACATAGCAAAAGGCACTTGTTCATGACTAGAGTGATCTCTGTTCAAAGTTTGATCAAGAAATATTTAATGGTCTTAGGGTAATGCTGTGGGAACAAAGTCAACCTTTACTTAAACCTAAGACTCACCTATTGTCAGGGAAACCAGACAAAATAAAAAAAATCCAAAATCCCTAAAAAGTAAAAGCACCAGTAGAAGGCTAGACTGATACCTGTGTACAATTTGATCTAGAAATATTGAACAGTCCCTTAGTTATGCTCTAGAAACTAAATGTGACGACTGACAGATTGACAGCAACCATTCCATTTCCCCCTCCCACCTCGTGGCTGGGGGAAATAATATTATCACCAAGTAAGATTCACTTGTTCTTGGTGATGATGTACATAAAAGTGCAAAATACAAAACATTAGGTCTCATGGGATTCTTACTACCAATTCAGTTCTTATTCAGAATAATAGTTGAATAAAAACATCAGTATGTTTGTTTCACTTACTTGTGACTTCTGAGAAGCCTGATTAGAGCTTTGGCTACGACGCCTACTTCAGCCTTGGGAGCACAGTGGTGGTACAGCTGGGCAACTGACATTACAACCTGAAGAGGAGATAACACATAATATACACAGTGCTGATACAGCTGGGTAACTGACATTACAACCTGATCAGGAGATAACACATAATATACACAGTGCTGATACAGCTGGGTAACTGACATTACAACCTGATCAGGAGATAACACATAATATACACAGTGCTGATACAGCTGGGCAACTGACATTACAACCTGATCAGGAGATAACACATAATATACACAGTGATGATACAGCTGGGCAACTGACATTACAACCTGATCAGGAGATAACACATAATATACACAGTGATGATACAGCTGGGCAACTGACATTACAACCTGATCAGGAGATAACACATAATATACACAGTGCTGATACAGCTGGGCAACTGATATTACAACCTGAAGAGGAGATAACACATAATATACACAGTGATGATACAGCTGGGCAACTGATATTACAACCTGAAGAGGTGATAACACATAATATACACAGTGATGATACAGCTGGGCAACTGACATTACAACCTGATCAGGAGATAACACATAATATACACAGTGCTGATACAGCTGGGCAACTGACATAACAACCTGATCAGGAGATAACACATAATATACACAGTGCTGATACAGCTGGGCAACTGACATTACAACCTGATCAGGAGATAACACATAATATACACAGTGCTGATACAGCTGGGCAACTGATATTACAACCTGATCAGGAGATAACACATAATATACACAGTGCTGATACAGCTGGGCAACTGATATTACAACCTGATCAGGAGATAACACATAATATACACAGTGCTGATTCAGCTGGGTAACTGATATTACAACCTGATCAGGAGATAACACATAATATACACAGTGATGATACAGCTGGGCAACTCACATTACAACCTGATCAAGAGATAACACATATTCTACCATAAATTTGAAACAGCGACTTTTTCAGTCATTGTCAGTAGGTATTTTAAAATAATATGTACATTTGCTAGTTACAAAATACAGAACATTGGTTACAACAGTTTTAAAAGTATGTCTGACAATTAATTTTCCAAAAACATAGAAAATATATTTCAAGTTTTGGGAACAGAGAGCTCCAGATTTGTCGCTTTGCACTCCGTTCAAAATAAGAGGTATCTAACTTATATTAAGACTACCTTAAATTTCACAATTGAGCAGATGTATCACCTCGAAATAAGCCTGGAGGCAGGTAGATCTTGTTTCAAAAGTTTCAAATTTGTATGTGTCCTTATGGCCTGCAGTAAATCTATGAGTTTACTTATTTTTCACAATGATCTGCTTTTTTTCAAAGAGGACCTGGAGAGTTGAGTCAGGGCCTGCAGCTACTAAAGTCTGTGGGTCCTGAGGGCAGTCATTTTTTTAATTTTAGACCCTGAGGTGTACCTCCTAAATAAAGCATACGGACAATAAAAACAGATTTGAAAAATTATCAGTCATCACTGATCTGAAATAATCCACAGTCATATATATATTTCTAAATTAAATATAATACAATGTAATTAATGGCTCTTGATTCTTGATTGACTTATTTCATAGTACTACATACAATTGCTTGGACACTTACTGCTGCATTTCGGCTATTAAGCAATGGTTTAGCTTGCCGCAAGAGAAGCCTGTGATCAGAGTCCATCACATAGGGCTTCTTCTTTGGTTCAGATTCCTTTGTCTCATCTTCTTCCTCCGATGATTTGTCGGAGTCTTCATAGAACGGTTTGTCTATGTCATCAATACTGTCCTGGAAAGTGACAAACTCAAGTGCTGTTATCAACTAAAATAGTGTATCACTCAGGTCTAATTGGCATATTCCGATGCCTGCATAAAAGCATAAAATCTTAAAGTTATTATTCTAACATCACAGTAAAAAATAGTTCAATTAAAACCAACTGTTCAACCAATTATGTATGTATCATCTAATCAAATTGTGATGGTAATTTTTATTGGCAAATATCACATCATGAATAGACATGAGCAAAAACATGGCACTTCAGGCCTGGTTACTTAAAAAAGTCCTAATCAAAGTGGGATTAAAGGAATCAAAGCTGCATGACACCACTCACACTATCCAAGCTGTGAATGAACAAGCTTGAGGCGAGAGTGGCACTTTGTTTTCGTCAAGTAGACAGTCTAAATAGTGATTGCTGCTATGCCTAAGGTACATGTACACTGTACATAATTTGTTACAGTTATCGTTAATCATTGCCGGTATTCCCAAACACTGAATCCTCCCTAAACCAACTCTTCATACTGAATTAAGGTCTACAAAGTCAGTGATAGAAAACCAACTATCATGTAACGTCAAACTTACATACCCGGTAGTTAATATGGACGGAGGTATTCATGTAAAGAAAATGAGACACGTTCCAATATTTATTAAAACAAAACCGTCTGTCAGACTTAGTCTGGTTTGGGTTGATGAATTGTGTTCGACAGTATTCAGTCAGCAAGCTGACAATATGTGACAAGCTTCAATATTTATTACATCCAGACATTCTGTTTGACTTACAGTCTGGTTTGGGTTCAGGAACTGTGTTCGACAGTATCTGGTCAGCATATTGATAATGACCACCTGCCCCCATTCCTCAACGTCCACTAGGAGGTTACACATCTTGCGGTAGTTCTTGTGGATCAGGTCAATACGCTCAGGGCACACTTCTTCAAATGCTTGGATGGCACTCCCCGCCACCAACTGCACAGACGAAATACATTTGTAAACAACATCAAAGTGGACAACCACAATTTGATCCATCCAGAATTTCTAAGAAAATAACCATCTACAAAAGTTACTTCATTTACATATTATACATGTCATGTTGGGCAAGTACAGAAGACTTGCAGAGTTGTGCCCCTTATCTGCCAAGATCATCTGGTTGGTTTGAATCCCAGATTCACCAAACGAATGATGATCCTTGGTACATCAGCACCATACCTGTGCTGGTGGGTTTCATCAAAGTAAACATCTACAACCTAACTCAATCATCACCGCCAAAAAATATCAGTCTTGATTATTTTTCCCAAGGGGTAAAAGGCAAAGTTGTCATGAAAATTATATGAGAAACAGAGTTGACACCGAGTGTCGCAAAAAGGGTAACCACGTCGCTGAGGCATTCCTCCCACCATGCCCACATGCATCAAACACGCCACAGTATCACTGAAGCACAATTGAAACCTGCACAGAACCATCTTGCCATGTATCTTTTATGGCAGATAATGTAGTTAAGCAACAGTAGACCACACGATTAACTCACAGTCGTCTTATCCCCAAGCAGCTTCTCTATGACTTCTATCAGCTGTTCCTTGGTCTCAGGATCAAGGCTGAAACCAAAAGAGCAAATGATGAAAAGGTTCCTATTCTGTCCATATGTACATTCTCTCATACAAAATGGAAACATGAAACACATATCCAGTCTGTGACTGTAGCCATAAGTCCAAAGCCTGAGTCTAGTAATATTTTATTTGGCCTAGTAATCTTACTTAATAATTCTACTGAAACATGTTGAAAGCCATATCCTGGCTAGTTGTCTCAAATGTTTTTAGCATGGACTGCATTTGAATACAATGAGCACTTACACATACACACGAATGAATACAATTGAACAACCTTAAAAGATGGCTGAAAAAAAGCATAAATGATACAAAAGCACCAAATTCCTCAGAGACATTGTTGGTATTACAATGACTGATTTAACTCTCAATCATTGCAATCTATCATGCAGAGTTTAACTAAGTAGAAAAGCATAGGTTATCAGTAGTCAAGGGAAATAACTCATGCCAACTGTTGAGACAGTGAATGTTAGATTCAATATTTTAATACCGGGGTATTCAAAATTTCCTGTGATGTAGGCCTCAAATAGCAGTATTTTATCCTTACAGGCATAGCATGTATATCACTGTGTTTAGCATGACATTGATGCTGACATCAGCTGACCAGTTTATATATATGTCATCATTTAAGTAACCTGATTCAGATATGTAGGAATGGATCTTACTACACACCGAGTTCACAACACTGTCTGCCTTCCTGTACAGTTAGGGTAGAGCATGAGCTGCTGCCTACCTGTACAGCTTGGTTATACCATGAGCTGCTACCTACCTGTACAGCTAGGGTAGAGCATGAGCTGCAGCCTACCTGTACAGCTTGGGAATACCATGAGCTGCTGCCTACCCGTATAGCTTGGTTATACCATGAGCTGCTGCCTACCCGTATAGCTTGGTAATACCATGAGTTGCTGTCTACCTGTACAGCTTAGGTATACCATGAGCTGCAGCCTACCTGTACAGCTTGGTTATACCATGAGCTGCTGTCTACCTGTACAGCTTGGTTATACCATGAGCTGCTGCCTACCTGTACAGCTTGGTTATACCATGAGCTGCTGCCTACCTGTACAGCTTGGGTATAGCATGAGCTGCTGCCTACCTGTATAGCTTGGGTACAGCATGAGCTGCTACCTACCTGTACAGCTTGGTAATACCATGAGCTGCTGCCTACCTGTACAGCTTGGTTATACCATGAGCTGCTGCCTACCTGTACAGCTTGGTTATACCATGAGCTGCTGCCTACCTGTACAGCTTGGGTATAGCATGAGCTGCTGCCTACCTGTATAGCTTGGGTACAGCATGAGCTGCTACCTACCTGTACAGCTTGGGTATACCATGAGCTGCTGCCTACCTGTATAGCTTGGCTATAGCATGAGCTGCTGCCTACCTGTATAGCTTTGGTATAGCATGAGCTGCTGCCTACCTGTATAGCTTTGGTACAGCATGAGCTGCTGTCTACCTGTATAGCTTGGGTACAGCATGAGCTGCTACCTACCTGTATAGCTTGGGTACAGCATGAGCTGCTGCTTACCTGTATAGCTTTGGTACAGCATGAGCTGCTGCCTACCTGTATAGCTTTGGTATAGCATGAGCTGCTGTCTTCCTGTATAACTTGGATATAGCATGAGCTGCTGCCTACCTGTATAGCTTGGGTACAGCATGAGCTGCTGCCTACCTGTACAGCTAGGGTAGAGCATGAGCTGCTGCCTACCTGTATAGCTTGGGTATAGCATGAGCTGCTGCCTACCTGTACAGCTAGGGTAGAGCATGAGCTGCTGTCTTCCTGTATAACTTGGATATAGCATGAGCTGCTGCCTACCTGTATAGCTTTGGTATACCATGAGCTGCTGCCTACCTGTACAGCTAGGGTAGAGCATGAGCTGCTGCCTACCTGTCTAGCTTGGGTACAGCATGAGCTGCTGCCTACCTGTACAGCTAGGGTAGAGCATGAGCTGCTGTCTACCTGTATAGCTAGGGTATACCATGAGCGGCTGCCTACCTGTACAGCTAGGGTATACCATGAGCGGCTGCCTACCTGTATAGCTAGGGTATACCATGAGCGGCTGCCTACCTGTATAGCTTGGGTATAGCATGAGCTGCTGTCTTCCTGACATAGGGGGACATGTCCATCACTGCCTCTTTGATGGCCAGCATCATGATGGGTGTGATCACAGGCACTCGAATACTTGACAACACTCGCAGGGCACTAGCTCGAATCAGCTGATTCGGATCCTGGTACAAACATGAAGTTAGTTTGATTGATGAAAACTTCACTAGGCTCTGTACTATGATATGGATGAAAATCATTGTTTGTGATTAAGGCTCAACTGTAGTATGAGTCATAGCTACTATCAGGAAATCAGGAAAGTAACAGTTGAAGCCAAGTGACGTGATACACACCAATACTAGCCAAGTCTTTGTTAAACTATACTGTCATCAATCTTGTAAGTAAGGATCATAATACCCATATCTCCATTTATAAAAAAAAATTATGTGGTCTTTCTAGATTTGAATATTAAAACATATTTAACTTAAACATCAATATTTGTCGAAATTATCAACTTGAAACCATAAAAACTAGGCTGATGATTTCATTAACAAAACGAAAACAGACTGATTATGTTCATCATCAAACTTGCCCTATGTTTATGCATGACATGTTATTGATCTGGTGGAAGTCCATCCATATATGACGAAGTAACAGTACAGAGACAATCCTTACACCTGCTTTACACTCACCATGCATCATCATATCAATATTTGTTCAAGTTATGGGTAAGTTCAAACACTCCATGATCATTTGAACTAACAACAGTCATAATAAATCTCACATGTAATTATTGCCAAGAGTGGCCAAGTTAGCACTAGATAATTGATCACCTCTCATACTGACAGTTTAAGAAATCCAGGTAAATGGTCAAAATGTTTATTACAAACGGTGCACATACAAAACCAGGAACTCATTCAGGTAAAATACAACCACATAAAATTGTGAGTTGTCACGGTCTTGCATTTGTTCTGAGCAAAACCTTTTTGAAGTTAAAAACACTTTTTTGCAATAGACTACTCTGCTTACAACATTTAATTATCTTACAACCACCCTCATTAATGTTGTTTTCAGTATCATAATTCATATCACACAAGCATACATCAATGTGTGTTACCTTCAAAGCTCTCTGGAATGTGCTGATTGAGAGCAAAGCCAGGTCTTGTTGTTCTTCTGCATAGCGTGTCAGGTACACATACACTAGCTTCTTTATCTGTCAACAGAATAAAGTTGTACACCACTTCAGACACAAGTTGTTAACTAGACTGCAACAGGTTGGTTGTTTAATGCCCCAGTCAGCAATATTCCAGCTATACCACAGTGGCCCTTTAATAACCAAGGCCAGACCAACCAATGGTTATCACCAGTATGAGCAAAGTTTCCCACCATCTGCATTGGTAGGAACTAACAGTTTCAGTCTCCTAGTCCTTATAATAACAACATGTAGAAAAGCCCTACTAGTCCCTATGATACCATAACTATTGGGCAGTTTGGCAAGGACTACAGGACTAGTGCCAATTTCTAATGCTGATCAGGGTACAATAGTACACAACCAACCAAGTCACCGGTCTCCCTTAGTTGCTTCTCATGACAAGCAATAGAGAGCTAGTGATCAATTCTAACCCTGGTCCCCAGCTTTGTTGCTATAGTCACATTAGTAACATTACTATCATCACAAACACCGTATAGATTTTCCAGTCAGAAAGAAACTACCCCGAAGTAATGTGAATGTATCCTTTACATGGTTATGTCCCTTGACCAGCTTCAAAGGCAAATTACTGTCTAAATTAATCATCTCTTGCTGTGGTTCCTTCTCGTAATATACCTTCTTGTTCAGCTGTTTTTGTCTCAAACATTCGCTCAAACAGTAAAATCCTCCTGTGTCTGACCAAGGACCATTTAGTTTAATCAAACCCTGAGACACAACTGAAAATATTTTTACCCATTCTTACCTCAAGGTTTTTAGAGACAACATTTTTAACAACTGCAGGAAACAGATCAGAAGCATCCTTTCCTTTGGCTACCATCTGAAACAGAAGAGTGACCTATGAACATACAACAATTATATTAAGTCACACAGTGCCACTGATGCTGTGAACAGGAACACCAGGGAGGTCAAAATGGCATGTTATGTTCCATGAATGCAACATTATACGCCACTGATAAATGGCAAGCAAGTCATGGAGTGTTTTATCCAAGAAAATACACTTCATATTTCTTATCTTAATCATGTTAATCTCAGACTTTGATCCTTAGCACCAAATAGAACTCCTACCTTTTGAAGAAGATTTTTTTAACATTTTAATGATGACATGTCTATATTGCCCATCCTAAATCAACCAGCTCACACCTAAAGATTGGCTCATCCTGGTGTTCATTAATACAAGTACTATTCGTACTCATCTATAATTTGTGTTTTTGTTTGTTTGTTGTTTAACACCGCACTCAGCAATATTTCAGCCATATGACAGCTGTCTGTAAATAATCGAGTCTAAACCAGAAAATCCAGTGATTGACATCATGAGCATCTATCCACGCAATTGGAATATGAGACATGCATCAACCAAGACAGCTACCCGATCCTATCAGTCGCCTCTTACGACAAGCATAGTCGACTCTTATGGCAAGAATGGGTTGCTGAAGACCTCTTCTCCCCCAAATCTTCACGGGTACTCAGCTATAAATACAAATTTTGTTGCTCACAGATTGGATACAGGAGTGAGTGAGTGAGTGAGTGAGTGAGTGAGTGAGTGAGTGAGTGAGTGAGTGAGTGAGTGAGTGAGTGAGTGAGTGAGTGAGTGAGTGAGTGAACTTCACACTCATTATCATGGTGGAATGTAAAGAATGAGTCTGGATGAGGCAAACCAGCGATTGTGAGCAAGGGCAACAACACACATCACTGTGCTATGAAGACATTAAGGTCACAGAGCTTGTCCACCTGATACTCATTAGTGGTCTGTTATGGCAAGTATGAGGTACTGGTAATCTTTTGGACTCGGAAATTCAAACAAGAGAGATGGCTTTCTCAGCAGTAGGACAAAAGCAGTAAAAATGACATTTGTGACGTATTCTGATTGTTGTCTATACAATACCCCAATGATTCTTTTCATGGCCTCCAACTTCAGATTGTCTTTGTTGCCATCAAGCATTGACTTCAAGTCTTCATGTCTGTAAACACAGGCGAAACAATGACCATGGATGAGAAAGCATAGAACAGCTTGGAAGAAATACAAACATAACACTATGTATTAATACATTAGTCAACCGCACTTGCTTTACACTTTCATCATATTTCTATTCTCCTTTGCTTAGATGAATATGTTTAATTGCCTTTGTTCCAGGAGTAGCAAAGTTCCATTCATGGCCTGCCTACTTTGCATACAGGGTTTACAATAAGTAACCATGCGCTCAATGACGTAAACAAGGTAGGCGCTTCAAAGCTCACTGAAGACATCAAAGAGTTTGCCACTTATCGCTGAAGTTATGTTACGAATTAAGCTACATGAGGTGAGTGAGTAATTAGTAATGAAAACATACCTCAAAACTTACTTTTACGCTAATGTACATTTAATCAAACTTGATCTGATGATAAGTGTGCATTAGAACAATCATGTCCACCGATGATGTATTGGTTGCTATTTGTAAACTTCCTGTCTGTCATGTCATGTGACTGATCATGTTGTGCATCTATTTTTAACTTGACTGTCAAGGAGGGACTCGAATTATATTGCGATTGTTATTAAACACGTAATGAGAAATATTTCTTAGGGGCTCCAAAACACAGTATGCAAGGATATACTGATACATGACATGTGACCCAAGTTGCTAATATCTGAAAAATGACTGGGCACATTAGGACTAGCTTAAAGGGGCACTAATCTAACGCCATTCCCCGGACTGGTTGTTGCCTTTGTTATTGTTTTTTCCCCCGTGAGTACCCGGATGATACGCAACGCAACTGAGCGTGACCAGAGACTGGGCTACCGTCTGCAAGGACAGCTAAATAAACTTGGAGGCTGGAGGCAATATTTGTTTTACGCATTTTTGCATAAACACTGATTGATTAACTGTGATCTATAAAGATTTCGACAAAGGGCGCATGTTAATTAATTTCTTCAGGCTAAACAAACAGACAAAAAGAACAGCGGAGCTCATCAGATGTCATTTGGAAATACCCCAGATGGTTATAGTTTAATACTAAAAAAAGTATCCATGCAGTGAAAGGATTTTCGGATTTCGGCTTGCGTCGATAATACGATTACTACTCCCTTGTTGTCATCCACGTTTTCTCGTATAACCCTACACTTGTGTATTTGTCATCATTCACTTGATGCTCAGTTAATGAATTTATTACAGGTACAGTTAGTGGTAGCACCACTTAGATTACCTGACAAAGGTTCCCATTTGGCATTTATTGTGTCCAGGGTAATTATTCAATCTAAATCCAGGTTTGAAGTGAGGTGAAATGTGTGTTATGTAATATGCACGTGTCAGCCCAGCAAGAGATGAATGATCAGTTGATTTACTTTGTTTTGTGAATCAACGGATCGTTCCATGTCATCAAAGGATTAACAGAAAATACGTTGATTGATTAATCACTGTTATTTTGCACAGTGGATATGTCAAGAGTGAGTGTTTACATGTCTAGGTTTTCTAATACAAAGGGAATACACTCATATAATGGCGTGAAGTGCCGATGTAAAAACAACATACTTTGTTCAAAGGGTTAACTGATAATACGTTGATTGATTGATCACTGTTATCTATCACTCAATGGATTTTTTAGGAACCGTGGACGTTATGAAAATAGTTGTCACGTGGGCTTTCTCAGCTGACCATTGAGACGTGACACCTATGTAAAACACCTGAAACAATCCAACTGATCAGTTGAGAAACGAACACGGGTTATAATATCCCGAAACGATATATATCTTTTAAAATATTTGATTGTTAGTGAGACATGTGACATCGAATAAGTTTCTTTGTACAGCTGCAGACGAGTGGGATATTGTTCCTTTATGTGGATATTCACGGATACATTCCTCGAACAAGGAAGCTGCCTAAAATTTATACACATAAATTTGGTAGGTTGCAATTATGATATTTGCATTTTGGTTTCCTTCTTTTAAACCTTTTCGTTCTTGTTTCTCTACGTCTTGGTTGGGAAATTCTTCAATGCGCGATAGACGTTGTTTTCACAGGTCTTTTCCTTTGTAAGCGTGTATATATGACCGTCAATTTGTAAAATGTGATTCTCTCAGGCAATTTATAAAATGTGTAAATATTTCAGTCATTTCGACTAAAAAAATCTGTCCAGATTGATTAAGACGATCAAAAGGGCCTACAAACATCACAACAGATTATTATGTAGGATTAGAAGCCAAACAACATAGAAATGTACTTTTCAACGTAACATTTTCAGTCTCTTGGTGATGACTTGGTGGAATTTGTTATCATAATAATACAGATGGAAATGTTTTTCAGTCACTTTGTAAAATAACTGAATATTTAGACGTTTAATAAATGTGTTACACATTTGACAGTAAAAAAATATACACACTATAAAAAAAGCAATGCTCAGGTGAAATATTTACTTTGTGTTGCAAGTCAAAATAGTGTAAACGAAAATCGCAAAATTGCCAAGCAAGAGACTTCGTCACCATTACCGATGCTATTTCATTTTGTTGATCAATGTGACCATACGCCCTTATTACTAACAATAAAAGTGACTAATGCGCTTACGAATGGCGCAGCAGAGGTCGCGAACTAGTCTAGATTTCTGCTATACATCCGGGTACTCACTGGGAAAAAACAATAACAAAGGCAACAACCAGTCCCGGGGAATTGCGTTAGATCAGTGCCCCTTTAAGAGATCAATTTCCCCGAAGTACCCCCACTCAAATAAGCCTACAGAAAGAATACATTGGGGTTTTTTTGCAAGTTATACAAGACTGCATAATAGTACTGTCAAGTATCCTGAGGGAAAAGTCAGAGGACATTCTTTACAATGACATGTCGAATAAATAACTAAAATATACAAAAAGGTCTAGATACATCATGATACATCATATGATACATTTTACCATTTTTTATCTATTATATACCTCAACTCTGATATTAGGCATATGTCGTCAATAGCCGTAAAAAGTGCATGAATACAATACAATTAGAACTGTCACTGTTGATGCTTGAACAATAAGCATCTCAGTATAATCAGGCATATGACATGTCACTCAACCGGTGTCAACATTGACCCACCTCTTAAAATCTGTGGTAAAAAAGCCGCTACTGGCGGGGTCAGTAGCCAGATCAGCGTCGGCACTGCCCGTGGATGATGGAGGTTTTTCGTTGGCATAACTTGTCGTCAGCTGGAGGCCGTTTCCAGACATTTTCTTTAATTTATTGATTCCGAAAACAACAATATTCTACAGACGGCTCCTCCGGCTTCCGTCTTCCATGAGCAAACACCGGAAGTCATGTGGCAGGTATGAGCTATTTCACACTCAGGAACTAGAACGAAATAAGAATAAGAAATCTTCTGACATTTTCTTATTGTCAAACTGTTAAAGGCATACCCAGATGAAGAGGAATTTCTTACTTCTAAAACAACTATTGTCGGCATGTCATCATTATTTGGATGACCGCTGGAAAAGAATAATGATTTTGTGAGTGTTTTCTCACATTCGAAAAGTAACGGTAATCATCTGTCACCATTATCACAGGGAGACAAATTAGTCTAGAGCAATCCAAGCAAATTCGACTTGAATCATTGAACTACATTTATGTGCTAATTCAATGTATGCGACGTTGTTCAATTAAAGCAGTGACGTAATACTCTAAACATGCAAAGAGTACGCCTCTTCGTCCCACAAGCTAAAGGACTGGTAATTTATTATTGAGGGATGATTAAATTGGTCTTGGGATTATATCATATTTTGCTAACCCTCCCTGCACACACACACACACACACACTTTATCTTTTTAATGATGCTAAAGCCCAGCCCAAAGATTGAACACATTTTTAATGCTGAGTGCGGAATGGAAATGGTCACCTGACCTGAAATATATATTCCAACTGCACATTTTATTATGATAGATGTACATGCAACGTGCATTATAGAAGAATCACGACTAATGTGATAATGTTGTGCTGGCAAATGGACACTCTATGACATGAACTTGTCAGCGTGATCGTGCATGGTTGTTCAGTTATCTTGCCTATATATATTGTAGCATTTGTCTCTGATTTTCTTTGATCAACAGGAACAGTAAAACACAAAACTGACACCAGAAGGGTTCGTTACCCTTGCAGATTTCAGAAGTAATTTAACCTGGTGATCGTCCAAATTTATCTTGACCACACATCTCTGATTTCTTTGGCCCGAGGCACGGGTGGCCCAGTCGTCTGTGGCGCCGCGATTCGCTGTGCAGAGTTGCGTCCCTTGGGCACGCCAGAAACCTATGATTGTGGTTCGCCCCGATTATGTTAGGTTTATCAGCACCATACCCGTGCTCGTGGATTTCACTGAAGTGGTATACGTCTTAGACCTGCATCACTTCGGGCTTTCCTCCCAGATTAAGCTGATACGCCGTGATATAACTGGAATAATTTTAAAAGCGGCGTTAAACCCAACTCACTCACTCACTCTGATTTTTCTTGAGCCATGAGAAACACAGAGCTGTCTTTCTGGGCAAGTTACACATTATTTGCGAGTTATGATCCGCTAAGAATATATTTTAATGTAGGACAATAGTGTTGCACATTTGGTTACATACTCATTATTCACGAGATGAGAATTTATCTTGTGCACATTGTATACGCGGTGAATACTTTCATCATGCATGGCAGTTTTCTAACATAACGCGGGATTGGATAAGAAACTCAGAGATGCTTGAATGTCTTTGTTGGCTGGGTTAAATACCGATCTGAGCAGTATATTTCAGTTACATCACGGCGTGTGATGAATCATGTTGGTGTATGGTGAAAAGGCTAACTTACAGTGTCATCACCAAATGGACCATAACTAATAATAACAAACGAGGCTTCGTTATTGTTATAGGTAGTAGTAGTAATTACATGTACATGGTCGAATCGGAGCATCAAAAATCACTGTCACTATCATTTCAAGAAAAGTATATATATAATTATAAAAGAGTGATTGTCTCAGTTACTTCTGGGCGTGCTAGCTTAATATGGTATAGGAAACCCCAAGGTGGCGGGTGAAATTCACGACAAATCTGATCGTGGATCCTGACATGGCTGTGTATCATGCATAGCGCTGTTGTGTTGGCTCGTCAGGCACGTTGAAGATCAGGGTTCTGTTCTCAACATGGGTACAATGTCTGAAGTCTATGCATTCCTTGCGGAGTAAACTTCAACTCACTCACTAACTTTGAGTTCAAATCGGTATTTATTCCGCTGTGATTTGCTGTGAAACGTTTAGACTACTGTATATGCACTGTTTTTGTTTGTTTGTTTGTTTGTTTAACGCCGCACTTAGCAATATTGCAACCATTTGACGGCGGTCTGTAAATAATCAACCAGACAATCCAGTGATGAAATTATGAGCATTGGTTCACGCAATTGGGATCGATGACATGCATCAACCAAATCAGCGAGCCTGACCATGTGATCCCGTTAGTTCCCTTTAACGGCAAGCATGGGTACCTGAAGACCTATTCTACCCCGGATCTTCAAGGGTTCAGTATGCATTGACTTACTGAACCAGAATTACTCTGAATTAAGCAAACTATTTGAAAAACAAACTTCTCTGAGTACCTGAAAGATATGCATACATGTCCAAAACACTGTGTCGTATTCTATATCTTTACCATGTTTGGTTTGTATTTGTGCTCAGTCGCTATTCTCCGCTATATTCTATTCGCTATATATGACGATTGCAAACCACGACACTGATAGAATGTATCTCTTACCTTGACATGTTTTTCAGTTGATACGACCGATAAAAAAAAGGCGCTGATGGCTGGACTAGTGAAAGACCTCGGCATAAAGCACGCATGTCGAAAGTTGACCAAACAAACCAAACAAACTTGAATATTACACTGTAAGTATATGACTAGGCTGACATTTAGTCCCAGAAACAATTAAACCGAAAACAATGTACAGTAAAATGTGTGTGTGTTTAACAAGAAAGACAAGACAGATTTATTCAGTTATTAGGCCTCCAGCCCATAACACAATAATGTATACATGTTATCTAACCTGCATGCATGTAGGTATACTATGTATGTAGCCATGATATTGACGCTAGTCATGTTTATAAATAGAAACAGTCAAATACTTATCCTTAAACAAGCAAAAGTTTTTCACTTATACTTCTAACTTTCAGCAAAAACTTTCCATTAGATATTATAATAGTTTTATCTGTCGATGACATTAATGATAAAAATGTTAAATATTTTGAACAATGTGTTAAATATTGTGCTAGGTATTGATTTCTGACAGCTTGATATCTTGGGCATATAATGAGAACATGATATTCATCTTCTATAGAGGATTTATCAAGGGAATTGCAGAAGATACAAATAAGGAAACGGTTTATTACATCAACGCGACACGATAACACTTGCTAGTAAATGTGGTAATCAGTCTTGTGATAGTATGATTAGCATATTTTCACGATAATTTCATATCACAATATAATAACTGCTGATATCAGTACAGTGCCTGTTACAGAGTGCCCGCAAAGATATCAATAACTGGTATCTATGTAGGTTCTACAAAGCTACTAGTCTACTACATACACACATAAACTAATACTAGCGACTCCGTCATCATGGTATAGTCACGAACAACACCATTCGATGATTTGTTGTCACGAGGTGTACGCTTGTTTTCAAAGAGAAATCCCCTCCTACGTATGAGTAAATAAGCTAAATATAGCAGACGACAAGATCCGTTTTCGTGTTCGTCTTTTTGTGCAAACCAAATGAATATTTATATGTGGACACATCCACACATAGCTGTACAAGAATATGCCATTTATTATAACGTCATTAATTAATGTACGTTAATTGTATCAAGACAATAATACGTTACGACGAAATTCACAAACAAATAGCTCATTACCGGCAGAAATGACGTAATTTCATGTGACATTGACAATTGCGCATGCGCCGCCAGTACTCTGCCATATTACAGGAACACCTCACAAAATATTGGCAGATTTGTCTAAACACCTGTGGTAAATGAGAAGAAATACTGGATTAGATTTGTGGGGTCGATAGCAGATTGATATAAGTTGACACTGAACTGAAACAAAATGTCTGGCTTCGACAGCAACCCGTTTGCAGATCCTGAAGCGTCCAACCCCTTCTCAGTGAGCATTTTGTCATATTTTCATGATTTCAGAAACAGGAAGTGGGGGTGTACCAGCAAATTATGCTGCTTTCATATCAAATATGATAATCTGTTGCTTGTATTTTGTGTTATTATTTGTGTAAAGGAAACTATGAATTGCTCTATCATTACTTTATTGATTTTTTTCGCGACGAAATCCTGAATCCTGAAGCAGACTGACTTCATTTAGGTCTACATTTAACACATGACATGTCCTTTCAGATATGCTAAACGATGTCAAACGTTGATCCTAAACATTGAGCAGTGCTTATTTACTTATCAGCATTCTGTCGTGGAATATTGTGTATTATTAAGGTCATGTCACAAGATATAATATATTTTGAACACTAACATAAGTGACACTACTCACTAGTGACAAGTGGATCTTGATGGTCAAAAACAGTTGGAATCATTAGTCCCATTTCTTCTCTTCATTTAAAGAATAGTCTAATAATAATATGTGTTGATGTTTTCAAGCTACAGGCAAGACTGCAGTTCACTGGGCGCATCTTGTGCTTATAGAGCATATTGGCTCCAATAGCTGGCTGTGGCTTTTGTTTTTCGTGTGCCTCTTTATTCTTTAGGGTTAGTGTAGGCTACCCCCACCCCTATCTTTAACCCTTGGAATCCCTATCCCATCAAACACCCATTTACGAGTAAACACCCCTCTTAGACTCCTAGGGTAGGGCACTCCTTGTCAGTCAAACACGCCTTCCCAATCCTTAGGGTTAGGTGTGAGTTATGCTGTGGGTTAGCTATCTCATCTCTTTTACAACAAATTATTACAATGTAATTTGAGGCAAATCAGTGCTGTTGCTAATTTTGCAGAGAAATATGGTTACCGTGCATGTGCATCAAGGTAAACAATCACTAGTTGTGGTAGTGTCTGTGATCTTGTGGTATAGCTAATTGCATTAACTCATTGGCCTAGAATTCAAACCTCTGCCCGGTGCTAATGGAAACCCGAAAAAGTGTGCATGGTGAATAGTAGTACTTTCCAGGTATTGACAATGAACAACGTTCCATATATGCAAGAATAAATAAGAATTACTAGTAAGGGTCTCTGGTAGGGCTGGCTATCGATAGACATTATAGAGATTGATAATCGCTGACTAAATATCGATCAATTATCGATAAATATCGGAGAAGTAACTTTAAGCAAATATGTGAGAGAGTCCTGAAAGAAACCAACATACTTCACACCAGTGGTGAGCAGTGACACATTTATACATAGATTATGTTGTGGACATTTGCGATATACTTTATTTCATCACAATAGTTTATGTAAGTTATTATCGATGACAATTTCATATTGATAATCGTTAATAGTTCTTCCCGTCAACAATAATTCCGATTATCAATCTTTTTAGCTCAGCCCTAGTCACTGGGTGCCATCAAAATACATGGCATTTGTTTCACAAGTCATTCATATACAGGTATAGTCTGGTTCAAAATTATTGAGAATTTTAATGTCATATTCGAGGAAGCATACATGGAATATAAATATTGACAAGTGTTTAAAATTGAGGTATGGTCAAAGGGAAGCAACTCTTCTTCAATTTTAGAAGTTGCAAATTAGAGTTATCTCCCTTGATTATGGAGCAGACGACTTTTCCTGATATATGTCAGAAATGAGTGCAGAGGAGAAAAGAAGGTTGATTCTACAGCTCGATGATGAAGGCATCACTGATGCTGCTACATTAGCAAAGAGCACAGATACTCCTCTTTCTACAGTGTATAGAGTTAAGAATATTGAGAATGGTTCAGGAATTGAGCACAGAAAAGGAGCGGGGAGACCTCGAAAACTGGTGTTTGGTGATCATGTGAGACTTGGTATTTTGGCTTCTAAAAACAGAATGGGCGGGTATCTCAAATATCTAACATGAAATGGTAGATAGAGGGACAGTAAATGTATCCAAATCTACAGTAAGAAGAAATTTGATTAACTTGGATGGGAAAAATGAAAGGAATTGCCTCTCCGCTCTTGAAACAAGAACACAAGGATAGACATGTAGAGTGATGTTTGGCGCATGAAAACTTTGACTGGAACAGTGTTATTTTCACACTAAGCTCTGTATTGGTGTATCCTAACAATGTTAAAATGTGGACAAAATGTCATTCCGTTCCATTGTACGTACCAGAGACCAAAGTACAGTCCGAAGTTTCATGTTTGGGGAGGGATATCTTCACTTGGAACGATGCCCATGTGTGTCTTTGGGGGTAATTTAACCAGTGAAAGGTATACAGACATTTTGGAAGCTCACCTGATCCCAAATGCAGATGTTTTTTATGGAAATACTTGAATTTTGCAACAGGATAATTACCCCAAACACACTGCAAGACATGCGCGGCAGTGGTTTGTGGACAACAATGTGACCATTTTGGACTGCCCTAGCTACAGCCCGGACTTCAATCCTATAGAAAATGTGTGGGGACTCATGAAGGAGTCGGTGAACCAAAAGGGATTGACAAAAGTTGATGACATGAAGCGCGAAGTGGTGCGATATTGGGACGCTCTCACCCACGAGACTCTAACCTCTCTCATAGGAAGTATGCCCAATCGTATAAAAATGGGTTTGGAAGCAAATGGTGGTCTGATAAAATATTTATGTTACTGTGATGTGATTAAAGAAGGTTTGTGCTCACTTAAAATATGTTTTACTTTTTTGGGGGAAATTTTCATATTTACAATTTTAAAGATTTTTCAATTCTCAATAATTATGACTCATACTATATATACCATACTGACCTATGGCGACATACACACCATGTAATACGGCAGTTACAGACGTAATGTTACAATTTGTTAGGAGGTAGTTGATATGTCGTAAGTCATCATTTTGAGTTGGTTAAATGTTGTCCTTCCATTACTAGTGAATCTCTAGTGAGGTAATAAGTAGAGCTTGAGATTAAAATTATTTTATGAATATGGGTACAAACATGAAAAATGTTTAAAATAGTTGTTTCAAGGATGACTTTTACTGTCAACGGAACTTTGTCAGGGTTAGCATGGTTAGAAATAAAAAAAAATAGTTTTCAGTAGTCTGCCATATAGTATCTGTCTTCCTAATAGTGAAAATTAGGCCCCAAGGTAATGTCACTAGTGCTTCATTACTTTTATGATTTTACTAATCTGGTACAAGTGAACTTCCTGTAATTTAGAATGCTGACTTTGAGCTCAACAATACTAAGAGCTACGTTAACAATATGTTACATTATAGTTGGAACATTATTGTTGAAACTCTGAAATTAAGATGATATTTATAACTGATGTTGATTTATCGTGACCTGATAGTATTGATTCTATACTTGGTTGTCATTCTTCACATAACTGAAGACAGTTTTGTTCATCAATATCATTTTCACTTTGACACCAGACTACAGTAACATACACTATTGTGTTGTGTGTCGTCCATTAATTCTCATGTGACTTTGAACTATTGCATTTTGCAAGTAATAATTGATAATGGCATGATCTTTAGTAATTAATTACAATATCATAAAATGGTTTACATTAATGAAAGTGGGTCTGTGCATCACTGGTGTATGTATCACATGTCAATGAGATTGCAAGATATCAAACTAAATGTATTGTAACAGGGAGCAAAGCAAACATCAAGAACCTGGTAAACATGGTAGAGTCTCATTTACCATGTTTACAATGATACAGAATATTCAACCTGTTGTTTCCATTTACAGAGGTAAACCTACCTGTGCTAACAGGTTTTCAGTTACCATGGTAACCGTGGCTAGTATCATCAAGACCAGTGACTACATTTTATACAACTGTAACCTCTTCACCATGTTCACTCTTATTGTTTGGTTAAAACAATCCTTTAGCATTGTTTAGTTTGTTTTCTAGGAAAACAAATTTGAAAGAGATTCAGGAATATCAAGGTTGAAATAGGACTAACCCTAACGTGGGATAATGATCCATTGATACAACAGACACTTCAGCATGTTCAAGGCAACAGTTTGGATGCATTACATTTTTGAGTGAATATGAACATCATAAACCCACACTTAACAAATCAAAATGCTTTTGATTAATTTTATGGGTTAGTGCTCTGAATAAACAAAGGGAGGCAATTCAAATGTGAAGCTAAGTTGTGTGTACCGCTGGATACTTACATTGAGTAATGGTAAAAGCCCCTTGAAAGAGAGACAAGTTTGTTACAACATGTGACTGATTGAGTGTCACAGTGACTGTTTGAGAATCGCTCGTGCTATCAACCACTGATTTTGATTAATCTTCCAAAATATAAGCACATACAATCACTAATAGCTAGTGTACCATCTTGACAGTAATATCAAATGAAGTAACACAATCCAATTCACTTGTACAAGGTACAGTCAATCCCGATTATTGTCCAAATTTTCGTATGAGATCAGCAATGGTGTCATGTTCCTGATGCCATGTTTACATGGTATATGTTTATTATCTGAGATTGTCAAAGTAATATTGTACATTCTTGTATTCCTTATTCAGTGAAGTAATTGCATTTTTTACATAATTCACAGCTTTTTCATGTCAGTTTTATTTTGAAGATAAATCTTGAAGTCAAACTGTGCAAATCAATATGCATGGAGTGTGTGTTACCACAGCTATGGGCTCAGTAGGGGATGTAAATCAGCCCTAGTTTCTGTATAGTATTCATTTCCTCCAGCATGTCAATGCAAGAGTGAATCCAGAAAGCTGCATATGTTTGTTAGGATATGGATTTCTCCTGTACTGCTACATGTATATTCATTGTATTCATTAACACACATTGCACAGATCCTGTGCAGATGTGGCTTCATCAAGTCAGCTATGAATGTAATGTTTTCTGGAAAGACATTTGAAATTTGTTAGTAATTGTTAATTTGATATTTTGGGCGGTCGGGTAGCCTGGTGGTTAAAGCGTTCGCTCGTCACGCCGAAGATCTGGTTTCGATTCCCGACATGGGTACAATGTGTGAAGCCCATTTCTGGTGTCCCCCGCCGTGATATTGCTGGAATATTGCTAAAAGCGGCGTAAAACCATACTCACTCACTCACTCACTAATTTGATATTTGATTAACATGATGTAAATACAAGTGAATATAGTTTTGTGTGGTTAGTAAGATAATTTTGCTCTCTGTTAATATGATTAAGTTTGTAAACATGGTTATGACAAATATGTTGTATTACCATAAATAAAAAAACCAAACAGTTTATGCCATACTTTGTGCATCATGTTCATAGAATATATGTACATACAACAAAGCTTGACCAGTAACTTTGTATTGAAGTGTTTCATATCGCAAGGGTTGACTTAACCCATGAAAATATGATTCCTTTATCACGTTTATGAGCTATTGGTCCCTTGGCCATCTCATTTACAGTTTTTGATTACTTGATGTTGACCTATACATGTTCAAATAAATCTTTAGCTCTGGAAGTTTTTCAAGGTCTTTGACTTTCGATTATGAGAAACCTGAATTTCATCTATCATGTCTATTAGCACAGTAAACATGGGAATGTATAAGGAAGTCAAACAGTTTAATGTTGTAATTTCACACATAACTGATTCTTTGTTTGTAGGTTTTTTTACCCTTGTACTTTCGACAATTTAATTTTGTTAAACATGTTAAAGAGACAAAAAAATGTGAGTTTGTGTTTCCTGAAATTTGATCATGAACATGATTGAGATTGTGGTGATTCATAATCATGATACTGGTGGTAAACAACCATCACATTACCATATAAACATGATCAATACCAAGAATGGAACACTGACATGTTTTTTTAATCAGTTGTGTTTTTTCAATCATTTTAACTATTTCCTCTACCCCCATTGACTTTGATTCTCACAGTTGGTATTGCTAGTTAAGTTTAGTGGGCTCGCGTCTTTGTTAGACATTGCCTTGAATGTTATATTGGCAGCCCTGTGTCATCACACTAGGCAATTATACATTATGTTCCAATTCAACAAGGTGATAAATGAAAGGAATCAACATAAAAATGATATTCACTGTGCGCAGCTGGTGAATATTGACTGTATGACAGTGTACCAGCTCTGAAGCTGACAGTGACTAGCTCAGATGCTCAACGGTGTGACAGTTGACATAGTGGTGAGTGACTTCTCAACTTGTCATTTATTAAGAGTAAGTTCCTCAGTGTGGTAGGAACGTGCTACTTCACACTGCTTTGTTGGTGTTGGAGGAACAATGTGTTGCAGGCTTCACAGGTCCCCATGGGATTTAGGTGTGATTCAGTGTTGGATATTGAGTACACAACATTAATTAGGTCTGCAGCATGTGCAAGTAAGACAGTGATTAATAAACCTGAAATTGTCTCTCTCTTTTTGTCATTTTCAGTAGATTCTGACTAGTTTCGATTTGGACTAATTTGCTTGGCATACTTGAATCAAAATGACGAAAAAATAACTTTTAGCCTATTGATATGCCAGCTTATATGCCATTAATGTTGAGGAGAACCATTATCAACGTGATTAGCTGTGCATGCTGTCGCCATGATTGTGCTGTATTGTTTTGTAATGTAACAGTCACAACCTTTAACATCTCTAGTTGTCGAGATCTACTCAATCCAGTACAAGATATCCTTCAGGATGGACAGTATTCTGATCATGTTGGTTAGTGTCTTGTCAGTAAGATTTGACAGTTACACTTTAGATTCTCGATGTTTGTTCATGGGGACTACATTACCTGTACTATAGTGCAGGTACTGGTTATTGATGAGGACCTGGCTTCCAGAGGGCTAATTAATGTAGCACAGCTCAGTCTGCGGAAATCAATAGTGTGCTATAGAGAGAACATGGTGTAAGGTTCCTGCTGATTGCCAGACTATATGCTCCAGGCACAGTTGCAATGCATTGGCTGAGAGTTACTTAGTCTGACCAATCTTCTGGTAAATGGAGGCACTACATGTTATTAACATACATGGTGCTTCAGATTGCCAGGGGCCCTAAAAAAACAAGTGAGCATTCCCGTTGCTGAACAATATGGATTCCCAAATCCATTTTTCTTCAAAATGGCCCATGAATTTGGAAGGTAATGGATTAGTTGGTCCATCAGGAGTCGATCAATCTGAAGGCCCGCAGAAGGTCTGCATATTGGAGGAAACTGCTTCATTGATCATTGATCATATTCAAGTAATCTGACCTAGTCCATGTAATCAGGAGTGATATTCGTCATTTCTTTTTGTGGATGTCTATTGGCATAATATTTCCAAACATGTGACATGTCAGTTTCGTTTCTGCACATTCCATGTACTGAGATGAATTATCCTGATTCATATTCATTGCCTTAGTGGAAAAGAAAGCATTCCTGTAAACACAGATGGCTACAGTTAAATCTTTGTTACAGTTGAGTCATTGAACAAAAATCATGCGGTGCCTCCATTGTTCATAGTAAGTTGGGTAGCCTAGTGGTTAAAGCTTCGCTTGTCACGCCGAAGACCTGGTTTCAATTCCTATGGTTAAATGGGTGAAGCAAATTTCTACTGTTCCTTGCCGTGATATTGCTGGAAATATTGCTAAAAGCAGCGTAAAACCATACTTACTCACTCATGAAAAGCCTGTCTGAAATATTTTGAAGATATTGTCTTAGTGTTTTGTGATTTTTAACCGTTGACCCTTTACAGTGTTGATTTATCATGTGCCCGGTGTGAATATTTCTTTAAGATTATGAAGGACATGATGAAGTGGTGGATGTATCTTTACTGTTTATTCTCAATATTTGTCATGAGTGCTTGGATGAGAAAACAATTGCGGCCAAAGTGTCATTGAAATCAAGTCATGCACGGAATGTATGTTGTGTTCCAGGACCCCTCTGTCCAGCAGGCTGCAGGGTCGGGACGAGGCGGTGGACAGAAAGCTGGAGGGCTCGATGACTACAACCCTTTCGCCGAGGGCAACCAGACCAGACCAGCCTCAGGGGTAACTGAACATGCTAAATGTGTCTGCAGATCATGTCATATCCCGAGTCCAATGACCTCAAGAAAAATTAGCTCTTGTTTGATAAACATGATCTTGTTTGTATTTTGTTGAGAATTGCTAACTAAATTATTGTACATGTTGTACACTTGAATATAATTTGTTGTATCCTTTTTTACTAATGTTTAAGTTACATTTGTTCTGTATTGAAACAGAATTTGACCCCGTGAAGAAGAATAGGTCTTCAGCAACCCATGCTTGCAGTAAAAGGTGACCATGCTTGTCGTAAGAGGCAACCAACAGGATCGGGTGGTCAGACTCGCTGACTTGGTTGATGCATGTCATCATATCCCAATTGTGTGGATGGATGCTCATGAATCAATCACTGGATTGTCTGGTCCAGACTGGATTATTTACAGACCACGGTCATGTAGCTGGAATATTGCTGGAGTGTGGTGTTAAACAACAAACAATTTAGTAGCCTTTCTGGTTGAAAATGTTTGCATTGTTGACCTCAGTCAAGGGGGAGCTTTATGTATAAATATATTGGTGCAATACAGCTTTTGTATGAGAACCAACTTTGCTCTTCAGTCTAATGCCTCCACCACCCCTCTGGTGCCACCTCCTCAACCCGCTCAAACTCAGCCAGCCATCATGACCCCTTCAGAGGAGCCCCCACCGCCCTACACACAATCTGCTGCCCAGAAGATAGACACAAGTGAACTTCAGAGGAGGCAAGAGGTAGGTCCACCATTGTCAGTACCACAGGTTCTGTTACACATGGTTCCTCCAGTACACGTTAATCGAGACTCACAGACAGTGACATGTGTCTATTTTGGGTGGTCATGACTCCTGGAAACCCTATTCTGTGTATAAACTCTTTGAAAACCCTACCATTGCCTCAAGTTTGGACCAAAAGTAGAGCAGAAGTCTGCAATGCTTCGACATGTTTCATGATAAATAATGCCATTTTTGCACTGTATGCTCTGCTCTCATTGGTCTGAGCACTTGGTGTTTTCCTTTTAGGTTGGACCAAGTTGTGTCCTGATTCTTTTGTTATATATAGCAACTACACCTAAAATCGGCTCTATGTTTGTGCGTGTGATGGAGGCATGCAGTCCAAACAATCATGCGAAGTATTGACGGTGTAAATCCACATGCATCCATGAATCTTGAGGCAATTGTTAAGTGGTACCTGTTTGGGAGGAGTTACTTGGTGTTCAAATTCATGC
Source organism: Haliotis cracherodii (assembly GCF_022045235.1). Taxonomy (NCBI): domain Eukaryota; kingdom Metazoa; phylum Mollusca; class Gastropoda; order Lepetellida; family Haliotidae; genus Haliotis; species Haliotis cracherodii. Next base: position 67,174,355 of record NW_027266264.1, read on the forward strand.
TGTGATTAAAAGAAGCATAGAAAATTTTGTAATACTCAATTGAAATTGAAACTATTCTGTGCAATATGCCAAAACTCTCCAGTTCATTTGAGGAAAATGATAGAAGAGTTACTTTTGGATTGAAAGAGATGTGGAGATTATGAATCATAGAGTTTGAAATTAATGGGGCTTTGCCATGTTGGGAATATTGTGGAGGTTAGTGATGTTCATTGCCTTTTCTCTTTCAGGAATTAGAAAAGAAAGCTGCTGAGCTTCAGAGGAAAGAACAAGAAATGAAAAACATGCAATTCAAAGGTCAGTATTCTAGTTGTCAGTGCATGGATAGAAATTAGCCCAACCCTCTAGCCGTGTTTGTTGTTTTATACTCAAGGTGTCACCAGGGTTAGTGATTTTAAACCATTTGAGGTGTTGTGTTGTATATTATGCCTATTAAAGGATTAAATTTTCCAGGTTAGCTTTTATCCCTGTTAGACTGCCAGTGTCCGAAAGTCAATGTGAAGAAGATTGAGTTCAGTTGGAACAGAATGCTCAAAGAAAAATTGTTCCTTTTCTTATAACAATATTTGCAGTTGGTTATAATTTTGATGTAGTTTGATTGTGTTTGCATAAACATTTTGTGTTTAACAACTTGTTTGTGTGTACCTTTTCAGACCGTCAGAACAACTGGCCTCCTCTGCCAAGCTGGTTCCCTCTCGGCCCTTGCTTCTACCAGGACTTCAGTGTAGATATTCCATTAGACTTTCAGAGGATTGTCAAGTTTGTCTATTACCTCTGGATGTGTAAGTAATGCTCTACCTTCAACTCACATGTGTTTCATGAAAAATACAGGTCCTACAACCCTTGCATCACTATTGTCCCTATCACAATGATAATTTTTATACTTATCCTGCATTACTCCTTTATGCCTGTTACTGTTTGTTCGTGACACTGTTGCCCCTTGGCCTCAGTCTTTACCTAGAGCACCATAACGACCAACACCACGTCTCTCTTCACGGTGGCCACCACCATGATGCAAGGCAAAGGCAAAGACGTCCTTGGGCTATGGTTTCCAACAGGTTCCCCTGCCTACGTCCCAGTAGCCTATGATGGATGCCACTCTCTTCCAGTACTTGCAGGCCTTACAACAGACGCCATCTGCCTCAGCCTTGGCCCCAGTGTCTATATAGACGCCTCTACAAGCGTCGCCCACAGTCCCTATACCTGCGTCTCTCCAAGTGCCGATGCAGATGGCGCCTATCATACTGACGCCCGCGCCAACCCCAGCGTCTCTCTGAGGCGAGCCTTGTCAGACGCCTATATAGACGCCCTCCGCCCTCTCTTCTACTGGTCGTCAATCTTCCTCCCGTTATTCCTTGGCCTCTGCTTTGCCCAGTACACCCTCTCATTGGAGTGACAGACGCTCGTCTCGCAGGATTTGCTGATCTAGGAGCCACTCTCCTGTCCGTAGCCTCCTTTTGATAAGTCATCTCGGCCTGCCTCCTACCAACCCTCTGCACCCCCAGGAGCGGGGCTTCGCCTCAACTTTTCAGAGTAGAGGCAATAGCAAAGGCAAATCCTCGGACTCATACCACCCCCCTGCGGCCACTCCAAGGGAGGGAGTGGTGACCGCAAGGACTCTCATTGATTCGCCAGACACGCACAACTAGGACCTCCCACCACCAACCGTCCAAGTTGTTGACTCTCCAGGTGGGAGACTGGATCAATTCTGGAAATTCATTATTTCAAGATGACCATGCTCAGGCTGCCGCAATCCCTGATCCAGGCACACGATGTGCTTATTGGCCTTGACATCGAGGACGCATATCTACATGTCCCAATCCATCTCGACAACCGGAAATTCCTCTGCTTCATATTCATGGGAGTCCATTACCAATGGACGGTCCTCCTGTTTGGAATTTCTTCGGCCCCGTGTCTTTTCACACAGCTTAACAAGCTCCATCTCCGGGACATTGACTTCAAGGCCTACATCGACGACTGCCATGGTCACTCTACTTCGTCACCAAATATTGTACCATGGGCCACTGGCCTACACATGTACATGGATAAAGAATTGACTTTGTTACAGGGACTTCGACCCCCCTATACCAGTTGGGTTGGAAGATCAACCTCAAGAAGTTCAGAGTTGATACCCTCTTTCCACCTTCAGTTCATCGGGGGTCTTTTTCAGACAATGCTTGCCTCCTCTCTGTACCCAGGGACCGGTGGGAGCACATACAATCGTAACTGATCCCAGCCCTCCACCAGCCACAAACGCTGCTATATGATGCCGACCACACAGCCGAGGATTGGCTGAGGGAAACAGAGTTCTGAGATGAAAGTCCACACCTGAGGATATGCCCTCCACTGATTCCGTGGGATAAAGATGCATAAAGGAGTAATGCAGGATAAGTAACATAATCTAGTAAAATCCTGGATATTTTTTATATTTGCATACTTGTCCTGCATTATTGTGTCTAAAGAGGCCCACCCATCACAGAGCTGCCTCCCCACGATGCCTTCTGATGTTCTGGTCTCCAGAGTATTGTGAGGATCCATGACGTCACTTCCCCTGGTCACGTGGGAGCTGTGTGATAGGGTTGGCCTCTCAGTTAGTTAAAACAACTTCTTCAAGCAAAGATCTTCACACAACTCTTTTCTCTGTCAAGAACAAGCAGTGATATGCATTAAAGAGTAATGCTGGAAAAGTATACAAATATAAAAAATATCTAGGGTTTTACTAGTTAAAAATAAATAGTTAACATTGATTTCATGCCATGCCATGCTCATGCTAGACACAACTACATGTATTTCAAATAAATACTGTTATTCATTTACTTTTCCACTCATTTTAATCTAAAATACACCTTGCTTGATCTGACACGTTCGTATACATTCAGAAAAGGTTTACAACTTTATATGAGACAACAGTCAGTGGTACCTAAGTTAAATTGCCAACACCTTTGAACAATCTGCTAAAACTAGGACTTGGTGTACATGTTTGGCTCTGTCATTGTGTCGAGTGATCTGCATGGTGGAAGGTACAGGTGTTTGTCAACATACCTGCAGTACTATGGCAATGATGCTATAAAGGGATATTGTAATAATGGATAGTCACCCCTAAAGGACAATTCAGTTGCTTAGGAAGTCATTTTGAGATCTATATCAGTCTTTGTAGGGGTCTTTGAGTATGAGACTGATGAAAAGGAGTTTCAGGCAAATAAGTATTGCATTTTGTCAACCTTGGGACTGCCTACATATATTTTTGTGGATATGTTTGATATAATCATGATAATAGACCCTGCAGGAGATTTTAATGAATAAATGGTTCATATTACCATGATGCTGTGTGCATAGAAAGGTTTCACACTTATTATATTTGTGAAACTACAGCATGTTCTTTGTAAAGTAAAATGTTAATTTATTAAATTACTATGACCAGGTCAGATAGTGACAATTTTCACTTTACTTTTGTTTGATGCTAATTATGCCATTGCAGGTTCAGTGATTTCTGAAACGGCTTAGTAACAAGTTTCAATCTTATTTAAAAATGTCAAGCAGACATTTCACTGGACTTCATCTCGTCTGCTTTTACTTCCAGTCCATGTATTTGTGTTGTTCCTGAATGTGCTGGCAAGTCTGGCTTACTTCATCGTGGACTCAAATGGTGGCACTACTTTTGGCCTGGCCATTTTGTGGTTCATTGTCTTTTCCCCCTGTTCTTTCATCTGTTGGTACAGACCACTCTACAAAGCTTTCAGGTAGGTGGAGCACCATCAGTGTTCAATGATACATGAAAAGGTTTTCGCCCAACTGTGTAGATTTGCAACTCTTGGGCTTTCCAGCAACCTGGGATAGTGGGTTAGAAACCTAGATTTTCAGCACCATAACATGCTCGTGGGGTTTACCAAAGTGGTCAATATTCAAGACCTCATCACTTTGGGCTTTCCTCTCAAGCTGACACCATGGTATAACTGAAATACTGTTATAAATGGTGTTAAACCACACTCACATGATTCTTCTTAAATGCATAGTAACATGTTTACACATTTCCATGAGGGCTTTTATTAGAAACATTATTGACCATTTCACAGATTTTTAGCGAATAGATATTGATAAATTTAAATTAAATTAAATACACCCAATCACTCAGACATAAGGATGTGCACACAGCCATTACAATAAGTGAGGTGGGAGACTCATATTGTCTTGTATACATATCATTTTGATGTACTAATAGTGGTTATAATAATGTCTATTTTCTTCTGTTTCAGGAGTGACAGCTCATTCAATTTCTTTGTATTTTTTTTTGTATTTTTCTTCCAATTCTGTGTGTATGTCATTCAGTGCTTGGGCATCACGAACTTCACAGTGTAAGTAATATATCTGTAAATTGAATGTCTTTTGGGTTTTACTGGTCAAGGACTAGAAGAGCTTAAAGAAACATGCTCATATTTCTTTTTTTTGTAAGATATCTTGTAGTTTTACTGTTGAAAATTTCATGTAGTGGACATTATATATGCGAACACAAGTAACCATGGAAACATGTTAACTAAAATTATTCTAAGGTTAGTTTCCAGACAACTTTGAGATAGATGATCATGGAGTTAGAGGTCATTTTTATCATAATAGTGGTGACTGAGTAAAAAGTAAATAGGTCACATGTACAACCTTGCATGACAATGGCTATGACTGGTACACATTGAGTACAGGCCAGAATTTATATCTGGTTTGGTTTTCATTAGCTATTTGTATGATTATGAAAAATTACTGTAAAACTAATTCACAAGAGATGAGGATGAGTGTCTGGACAAAAAAACATTGATTAACATGATTAATTGAATGGTTAGTATCCATATTTAACTACTTTGTTTATCAGTTTGAATTATATTCATGTTGCATGTAAAGGAATTACAAAATGTTAAGAGTGTGTGTGTGTGTGGGGGGGGGGAGAGAGGAGGGGCATGGGTTACCCAGTTTTCTAGGGCGCCCCAATTTGCTGTGCAGAGTTGTGTCCCTTGGTCACACCAGACACGTGCTTGTGGGTTCAATTTCCGGTTCGCAATGATAATATTTCTTGGTTCGTCAGCACCGCACTCGTAGTTGTGGGTTTCACCAAAGTGGTAAATCTTTTATCTTAAAGGTAAATCACTTTGGGCTTTCCTCCCACATTAAGCTGACACGCTGTGATATAGCTGGAAATACTGTTCAAAGCAGCACTAAACCCAACTCACTCACTCACTAAAGTTGACTGTGTATTTCAGTGGCATCATCACAGGTCTCTCGACAGTCCGCAACAGTATTGCTGCGGGTCTCATCATGATATTTATTGGCATCTTTTTTGGCCTGTTGGCCATTATAAGCTTTGCCACCCTTGTAAAGGTAGAGTTGGGAAGACCTTCCATTGGTTATGGGCAACATGTATGGCTGCTACGCAAGGAATGTTGGTCAGGGGTAATGGGCCTAGAAACAGGATGTGAGACGGAACTCTGTACATGTGCTTTTATCCACCTACTTATTCATTGGCAGATTATGTATGGTAAATTATTTGGTCTTTTTTATAAGTAAAGCTAAGATATTTATTCCATCCTAATACTGTCTCAGTTTCCAGTTTCTAAGTGCCATTCTCAAGTCTGACATTCAGATTGACTTGCAATTACTCAAGAATATCCAGAAAGTGCTTGGGGAGTATTACATTTTTGCTTCAATGGACAGTAAAAAAAATGTAAATAACATGTCAGTAATGTTTTTTGTTAATAAATGGAAGTTATGATAATTTGATCTCATGTAAATTCCCACCCAGTCTGGCTATACTTGAGTAAGTGCATGAAAGCAACTAGAATTAACCCAGCATGTTGACATTGTCTGTGGTTATTGTCTTGATGGTACTCAGTTTATTCCTAGCTAGCTATTCTGTTGCAATAGTTGTTTTTTTCTTGTAGAGGGTGGATTAACGGCCTTGGCATTATAAGCAAGAGTCCAGGGGCGGCAGCTGTCATGCTTATTGTAGCCTTCTTTTTTACCCTCAAAGCTGTTGCCTGCATGGTTATGCTCATCAGGGTAGGTACAGGCCTGGGAGCTACAGCAGGTTATGTGGACACCACACATGATCGCTCATATTCATACAATTGCTGTTGGGGTCTATGTCGGCAAAGGTGCTACAGAAATGTACCCCAGGTTTTGCTGTTTACACAAGTGTACCCCAGTTACTTTTCTGTACACACAAATGTACCCTAGCTTGATAGCATGTACGACACTGGAGTCAGGATAAGTATATTTTCAGTATGTTTCAAGATGCATAGGAACTGGTTTCAATTTGCAGACACATTATGTCTATGCTGTGAGTTCACTGTTGATCTTTAATCCCCAACCAACCAGAAAAGTTCTCCCATGATTCATGTTTGCGGAACTGTCTCTGGGTCTAGTGTCTACCTGAAGAGTAGAAAATCATTGGTTGCGAACTTCAGGCCGTCATACCAAAATACATTAAAAAATAGTACTTGTTGTTACTTTGTTTGGCACTCAGCATTAAGATGATAAAATAAGGACTAGTCGGCTCTGAGTCTGTATACTGTGTCAAGAGTTTTGTATACATGTGGCATGCTATGTCAGTGGGCTAGCACTATAAAACCAGCATTAGTCCAGGCTTGTACACACACAGACATGGACACACACACAGGCAGACACACTAGGAATCTTGGGGTGAAGTAATTTTGGAACTTGACCTTAAACCTCATTACAGTTTTCCAGGGATTGTGTTGGTGCATGGTGAAGAATAGACTCCCCCTGACTTAGCACTGTTAATATTGCCGCACTAGGTACATTTCTGTACTTGGAGTTTGGACAGGGTACCTTTGTGTGTAAGGTAGCTGGGGTACACTTCTGTAGCACCTGTGCCACAAGGATTCATTGATATACCCATGTGCCAGAATAAGTTTAACAATTGAAATACTGTGCACAGTTATCAGTGTAAATGTAATGAAATAAAGATAATTTTTTTACCTTTTCCTTTAAGGTATCTCTGATGAAATGCAAATCACAGATGTGGTACTTTTAAAAAGATAACTTCGCTACATTCTGTCAATATCATTATCAATAAATTGTTTGATAGGCATCACTTAGAAGTTGACGGATGACAAAGTAGAGACAATTTATAGATAACTTCTATATATACTGTAAAGGCGACGTTTCGGTATAGATCCTGATACGGTTGTCAAGCTTGACAACAGTATCATTATCTATACCGCAACGTTGCCTGTACAGTAAATAAAGAAGTTGTAATCCATAAATTGTTTCTACTTTGTCATTAGCAATAGCTGGTATTTGCACAAGTACTTGTATGAATCCATATTCTGGAGTTGTTCGTGGTTCTAGAGACAGTTTTGGTGATTGATTTTCACTGTTTTTGGTATGAGGGTGATTTGAATATTTACTTTTGATTTAGTATTGGGGGTCTTAATTAGTTTGATTAGTTGAACGTCTCTAAAAGTAGTCATTGAGGAGCTTACTTAATTTGTATTTATCTATCCTTTCTGCAGAATGATATCGATTGACTAGAAACAGGGAGATTGGGGACTAATTGTGGACTTGACAAGGACTTGTCCTTGCAGATGCATGTTAATTAACAGCATGCTAGCTGAATAGATCGTTATTTACTGAGAAACTACCTACTGTATGAGTAGAGTCAGGCATGCTTGATGTCGATGTTGTAGCGTTAGTATCACGTGTCAAAGTAATTCTGCATGTGTGTAAGATATAGTAATGTTAGACTGTTTAGAGTACATGCACATATTATTTTGAATGTAAACATTTCACTGGAACTCAGATACTGATAATACATATTCTAAATTATTGAAGAGAATCGGTGACTTACAACAAACAGAACATCTTGTATCACTATTAGAATTCCTTTTTTGAGAAGATAGCAATTGGTATTCTCGGTCTACTCCTTCACAGATTGTGTTGTGGTTATTGTACGCTATAGAGGTATTTGTAGTGTTCCTACCCATTGAATGTTGATGTTGTTGATGCTTACAAGTGATATGCAAACACTAGTTCTTTTTCATGTTCCCTTTTAACACCATTCTTTACAATCATTTTCTTAAACTTACTAAACACGTTCATCCTTTTACCATTTCATGTTACAGGTTTGTGAACATCTGATGCATAATCTCTTGTCACAAACTAAGGTTTAAAATAGTTTTATCCTGTCACGTGATCATCACATGACAGGATGTTATCATTCTAAGCTTGTGTAAAGATGTAGGCAATATCTATTTTGTTAATAAAGGTGACAAAGTTTTCCTACTTTGTTGTTTAGACAAATATATTCCTATATATGCTATCAGCTTGAGTATCTTCACATTGGTAATGATCTTGTGTTGTTCATGGTGTAAAATAATAATTGACTAAACTTAAGAATGACAGAGATTTGGGGCAAACTTTTCAGGCAGTGGAAAGTTTACTTCTGCTCTTATCTCAAAGCTGAAAATTCCCATTACTGTTAAAAACATACAATTTTAGGATTTCAGTGTGGAAATATGCTTTCAAATGACTCCTTTTGGTATTTTCAGGTACATAGGATCTATCGAAGCACTGGAGCCAGTTTCCAGAAGGCCCAGCAGGAATTTGCGACAGGCGTCATGCGCAATGAAGCTGTACAGAATGTTGCCGCAAATGCCGCTTCTGGGGCTGCTCGGGGTGCTGCTCAGCAATATGGGTCTGGAAACCGATATTGAGGATTGCAGCACTATGGAATATGCTCGCCCTACATCAGGAATGTGCACTGGGAATTCTGTTTCACGGGTGAGACAGATATCCCTATACCTTGGACGGAGAATGTGAGAGTTCACACTATGGATCAATGTAATGGATTTTGTCAATCTTCTAATAGGACAGCTTCCCGAACGGTTGATGTTATTTGTTATTTTTTAATGTATTCCCCATCACCTAAAACAGTGTAGAACTCCACATGAGGGGAAATGATGGAACTGTGGATATCTCAGTAAAGAAGATTTGTTTTTAGAATCACCTACAATTCAGTATAGTCCCATGCTGTATCTTCTCATAGGACAAGTTGGCTAAGCTTACATTGATATGATTCATGTCCACATTGTATTGGGTTAATCGTACTTTAGGTGCTTGCAATATACTTACACACCCTGTTGCTATCAGGGTTTGAGAGATATATCAATCATACAGGGACCATTCCAAGAGGTATCAAATCAGCTAAGGTTGATGCCTGTGTTTCTGCTACCATTTTCATAAAGCCCTTGGATCATTCATTCAGTGCTGTGTAGAATTGATAGCCCCTTTTGGTAGAAATAACAGTAAAGAAATAATATAAATAGTAAAAATATGTTACATAGAGAAAAAGAAAGAGCATGCCTTCTTTTTATTTTTATTTTTTCGTAGACTTCTGTCTAGTCCATTCATGTATGATGAAAGATTTTCATTACTGGCAAACGTTTGATCAAACTTTATCCTTTTATCAATATTTATTAACACATTAACAGAATAACACTTGTGACATGCACTGTTGTCACATCCGTGCATCATGCATGTATGCATTTACCTTACTCAATGCACCTGCTTATATCAGCATATGGCTTATGGAAGACAATAAGTATTATTAATTGATATGTAATCAGGACCAGTCTTTTCTGTCTGTCAGAGATTCTGAGAATGATTAATCTGATAAGAACACAAACATAATTTCTTCATACTGACAGTTTGATGTTTATTAAATTGTTGCTTTAAATTCCCAACATCTTGCATTTAGGATCAACTTGATATGTCACATTGGGCAGGAACTGTTATAACAGCATCAGTTTCCTTCAAACTGTCTATGATACGATTCTGTGAAAGTTTTATGTTATTGTTAGTTACATTTCTTCATTTTCATCATTGTAGATAGCACAATGTTTGTCTTACTTCAATACATTATTTATTGTTTTTGATAGACAAACTATATTTTGTTTTGGTGTGTACCCTGTATTGGCTAACTTCTTAAAATGGTGACAGATAGCGATGGTTGCAGAAGATGCTGTACTGTTGATGTTATTGAACCTATTGCAACATATAGGTGTGATGGAGAGTGAAACATTGGCATGAATCAAGTAATTGTGAAAGTACATATGAAAAGAGGAGCATTGTATATCTCTTGCCTATGTGTAAATTTTATCCAATATTTCAAGATAAATATTCTGTGGGAATGAACATGTTGTACTGTGCAAATGGACGTTGTCAACCACCAGGTGTAATTATTTGTCAGCATATGTTAAGAGGGCTAGCTTGTAGTGGTGTCATCATTGTTAAACTGCTAAATCACTGTTTGTAGTCCTTGCACAAGTAGGAAGTGATGGTTGTTACTGGCTCTGTCACACCAGCATGTTATTACAGGCCTTGACAGATCAGGTAAAGATCCAATGGAACAGAATTAGTGGAATGTGTTTGATGTAAATATACACTACCAACATTTAATACTGATCAATCATTCTAACACTACCGCTGTGTCATAGACAAGTTTTCAACGTGACACTTTGACGGAATAAAATAAATACCCATATTCCAATACCTGTTTGACATGTGTAAGGAAACTTTATGGCAGTCAAATGATTTGATTGGTTGATATCTGTAGGAATTCTTTTTATCTGTGTATGGTGGTAATTTATTGATTGATTCTTGCTGATTGTAAAAATTAATAGTTGGGTATTGGTATTAAATACTTGAAGGCCTGTGGCTTTGACACAGTAGTTAGTGTAGAATAGTCCTAAGCTCGTTGTAACCATTAAGATACTATCTGATTTTGACCTTGAGGTTGATCAACATGTTGAAAGTCTCTTTGAGGCGTTTGGAGTACTGAAATAAGTGGGCTCACCCAGTGTTTATTGTATATAGACATTCTTACCGTGTTACTTGTTGTTATGATTATCTTCATTCACAAGCTTTTCAAAGTGTGCTACAAGTTAGTGAGTACTTAAGGGTAGACATGCTTCTCGGTTTGCACAAGTCATTTGATCAATGAGGGAGTTGGCCATGGTCATGCTCTTGATGTTCATTGGCATCCTTTGAAGGAAAAATAGAAACATGAATTCATGAACATGTGCACTTCCACATCTGAATAAGATAGACTAAAATGTAGTTTGTAAAAAATCCAGGAAAGACTACGGTATGTGTGATATTAGCTTCCAATAATGAACCAGTTTTTAAACATTAAAAATAAACAGATGATTGTTTTTAACAGTACAAATTGAATTTATTTAAAAGTCTGGTCTGAAGCTATTGTTGGCATAATGTTTTGATACCAACATTGAAAATGAGAATGTGTTCAAGTTTTGTGGTTTGGCCAGCATGGTTGTCAAAGCTGTACAAATGCTGCTCCTCTGTGTCTATCATCATCCTCATGTTCGTTACCCTTGGTTCAAATCCGTAGATTCTGTCTGAAATTATTCTCCTCTGCTTGTTGTCGGGTGCATGTACAAAATGTGTCCTGTAAAATATTCAGAATTGGTGAAATTTCTTTTGTGAAAAAGTGAAATATTATGTCAATAAATGAATAATGTGAGACGTCTTCTTGTTATCTGTTTAGAGCGATCACTTAGTTTCTAATTTATGACCTGGAAAAAGCTTTGTCAGTCTGTCTGCAGTATTCATTTGTTCATCTGATTGGTTTCCAATCCGTGGTCTAGTGTCCGCCCAGAGAGGTTCAATCCCCGGCCGCGTCATACCAAAAGATGTAAACAGATGGTACTTGTTGTTACCCTGTCTGGTGCTTGGCATTAAGGGGCTAAAACAAGGACTGGTCGGCATACTGTGTCTGAGTGGGGTATTCATGTTAAACTGTGGCATGGTATCTCAGTGTAAATCGGGGCATGCACACACACACACAAACACACACACTCGCTATATAAGTGCAATAATCTGGGATGCAACGTTAAACCCCATATTTCACCTCAGCTAATGTCAGGTTTTAGGACTGATCATCTGTCACCTTTCCACTTTTCTTTCTTGGCTTTGCTTAAAAGGCCAAAGGTCAGGGTTACAAGATAGAAATAAATACTAAGTATTGATCCATACTCAATGTATACTTTTTCCTGGAGGACGGCCTCCATGGGCTAGTGGTAGAGCGGCAGGTCCGGGCTTCGAACCCCGGCCACGTCATACCAAAAGACGTTAAAAGATGGTACTTGTTACCCTGGGGCCCTGCTTTTAAAGGGTTTTAGTCAAGATTAGTCAAAGCTCAAGGTCATCAATCCATGTGTTATGTCATTGACAGTGTCTGAGGCATGGTTACCTCTGCAGATTCGTATATATACATTGATGTCAAGGTCACCTATGACATATATACAATGGACAAGACCAAGATAACTGGATTGCCACATGACACCAAACGGTTCCCAAACTTTCCCCAATAATGTATTATTGCATTTTATTGATTAATCGTCAAACTTGGTACATGTCATGTAACAATGTCATGTCAATAGACCTATAATATTAAAAATACACACTTGATTTACTTGAGATGGTAAATGAAACGCAATTTGGCCTTTGCATATGGTTATTGTATACTATCCACTATCGGAAGTAAACTGAACAAGACCATAAAGTCATCAATATCCCCCCGCCTTTGCAGATGTGCATGAATCAAACATTGTACATGTCATGTACCTCATTATACGAAAATTGGTTTGTGAGTGCAACTGACATGATCACCAAACCGCTAAATGAAACCCTCATTGGAACCTTAGTTCAACTTGTTAACGCAAAAACTATAAAAAACACACCACCTCAATAGCAATACCCACAAATTCAGCATTTTATACAAGAAAAGGGAAACATGTTTTGCGTTTTGTTCAATTGAAGTCCAATCTTTTGCCATGTAAACGCTTTTTTTTTAAATCCTTGAAAGCACACAGCACAAGTTTAGTTGTGTGCCGAATGTGTATTGTGTGTTGTATTAAGAAATGTTGAATGTTTTATGAGTTATGCCCCGGAAACGAAACGTTAACAGACCACATTGTCCTCTGCAAAACTTTATTTGGGCGAGGCATAATGAAAACTAACAATTAAAGTAAATGTACATGCACAATTATGTAATACAGTACGAGATATGGTCAAAATGTTCTGAGGCTAAGAAACAAAAGCAACAATTTCGAAAGTGTTTTTAATTCTATTTTTCAACATAATCTCCCTGCTTTTCAATACACTTATCATATCGATAGTGAAGCTTTTCAATTCCACTCATGAAGACGTTTTCTGGAATCTTCAATGATTGAAGTTGAGGGACGTACCATTCTCTAAAGTAACTCTATCACGTTCAACTGGCTGTCATTAATGTACAAACGGCCGCAATGGACCAAAGTACGAAAAGCCTCAATGGACCGAAAACACTTGCAATGAACTACTCAAACAATGTACTACATTGGCTAGATCCCTTTCTTATGGTCCATAGTTGAAAGTTAGTCAGGCTTAGAACTTTTTGACCAGCCATCGTATACAGCCAATACGTGTACGTATTTTCTTGCATCGAGATAACATATTTTTCTGGAACAGCTACAACACCAGATATTTTTTTTTTAAATTCAAAACTATGAGCCTGAATTTTCTTCAAACAAAACACCTTGTAACAACGTCATTTTTGTGGCAAGCATTTTTTTTCAACAGTCTGAAGCATAATTATTTTGTTCCATAATTTTTGACGATAATTTTTTTGGACAAAAACCCAGCCCCCCCATCTGCACCTCCCGTAATGGAAGTTACCGTCAGATCGACGCCCGCCTCAGGTCAATACAGGACGACCACGTCAACTATTATTTGTCTGACACTGACTTAACAGATCATGTGTAGGAATTTCTTCACCTGCAAGTAAGTCAGAATCTGCTTTCACCTCCGCCACCCAATCTGCCCCGGCGATAGGATCTTCGTCTCTTGTAGTCGGACTGACGAAAAGATTCCTGAGAAGACTGAGGCTTGTCGTACCCCCTACTTGGTTGGAACGAATCCTTCCTGGAGGGGACAAACTTCTTCTTAGGAGGGTGTTTATATGACGAGTCTTTCTGATCCCAGGAACCCTACTGGGGATGGGAAGATCCATGTGCCTTGGCCGCTAGGTTGATAGTTGATACTTGAAAACGTTCCGTTGTATCTTGTCTGACCTCGTCTATGGCACGTCCGAATTTGCCGTTGAATGTCTTGGGAGCAGATATTGGTTGTGACATTATAAACCTCTTGGCTTGGCTGGAAACAGCTCTTGAACGAATCTGTGCAAGTAGTTGTTGACGCTGAATCTATAATAACTGTGAAGACATCCAGACTTGGCTGGAGAGTAAGTCTTCCTGCAATCTGACTATGGTGTCTAGCAGGCTGTAGATCAGTCCGACTTGACCTCTCCGGGTATGCCTTCATATTGATTGATGTCGGTAATGGCGGAATGATGTGTCTGGTTCCGGCGACAAACCAGTTGATATAAGCGCCAATGTCCATTGAATATCTGCATGTCTGGATGCCATGGACAGGTCCTTAGCAGGTAACCTGACATTTGTATTAGGGTTGCGTACTTGCTTCGTCCACAACTTTATGATCCGGAAGTCGAGAGTCATGAGTTTTATACAACTACTGCTTCAATGTAGGTAAGGGTAGTCGGTCATCATGTCTGAATTTGAGTAGATTTTCCGACGCCTGGGCTACCACCTTGCCTGCATCGCTTGGCCATGGCAATACCTGGTGGATATGTTGAGATGACGTCAGAGCATGACATCCCCCGTATTCCCTCATATTCTGCGCACTGCTCGCATCTTGCCTCATCTGTGGATATCACCTCCAGCAGCTACTATGAGGATCTCCCGTGATCATAAAACGACCAGTAGAGGGAGACTCCATGACGACCTCACAAACACACCACACACCAGCTTACGTGAGTACGATAATATTGACTCACTGTGTCTGTTTTCTGTTGAAAAATATTAGAAAAATCTTAGACTAATGTGACTACTACCAAGTGATAGATAATTACAACTATAACAATAGATGTTGACTCTAGCACACACAGAAAAGAAGTGAGATTCCCGCCAGTACGCACGTCATAGTTTGGTTTGCCATAATGCTGTGTTGGGAACAACTAATTGTGTGATTGACAGTGAAGAGGGCGTCTGTTGAAAATCTAACAGAAAATATTAGTTTGTGTGACTGAAGCCAAAATACAGGATTTATGGCAAAGATGTAATAGGGGTAGAGGATTCGCAAGAATTAGTAAGTTTGTGCCTAATCATGTACGAAGAGAAGCCTTCAAAACTAGCACAAAATGGGGAAGAAGGGAACATGGCAAACTTCACAGACAGGTTCCTGCAAGACAGGTCGCTGTCAGTTTAAATAGAAAACAATCAATCTGATCCTATGTCACTGGACAATGGCACGCCACAAGGCAGCATTATAAGCCCAACCCTGTTTTACATCATGATCAATTACCTATTTGATCATGTCAACTCTCCCACCCAAACTTCTAAATCCCCTGATGACGGAGCAATATGGATAAAACAGAGATATTTCACAAATCCAAAAAACCTCCAGTCAGCCCTGGACGGAGTAGATTAATGGTGCAATAAATGGGGGTTCTATTCAAACACAGGGAGAAAGATGCTATGATACCCCATCTCTCCATAAAAGGCACACCAATCAAATTCGAAAAATCCGCAAAATTTCTAGAGATGATCCTTGAAAAACACCTCACTTGGAGCAAACGTATAAAATATGTGGAAAACAGATGTCATAAAAACCTGAACGTATTGCGGGCAATTTCAGGCACAGCTTGGGACAATCAGGCACATCTTGGGACAATCAGCTGGACCTCTGCAAATCCTATCAGATCAAAAGTAGACTTATGGTTGTGAGGCCTTTCACTTAGCATCAAATACTGTCTTGAGCCGCCAGACAGAATACAATGCAAAGCCCTAATGCTGGCCACAGGAGCAGCAACATGTCAAACTAGAAGTATTACAAGTGGAAACAGGAGAACTCCCATTGTAACTCGGTTTTTTTAAAAAATTTTCCTGTTTAACGCCACACTCAGCAATATTCCAGCTATATGACGGCGGTCTGTAAATAATCGAGTATGGACCAGACAATCCAGTGATTTACATCATGAACATCGATCCACGCAATTGGGATCGATGACATGCATCAACCAAGTCAGCGAGCCTGACCACCCGATCCCGCTAGTCGCCTTTTACAAGCCTAGTCGCCTTTTACGGCAAGCATGGGTTGCTGAAGATCTATTCTACCCCAACCCTGCTACGACCAAAAGCTATCACTAAAATTCAAACTACCTGGGTCAGCTGGGCCCATAAATATACTGAACTGCAAAAGAAACGTCACCCCAAGTAACATTGCATGAAAAGTTGTCATTTAAATATCTGGGTAATTTTTGTCAAAGTTTCTAAAATTTAACATTACCTTGTCCGGAAAAATGAAATTTGATGATAAAAAACAAAGCAGATGACAATAGAACCGATCGCCCAAAAGGATCAAGGCAACGGCCATGGTAACCCGATGTACGTGAGTTCCGTGCAAAATTGAATTGCACATGCGTTCCCCAATTTCTTGCCCTATAAAAATCCACCAGGATCAGATAACATTCTTTCGTTATTGAATTGCTACCACATGCCAAGATTGACAAGAAATCAGCGACACAAGCCTTTGGACGATTGCAAGCTGGGCAAACCGCCCGGCAAGTAGTCAGTGCATTTCAAGTACACGTAAGGACCATATACAGGCTCCAGGAACGACACCAGACCACCAACACTACAGATGACCAATCACGTAGTTGAAGACCAAGGGTCACCACCCGACGTCAGGATCGTCAGATATGCGACAGCATCTTCAAGATCACTTTGTTACTGCTGCGGAAACTGCTCGACAGACCATGGGGTCACACCAGCGACACCGTGCGTCGACGATTGAAGAGCAGACACCTCCACTGTCACAGGCAACACCGAGGACCCATTCTGACGCCATGTCTTCAGTGGGCAACACAGCACCAGCATTGGCGCCGCCAGCATTGGAGAAGTGTCCTCCTCTCAGAGGAGATCCGTTACTGTATCTCAACAGCAGATGGGAGAGATAGAGAGTCTGACGACGCCGTGAGGAACATTATTCGGATGCTTGTGTTGTTGAGAGAGACTCGTGGGGTGGTCCGAGCATCATGGTGTGGGGTGGGATTAGTCTTGCACACAGGGTCGGCCCTGTGGTCTTCCAGAACGTCGGTCCATGCAAGGAGAGGCAATGGTGTCACAGCAGCTCGGTACATTGATCAAGTCTTGAGACCATGCACGCCATTTCTCATTTGGCAAGTCGCCGCAACCACGAGTTTCAGCATGATAATGCCCGTGCCCACGTGCACACTGCAGGAGCAACAAGAGACTTCCTCCAGCAGAATGGCATCAGAACCATGCAGTGGCCTGCCCTCAGTCCCGATTTAAATCCCATTGAGGACCTGTGGGATGAGATTCAAAGACGGCTGAATGACGCCCGACCAAGGCCTCATCCATTCCATGTATCGATGTTGCACGGCAGTCATCAATGCACATGGTGGACACACGAGATACTGCCTTGTGATACCATTTTCTCAGAGACTAGTGCTTCACTTTATGAAAATTGGACACTTTAATTTCAACCTTGATGATCAGTTTTGCCGTTCGCCAGCCAGATGGTCAGTCAGTATTCACTGCTGAATTGGGAGGCAATTTACCATGCGCTAAAACTCATACCGGAACTACAGGAGGCAAAGGCAGTCATCCTATGACTAAGTGCACTTCATACCTATAGTGTTATCTTTTTATGATTGTATGCTAGTTTACTGTCATATTCTAGTTATTTTACATCGATGAAAGGTTTTTATTTAGTCTAATTATATGTATTCTTACTGTATAACTTCTCGTCACGATATGGCTGAAATATTGCCGATGTGACGTTTAATATTAACTCACTCACTCACTCACTCAAGCCATCCCCGACAGGAACTCGAACTCGAGACCAAACACAGTCAATAATATTCTACACGAATATACAAGACTATCGGACCTGGGGAAACAAGTGGAGCCGTGCTTGATCTCGTCTCAAATAGATATTCATGGAAATTAAAAAGCAGACACACTGGCGAAGCTAGCTTTAGACAAAGCGGAGATACAGCCTATTCCCTTGTGTAAAGTGGAGGTAAAAAGCAAAAATCAAAGCCTCCATTGCCCAAAGATGGCAAGCCCAGTGGGACGCACGAAGATCGGCAGATGGCTATACAAAATTCAACCAAAAGCCATACTCATACTCAAATGAAAGGAAGTTGAACTAGCCATCTCATGCCTCAAAATCGGACACAAAAAGCACTATGACAAGGTATGCCCATCTTGCACTCAGCCTGAATCAATTGCTCATTTGTTACTGGAATGTCAAGACCATGCCCCAGCCCGGGCTCGTTTTAACATGTTTAAACAAAAGATTGCAGTTAGATCCGCTATCTGTCGTGGAGTCAAAGGGGTGCAGGAGAAAATGACAAGTATATCTATTCTCTGACTAAGGGTCGTTTCAGGTTAGCTGTAATCTGAGGAACTGTAAATACAGGTGACAATTAACGCCTAAATTATTAGTAATGTAAACAATTGAATGAAATCTTGATTTCCGGTGTTACGTGCTGAGGGTAACGTCATTGCGTTGGGAAATATCGAAACTCATTGTATGCACGTCTATTATGCGTACCCCCCTCTACACATTTTGTTTAAATGTGCGGTCTATACGCAACCAAATACGGTATATATTTATGTTATCAGCGAACAATAAAAAAATTAATTTCTTTTCTTTTCGAAATCGGTCCTGCGCATCCGTAATACAAGAAAAATAATTTGCCCAAATAAATACGTATGCTCTTGGGTTTGAGATAAATTATTCCACTGCCTGTTACCATGGTTATACTTTGCTAAGGTTCAAGGTTACAGACTAATGCATGGTTGATATGCCGCCTATCACTGTTTGTGGGAAAACATCTTTTCAGTGCCACTTTGGGTGTTCCTCCACATTTAGGGGCCGCATTGTGATATGTTGCTGCAATACTGATAAACCAAATTCCCCCAATCCTTAAAAACATGAACAATCTTTTACTCCCACACGATACCTCTCCCAGTCAAGATTTGTGTGCTGGACGCACGAGGTGAACACTGGGCAAACTTTTACCACCCAGTCTTAACAAAGGATGTGTGTTGTTCAGCTAATCAGATGGCATCTTTCATTCGAAATTTGGAATTTGATCTTGCCGAAAGAAAACGTGAATATACCCTACAAAACGTCTGTGAGTGGCATTTAGAAGTTAGTATGATGAACAAGGGAGATGGTTCTATAGATTCAAAACTTCTTTATTACAATGATGCAACATTTGGCTCAAAACCTGTATATTCATTTTGAATGGGTGGTCAAAGTTTAGTCAGATCTGATGGAGGCATCAAATAAGATTTTAAAGATCCGATTGCAAGCGCCCCTGAGCACTATTGTTAACGACCAAATTTGATGGACAAACGATTGAAAACAAACTCTGCATGTGACTATTATGCTATATTATCATCTGCTACTTGCCCTGATGGTTACTGGTTTTGTTCCTCTCAAGTGATATATTGAGGAGTACTGGTGTATTTGTTGGGGGTATGATTTGGCCCCAGGGTAAACAGGTCAGGTGAAATGGGGTTTAACATCCTGTTCCAAGATATTTAGCACTCATAATGCGAGTGTGTGTGCTTGTACTAGTCCGGACTAAGGACAGTTTTATGGTGTATGATGCCATGCTCTATCCACTAGACCATGGAGGCGGTCAGCTTCAAAACAAGACACAGACAAGAGTTGGAGGTCAGCTGCTCATTCATTTATTTCCATGAGTCTGGTGGCAGCTGAAGAGCTGAACAAATCCTGGTTCTACAATGTAGTCAGCACAAACAAGTTGGTCAATCTGTACATGCATCATGTTTAAACATTACAAAATATCATCTTGCCCACTTCATACATGTAATAAGTAATAATACCAAATGGCGCTCGCTCTCTCCACACCAGCTAGTTGGTAGTGCAATTTGTACAGGTCTGATGGTAGCATAGATGGGTGGCAGCTACCTGTGCAGCAGAAGATTAGTGGAAATAGCGCAACACTGAAACAGGATGACTCATGCAAACTTGTGTGAGTTGCATGAAAAATATACACATCCTGTTGGCATCATATCATGTCATACATATCATCTAGTCTCCAGTCATACATTTTAAACTTTTTTCTTTTCAATATTTTTATCTTTTTATAATGTACACAAGACAACTAAAACGCGACAATTCTTAAGACTTGTACCAATACATTATAGTGGTACTCTGGTCATCACCTCAATACACTTGCATCAAAATATTGCAAAGCAGAAATTCTGAATAACGACCTACAGTTTTAGATATTGTTATGATCATAAGAAAATGTGATATGGTGAAAAAACAAAACAGAGACAAATGTACCTGAACTTTGGCAATGTTAATAAGTAAGTTCATAGAAATCCTAAAGCAGACAAGTGGGGCATGTCAAATGTCGATGTCAATGAATGAAATTACACCATTTCTTCGAAATGATGTTGTAAATGTCTCAATGATCTGGCTATCACATATCCTTCATCCAACTTTATGATGTACACCATGATAAAAGTTGGATGAAAGTCAGGCAAAGCCATACGTTTTTTGGATAAAGATGTACATGCCTTGCAACTATTTGTGAAATGCAAACGAGGCAACGCCGTGCAACATATAAACAGCAAAATGTATCACAATAAAATAGCTTACAGTTATCAGTAACGTTATGTACATGATTCTAGGTTAAAAAAAATGTTTTATTCTCCCAAACCCGGGCATTGAGAAATGATACATACACATTAAAACTCAAGTACATTACCAGGGCAAGATAGGAGTGTGGTCACCCCATAGAAATACTTGAAACGAACGTGAACTGAGCCAGCGACAGAAGGCAATGATAAAATTGTACAAAGTAAACAAAAGCTGATGCACGTAGCACCTAGCTTAACAAAAAATATGTTCCAGGCCAAACCAGCCCGCTATTTATCCAACTTAGTTAAGAGACAACATCTAGCAACAAACAAAAAGAAAGAATAACGGCGACGAAAGCTTTCCACATAAATCAGATGCACACATCTCTGTAAGCACATCTCATTCCAATGATAGAAGCTACAAGATTCACAGAATTTGATTTGAAGTGTATAGGGCAGTCTTGATGAGGTACACCACTGCCACATGGCACATGTAGTTAGGCTTCCATTGCCTCTTCAGGAGGTGCACTCTGAATGTAGCAGAAGATTGGTCACTACATCAAGTTCTATTAAAAACCAACTCTTCCTTTCATTCTGGTATGACCTGATTGACCAAACTCAAAACACCTTAAAAACTGACATTGTTTACTTACATGAGTAACTTACCGGAATAATATTATCACAAACATGTTCTATTTGTCTGAAGGATAAAATGTATGTCATAAGAGAGCACATACAGTAGATTTAAAAAGTAATATTAGGATAACTGTTTCCAAGAAATGAAGTTGGGAGTATTTTGATAAATTCACAGTCACTTTACTTGATACAACAAATAAGATCTTTTTTGTCCTCTAAAAGTCCCATTGTGGCATTCATGTTTTATGTACAAATGGGAATCCCCTGTAGCTCTGCAACTTCCTCTCCCTAAGAGAGCAAGCCCTATGTTCAGGCAGGAAATAGAAGTTGAGATCAGTCTTTACTGGGTGCTCATCCATCCTGACTCTTTAACGCTAGCTAACAGCTAAGTGCCACAACCATCTACTTCAGGAGCGCCCAAACTGAACCTGATCATGCAGAATGGCTGTCATAACACCGAAAGCTGCACAAGACTGAACATATGGCCCATAATGACTGATGCTGTTATGTTTATGTGTGGAATATATACAAGCATAACAAATGAACTATGTACACACTGATCAAGCCCTCCACATAATACAGGCTGTGGGAAGCTATACATACATCAGGTCTGCCTTTGGTCAAACCAGGTTACTGTGTGGTATCTGGACCAGTCTGTCACCATCATATCACAATCACAGGGAGATAGGTAGGTGGCCCTTCATCTATCTGGCAGTATTCAAGTACATTTACCCTCACAAATTGGCCTGATTTGGTCAGGTGTTGTCACAAGGGCTCCCATTGTCAAAACCATCATAGCACGAGAACTGTCTAACTTCATATGCTTTAACTCAATCATAACCCGGCCATTAAGAAGGTTGCTTTGATAACAAAGCCCTTGGTAATGGTGCTTGCAAAAGAATAAATGAAAAAAAAAATTTAAAAAAAATTATTCTGTACTTTTTCTGAACTAAGATAAAAGGTCAATGTACTTGAATGCTTCAAGGGTTGGAATTTTTTAGTGTACGAGCACTTGATGTTAGTAGACAAAATTAACAAATTCTATATATATATATATGTATAAACTCGTACAGAAATTATCCGATTTGTATACTGCAAGTGAAATTACTTTAATTCCAACCCTTTCATTTCTCTGCCAAATATACACACCACAGTGCTTGTATCAGTTAACAACGTAACGGTAACTTTGTGTTCCTAACATATTCCTTCATAGCCCTCAAAATGTGTTAATAAAAACTGTACCAAGTGGACAAGGAAACAGCACAACAAAACAAATAAATGAGCATGTGATTAGAAATTTCATGTTTCATAATATTTATCTTGTTGCTTAGGGACTGAAAATATTTACATCAGTTAGCAGAAACAGGACTTGATAAGAGAACTAGAAAACATCTGCCACTCCTGCAGTGTCATTATAACCATGCACTGACAATGTTCTCCTCGCATGTAAAAGAACACAATTTGTAATGTACAAAGTATCACATACTTTTGATCATGGTTAAATCTCACACACTGACAACTATCTTGGTAAAATGGTATTCTTACCAACCAAGGGTTCAATTCAGATATAAATACTGTGAATCACAAAATTCTGTTTGTTCTGAGGTGATAGGATAGGATTAATACAAGCATTGAAACCCTTTTAATCTAGACACCTCTTTCGTAGCATATTTGTTGGAATTAACAAATTGCAAGAATATTTGTGAGCTGGTGAGATGTGAATATCATGCTTATCTTTTACCCAAGAAAACTTGTTAATCATAGACTACAAGTGAGTGTTAAAAGATAAGTTAGTGACATATGGTTTCCTCAAGGATACGGACTGACATCAAACTACTGTAAAACAAGAGGACAGATGGGGTTTTGGCCACAAGGACTGTCTGTTTAGTGTTGATTTCACGGTCAAGATTGTCAAGCAAAATGATGCTATGTTGGTTCCAATACCAAGGCGTTGGACTCGGGAGTTCAAAGAGCCGTCAAGATATGTGTTACTTTGTTCTAGTTGGTTTACATTGAAACTGATATTTACCTTACTGTTCTACTGTCCCTGTTGACAACTCTTTTGTATAATTTGTTGTCGTTGCTATATGGCTGAGATAGTGACGATGCAACATTAAATCTGAACGCACTCACTCCTGGAGTCTGGGGTACTGGATTACCAAGTCAAATAACAGTATATGATCACAACTCCTGCTCAATTTGGCTGGAAGGCTGGATTTCCAGACTAAAAGGATTGCATTGTAGTTTCATATGAATTACTCCATGATCTTTCATGACGACAAATATCTTTACTTAGATTAAAAGACAATAAATGTTATCGCTGCAGTTGCATGGCTGCTTCAAGATAAGGATGTGGACTTTAACTTGATTGTATATATAACTGAACCCTTCTGTGCCTTCATTTTCAACAACTACAGCAAGTTACCAACACACATGTATGCATCTATGTCACTGTAACACAGCTAAAAGAGGATATTCACACTTCATAGTCAACACTTCAGATCAGTGAAATGTTTTCCAGAATGCTCTGAAAATACTCTTCGCGAAAAAAGTTGAAAATCTCGATCTCTGAAATCAAGCAGGTGGGCATGCAAGCAACTAATGTGCAAAAGCCGTACTGTAACCCTCATATACTATCATTTTTACAATTTGTTAATGCCCTTTCAGATAAAGGGTTAATTTATGGCACTAAGTCAAACAAGGAATAACTATCCACTGCAGTAGCACACATCTCCATGCCTCTTGTTGCAACTGGGGTAACTAGACAGGACAAACCATATGCATCAAAATTAAACAACGAAAGAAAAGCTTACAGAATCTCTGAAAATGGCAAAATACACAACTATCACTCTTCGTCTTTCCTAAATTCATGGGTGAAAAGACTAGATAAATAATGCATAGGGATAAATAATGACAAAATACAGACTGAAGATCAACTGATACTGCATAGGACGGCTCCTATGACAATCACTTCACAATGAGCAGTACATGGTCTTTCGCACAGTCACTTACCACAGACATTAAAACCAAATCTGATCACTACATCCACACAACTATTATCAAAATTCAATACAATGTTGACAGATGAAAATAGCTTTGATGGTCAAGACCAATCATCAGGGTTATCCCTAAATTGCCAACAGAGACGGACAACAGTTTTAATCATCTCAAATTAAAAGAACATTCACCAGTATTTTGCCTATTTCAGAAAAAGAGTAAGCAGTTGGCAGTCGAAACAGATACATATTCTTTTCCAAGCACTTTTACTTTGCCACAAAGTCTTATCACATGTGTATATCTCCCAGAAGTCCCTTCAACACTCAGCAGTCCAGAAGATTCCTAACCCCTGGGAAGGGTGCTACAAGAAAGTCTGATTGACATAGCCCCTTCCCAGTGCTGTGTGGTAGACAGGGCTGCGTTTCTGCAGTTCTGGGGTGCTGGTATCCCGAGACTCGGTGTAGGAATCTTCTTCCCTTGACTTGAGTGGCACAGTATCCCTGGTTCGGCCAAAGGCAAGCAGTCATTTCTGGCGCTTGGGTTTCCCCCGTTTCCGCCTGCGATGGAAACAGCTGCAGCACCTGTGGTGTCAGAAAGCACACATAACTTCCGGTGCTACAGACTGACTTGACGGACCGGCTGACTGACTGACCAATCAACAGTCACTCCACTCCTCCTTTCACCAAGCCATGGCCTCAATGTTTGTGTATGATAACAGGGCAACGAAGAAAGTGACAGGTTAACGATTAATAGAAACTGCAGTGAGACAGGATTAGGCTAGGAGCTTGAAGTACAGACAGACAGGTGGGCAGGCAAATGGAGGGGCAGGAGGGCAATGGTTGGGTGGGTTGGGCAGGCTCAGTATGGCTACAGATAAAGTAGAGTACGTAAGGACATAGCATAGTTCCCCCCGAGATCCTGGGTTACGACTGTCGGCCTTTCTTTTTCTTGCGTCGTCTGAAGAAACAGCACCTGCAAGCAGAGAACACCAGAGTCCAAGCCAACTGTGCATGAAGCGGTCATCATTTTCACGGCCACCGCATGCATTCAGTTTCATTTTCAAGTTGCACTTATAAAGGGTTAGAAACCAAAATGCAATTTTTTTAAAGCCGTATTAATACTCATAAAACGTAAGTAATAAAATTGAAGATTTCCTGATAGTTATTATATTTCCACATGTGTTTCAAAGGTGTTTTCTTTTCATGTCAGAAATCAATATATAAATAAGAAAACATCAAATGCTATTTAAAACAAAACAAAATGTAATAATCTCGTATGAGGCAGGGTAAAGGGATCAGTGTTGGATGTGCATATCTTTTAAGTTGTTGGTTAGTGGCACAAATATTTACCTAAGCAGGTTTCGAGAAACAACAGAGAAGAAAACAAATCTATCTACATTGTCTTGACTTCCTTAACCAACTTAACAGGTTTTGATAAACAGTACACTTTCAGCACTTAATCTACATATCTACCCAAGTGACAAGAATGCCGTTGGGTTGGCTTGGCTCGGCGATCTGTTCATGCTGTCGAGAGGCCAATGGCATGGACTTAGATTCTATACTCAAAATTACTGTCATCTATATTGGGTTGACAGGGTGAAGGAAGAGTGAAGGAGGGACAAGGATGGAGGTCTTATAATGCAAATGACTTGAGAGAATATGATCATCAGGCAAGTTTACCATTTTACTTACAAATTACAAGTGGTAATCAAACATGACACTACTATAAAACAAACCATAAATCTCAACTGCGTGCACACAAGAAACAAAAGGAAATAGATTTCCACTGATAATTTTGTAACGTCCGTTCAAAAGTATTGAAAACTTATTGTTGTTGATGCAGACAAACAAGTTAAATTTAGAAAAGACAAAATGAACAGTATCAACATCAGTTATTCTTTTTTCTTGCATTTCAGCTGAAGTTAAGAGTCTGGTGATACAGTAAATATGTGCCATGCTTTGAAAAAGGTGGCTGCTTGGGCGATGTCTAACGTGAGAGATAAGACAAGGATGTGCGAAGGAACATACTTAGTTTCATCCACAACTTCCACCTCAGGCTGTGCTGTGATTGGTGTATTTGAGTGTCCGGCTGTAGGGTCATCAGGTCCCAAGTCGCCATTGGTTGAACTCATCACCTGCAAGGACATTACGGACTGTATAGGTCAGGCCAGACTCAGTGGTACATCCTGGAAACAAGCTCTGTAAGAGAACTGTTAGTTGACAAATACTTCTGTTAGAAACCTCAGAGCTTCCCTTGACCTTATCTGTGTTAGAAACTTAAAAACACAATCTATGCTTCAACTTTACATAAAATAATTTAAGTCATAATTTTCCTTATTATATGTTTAGCATTTCCTTGCTTAACATGTATCTCTTTGAGAAACACTAAGTCTACATTATTCACCTGGCTATGCAAGATAATTCAGACTATACATATCCCTAAACAAGTGATGTAAGTTAACTGAGATAGCAGTCACTTTAGTACACAAGACATCAATCAATCCTAAAAATTCACAATCAAAAATGAGTTTGTAGAATCATGTTCAACAGATATAAGGACATGTTTGATTGAGGCTGCATGCACAATAGCAACCACAAACGTACACAGTATGAAAGAAGATCACGACACCAAGGACACACAAAATTTAGAATAACAAATACACAAGCTGACAACATAAATTTCACAGCAACCAACCTAAATCTTATGTAGGTGACACGGTGAAACACACACATCTCTTAGGTTGCTCACATCTACCCAAAGAACTTCCATGTAGGAAGAAATAGCACCTTCTGAGATTTGCTTCAGACCGAGAGATCACTTTCATTGAACACCCTAACTGTTGAAAACTTTGTGATGACACTATTAATAAGCATATTTTGAAAACAAAATCCAACTGCATGAAAAACAAAAGAACATTTTGAATTCGAAATCCAAACATATATTATCACATACGTAACACTCTGGTTCACAGCACTTGTATTCATGAAACATTTCCATTTTTGTAATCACATTTAATTCAGATATTTTTTAAATATCAACTTCCTGTAAAATCTAAATTTGCTGCATTGTTATCTTTGCAAATAAACATTTAAGAATATTCTTACAATCTTATGATACTTGTATCTTTCATAGGCAAAGAAATCATATTATGCCAATAGCAGTTAAACCTTAGGTTTTAGAGCTGAACCAGTTGAAAATCCAAAGGGGGACAACCATTAACATATGATTGGCACAGGCTGAACTAGAACTACATATAATGTCCTCATACGTCCTGTTCCCATGTAAAGATTACCTTGCACATCATGATTACAGAAACACATGTAGGTAAGGTGGCATCAAACTACCACAAGGCTCACACAAGGCACAAGCTCACTCGTTACAAAGCATGAGTTAAACCTCAAAGCTTTGTAATGTAGTCTATGCAGCTAGAACAGGCCTAAGCTCAAGTTTGTTCAAAGCACGCAGACACGCGCAGATCATGTGTGTCAACTACTGTTCATGTCTCATGTTTACTGGCAGAAGCAACAGGGATACTTGCTGGTATCCCAATACACATAAAACATGCAGTATGTCACTAAGCTAGTGCTGTACAATATCACACTGTAAAATGCAACATGCTAAAAAGAAATATCAAGTGCATCATATAACTTAAACTGTTTGAAGAATTGAGGAAACCATTCTCCTAATTGTCCTCAAATGAGAATACTGCTTCAAAACCAAAAGATAAATAGTTGTGATCTATCTCTGAATACATTACAAGAGCAGTCTGCGCCTTTAGCCACTAGTCTGAGGCCACTGTCTCGTAAAACATTGTTTTGTCAAGTAGGCTCAACTAATAACAGTCTACACAACACCACTAAATTATTCTGAAAATGATGGTAAGAGCCATGTTAGGTAAAAGATTTTGACACAGACTGCAAGAATGATGAAAGAATGTTATATCCTGAATGAGAAAGTTCAATTAACTCTGGATCACTGAAGGAGGCAAGCCCTTGTTGCATGCAATCTGGCTCAAGTGTGGATCTTCACTTTTCATACATTTTAATCCTATGCAAACAGATAAGAAACAGCAACTCATGAATCACTAAATGATACAGAAACTAGTAGTAGAAACAAGCTCATGCCAAACAAAGTTACCAAATCAATGAAACGTAACGAACGTATGTAAGTGTAAGAATGTTGAGCTTAGAATGTGAGTGTACTGAGCTCGTTCCTTGGGTTTCTTGCATTTTAAACAATTTTCCAAAATATTTCCTGTTATCAGAAAGCCTGTCATCTTTAGGGAGACAAGATTCAATGGTTTGCTGCCCATTATCAGTGTAGGTCTAGATGTCAAGAAAATAATTAGGTTTATTATCATTATATTTGTGATACATTTCTCTAGATCATAAACTAAAGTCAGAAGATGGGTAAAGTATTGTTTTAATGACCCAATCTTAACATGCCAGGGCTGCTAATTGACAAAAGCCTATTTTATTTCCCCTTATATTGTTCTTCAAATGTCACTTGACGACCATAACCCAGTACTAATGACCATGTTTGTGTTAGTTCAATTTTCTGCATACACATCCTTACATATCTAAGATAAAGATTCTACAACTTGTTCTGGTCACGACACATGACTAATCAATAAATATCTAACAGAGTAAACTATATATGTAGTACCTTGTTAATGGTTAAAGAACATATACAAATAGTAAGAGTGTAAGACAAAGCAGAGGAGAGGCAGGGGGGGTTGTTAGGATCTTACCATGGTACTATAACAAGGCTACACGACACAGGTGATCACTGTCACAGGTGATGTGTGGACAATTAGTCACGACTGTCACATGACGACAACAGTTATTGGCACAACAGTAAAATGCGGCTGAGGCAGAGAATCAGGGGCAGGCATCCACCTCGTGGGGAAAGCAGTTTGTTGCACGCACACTCAAAACATCTACAATTGGGGTTAATCTTGCTACTTTTCAACATTTCATTCGAGGAATTTCAAAAAGGTGGGATTTTTCGTCTAATTCCTTCCATTTGCAAAAAGCAAATGATCAAACGAGCTTCAGAAAGAGTTCCTACCTGGACCGAGCCCCCATGTTTATCAGCGGCTAGGTTGGCACCCAGTAAATTATTGGCGTGCCTGGGTGGCTCACCCCATGCATGCCCCCTTTGATTTGAACTTGGCTGAAAGGCAAATTAGTCTGGTTAGAGGAGGATGCGTCTTGTACAGATGGGTTCGGATGGAGGGATGGATGGGCAGGAGAAATAACCCCTGAAGACAGACTCAGGCTTCTGTCTCTACATCAGGGTCTGTCTTCAGTGTCAACGTTTTGCATATAAATATATATTCATATGGTGTGCAATATTCTGGTGCTGCAGTGGTGATGGTATATATCAGATTAGAAATGAAAACCTTCATAACGCAGTGGTTAAAACAACTGCAAATGGACATAAAAGAAGAAACAAACTTCAAATTGAACAGTTTTAAAGCATGCCCACATGCATGGTACAGCTGACTGAAAACAAGGATGTTTCCTAACAGAAAACCTTTTGTTTGTTTTTTTTCACCAAAGAAAAGTTGTAAATGATGAAATTAGAGGGTATATGACAATAAACTGATGGAGGAGGACACAACTCAATGACAAGGCATACACTGATGCCTGAACATGCAGCAGGAGAAATGCAAAAGGAAGATCAGAACCAAATCAGGAGGATTAGAAAGGACTAAACAGCAGATAGGAAAAAAGCAAACTCATAATAAATATATAAATCATGCATACAGTCACTTGAAGAGTCAACTCAAACAGATGAATAGAAACCTCAAAATATAAATAGATATGTTCAAAATAACATTGTCGGTGTGCAGTGTTATTCAACAGATCCTGATCTGTGATCCATAATAATGGAACATATAAGGACTCACAAGTGACTGGAAGCTTTGATTATCTCCCCTTGACTAAGCATATCAAACTAAGAGCTTGACTATACATATCAAGCATGAACTTTTAGTCCAAGGGAGACATTCAATGCAGGATAATCTAAGACGATGTGAGCTCAGAAATACCATACCACACACTTGTGGCTAATTTGGACGCAACAAGCAGACATTAGCTTCACAATCGTCTAACCTATAAAAGAAACCGCCATTCGACAAGGGGGGGTTGCATGGATTGGCTGCATTGCTGGGAAGGTGCATTGGTATTGATATCTGACAACCATCTAAATGCAACCTTGGTGATGATTCTAGCACAGTGGTTTGTCGGTCTTTCACACAATGCAGGTGTCTATCATGCCAGGTCATTCACCTGTCATGTCCACAAAAGACAAAACAAGGATTGTCCTGGCTCTAAAAGGGGAAGTCTCATTTGGAGACTCAGCATGGAGTGCAGTGAAAGATACCATCCTAAGTTGCCCCTACTTGGGCTACTTGACAAGAATATGGACTGCACTTGTCAATCTCTCTAAGCGAAAACATGTCTTCACTTACACATTTCTATCTCTAACAACGGCAGTTCAACATGGCATCATAAACAATCATGTAGATCCTTCACAGAAAATAAAATACACTGATTCTTCATACAGCAAATACCTTAAAAACAAGGGCTTAATATCACCAAAATACTACATCATGCAAGCATATAGACACCAACCTAAATTAAAGTTAACTTGTAAGCATTGCATATATCTATATATCCGTGCTCGTCTTTCACATGGACAAACCCAAACAGTTGTAAGTAGATATCTAGGTGTTCCCACCAGTGTCTCTCTGTGGCCTGGAGGAGCCTGTAATCTACTCACCCTGGTCGGGCCGGTGTGTCTCTCCCTCATACCACCAATATCTCTCTGAGGTGATGGGCCAGTATCAGGGGCACTCAATGACACAGGTGTCGACTGGAACACAACAAAAATCCTTAGTGCTCCTCACAAGTAGGTACAAACAACACAAAATATATCACATATCAAAGTATACAAGTACTCTTTGTTTTCAAAATGTTATATGTTATTAATATCTTACAGTGTTTAATATGAAAGAAAACACCTTGTTCAAATATGCAGTATCTTCAATGTTAAAGAATTAATTTTTTTAAACTTTTTTTTTTAAAAACAAACTGCACCGAAGATTAACCATTCAGCTATAAAGTATCATAAAATAGTAACATTAACAAGATAATGTCATAACTAAAAATATTCAGCACAAATGTTCATGCATCATCCAGGAAAAAATGGAAACTGAAGATATGGTATGGGGGCCCTTCCATGCCTTCTCAATAGTTAGGACTGATTGGAAGAGGGGCAAATGGTCAGATCTGGTTGAAACACCTTGATGTTTGACAAGCATAATGCATGCAGTACAGTATGGAATTATGAAAAGGCAGAGGAGTAAGGCAAGCAATACTATCATTTTAAAGATAAAAAGTAATTATTTATAAACAGTAGCACTTTTTTTAAACAGATGAGATGATCTTTTTGGGAGCAAAATCAAAATGCTCTAAGGACATAACATGGAATACAGAACTTTCCAAATAAAATCTCTAGAGATGCATGAATATGAACTGATTATGAATGCCACAAAGGCAGAACTAAAACAAATACATTCACACTGCACATGTATGAGGTATGTGACCTATTTTCTGCCCACTTAAGACCAAATCATTTCAAACACTGTCCCATTAAACAACATAAACCTGTGAAAATTACAAAATCAATATATGAGCTAGCAGTATCAGCATCGAGTTTGCAGAAAACAGGAGTTACCAGAGCAAGCATAGTGTGTCAAAATCAGCATTGTTTCATCATTATTCAGAATTTCTTGAATTTTGATGGAATTGTTTCAAATTTGACTTAATAAAAGATATGTAAGACTTCTCAAATGCTGTCAATACCAGCTACTGTCACATGGAGCCTGCGGATGTACAATGAGCATTATTTGCCATACTACGAAGAGATGAAAACGTGCGGCAAGTTTACTTGAGATCTCACCACTTGGCGGCCGACCCAGTCGAACTGCCAATCACAGTCATAGCTCATTTTCTCCATGAGACCTGTCAACAGTTTACGCAGGTAGTCGTAGTCTGGTGTTTCAAAGAAGTCCAATCGCCGAACATACCGCAGATAGGTTGCCAGTTCATCTGTATAAAAACAAGAGTCATTAGAAGATGACAATCCCCCCAGCCCCAACATATTTGAAAGCACAAATCATCTGAATGTCACATTAGGTCCAACTTGATGAGAGTATTTCTCTCTAATAAGAGTAGTTATTGTTTTATCAAAACAATACCATGGAATTGGGATTCAGAACTTTGTATTTCTATGTCAGGTACACACCAATATGAAGAATCAAAATCAAAGTTGTTGCCATGGAAAGAGATTTTTTTTCTAAACACCCTAAGTAGCAAAAGGCAAACTGGTCTTTGTGTGTGCAAAGTGTCATGAATGAATACCTATCAGTTTTAGAGATATGGTCTGGACAAACACATCACTATGAACAGAGTCCAAGTCAAACTTGTTGCCCTGGAAACAAGATTTTTTTCTTCTTAAATTCCTAATTAACAAAAAACACCACTTCAGCCTTTGGTTAATACAGGATGAAAAGTATTTCACAGTTTTCAAGTTGTGCTCCGGAAACAACACCTTTTGAGACAAAGTCCAAATTGTTTCCATGTAAATAAAGAAAAAGAAAAATGCCAAAAATCTGCAAATAACAAAAGGCACCACATCAGGATCTGTTTGATATATCTGCCAAGTTTTGTCGAAAAATATAGAACAGTTTTCGAGTTTCGCTTCAGAAACCAAAAACAAGTCGCACAAAATTATCCGTGAAACTAACAATCGTGTCCTTGTCCAACTTCTTTCCATAAAGATTTTAAAAAAAATAATTTTGTTTAAAATTACACTGAATGGTTTTCGAGTTCTGCCCCGGAAAAGGAAATGATTATGGACAGACGGACAGATGGATTTCTCCATTATTTATTATTTATGTGTTTGACATAAAAACATAATCAGGCACAGAACTAGGGTGGTCCTTGAGAACTACTTTACACTAATGCTGATATTGTTTCTCAGCAGATTGTGACACGACAACCTTTTTACTCAGCTTATACAAATTAGTAACTATTTTCCAAAAAGCATTCATGTACAGCGTTCCCCCGTTATTGCGCCCTTCAATATAGCGGTAACTCGGTTATAGAGCGTGGTAAAGCATGGCTCCCAAAATTTACTAACATTTTCAATAAACTCAAGTTTTCCAATGATATGATGCTTTCCCCCATCTCAGAAAACATTATTAGCTGATCACCGCAATCACGTAACACCGGAAATACCTGTCAACAAATCCGAACTGAAGTATGCAATTTAATCCTATTATTATAATATCTGGTAATAGTAATATAAAAAATTCATTGTTTATCTGGAGTAATGTTGGCAATATATTTTAATTATATTCAAAATTTCATTCAATAATTATAATGTTTACAGTAATTTTGGCGAAATCGTATGTGAAGTGAGCAGTAGATTGCACAACTCATCGTTATTAACAGCAACCACGGTCAAGTTACCGCTATTGACGCCTTGAAACAAACTTTAGTTGCAAGAGAATGGATACACATATCATAAATGATGAATGCTGTACCATAACTCGCTAAAAGTTCCATTTGAGGCAAAACTATTAAATGTCAACATAATGTTTTCGCAATCACAATACATGTAGCTTTGGAAGTCCCTACGGTGACTGGTCAAAATCGTTTCATACGTCAAAACATATCCTGCATACAATTTGTACCAAAGTGCTACGCTTATGGTTCTTATAATTTTATATATAGTGGAAGCTGCAACTAAAATAACATGATTTTGGAATATATTATTCCTGATAAAATAATCATTTCAGATACAATTTCTTCCGACCATTGCATCAAATTTCTTGAAAGTGGTATCACTGGGTACGTTTAAACTGCATCACCGGTAGATTGGGAGGAAACGTGTGCACAGCTGACTGCTATTTCCAGTTTAGTTTACGAGAAAATACACACGGTAATCTTAATCTCTGCATATAAAAAACAATGCCTTTGAGAGCAGGAAATACATTCTAAATGATAAATCATCATGTTTAGTTATGTTTTATATCAAATTTCATACTTTTATTGACCAGGTTTGTTATAGATCTACCTGTTTATTCACCGGAAGGGAAACGATGTGTTTTGTTTTTTTAAAGCGCATATCAATACTCGATAAATCTTTTTCAACACCATGAATCATAAATAACTCCTATTCTAATGTTTTTTGAAACTCTGAAAAGTGCAACGTAGATCGTGTTAGGTAGGCAGAGCATGTGTACTGTTTTGTTGGTCATTTACCACCTACGACTCGACCTTCGTTAAACCGCTGATCATCTATAACGCTCATAAATTATTTGGACCCCGAAGGTAGCGTTGTAGCAAGGGATCACTGTATTGAAATTGTGGGATGGGGGCCTGACATTTTTAAGACTACTTAGTCTATACCATCCAGTCAATCACATCGGTTTTTCTAGGCTGTTCGTCAGAGCTATTATGTAACTACACAGCCTTCTATCACATAGATATTTTTAGGCTGTTCGTCAGAGCTATTATGTAACTACACAGCCTTCTATCACATAGATATTTCTAGTCTGTTCGTCAGAGCTATTATGTAACTACACAGCCTTCTATCACATAGATATTTCTAGTCTGTTCGTCAGAGCTATTATGTAACTACACAGCCTTCTATCACATAGATATTTCTAGTCTGTTCGTCAGAGCTATTATGTAACTACACAGCCTTCTATCACATAGATATTTCTAGTCTGTTTCCAGCACTAGTTGTAGCTGCACAGACTGCACCAATATATTTCATGAAACTAGGCATGCCATGTTCTTAACATAGAACTCCTAAAATCACCTGGAAAGTTTTCACACAAAACTTCAATGGGCGTGGCCCGCTTTGTGTCTCCGATCTTCTGATATCTTTCTTTTAATGTGTCTGCTTTCAGTCCCTGCCATGGTAGACTGCCACGCAGGAAGTACATAAACATGTGACCTAAAGCTTCTAAATCATCTCTCCGACTTTGTTCTGTTGGCATAGAAACATTCCAGTCATGAAAATGATGAATTCATTCTTTTAATTCATATATGGAAAACATTTAAAATCGTTTTCAATAATCAAAGCTCCTAAAACTGTTGCAATATACACATTCATTTTATTCATTTCATTAATCATGTGATATGATTAGCTTTAAAATAATGAAAGCATAAAAAGTATCTACAAAATACAGATCAAACAGAAGTTACTTAATTCTTCAAAACACAACCTATTCTGCTTCTTTGACTTGCCTTTTCCTAGATGTGTGTTTATACTCATATATCTGGCCGTGCCAGTGAGACTCTTGTGTTCCCTGTAAGGTATATGCTTGTGGGTCTCGGGGTCAATGTACTCTTTGGCCAAACCAAAGTCTATGATGTGAATGATATGCTGTTTTTTGGTCGATTGTCTTCCTATCAGAAAGTTTTCTGGCTTAACATCTCGATATATGAGGTGTTTCGAGTGAACATACTCCATCCGTGATATCTGAAAAGAAACACAAACAAAAAACGAGTGTCAATATGGGGAGACAGGTCATCAAGAGGCACCGGAAAATACCACTTGGGTGATCATGTTGATATGTTTTGTGAAGAAAAACTTTTTTTTATTCCTGTTTATCTCACCGTACCAATTCCAACTGCATCACTGGATCAATGCAAAACAAACCATGGGTTGAATATACAGGGAGGATGCACGTAGTATGAAAAAACCGTAACCCCCTGGATGCCACAGGAACACATATAACCTCCTCCACAGCCCTCACTTTGAAGTCAAATAAAATTCAAAATACATCACCCACACAAATTCACTTCACAGTTTTGAATAAGGTGGGAAATTCCCTGTTCTGTGATATCATCCACTGGCATTTTAGGCTAAGCAAAAGTACTGAAAATGAGGTACATCGTAAATGTCGCCATTTTTTACACATAACTAAATCCCCATTGACAGCACTATTTACAGCATGTTTTGAAATCTAAATTTTGGATATTTACTTGGAGAAATGATTTTAAAAAAAAGCATATTAGTGATCACGAGTATCTGTCTTTTATGAAATCACCATTGATCATTCCAAAACGTCTCCGATAACCCTAGAATCGTTTAGAATGTTTTGGAAAATATGCAAATACGAACGCCAAAGTGAACTTTCTGCCATATTGGATAGTGTTTACAAAATCACGTTTCAGGAACACCAGTTATGAGACGCCTGTAACATCACGTACATTTCAAACTTAGCTGCGATACATACATCCTTGAATTCCTCATACATTTTACAATCAAATGACCAATGGTCTTTGTCACCAATACAAAATGGCTAGATGAAATCAAGCAAAATAAGTTAGGTGTGAAAATGAACGCTGTGCTTGAAAAAATGCACTTGTTTGAAATGTAAACAAACAAAATACAGATTTTACATAGTGTAGCATTTTGTCCTATTTTGAGCTATCCATTCGTGTATTCGTTCAAGAATTGTAGGAAGAATTAGAGAATCTAAAATAGATACATTGCAATGATTTGATATTTTCAACAGTAATTGTCAAAGTTACCGTCCTGTGTGGCGCCAGACTGACGCAAAATCATGCACAACGACAACAGTATTTATCAGAATTTCTGACTATTTCTGTTGGTTTCAATGAAAATTATAACAACAAAGAACAGTACATAGATTGTCAGAATGTTTCTGATTACTTACATGTCACATTTATGTATATACGATCCCTGAAACAATGAAAGTCCCCTTGTAAAATCCCGCGTACTGTTGACAGTGAACACGCCATTTTGTAAAAGTCGGTCACAGGTAGTGATGTCATACGTCAACATTGTTGTACATATTTGGTAATTTCTTTGAGGTGAAGGTCCTTGAATGAGAGTGCACACGATCATTGTATCATGCTGTTTACAGTTTCAGTTATGATGTATATTTTGCATATCTTTTATACATTTTTCACACAATTAATTTCACTTTGGATATTTGTTAATGTTCAAAATGATGTCATACATAAATATAGGCCAAAACATGTATGAAAGAACCTTTGATAATCTCCTGTTTGTTTGAACATTGTTTACATAACAATTGATAGGTTTATATTGTCGAATACGATATTTCTTTTCCTTGTGTTACAAGATGAAGTGTAAATGTAACTGCAGCATGTACGTATTTCTTGGGATGTGTAATAGTCAATATTTTAAGTTCATATAACCAATGTCCATGAATAGCTGTTTCATTTTATTTCATAACTAAAACTGAATATATTACTTTAACAAAATGGATAATATTTTTTGGTAAAATGCATGCACACATTTCTGAATGAATTGTCTTGGTCTTGGAATAGTTTTTTATGTTGTTTGAACACAGAACAGTGATACATAATGATTCGCCAGATGCGCTGGTTAGTCACAAACAATTTACGAATAATTCCTCTCGTTTTGCATTATATAATCAATGGGTTCATTCTTTTTGTGATATTGTGATCACAGGATAGTTTACTGTTTACTTTATTTCTCCAGGAATTGTATAAAAATAAAACCCATGTCAGGTACCCCGTTGGTTCAAACATATACGATTATCCTGATAATTCTATACCAATAGAGCTTTCTTTGCATTTGTTATTGTGTAAGAAATAATAACATTATGAACAAATATATGTCCAATATTGAATATAATTTTGGTTGTTTTGAAATATTCTTTTGAGTATTTCAATACGTTAATTGATGCCAAACAGGTGTGTGTCTTGTCCAATAAAGATACAGGATAAATTATCTACTGGTAGTTGTATACATATTCAAGACATTATTTTCATGGTGAAAGCAGTCATTTTATGTTGTGTCGAAAAAGCGTCAAATTCCGTTTCACACGTCAAGATTTTCCATACCATGAATGAAAACTAGGGGAGATATATATCAATAAAAATACCAACGTCATCTTTCTCTGACGTCATCAAAGACTTAAAACCAGCCATGACGTCAAAAGGAATGGTGTTATTTTTGGGGTATTTCATTACATTAGATGATAAGGCTAGTGCTCCATTAATGATGATGCAACATTAGTCAAATTACACTCAATCTGGAGAATGTTGGAATGTAAGGACTAAGTTATAGGTTAGATAAGGCCATCCACTTCTCTATTACCCCCTTTTTATGAAGTACGATTTCAATTTTCATCATTTCTTATGGGTATATTTTATAACAACATATACAGTTTCAATATTTTACAGTGTGATCAAATTGAACCAGACAACCAGGAACGCCAATCAAGGTCACTGTACTGCAGTAAGTTTGACTTGACTTTGACTTGTCTCCCAAACACATACTATCATCACTCGGCAATGTTACCTTTTGAAACAAACAAGCAATGACGAAACATTTTCCTATTGTATTTAAGAAGTACAGAAGGTAAAAGACAAAAAATTACATCAAATTACATCTTTATCCAATTAAGTAGTGATCTGACAATCGATACATATCCAGGTTGTGATTCGGTACATGATAAAAAGCATGAAAAATCCATACTTCTCATTTATCATCAAAGGATACAACAGTTCACCGAATGCTATTTAACTAAAACACTCAGTGGATGAGTGAATGTTGTTTACTGCAGCATACAGCACTAGTCCAGATATATCACAACGGTCTATAAATATTCAAGTCTGAACCAGACAAATGAGTAATTGTCCAAACCATCCCCGCACACTGACACATAATCAGCCAGCCCAACGAGCCTGAGTTGATGTAGTTGTGTCATTAAAACTTTGCAGTGTCTTGAGAATCCATGTACTTGACCACAGTATTGCTTTACACCTCATACCATATGTATACACTTGACCCTTGTCATAAGGACATTTTCAAGATCCAACTTTTGATATGACAATCTTTGACTGTTACCTGATTTGAAGAAAATATCTTTAGAACATTTTGCAACACTATCAATTAATATCCTAGAAAATGAACCAACATGAAATCCTGTATCCTGCTTGTACACACAATGCATGGTTTATTTTGTATTGAATACATCAACTCTTGACGTGTTATTCACATCATGAAACACAATCAGTCACAGCGAATGTCACTGTTATGAATACAAGCAAAGGCTTAATTTTCTCATACTACTACAAACAGAACTGACTTGATCAAGCTATGTCTGTTATAAAGTTTACAACATACCAATTGGATTGCTATCATCAGCACAGTTTTCAGTGAGAACTTGCGATCACACAAGTCGAACAGATCTTCTAGACTGGGTCCCAGCAGCTCCAAGACCAGGGCATTGTACTTGCCACACGGACCAAAGTAATACACCTGAGGAACGCCATCTGAAACAAAATCACAGAGCTGTGTAACAACACAAAGCCAATCAACACGTTATGGAATCAGGCATGCTATACAGAATCTGTCTTCTCAGCATCAGCATATGCTGACATACCCTCTTTGTTGTTGTTACTGGTGTTCATCGACTTTTATTTCTAAATGGCAAGTCGTAACGTGGAGAAAATCTAGTTTTTCATGTGACTGACAAGGTAACTAACAGTTAATATCTGAAAATGCCTCAACATCTTCTCTTGATATCAGGATGCTATAATCACATCTTGACATTTAACAAATTTGCTCAGCAGACCATAGCCAATTTCCGGAAGCAAAGGCTTAACATGCCCATGCATATGATATCACTTCATGTTTTATTATCATTAATGAAGCTATATTTGTTCAGATCATGGTTGTGATTATATTTGACAATTATATACACAATTGCTTTTTAAGAAAAAAATAATGTAGCAGAAGTAATAATGCTAGCAAGCACTGAAGCATTAACAAGTCTAACTAGTGACATTAAAATCAATAAAGGGAACATCTACTGAAAGGATGTCAATGTTCTGAAAATAGACAAGTCCAGTCACAAGAGACAATATTCCTGCTAAGAAAACTATACGATGTGATAAAACAAGAAATTGAATGGATTGTCAACAACATTCTCTTTATATCTCTGTCTGTGCCAAGTGTTGTCATGATTACAAAGGCGTATCTTACACAATGTCATGTACCTGGCTATATACACAAGATAAACAGCTGCTAGAAGGGTGTTGATAGGGCAGATTTCTATACAGCACAGAACGGGACAGAAAATCTAGGAGGGACGATGCAATGAGCGTGGTGTGAACAATAGTTGCCCCTTCATCATCTACTACTGCAGGTCAACACACAAGGAAACATACCATGGCTGCGACTCTAACCCAGTTCTGCCTCATTGTTCATCCAGTTAGCAGCAGTCCCATACTTTCGATTGGGCAGACATTGTGCAGATGAAGCAGATTGCACAACCAAAAGTCTTAGCTCGCAGGCTGGCCAAGTCAAATTTGCTAAGCTTCTTTCCACTGCATAAGAGTGGAAGTGATACGAGAGCCATGCATAAACATGAAAATGTGGGAGGAAATATTGTTTGTCCTAAGAAGGGCAAACAGTCTGACTGTTCTCGGCCGGGAAGTGAACCTCACTGATCAACATCCCACGGACAGACAGCATGTCAGAATAAGGCTTGCAGCAGTGCGACAGCAGTGACTGACTACTGGTGTTTCAACTATTGTGTCTACTGCTGACTTCAAAATACATCATTTTTCAACTACGTTTGTATATATCTCTAAATATCAACCCATCAGAGAAACAAACTAACATTAACATGGAATGATAATGCCTGACATCTTCAGAACATATATATCTAAAAGTGGTTGGATAAGCCTGATTGTTAAAGTATTTCCACATTTTGAAGATCTGGGATGGATTTGGATCGTCGGTAGAAAACTAACTGTTAACTTTTCAAGTCTTTGAAAATTCACAAGGCTTATTGGAACTGTGTGTTGTTTTAATGACAATATTCAAACAGTTTGAGCTAAGAATGTCTTACACAATTGGTGGCAACTATTGTCTCATCTTGTATGTCCGGTCATAACAGATCATTAACAATTTCTGGACTGCTCACCAGACAGACAGATCTAGTTAATCTCCAATTAGATGATTACTAGATATACCACTGCCGCAGCAGACTACTTCCATTTCATTAGCTGCTCATCTGTATCTAGTTCCCTCGGGGAGATCTTCACAGCCAGTTTAGTTGCCTACCCAAGGCAACTGGGAAAAATCTCACTTAACAGATACAATTGTATTGACAGA
Organism: Haliotis cracherodii; assembly: GCF_022045235.1. NCBI lineage: Eukaryota > Metazoa > Mollusca > Gastropoda > Lepetellida > Haliotidae > Haliotis > Haliotis cracherodii. Next base: position 67,216,018 of record NW_027266264.1, read on the forward strand.
CTAAGTTGGCCAAATTTGATTCCAGTGATTCAAAATTCCACAAAAAACAAATCAGCGTGACCAATAACATTTTAGGAGGTTATTACTACCATTACCAAATAGATGTATACCTGTGAACATGCTCAATATGAGATCTAAATGTAAGTAATCTACAGAGTCCAATCTACCTCCATCTCAAACAATTTAAAAAGGAAATCATACATGAAAACATTAAGTTGACCATTCCTAGGTAGTGGTATACATGGGCTCTGCCTTAATATATAGTTGGACACACTCCCCCATTCTATTTCCTATAATATTCCAGTTGCTAGAGAAGGTCTGAGATAGGCAGTCATGATACAACCTATTGATTTATAGTTTGTATCATGCCTGCTGCCTATCTCAGTTCATCGTCTGCTCTGACAAGCAGTGTTCAAACAACTCCTGCCTTAACAGCACAGCAAGCCTTCACAAGGGCTAGTCACATTGACCACTAAAATGTTCCTGCAGTACTGGGTGATCTCCTGGGTCTTGGCTCCTGATACTACAAACTGCCCACCAACAGTAAGACTAATAAACTAGTCAGTCAAAATCTTGTGCTTAAATAAATGGCATTTTCAAATATGTCTCTGTTAGGAGCTGAATCAATGTCCATGAAGTAAAGGGGTAGGGCATACATTAGTTAAATAATACTGAAGCCTAGGCTTCTGCTATTGGACTGGCTGATAAAAATGATCATTGGCCAAGAAAAGTCACATGTAGCCATGAAAGTAAATTACAAAATAGTAAAATCTCAAACTGCCACAACATTTTAATATTGATTAGGGATGTTGTAATCCATATCACAACAGTTACTGTTGCCAAGACCCTATATATCTGTGGACATGACCATGTTAGTAAGAAGTGCCAACTTGTAGCAGTACGAGTCTGACTGAACACAGTCCATCATGGCAGTGGTTGTCTGTACAAGATATCTGAAGGCAGGGAAGATAACAATGTGTCATGTTTCTCGGTTCTAGAGTGTATCTGTATTGTTGAGTACATCAAGGATGCATTAAGCATTGCGTTTCTCTGCAAGGTTCAATAAGAACCTCTAGATTCTTCCCTCCATCAGTAATCAGGGTTGGAATTCAGAGATAAACAGAACCCTTAGAAATTTGATGTCAAAGCTGAAGTCAATAACGTACAGCAGGTATCCTATAAGTTAAACAGGAACAACAAAAGATGATTGATGGAGAAATTGAAAAGACACAACTTAACATATTCTAGACAATGTTTCTGTGAAGCATATTGTCAGTCCTCTTCCAATGTTACAGAGGCGTTTAATCATGGGACTGACGTATGCTGCGTATCAATTGTATTTCTGCAACATTATAGTCTAAGTGTTTTTAATAATTACATTACAAATACTTTCTGATCTTGACAAAGATCAAAATTTACTGAACAACAGTAAGACCATGTAAACTCAATGTTGAGGGTGCCAACAAAATGGCAGAGAGTTGTCCGTCATTCAAGGAAAGCAGAGTGTTGATATGAAACTGCAGTTAAGGTTCCCCAGGGACGACATGAAGTTACATCAGGGATGCGGATATACCATACATGCCAGACTTGCCAGACCAGGGATGTTAGGCACTGTTCTGCTTAGATCTTTTCTAAGCTCCCAATAAAAGTGATTAGTAGAGTTATGTTTCATCATTATTACAGATATTCAAGGCGTGCAATTTTAAAAGAAAGTACTGATCAGTGATTTATAAAGCTATTTGTACCTCAAGCCTAAACCAAGGTTTAACCCAGATAGCCACAAATTGCAAGACACAAGCTCTATATTGTGCCTAAAAATGTCTTGCAAAGTAACCTTCAACTCTGGACAAGTAGATTACCACGGTTTACTTGCCAAAAGACAAGTGAAAATTGTTTCAATTGTTTCAATTTTCACATCACTGTACATAGTGTTAAATCATGCAGTCAGATAACAAAGTCAGGAAGAGGTTCCATTGTACACTTATACAAGATTACTCAGATGATTGACATAAAATATACATTTCTGTGATGATTTTGATATCAGTTAACACCTGTTTTACTGACAGAGGTTGGATTATTTAGGGAAAGTGAACTGTCACAATGTGTGTTAATACTTGTGTGATAACAATGTACCAAGTCAACATTTACTGTTGATTATCTCGAGATTAGAAATTGGGTTTTGTGATATTTAACTTCTCTTGAAAAATGAAACCTCATTAATTCCTCAACTAAAATAGAAGATAGTTGCCACATGTCGCTGAGTGTGTTAAAAATGAACTGATATATTATATCCGGCCAAAACTTGAGTTGCATGAAACTGGAAAAGCAAACTCATTCTCTCCTGTCACGGAAAATGAAATGAAGGCGACTATAACTTTCAGGTTACCAGCAGCAGGGGCCTCTTTAAAAGTTCAGCTTTGTGGTTGTTGTAATGTGGGTTTGTTTTGTTTCATGCCTGTTAGCAATATTCCAGCTATATTATGATCTGAAAATATATCTTGGCCAGGTAAACAAGTTGTTGAAAACAAAATCAATAACTTACCTTATCAGAAATAAAATGACACTCATATAATCTGCACACTACAAACAGATTCAGGAAGATTAACAACAGAATGTGCAATCAAAAATTGTATTCACTACATTATATAGTAAGTATTCTTTCAAACGACCTTAACTCAAAAAGTATTTGTTACTTGTGAGGAATGTTTTCCATGCATACTGAACTTCACGAATACAAGTTTGAAATCATCATGACTTACCACGCAACAGCACAGAACATGTGCAGTAGTGGATTATATACTTGGCAGCTTTGAAGTGCCAAATATGGACATACTACTGAGGAGCCAATGCCTTCTGTCACAGAATCAATAGATGGTAAAGAGAAGCCCTGGTCTGACCATGGGGAATAGCTGATAACTGGGTTGAAAACTCAGCTGACTTAGCAGCAGGCTGACAGATAGTCTCACTGGCAAGGATATTTGAAGTATTCACGATATTGCTGCGCTGCGACTAGATGTCAAGTGCTTTTGTTGTGAAGAACATAAAAATGATTTCATGTGAGTAAGTTTTATTTACTCATATGCTTTAAATAATAATAATAATGTGTTACACTTACAGACTCATGATCAAAGACAGACTCTGACAGAAAGTGTCAGTGTAAGAGCACTGCACAGGCTGATGCAAGTAAAGTCAACACAAGCACCCTTTTCAGGTCTGCCACATGACAACATGATGATTGCACAGAAAAGATTTCTGTGGTACTTTCACATTTGCTTGGTGCCAAGGGAACTACTTATTTCAGTTCAGAAGACTTCATGCAATATAATGTCAAAAATAAAGTCTCAGGCGGTTCTTTGATGGGTTCATGGTCTTTGTTATCATTGCTACAATTGAATTGACGTTTGTTAACTGCAGACGAGTCGTGGTTTAAAGTCAGCTATACTGGTCCATGATTTAATTTTTCAGTTCTATTGAAACCTTCAATACATAATACTTTTGGCATTATAATGATCTATGTCTAAGCTCCAATGCTATCAACATACAATACTGACAGAGCATGCATGACTATAGATGCAAAGCCAAAGCACTACTCTTTAGAAACTGAAGCCCCTAAAGGCACTCCATCTTAAAATGAGTTCCCAGCAACCTATGCTGGTTGTAAGGTGACCACATGGAAGTTTTAGACATGGTGACATTGTACCCTAAAGGAGTGCAACTTTGCACATAACATCTATCAATGGATTGTCTGGTCCAGACTTGATTTAATTTGGACTGTGGTCTTATTGCTGGAATAATGCATCAAACAACAAACCAACAAAACAGGAAAATGAAGATTTCAAGTTAAATGAACTAATGGTAATCAATATTGTGACCACTATAACAAAACATCAGAACAATGATCAGAGTAACCATGGTTACTCTGCAGCTGACTTTCTCTTTTTTGGTTCAGTCTAGATCACATATTTGATATAACCAATGACATTTTACCCATTTTGCAACATACACAAATACGAACTAATTTCTAATGCTAAGAAGATCTATAGAGCTGTAATATATTTGCATCTTATAATCGGTAGCCAGTGGTACCTACTTTATAAAAAGCATCAATAAATACCATCTTCCCAGTACAGTGTATTGTTGCATATATATATTGATTGAGCCAGGTGTTCTTGCGATATGCTCCATCTGATGTTGAACTGAGAGTGTGATCAAACAAAAGTGTCAAACATCCGTGCTTGCTAGAGAGTAACATACTGGAAGCTGGGCCCTCCTTAACAAATCTATGTGGTCACCAATACATGGCCACGGAAACCCAACCTTTGAAGGCAGACTGGGGAGGAGGGGGGACACGAAACAACTTCACTGTAACGGTTCAATCAGGGGGACTTAGACCTTCTTTGCTCGATCAATATTGCTGCAGTACTGCAGGCCATATCCAAAGTATGTTCTCACATAATGGGATTCTCGTAACAGTTCCTCAGGCAGGTATTATGTACATGTGCCCAGCGTGTCTGTGTAACAGTTGCTACTGGGCCAAGACAAGATGGAGGATGGCTGACCAAACTTGATATCAGTGTTCTCTAACTTGGTGATAATACACAGTGCAAGCAAAAAGTACAACATATAAATATATATGGATGAATTCCACACAGGCAGTGGCACTCTAACAAAACATCTAACAAACCTACTCCAACCACAGAGAAACTTTATATGAATCAACACAAATACTTCTGCCACTGCAGGACATGTGTCAAATCCCTGTTTCATCTCAAGTGAAATAGTGAAATATACTGCACATACAGCATTGATAAAACCAATCACAGCTTTCAGGACATTTGAATACACAGATACCAATATCTTGACTATTTTCCATTAGGTACGTAACAAAATGAAAAGCTAATTTTTATTGATGCAGCTACTAACATATACATATCAGACTTGTGAATATCAATTAAGTAAGGCCTTCAAGCAATAATCATTATGATTAATGTCATTATGTAATACTGACAGGAATATATATAGCCAATATTAACATCTCCCTCTTATCGTAATATCCTTATCATATTAAACCCAATTAAGTAGGGCAACTCTGCACAGGATCAAAAGCATATTGTTAGGCAAGTGACCCGAGTGTCTTCACCAGGTCAGAGGTAGGTTCAAACATGGTCTTGCTCTATAAACAAGTTTATCCCACATGATGAATGCTATCAAGAAAGGCTTGATTATTTTATCTTGTGTCCTGGCCCCTACAAGGAAGTTTGTTTAGTGAGGTATCTATTTATTGGGTCATCAGTTACATGACCTTCATTCTGCTGGCTCATTCAACAAATCATCACACAGCTAGTTCTGACAAGGTTACAGCTTCTGTGGTGGATTCTACTAATTCCTTGTTTATTACGTGTTAAGTACATCATTTGCATGGAGCACCAAAATCACGCAAAATGTCTTCTATATAGGTCTTATACTTAAGGTTATACACAGTCTTGATACTATGTTAGTTATTACTTGCTTTTTCAGAAGTCCAATAATGATAATATAAGTATGTAAACAGCAACCTTTCGCTCCAACCTTTCAAAAATCTTATTCATGTGAAATGAATGAAGGACACATGTTACATCAGCAGTGAATATAACCTAGCTGTCAAGGCACACAATAAACTCCAGTGAATTATATGATTCAGTTGGGAGTCAACTCCTAATAGCAAGCACAAGGATATTGTGATCATGGCCAAGAAGGACGTATATCATTGTTACCTCTCCTTAACATTTCATGATGTTAGAAGTACCTTATTCGACGTAATAAGCGCCCTGCTCTTATAAGCGCCCACGGCGATATTTACTAATATATTTGCTGGTGAACAATCCCAATTAGCACCCCTTCCGATTGATCAATGTACAAAAGACTTATTTATAATACGCAATTAAATTCTGGAAAAAATATATCTGTTGTATATAAACATTTCAGGCTGTCAGCATAAACCACGAAAGTTATCTTTCAAGGTTGTTGTTTTTCACCAAAATAACATTCTATTAAGAGCCCCCCATTTCTAATTTTGAGAGCGTCCTGGGCGCTTATTGCGTCGAATACGGTATATATGATGATATATATTGGCTGGTATTGAGTTGCAGGAACAGAAAACAATATGATCTAGAAAGTCACGTTTGCTCTTTCAACTCATACGCATGAATTGATATGTCCAGATGTATTTAGTATTTGAGTTACTCTCTTGGAATGTTATGTATGAAAACAAGGCTTGAATAATATTATCTTAAATATGTAAGGCACCACAAAAAATTCCACTTGACACCAGTACAGTGAATTGGTTATCCATGCACTGCACTTTAATCACTACATAATAACAGAATGTAATACTAGTAATGAACCATGCCATTCCTTATGATGACACACAATGAGACAGTGCCTGACCATCCAATCTGCTTTGGTATGAGATACTGGGCGAGATCAATTTTACCCTGGAATGGGTATCATAACCAGTACTATCTTTATATTCTCAACAACTGCATTAGAAATCTACTGAAAAAAGAAGTTGTGGCTGTCTTAGACTTGTGTTTCAAAAAGGCCAGAAAATCGGCTGCGCGACGGAGTGTATATTGAGCCACGGGCTTACAGCATGAGCAACGATCCACACATACATGTACTATTATGTACAATCACACAATTTTAACAACTATGTTTTCATTTTAGTCTGCCAATCTTGGGGTACCAGGGACTCCTTTTTCTCTGAACACTCAAAGGAATTGTGGAGTTAGTGTCATACTACTGCAACAATAAAACGCTCCTATTAAACAGCACTGGTATCGTTATTTCTCTACCTGTGGGCACCAGTCAAACTGTCATAGAGACATGATGAATACACAGGTGGACAGACAAGAGCTGTCAAGTTCGGAAGCCTCCCTGAACTCTTAACATGGCATAGGTCAACATGGTCATACATGGCAATCAAACAATAGATACCATCATGTATAACTCTAAGAATACTACCTCTATTACATCATAGACGGAACTCCTGCAATTTGGCTAACACTACACTAAAAAAAAGCCAAAGATTTTCAACAGACATCCACTTCACTGTCAGCCCCCATCCCAACTAGTGTTTATGTAAACCATACCTCAAGCAAAAGACTTTGCACAAGATCATCATCACTTCTTTCCAATCACTACATCCAAAAGATGCAGATAGACTGGGGAGGTAGGAGGGACTACATCCTGATGTAATAGAGGTAGTAATCTTAGAATTATACACAATGACAATTATTACTTGATAATCCCATTGAATACCCTATCACTATCATAGCCAGAATACACCAGAGGGTGTGGTGGGATCTAGCATTAGTAATCCAGGATAGCTGACAGTAAGTAATGATGATAATGATACAATATCTTCATACTTTCACTGTAAATACTGTGATATTTGGCATCTTCATGATCAACTAACTCCAGGTTTTAGTACAAAAACAAGTGCTAACCTAGATCTGTCCCACCCTAGGCCAACGCATGATCAAAAGGTCAACTGGCATGTGCCATTTGGTGTCACAGATGTCAGAAAATGAAGGTCTCCAAGACCGTTGCCTCAATATTGGAGGCCACCTTGGAGAACAGGAAGCCTGCATTTCTGCTGTGATAAGTTTCCAGGTGTGTTGGTAGAGACTTTGGAGACTTCCATGGAATATGTCCCATCACAGCTGATGGAGCAGATCGGAACTTAGTGGGAGCATGGGGGAAAAGCAGTCAAAGAAACCAAGTCATGTTTGGCCAGGCTGGAGCTTTGAGGATGACAACTTTGAGGAGTCCTCTGCTTTCTCCGGGACACTGTCCAGCAGAGGCCAAGGTGGAATGGCATAAGCTAAATATCCCCTTCCAACTCACTGATTGAGGGAGGTCCATAAATAATCAAGTCTGGATTAGACCATTCAGTAATTGATATCATAAGCATTGATCTACGCAATTGGAATACGAAGTCAGCGACCTTGACCATAAGATCCCATCAGTCGCCTCTTATGACCAACAGTTGCCTCTGACGGAAAGCATGGTTTACCCGGATCTTCACGGGTCTTATACTGTAATAAACATGTACCACTGCAATCTATTATTGAAAAGTGCAACCAAATACTTATGTCTACATGCACTTTTGCATGTAAAATTTCAAATGTCTTACTAACCCTTAGTTTTCCACACAACAATGATCCTTGAACACAATCAGTACCTCTAAGCATTGTCAACCATACTACAACAGTAACATCTTCCTGAGGCAAGAGAGTTAACTGACTATAAAAGTCCAGTTTCCACCCTTGCTGAACTAGGCTGGTATTATGGAGTTACATTTTGGCTGGACTAATGAGCCTATGCATAGTCCAATCAAATTCGCACACCGAAATCGTAAATTGTCGTGAAGATTTCGGTCGTTTGCAGGATTTGCAAAGCATGTGCACCAGCAACTCGTTGTCAACAGATATTTTCCAAATCATTTCATGTTTTTTAATCTAGGTGCACATATGATTGGATGTATTTCGCGATGTAAGACCCATTTTATCACAATATAGATCTTGATTATCCATCAGATCGTCTTAACTGGGTGCCACCATCTTGTGTGAAGCAAACAAGTGATACAAGAGGTGGAATCTGATTGGTCCATAGGAGGGACATAACTGGTAATAGCCACTGGTGGCGCTACGATCAAGCCCAGTAATTCCAACCTAGTTCGGCTACGATCAAGCCCAGTAATTCCAACCTAGTTCGGCAAGGGTGGAAACTGGACTTTTATAGTCAGTTAACTCTCTTGCCTTGGGAAGATGCAACAGTAATCACTGTTAAAAGTAATTTTCCAGGCTTTTCTTGGGCTCCTGCGAATGACGAAGAGTGTTGGCAGGGCACTTGTATGCTGACAATGCCAGACTAGATAGCTGATGTTTGGAATCGGTCGGTCTTGTCTTCCCAAACATTGTCAGTGATGTGGTCTAGTTGATTGTGAAATTGCACTGGGGTACTGGCGGGTTGGGAAAACACTGACTTCTTCAGGGACTTGGATATCCTTGATCTAACTTGAACCAGCAGGTGGCATCTATGCATAAGTTGGAGCTGGCTGGACATCAAAACTTCTGCAGAGAAGAGATCTTCCTGCATCCGTAGGAAGCTCTCCAAGGAGGAGTGAGCAAAGCCAACTTTATCAAGAGTCATCGATAGTTGTGTATCTGCTGGGAGATTTCTGTATGACTCTTGGCGAAGGGATAGGATATGCCGGATCCCTGTGGCACCAGTTAGAATAAGCTTCAATGTCCATTATCAGGAGTTTGACTGATACTGAGTTCTTCAACTTAGTCATAGGGACTCTTATTCTAGTCAAATAGGACCTGACAGTACTATTTAAGTTGTCGCCGATGGAGGGTAGTTGAGAAAACAGAGCCGAAAGTGATGTATTAAGAGACTACAGCGGCTACTTATCATCCGATTTGGTGCGGGTGAGATTGTCATTTGCACGATGAATTACTGTGCCTCCAGCATTGATAGTACTATTATTTTTGCATGATACAGTCCTTGCATCTCAATTCTCTACCTAAGCAACTTCATCCAGAATATCAAAAGTTTCATTTAAATACTATGTAATTGCCCTGAGCAAAAATAAAGTCAAGTGGTGATGATGCCAACACTGATATTTTCCTTTAAGACACAAATGTCACCTATTTGTGAAAATGTGAACAAAGTAACCATGGCAACCCACAAATTCTCAGGTGATGCTGGAAATAACCTGGCAGCTGAGCTGATCCTTTGACAGTTTCAATCACGTCCACATGCTAATCAATGACGAGCATTACAGTAACCATTATGTTAAAAGTTTTATAAGCTTAGAAGTTTATTCAGATAAGATTTTCCGGGACTCATACTAAAGGTCTAAGTAACATTTCATCTTCCAAAATATGATGCTCTTTTGAAAGGTTGATGCACAGCTGTTATTTTTTAATGGACTTGCAGTTATTGTTTCCTGTAACAACAAACATTTAAGTAATCACTAAAACAAAGTAAAAATAACCTGTACTTTCAACTGATTCAACAACTGAACCAGAGGCTATAAAGTTCACCCCAATTGTTTGGGATGGCTTCAGTAGGTAAATAAGTATATACAAGAGTGAGTGAGTGAGTATGGTTTTACGCCGCTTTTAGCAATATTTCAGCAATATCACGGCGGGGGACACCAGAAATGGGCTTCACACATTGTACCCATGTGGACGAACGAACGCTTTAACCACTAGGCTACCCAAACGCCCCATATATACAAGAACACTTTTAAAACGTTATATAAGCTTAAACCAAAAGGATATCTACACTGCATATTATAAAACAAATAACACACTAAATGAGCCAAAGTTAAACACCTCATCGCAATATCTAAAAAATATAGCTTCATTAAATTGCACATTAATTGAAACATGAATAACAGAGTAGAGGGTCCAAATTAGGGAAAGGTTTACTAGCTAAATATTACAATACACAACACAATATATAATGTTATAAGGCACACCACAGACAATATATCACAATAAAGATATGGCTTTGCATATAGTTGCCATGGACACCATGTTTAATATATCACAATCATATGAGCACTATTTAGAGACCATTACTGGGATCATACATGCAAAGCTTCATCTCCTTCGCTGGTTTCAGAAGTGATGCCGAAAAGGTACAAAGGAGAGTCAGCATGTATTGCCACAGAATTACATACATAAGGCATTAAATTTAAGAAAGCTTTTAAACTAAGATTTGCGTCTCAAAATAACTGCCAATGGCTACCATGACGCCGATAGTCAGGATACAGGAGCTCATCACCAATGAACCTATTTATTCTTAAAGTACCACTAAAGTAGCCGTGCTCCACAAATTTGCATCATCTTGAATTGATTTTTCTGAAGCAAACTGGACTAATCTAACCTAAACTCATTTACCATTCAGGTTTTTATGAATCAACTACTCCCAATTTGCTGGATCAATGACAATAGAATAGTCAAACTGCACAGTCCAAATCATCAATTGTCATTACACTAGAATCTGATTGGGATGAAATGTATGTTGTTTCAGGTAGATGTTCCTGTCTTGAATGGAATATATGCAGTGATGAAAGTTTGAAAAATGTGGGCCCTTTTTTAAAATTTAAGGGCTAAAAGCCCAAGGCCCCACACTAGAATTATCCCTGATAAATGTTTTACTAGAGCAGGTTTATGAATCATCAAGAATCATTGTACTACAGGTTCTTCTGCAGTAAAAACAAGCAAAATAATTACTTTAGCAAGTGTACTGTCTGGTAGTATCGATACAGAAAAATATGTATCATGCATCATACTGTGGCAGACTCGATCATTTCTACAGACCGCCATCATATAGCTGGAATATTGCTGAGTGCAGTGTTAAACAGTAATACAACTAACTAAAGATTGGTCTAGAAGTTGGTCAGGGAGCAAGGAACTTCATATAGTATAACCATGTTAGTGAGCATTTGTTTCAGTCTCATAACCTTTGACCATTCTTTTAGAATTGCCAAACGATTTCCCAAGGGAATTGTGGAAGACGATCATGGTTGACTATCCCTCTAAGTCACTAGTCTTTGCTGTTCTACAGGAGAAATTCTCCGATGGATGAGACTGGAGCCAAATAAAACCCTGACACAGGTCTATTTTAAAGGGCTGGTTAACATGCTTAATGATTGGTATATTTAAAGTAACTATTGTTATTGCAACATTAAAACCCAGAAATACTCTCTCTTCACTGCAAAATTGGTACATGGGAGACACAGTAGAACCACCTTAACCATCAGAACTATTGGCATGTGACCTTGAGGGTTATGTCTGCTGTTAGCATATGGGTACAGTCAATGACTTCATCTCCATCTAACTGCCTTCATTATCTACCATGGAAGAAGGCAAGGAATGGCACTTCATATTATGCCTACTCCTTCTAACTTACTTCCATTATATATCACCATTCTTGTAAAGGTCACTGGAGACTCACTTGCCACACCAAGTTTGGCCTGCAATTATCATGAACTCAAACGGTCTAACATCATGGTCTTGTAGCAACCAATTGATTTCAACTTCTTGAGTGTCACCATGAAGACATGGGCATTGTTACTTGTTTGATGATGTGTTTCAAACTATTTTTGCTGTCATCAAACCACAGTACATTCAGAGTTTTACCCAGCGCAGAAATGTGTCCAGAACTCACAAATGTATAGACTGGATGCACAAAACAACAATATTGCATCCTGAAGGACACAATAGTAATCACTGTACCAAAATTGTGACAAGAAATATAAAGGTCCTGTAATAAAAGATATTATTACTTGCCCCTGAAGAGATCACCCGTTTAATAAACATACAGCTGTATTACACATTGTGTAATACCCAAATGCGTGCTTATGTACTCTCGGCACACGTTTCACGAACAAATATCGAAAGCTCTCAACATCCCTTGGCTTATTCAACGACATTGCGTGTGGAGATGATAAATCACTGAGAGGAGCTTATGCACACGTGGATCGTGTAGGTGTCAGCCTATTCACACTCAACAGTATAATTCTAAAAAAGTTATAAATGACCAGTAATAAATAAAATACTAAACTCGCTCCCGAGTAAAACCAATTTTATGAAACTCGTGAATAGTTATGGTATCTGACTCGCTTTTGCTCGTTAGATACCAGAACTATTCACTCGTTTCATAAAATTGGTATTACACGGGAGCTCATTTAGTATTCTATATTTATCAAATTTTACAGTACACCACACACTATTAATTACTTACATGACCCTCATATTTCCTGTAAGAACCCTTGAAAATTATCAAGGTTCTCCAGGAACCCAAGTTTAATAGGTCATGGTAAAACCCTCACATTTCTGTGCAAGTAAAACTCAGTGGATAAGAAAATGACTATGCTGCTTTAACAGACTAGTATTCAAATTAATAAACATTCAGGCTAAATGTGTACCAAGTTGCATTGAAATAACACCATAGCACAGTTATGCTCTTGGTCATATGCAAAAGCGTCAATTGTTTGTAAAACAAAAAGCCCTATCCGTCAGGATCAACATTTGATTAAATTTACTGTGATACATAAGGCCGTATTCTGATCCATTTCACAACATACTGTATAATTCTGATTGTCTTGACAGGACTCATGACATGTTTTCCCTAAGTTTGATAAGTTTGTTTAAGCTGAAGTTTCAGTCTATACAACATTCCACACAGAAAGTGTGACCTTGGCTGAGTTGGGACCCTGCATGTTTACTTATGTATGAAATAATACGAATGCACCTTGGTGTAACTATCTTCATGAGAAACAAACTACTTTGCATTTTTCAATTACAAGAACCTTTAGGAGGTACTGTCAAGTTCATAACTATAGGCTTTGTCAAAATTGATATTTGAAATCATCCACTTTACCACCTGCAAAAATAATACTGTTGATAAAGTCCATGAAAGAAAGAACCATGGTTTACCCGTATATCAGTAATATGGCACACCTTTAATATTTAAGGTCATGTATTCATTTTCTTGTCAGTCAGCCTCGGTTGTTAATGATCGAGTCCTCTGGTTTTTGCCCACGTTCCGGAAATCACATTGAATTTTCTTTTATAACTGTTTGTGACAGAGCTCCAGATAACTTTTTGAGAAATTGGGTTTTTACTCTAGGGTTTGTGTTTTAATTGGGCTATTACATTTTTCATTGGGTTACCAATATTGTTTCACTCATCTATTCATCACTCTATTGGATATTTCCCCAAATTAGTGAACAAGATTTAAAAAAAAATGAAATAATGTTTCAGATGTTTATATATAACTGTTCTAAATATATAAGCATGACTCAGAAAGTAAATAAGCTCGTAATTGTGTTTCGGAAATTTGTATGCATGCTGAAAAAGCTTCATTGGGTATTTATGTGACCTGTTTTTATACATTTGAGTTTTTCATTTAATGCATGCATTTCTATACACAAGTTAATTAAAAGTAGTTGGGTTTTGAATATGGGGTGGGGTGATTTTGAAAATACGCTGCTTATCTGTTGAGTGAGTGAGAATGGTTTTACACCACTTTTAGCAATATTCCAGCAATATCACGGTGGGGGGACACCTGAACATGCTGAAATGGGCTTCACAAATTGTACCCAGGTCTTCGGCGTGACAAGCGAACACTTTGACCACTGGGCTACCACGTCCACCCTGTTGCTCTGTTGAGATATGATTATTTATTATCACATACACATCTTGTGTGTAAAACCCATCTTTATTGTAGTTATAGGATCAATTAAATGTAGCATCATATATTTAACAGTTATAGTCAGCTCCAGAGATTGGCTTAAATACTCCCACAACCTGTTAGTGCTTATGTCATCAAAAGTTGTGTAGTTCATTCAGAGATTGTTTTATGCTTTAAATCCACTGCAGTAAAAATATTTATTCCAAAATACTTATGTAAACACCTTCCTGGACATGTAATATGGTAGATTAAATTCATCTAAATTAATGTTATATCTTATATTTGGTGTTCAATCTCATCCTTCTCGCACAAACTTTTAGCATCTTCTGCTATATGTTTTTCCGGGGGTGATGTTACTATGTAATTATAATTTTGTTCCAAATCAGCTGCAGAAATAACAGATGCAACACAAGTTGTACTTTTTGGATGAGCAAGTTTATAGAAATTTTGTAATGATGCCATAGATGTTTATTAGAGTTTTATATAATAATTGCATCGCAGCAATATTGGCTCTGCCTTTGCACATCGTAATTATTCTTTACATGTAGAGTAATAAAACAAAAACAAAAATTTGTAGATATTAGTAATCTAACAATAATAATTGACTAGCGTTGATCATCATAAGTTTTGCACTTAGCTCAATATATTTCAAGTGTAGCTGTCTTCCATTGAATTTTCTTGTTCTGAGTTTTCTATAAAGTTTGTTTTTACAATATCTCTTTGAAACTGATGGTCGGGATGGGACATCAAACATCCTGACCCCAACCCGTTACACTGTCATACATTTCAATAAACCATCTGATCAACATCAAATAATGCTGCTATAGGTTGCAGGGAAGCAGTGCTAGGTGACATTATGTACTCAAAACTTAGCATAAAGTCAAGGGGGTCCTTGAAAAAAGCTTAAAGTTTAAAGTTAAAGATAAGGGGGTCCCTAGATTTGAATAGCATAGGAGACTTCAAGGATCCCTGGACTGTAGATTATATTTAGTAAAGTCTTCATCAAGTCTCGGCAAGAACTCTTATCAGATCTTACACTGGAAGATAGACATCTCTCAATTGATAAGACAGACTTTCTCTGACACTGCATTCCAACTGTTTTTCACGTGTTTCATAATCAAGAATATAATGAACTATGAAGTCCCTAACTGTTAGTTATGAGTTTGTAATTGAAGTGGAAGACTCAAAACACATTCGACAGAGGGTTAGTGATTAGTGGGGCACATTATGTTCACAGTGGTTGCCTGCCTGGTTGTTGTCAGAGCCTAAAACAACCACAATGATTATTTCAATGGAACCTATATTTTGGGTATAGTAGGGTCTCGTGTACCTATCAATTTAATGTTGCAAAATCATTGTTATCACACAAACAGTAATGCATATTGATCATGTGTCCAAATACTGAATAACACACATGAAGCTCTGTAGCTGAACCGGTATTTCAAGCAAGTGTTTTGTTTGAAATGTCTTTAATTTTGCGTAAGGATGTTTCTATCCATTAAAAACAAACTAGCACTGATAAATCTTGGATATATTTCATATAAGTACACAGCATCTCTAATTTCCAGACCAATTTGAGAATATACGTCCATGGATGACTGTCTGCATAGTAACATACAACATATTTCTGCTGATCAATAAGCCGCCACGAAAATAATCCTGGCCACTGTGTGTTGCTGTAAATGTCACACGTCATCCACTTGTCTTGGCTGGTCTTATCCAGTCATCTTATTGACAACACTGACAAAATCAACATTGGTGTTCCGTAAGATGTGATCAAACCCTCATACCACATAAGTGAGTTTGTCCTTCTTGTGACAAAATAAAACAGATCTTGGTGCATATTTTCATGGCCACCCCACCTTCCCATAAAATGTAATACACGTATGACAAGCATAATCCAATGGTGTCCTTCCTCACTGACTAGTAGCATCTGAAGGCAATAATTCTGAACCTGTTTTCAAAGCTTTTATTTTAATACAAACTGATAATGTTTTTGTTATACTGGTAAATATTATTGACTGCACATATGAGACCTGTAATGATCCGGGTTAGAATAGGTATTCATCAACTCATGCTTGCCGTAAAAGGTGACTGACAGGATTGGGTGGTCTAGTTTGCTGACTTTGTTGACAAACAAACATTATGAAAATTACTTCAGGAATAACACATTACCATTCCTTGTTATCATGGTTATAGATTGAACAGGAATTACATGTCATGTCACTACATGGGAATTAATGGATTGGTCCAGCTTAAATGATGCACTGGCCCACATTTGCATTGGGCAAAGGTAACAAAGAAACTACTCAGCAGAAACATTCTCCTTGAACACATTTCCTTACAACTTGTACACTGTACAATGTATGTATAAGTTAATGTAAAACACATCCACCATCCTCCACTGATGCATGTGACCTATTCTGACATCACTACTTTGAGTGCACAGAAATTATCCCACAAACTACCTAATGTTATATCCAGTTATGATAGCCCCATGTGGTAGTCAGGAGTGTGACTAACACCTCATACACTGCTTTTCTATGGCTCTCATGCATTGTTCAACATTCAAAATGCAGTGAAATGTTGGTTTTTTTTCACACAGTGTGGAGTTACGCATCATATTCAGGGATTTGTTCTGAAATCGAGCAAGACATTGAGGAAAACATTAAGATCACTCTGTACAAAAATGTCTTGTTAAATGACATGACAAATAAACAGTCAGCAAATAAATGTAATAAAGGAATAAAATCATAGGAGGAATAAAACGAAAACAAAAAGAAAATGCCCATTCACAAAAGTGATGAAGAGATGTTGGTTCGCTGGTTGGGAAGGATTGCCAGACTGGTCAAAACCGGTACAATTAAGAGTGCGGAGGGTCTCTATGAATCCAATTTGCTCAGCTTTGTCACAGAAACATGTCCATAGTTGGATTATCAGCACCACCCTTTTCATAATAACCTCACCACCTTTACCACAGCTGTCATATTTATTCCAATGACACATATACAGGTCCTTGAATACAGGAAGTTGGAAAGGCATGTATAGGCAAGTTATCGATGAGGTCTGCCAATTGACAGACCATCAGATTTCAGAAGCAGTGCAGTGAAATGGCCGTAACATTTAGTGTTGGGACAAATCGACAGTCTGTTGGCCCACAGACTTGCCACTTGGTAATATCTTGGGGAGGTTTAGCTACTGCAAACTGTTGGAAAATCAATAAGAGCTTTCACAGCAGATTATCCTTACCATCAGATGGGAACAGTGATCTGCAGCGTTCAGGCCAGGTTCTGGCCTTCACGCTTCCAAATTTCTCAAAACAGGTCACTATTATATCAGCTGAGTTTTCTTCTTGGTGTCTGATTGTTCATTATTAACATGATTAAGATGCTGTAAATAGGTATCTGCTTGCTGTGTCATGTTTACATTTGACAGCAAATCAATGACAACTTGTGCAGTTCATGTAGTGCTGCATGTGGTTCTGTGTAATGTACATTCTGCTTCACATTCTGATTGAATACAATCAAGTATAACAAGTGTAAGTGTTCCAGTTTCACAGAGAATCACTGCATTTGGACACATACTCAGCAACATGGCATGCATAAACTACTAGATTAATAAGGAGGTATGATTGCAATAATTATTACTACTCATATCCAGAAGTGTGAATTCAAGCACTTTGCAAATTTATGCAATAAAACTTTTGACATTGTGAAAACATTTCAGATATCTATCTTTAAATCGCCTGAAGGCAGCTGAACCTAAAAAACATACCCAGATGATCAACATTTGACATTTAAATCCACCTACCTCGTCATACAGTGTGCAACATGAGTAGGCTCTTGATTAATCATTGAACAATCTCTATTCTAGTCTCAGTGGCAACTTGTCATAAATTACCTGAACGGAAATTGGCGTTTAAACCAAATATGTCTTTCTGTAATATATTCAAGTATTCATTTAAGATCATCATAAGTATCAGACAAATATTGAGTGAGATTAATGTAATGCAACAATACGGCAGATGGGTGGCTCTCATTAGTTCGCTGGAGTTGATATTCAACAATATGTCTAGACAATAACCCACACAAAATTCCAAATTCGTGGTTCAAGATTTCCCAATAGTATAATTATTTGACAGTTGATTAAACTTCCCATGTTGAATTGCAAAGCTCTGAATCTGAAATCTAAAATTTCATCTGTTAAATTCTGCAAGAAGGATTACATGTCATTTGGGAATTTACACTTTTCCAATTTAGGCCAAAGAAAAGAATTAATATTTCTCAACAATCCTATTAAAATCACTGATGGAAACATGGATAGGCAGGGTAACAAAACCTTTGAGAGGACAGACTATGAATCTAGTACTGTGCATGAAATTAAGCATTTAAGTTAAAGGGTCCTTGTAATAAACCTTATGTCAAAATACTACACAAGCAAACCTTGAAGACTGATGAACCCTCCCAAATCTCTAAGACTGTATCACCAATAACTTTACACGCCAAAACATGAAATCAATATGAAAATCATTTGAGCAGGAGCAACCCTTTGACCCAAGCTGATTTTCTTAGGATAAGCAGACAAAGACACTTATGAACATATAGTATAAACTACATCTTGAGTCTTGGATAAATGGATGATATCACAGAAATTTCGACTAGTTTGCGACCTATGCTGCACCAACTGTAAGTGCATTTGTCACTAAAATTTCCACTTAGGCAATTTATTAAACGCCTAAATTATCAATTTTTTTACAATTGACTGAAAAATCAGTCCATTTATTTTAATATGATAATCCAAGCATAATTAGTCTATTGTGATGTTTTTAAACCCTTTTGAAGTTCTTAATAATGTTCAGTCAATCTTTTAGTGTTAAATACAGTGACAGATTTGTCAATGACCAAAGTATTTAAACATTATATAAATTGACTTGAATATATGCATGCCTACAAACAAAAAGGCATGTGAAAACAACCAAGTGATCGGAGAACTTCCCAACGAAAATGTAGAGGAACAAGAATGATTCCGTTCAATGGTACAGCAAAAATGAAAACAAAATGCAATTATCGTAATTACAACTGACCAAGATATATGCATAGTATCAGGCAGTTACCATGTTCAAGGAGAGTATCTGTGAATATCCCCATAAAGTAACAATATACCATATGTCTGCAGCTGTACAAAGAAACGTGCTCCATGTCACGTGTCTTTGTAACAATCTTAATATTTTTAAATATATATACTGTATAATCAAATTTTCGTTGTATTCATTGTAATTCCTGTATTCTAATTAGCTGAATTGGTCACATGTTATTGCATTCATTTCCCAATGAATGTAAAAAATTGTGCCACGCCCACCAAGGCGCTCTACTTGTATTACTGCGGAATGTCGGGGAATCCCAATATTACAGTCGAGGGAATTCCCTTTCTCCTCAGTGTATCGTCATGCACAAGACATTTAGTGACATTCATGCACATTTGGGTTTCATTTCTAACTAGCATTTTTCCAACTGTGTTATCCCGTTTTCAGGTGAGTAATGTTGAATCTGGCGATACCTGACCATGTCATTGAAACAGCCGCCTTCTCCCTGACATATTTCTTCCGGTTCGTTACAGTCTGACTGTTGCAGCTCTTCTCGCCACTTGCCTTCATTGACAGGTCCTATGACCACTGCTTTGATCCTATTGACTGGCTACTGACTGTAGGCGCGTCAAGTTATGTGCATAAATTAAACGATCACCTGATTCATGTAACACCACTGTCTGTATTCATACACCTGGAATGTTTATCAATCTCATCATTTTTGTCTGCTTTGATACAGACAACTGTTTTTTGTGTTAAACTATTGTGGATAAAACATGTTTGATGTTGTCAAATTTAATTGCAGGCATTGACTCTATTTTTTCCTGGTTCACTGTGGTATGAATCGAAAAACCGATGTGCAGACTTTCGTAAGAATCCACTACAGCCAGATTCTTACAAACGTCTGCACATCGTTTTTTCCATTCATACCTCAATGCACCAAAAAAGATACACAGTAAGTCCTTAGATAGATTTTCTGGATAAAATACCCCATGTACATTTTGCAACAGATCGTGCAACTTTCTTTCAGGTGTTTCACAATGGCTGTCAAGTCGCAGTAGTCGGCTGAGATAACCAACATGAGAACTATTTTCATGATGTCCACGGTTCCTTTAAAAACTCCATTGAGTTAGATAACAATCACCAATCAATAAACGTATTATCGGTTAATCCTTTGAACAAAGTATGTTGTTTTAACATCATCACTTCACGCCCACATATGGGTGTATTCTGTCTGCTTTAGTAAACCTACACATGTGAACACTTACTTTTGACAAATCCACTGGGCAAGATAACATTGCATATATAATTGGTTAATCCTTTGATGGATGTTTTTTTTGTAAATCAACTAATCATTCCTCTCTTGCTGTGCTGTCATGTACATATTACATAACATACATTTCACCCCACTTCAGACCTTGACTCAGATTGAATATGATTACCCTGACACAAGAAATTCCAAATGGGAATCCTTGTCAGGTAATCAGAGTGGTGCTACCACTAATTATACCTGTAATATATTCATTAACTGAGCATCCAGTGAATGTTGACAAATACGCAGCTGTAGGTTATACCAGGAAACATGGATGATAACAAGGCAGAAGTAATCGTATTATCTACGCAATCTGAAATGTGAAAATGCTTTCACTGCAGGAATACCTTTTTTATATTAAACTATAATCATAAGGGTATTTCAAAATAGTGACATTCGATGTGATTCTTCTGTTGTTTTTACCGGTTTGTTTAGGTAATTGACAAACTAACGAGGCCGTTTGTAATATCGAAATATTCGTAGATCGTGGGTAACCGATCAGTATTTAGAAAAGTGTATAGATATTGCCTGAAAGTTCTTCTCTCACTCACGGTGGCCAGTGAGACCTGGCGGGCAGTGTTTGACAGCCGTGAAGAAGCCAGAGATTAATGTTCCTTAAAGACTTTCTCTTGACATCAGGATCAAACTTATAGTTCTGATTTTCTCTTGACATAAAATTGCTTGATGTCAACCATTTGAACATGTCTGATAACGTCCATGTCATTTTTCTGTCATTTCCGGTGCCCTAAATGAGCCCTTATTCTTCCTTGTCCCTTGTAACACATTTGGCAGGGAAAACAAACAAAGCAAACGTTAATGTTGATAAGACTATGAAGAAACAACTCAAATAGCACTGTGCACTTGTCCTTTATTGTCAGCACATTGTTTGCTGTACCGGGTCATAAATAACTATATGATACCCTACTTTCCTATCCCTAATCTCATAAGGAACATTGTGACATTCAACGTCTTCAACAAGTAACAATATTTTGGGTGCAAAATTCTGTTTGTATATTTTTAATAAAACCTGCAATGCCATGCATTACTTATGTTTGGAGTAAGGTGACATTGATGCAACTAAGCAACAATAGCTACAACAGCAACAATTGCTCATAAAATTCACCTAACTGACAGTTCAACTGATAAGAAATAGTGCTTGGATATTTGTCATACATTTGAAAAAGAGTTGAAACAAAACTTGAGTAAAGCAACATCAGCATACTATACACACATTAGGAGAAATTGCTCAACATTAGGCAAAGTGAAAATGAATTAACAAAACAGAAACTCAAACAGGAAGATGGACACCCAGAACATGCTCAATGTTCAGTGTTGTAAATGAAACACCTCTGGGTCCTTGAGGTCGCTCCTTGAGCATTTGAATGAAGGGTCGACCTAACTTTCTGAACATTGAGGTTTATTTATCAACATTGACGACTGAGAATCAATGGCTCATTGATTTTCATCCTTCACTTAAAACACTGATAAATATGAGAAGTGTAATAATGTAAGGCAATTAATCCTCCCACCCCAACCACCATCTCTCTCTCTCTCTCTCTTTTGTGCCTTTACGCCTGTGGATATGTCATATTGAAGGGCAGTAATTCAGTCTTCATCACTTCAAACTTAGCGGTAATTTCCATAATCACTTTGATATGTATTTCACAATAAATCATATTGACATAAACACATACACTAATTTGAGTTGTTTGACTGATATCTTACATCAACCTTCTTTTTGTCATACCATTACAATCTACTGTATTAAAGATTATCACACAAGTAATTTTATTGGTATTTTTCATGTCGTAAAACTAACAATAGCATAACTACTGGTATTGCACAGCAGGACATATTCTGATATGAATCAATGCAATGTATGATGATCAATGTATCCAGAACACATGGTACACACTAGCAGTTTGTGATAAATGGATATAATTAGCAGTGACCAGGGTCAATTAAGCTGGTAATGTTTTCAGTAACTATACTCGGGACATGGGGATCTGCTCCTACATTCTGCTTGACCAGGAGATCAATCTGTTGTGGTAATTATTCATTCACAAGCGTAAGCTATCACATGCACTGTTCAGCAGCTGTCTGTATCTGCCAATACAGGACGAGGGATGTTTGTAGTCACCTGCCGATTCAACTGTGTTTAGTATTGTTGTGGCAACAAGTGATAAAACAGGGCTCAGTGCCAATCTGTCCCAAGTAATATTGTTAAGACAGTGACAGTGTTAGCACAGACTTAGATATCATATCCCGTCATTGATTTCAAACCCCCTCCTGAGGATACCTTTTCATGTAACAACTCAGAATCAACATGATATCTCCTTTCTGACCTTCAGTGTACTGCAATCTGTAGATACTGGTTTCAATGACAGACAGGACACGACAAGGCTCTTGTACAAGGCGACATTATTCAACATGGTCTGAAGTGTTATGGTGGCTCATAAAAAAAACACCAAGGCTACTCCAGTGAACAGGGCGATACCTAAATACAATTGGTCAACCAGAGATTTCAAATCAAAACATATCTATCTCTCATTCGAGACTCAAACCAATGTCCTATCTGTGACTTCTCGCATCAAGATTTGTCATGGTTACCATGACATAAACATACTTGACCTGTTACAGATTTTCAGTCTCGGTGTTTTACGCGAAGCACAAATGTGCATCCAGTACGCACAAATGTAGAAAATGGATGCAGAAAAAAATAATACTGCCTCCCATGGACACAAAATAATATTCATTCCAGGCTCTAAAGTTATTATCTCAACGTACAGTACACTACACCATTTCATGACTTTACAGGACCCTCATACTGCCTGCAAAGACCCCTAATATTAATCATTGGGTGTCTCCTGGACCCCCCTTTTGTAAGTGAAAGTAAAACCTTACAGTCTACTTGCTTGATCATGAATTTGGTATTATTTTCAGAATATCTTAGCATATTGACAAGCATGAGCTGACCGTACCAGACCCAGCTGAAGTTTTGTTAAGACTTGAGCTTCGAACAACTTAGTTTTTGTTGTTCTATTGATATGTTCATGATCTTAGTTTGTTTTTTGTTTGTTTGTTGTTTAACCCCGCAATCAGCAACATTCCACCTAGATGACGGTGGTCTGTAAATAATCAAGTCTGGACCAGACAATCCAGTGATTGACAACACGAGGATCGATCTATGCAATTGAGATGCGATGACATGCATCAACCATGTCTCTGACCAAGCCTGACCACCCGGTCCCGTTAGTCGCCTCTTACAACAAGCATAGTCAACTTTGACAGCAAGCATGGGTTGCTGAAGACCTATTCTACCCCCATGACCTTAGTAGTACTAGTGATAGGTATTGGCCTGACTTTTGTATTGAAATATAATGCAATAATGATTCATGTCTAGCAATATGTACCACAATATAATGCATGTGTTCTTTCATCTGTAGTTTCTTATGAACCTGAGCCAAACCATTTTCAAAATGCTTCAAAGCGGGGAAAAGACCAGACATTTCGCGGTAGTGACAGATGTCCTAGTGTGGGGGATGGGGTGAAGTTTATGGCAGTATTGCCCCCCAGACCAGGGCTTCATTTCACAAAGCAATCTTAAGTGCTAAGGTGATCGCAAGTCCCACACTTAAACATAGGCTAACTAAGCACTAAGATGGTTTTGAGGAACAGGGCCCTGCAACAGTGTGTGTAAAAGCTATGCCTGATGTCCTTAAATTGCTGATTTAACTTTGAATTTTAGGGTACTACAGTAATCCACATTGACTGATGCATAGAAGGTGTCTCAATTTTAAAACATTCCACATTAACAAATACATTTTGCACCATTTTATTTAGTCTTGCATGCTTCATGTGTGTGAACACAAATGCCATTTAGAAAGTGGTCAAATGTAACAAATGATATACTTGGGATAACACTTTATAAGTAAAGAACAGATTCTAGTACTTTTTTGGTTGAGTGCCATCAGGGATTCAAACCCATACTGCCAGAGTGAGGCACCTAATTGCCAGCACACAAAACCAGACCATTTGTTACATTTGACCACTTTCTTAATGGCATTTTGTGTTCATAGCTTTGGGCCAGGGGAGCCGTGGCACAATGAATACCTTGATCTACCCTGGGAACCTCTTACCTCAGATCACACATTTTTTTTGCTTAATGCAGTACTCAGCAAATATTCCAGTTACATGATAACAGCTTAAATGGTGACTACATCATCTTTGAATGTTGTTGATCAGCTTGGGGCACCGCATGGCTACTACAGACTGTAATAATCTGACTTTAGCCACAAGGTAGCTACTTCATGTAACCAAGTAAACGATTTTGTACTTCACATTGAAAAACCTGTTGACATGCACATGCATAAACTGTAACAAATTAAGACATCATAACTTTATTATTATTATTATCTGAGGTGAGTGGAGAGATTTTAAGATGTTTATCATCCTTGAAAATGAGGCCTGTATGGTAGCTGTAGCTCTTTTATGCACCCGGGAGTCTATTAATCTTGCACAAGCCTTTGACCCAGGATCTATGTAGAGGTTGGTGTGCATTCTATTTAGTGTTAAATGCAGGCATATCTTTACTTTACCAAATCCTTAATTCAACAGTAACACAATGGGTACATTTGCAGAAAATGACCATGATCACCAACACATCACTGTATTAGAGACATTGCATCTAATTGAGGCTTGTCTTCTAGTTTTTAGACAGTACGCATGACCTGACATCAATTAGAGGCTGATGTGTACTCGAGGTCCGGTGTCTAATAGAGGAAATATCCACAGTACCATCTACTAGTACTAGTGGGGATAGCAGCACGTCCAAATGATCTGATCCTTATGACTGAAGTAGCCATTAGTTAAACTAATTAGTTTCCATGGCAAGATCAGGTGTGTACTTTTTACGAAGTGTGTGACTTGTCAGAATGTGTGCCATCATACACCAAAGGTTTACATGACACACACAAATTACAGGATGCTGCAGTATTCAGGCCCTCATATCTATTTGAATAAAAAGCGTCGGTAGCACAGCTTCTGCATTGGAACCGAAAGCATTACTATGCAAACATAAAGAAACAATATCGGATTTGACAGCGGTCAGTAGAGCACGTGCACAGCTGCTATGGGAAACTGTCAAAGGTAGTGAATAACTTTGGCTGTGTCCATCTAAGCCTATTGTAGTAAGGAAAAACAGTGTGATAGAAATGGCGATGATAAACAAATAAGTGACAAGTGAATTTCTTTTGGTTAGTCTAAATCGAAGTCTTGACATTAAAGCATAAAATCCATGGCACTGAGCAACCAGTATCCATGTGTATCAGAATTTGTTATCTAAAGTGGGAGATGTGCTTTTTCTTGTATCAGTTATCACAAATAAATGAGCAATGGGTTTTGATCTCCGAACATGCTGAAGATGTCTGTTATTTTGCCCAGTCTACCACGTTCAATGCGCAAAACATTCTTGATAAGAATAACATTCTCTGAAAGTAGCATTGATTGAAACACATCCCCTTTCTCTTCTCCACTGTCAGCCATGTTCCGCGTGGTGTGACGACAGTGAGTGTTGTAGGTGGCCGAAATGTGGACGGATATGACCGAATGTGTTTGGTTCCAGAGTGGCTCAATCTCATTAAAATCAGACCTTAGTTCTCATTACCACTAAACAAAGATCTGAAGGCATCCCATGAGGGGTCACGTCAGAATGACCTTTTATCCAACCAATGAGAGCGTCGCTTACCAGATCATGAAAGTGACAGTTGGAAAGTGATTTCTAATCATACAACCTTGAAAACTTTAACACAGGGTATTCCGAACAATAGTTACAGGTTTAACGACTGAATTCATACAATCTAGACCATCTTTCAGTCATTGCCAGAATGTTTTGTGTTTGTTTAGGTTTCAAATTTGTAATCGAGAATTTGTCAAAATATGTTTCGAAGCGTAGTCGCCAATTTGAAATTAGTGCCGTAAAGCACGAGAAAGCTGCCTTCTGATTGGTCATTCTACTGGTCGGTCAAAGTTCGTGCAAGGTCGGTCTGACGTGACCCATAATGGGAT
This sequence comes from Haliotis cracherodii, assembly GCF_022045235.1. Lineage (NCBI taxonomy): Eukaryota > Metazoa > Mollusca > Gastropoda > Lepetellida > Haliotidae > Haliotis > Haliotis cracherodii. Next base: position 67,242,738 of record NW_027266264.1, read on the forward strand.
TGTCCTCAGATCTTTGTTTAGCGGCAGCAAGAACTAAGGTCTGATTTTAATGAGATTGAGAGTGGCTATTCAAATGTGAATTGCTGTTATGACGATAGTTACCATGGTTACTGCATTTATATCCCATTTGAAACTATTCCTTTGCACTTGGTAGCTATACACATGACATTGCTCCCACTAATTCCGACAACCCCCTTTTTTTATTCAAATATATAGGTGGGCCTTAAATTGATGACTGTGCATAAAACAATGCCCACTCATAAATGCAGCAGTTTGCATTCAGAGAAAACAAACATCACTTATATGGATCGATAATATAAAATTGTAAGATTCCAAATGATCCAAGATGTTAAACCTAGTGTAGTAACAAGCCTGCCAAAACCTGTTCCGTTTCTGAAAAGCGTAACAAAACACAATGCTACAAAAAGTTTTGTCACACAAGACAAAGCCCACTGTTACACAAACAGGAAAGTTCTGTCACAAACTTGCTACCTAGCTCTGGCTCATCTGTTCTCTACTGGTGGAGAGAACTCCAAACTTTGCACCTCTAATATGTGTACTTTCCTTTCATGAATCTTAAACTACAGTAAAATATTTTTTTACAAGTTTGGAATACCTTTTCTTTATCCATTCCCTGCACATCAATCACTTCATATTACATGTAAATACCAATATACTGATATAACTAATGTTCAATCGTAAAAACACCAATTAAAATATACAAAAATCCATCAAAAAGCTCTGTGTGTGTTTGTGTCTGTCTATGCCAAAATCTCATGAGACTACTGACTCGAATATGGCTCTTAGTATCATTTTCAGTAGAATTTGTTTTGTTATGATAAGGACTATAATCAGGTATAATCAGATAATTAGGTGAGCTTACAAGACTGAACAGAATTTTACTAGACCCTGGCTTCGGACTAGTGCAGTAGTGGCAACAGTCACAGATTGTATATCATTGCAATAACTGATAACTATAAACATGTATACATGCACTGACTAACATGACTGCATCCCCTGTGGACATTCAAGAGTATAACAGGCCATCAGGAGAACATGCTTGAAAGAACAACAAGCGATTTCACACAAGCCAGAGTTTCTAATGATTTATGTTTAAGGAATCCAAGAGCTAAAACTAAGGACATTTGAACTGACATGTACAGGGTTAGAAACTAACAGTTTTTGTCCACTAGTCCTTATAATGATTACATATAGCAAAACCCTTTAAATGGACCAATTTCTACTAGTCCTTAGGATACCTTTACTATTGGGCAGTTTGGTAAGGACTACAGGACTAGCGCCAATTTCTAACGCTGGACATTCAATTCAAACAATGAGCTTTTATTTCTTACCTGCTTGTCCAAGTTGTTTATAGAATCTGTACTCCAAATGCAGCTGTGGTGCCCGAGATTTCATAGGCTCCTGTGTATGAAGAAACGAAAATATTGAGTGTTTTGGAACACCTGCAGTATCTTCATGACACCTTTAATCAAATCCATAATAACAGCTTTCACAATAAGAAGTATATTGTACAAACATAGGCTTTTGAGATTTTTTCAAGTTTGTTATTGGTGATTTGTTGCAGGCTTAAGGCCAAATACTGGCCCCTGAGGAGGTCTAGATAAAGCCCTGCTGCATAATGCAGGTGTAAGTTTAGAACGGGGCCTTGTGCTTTTAGCCCCTAAATTTGAAAAAGGCCCACATTTTAAATACAACAGGGCATTTTACCATTGTGCTGTATGGGCATAGCTCTGGAACAGTTCAAATTATCAGATAAAGGGCCCATGTCAGAAAATTCCTAGTGAACACTGCATATGTCCCGAGCATCCTCATTCAAGCCAGGTGAGCAAGCCTCATACATTGAGATATCACTGTCTCAAAAGACACCCCTTCAGGAATTACAAGGACACATGTGCTTTCAGATTTTGCTGTCATTGATACATGGTACATGAAGTTTCTTAAAAAAAATTGCATAGTGAAAAGAATATGGTGATTTGAAAGAACAATGATGAAGACTCAAGGAATCATTCCAATTCCTACATTAGATTCATTTTCATATTGTGAGATTTGTGAGGTTTAAAAGAACTTCATGAATGTTTTTCCATAAATGACAGCAATTTCACTTGCACTTGCGTCCTTGTAACTCTATTCCGTGGAGGGGATTGTACACTTAGTGAACATGATGATTGTAGACTTTAACAGAATATTAATTCATCTACCAGTTTTGTTGAGACAAACATATCACTGTGGTTTGCTATACCCGACACCATAGGATCAGTATGCCTTTGATGGTAGAATAGCACAGTAATGTATCACAACAAGGCCTAGTCAAATTGGTATTACCTGTAAAACACTGAGAGTAAATTAACTTAGCCCCAGTATAAACATCTCATACTTCACGTGTCTTGAAGTATATGTTCACTGTTTGTAAAAACTTCAAAACACAAGCAAAATAAGTGTCAATACTGTCATCCAGTCACATTTCATTGATCACTTATCTATATATCACTGGTTGTTATCATACTTACCAATTTGATTGCCACATGCTCGTTGTTGTACAGATTCTTACCTGAAAAACAAATGTTAAGCAACTTAAATATGACATCACAGGATGAATCATACAAAGCTTGTGACACAAGGAAAAACTACCCAAACATCAGTATGTATTGGCACTCACAGCGTCATTGTTTATTTTTCATTAAGGTCACAAGTACACATTCACACATAAAATACCTTAGAGTCTGGTCACTTCAGATCTTATATGAGTAAGTACTAAATACTTGCCTAGACGCAGTTCACCGAAGTTTCCACATCCAATCTTTTTTCCAACTCGAAAATTTGGCCCAACCATGAGCACACCCGAGTTGCTAGAAGCACTTTGCCGGTTTGAACTGTGCATGCTTCTGGCACTAGATTTCCGTCGTGTTTGTTCGTCACTTTTTTCGTACTCTCTTTTTGGTGTACTCATGGGGATTTTTATGTAGAGAGCCACTCTAAAAATTAACTAGGAGGTAGGTATCCAACTGAAATAAAATCTGAGATTGATCTCAAATAGGCGATCTAGTCGACCAGGGCTGCCAAGCCCCATCTAATGCCCCTTCCTGGTTCTTCTTTGGGGCTCCTTGAAAAATCAAACATTTCTGCTAGGTACCGGATAAACAAAAGATCCCATTCCTTTCGTTCATTTCAACGAATATGAATAATTAGATCAACAAATTAATATATTCCTCCGTCAGATATCTTGTTTTCCTGTCTCAAAGGCCGTCTATACAGGGGAACTATAACATTCGATTCTGTCAAATTCATCCGCGACCGCAAATTGTTGAAGGGCAGGTACATTTATGACATGAATTCCATATGTGTTTTCCCAGGAGGTTTGATTGGGGTCTTGACCTGCTACTGATTATATCTTGAAAAGTTTTTCACCTTAATTATTGGGGGTTTACTTTTTTGCATCGGATGGATATTAACAGGAAGATGTTAATGATTCATCCGGCTGCGTGCGCACTAAGGGATTCCCCGTTACCAAGTGCGGAACTGTCTATTTGCTGACAACGAACAAATAAACGTATATATGTGCGATCCAGATAATAACAACGAGTCTTAAAGATTCTGTGATTTGATATATTTTGAACTCAATCGTCAAATGGTTTCAGTAATTTAAATGGCATAATGATAGGTCAAATTTGTCAGCTGATTAACAGCTGACGTCACTTCCGTGTCAACAAGCATGGCGGATGTTTTCGAAATTTGACTCTGCTGATCGGATCATGTTTTTGCAAGTTTAGCCACATAATTTTGCCTGAAATGACGGGAAAGGAGCGTTATCTTGTTGTTATTTCTGTTTTGGAAGGTATGGCTATGTTAATTTGTTATTCCTGTATATATAATGTTGCAAGTTTACCATGAAAACTTGAAAAGTAAAGCACCTGTCATATTTGCAGGTCTGATCTCGTTTTTGATACAGCGGTTTCCTTGAAATCGCAGAAAACTCTTTTTAGATATAAATGTAGACGTAATGAACAATATCTCTTATTATTAGTCAATTGATCATTTGCATGTTTTGTGCAAGTTAATTACTTTTCTGTGCTTTCATAATAGCTGATATAAAGAGACTGCATTAAGATAAATGTGCACTACATTGCAGTCTTAGAATTTTGTTTGGTTATAGCCAAATTCCAAATTGTAAGTAAATGTAACCTATTTTTTGGAATTTTTTGGAAGCAGGTCAAAAAGGCTGCAAAAAGTAAAGTTAAAAAGGCCACTGAAGATGTCAAAACGGTATGAGGTCATTACAATAAAGAATAAAAACACTGAAAGGTTTTCCTCGTTGGGTGCGTGCTTCACCTAATCGCAAGTACACAAAATCAGCGATCTAACACACTCAGTTACCAAGACTGTCCACAAAAATGGAAGTCCGACAATAGATGATCTAGATCACAAACTTTGTTTAACCCACTGGAAAGTGTAAATTGACACGGCTCAGTGGCTGATGTGGTTATGTTGCTGACTTTTTTGTGCTGGCGATAAGGTGCCTCACTCTAAGAATGTCAGTTCGCATCCTGGATGATCTGGACGGGAGTAAAAAAAAGTGCTTGAATTTGTACTATACTAAGAAAGAACATAATGCATGACACAAATTGTAACTTGTGCTCAGTTTCTTTTTGTAAGAATTTGTATGACTCATCAGGATATGGTTTTACTGTCTTGTAGATTTTACCACAGGCTACCTGGAAAAAAATACTGGTAGCCATATGGCTGCTAGTTAAAAAAATAAACTTTGAGGCCTGTTACTTTTAAATTCTTGGGACCACAACTCATGTTCGAGACAACCAGGAATTTGACAAATCCAGATTACTACAAGGATGAATATAATAAGGGTTTGCCAGGAATGGTCTGAGTTTGATGCATCTGACGGGATGTCTTAACATTTAACTACTGGTAATCCAGGATCAGTTGAACCAACTCACAAAATGAGTTTGAGACATGTTGGCAGTCCACAGAATTTGGGCAAACATATTTAGTTTGTTACAGGTAGAGAGAGAGGGTGTACGCATGTTGTGCATGTTCAGGTCATGACAATGAATTTGACAATGTTCTCATGGACACACATGTTGCTCAAAAGTGTATTAACATGATTAAGAGGTCGGTGGGTCAATATGATGCAAGAATGTCCTAAAAGTTGTTTTATAAAAGTCAATTACAAACAAATTAACATTTTGAAGCTAGGCAAGCATGGCCAGATCATACATTCTCAGACTCGAGAACTGGCTTATAATGCCATAAATGACATTGAGAAAGAATGTACAAATAAATCTCAAACATTATTAAAAGTTCGCAGTCTGTATCTACGCCAAAGCAAATCAGAGCAGAAGGTATCACTCACAAGGCGAGAGTAGTTTCATTAGCCCAGGAGAATTGCAAAATCGTCAAGTTATAAAATCCCAACTTGACGATTTCAACCAGTGCGCTGTTCACCAATTTGTACATTATTCGTATGTAGTGCAAAAACAATTGCCAACTCTAGACTGTATTTATGACATGATAAAAAATTATTTGAATTATGAGGGTCTAGAAAAAAATTACGTGTATATTGAAAACATATGGGACTTAAAATAGAGTTGATTTGGGCTAATGTAAAGAATTTTGTTGCCAAGCAAAACTCGGTGCCAAGGAATGTTCTGATTGTCGTAAGCATGTCTGATGTGTTGAAGATGGCGACTGGCAACAGAAAATAGCAGCTGAAAGAAAAATGGTCAGCATCATTGTCAAACTTGGTCTGCCGAGTGGATTAGAATAAAAAAACACATCAGAATTTGAAGACCAGTGCTATGATTATCCAGTTATCTCAGTATAAATCCAACTAGCTTTATTATGTTTACAGTATGCTGAAACCCCATAAACAATCACATGGGGTTCACTGAGGAGAATATCATTGAGTCAGCTATCTCTATGTGAAGGTCTCAACCTTCATAATCGATCGATGAACATGACCCAATGCATTATTGCTCTCTGGGATAAAAATAGGATTCCAATTTTACAACAAATGAATTCCCTTCATTGTCATGATACTTCTCAATCGTTGTTATCTATGCAAATTTGCTATCACTGTTTCCACATCAGCACATACTATTACATGTTATTGAACCCACCACTAGAACTCGTTGGCCGAGACAGGACATCATACTCCTGTCACGGACCACCCACTAACACTTTCTTCGCAATGGTATGCACCAATGGTGGACATCATACAGAGTTATACGTGGTTAATTGTCAGGTCACAATTTAACTTTTCCTGGCTTACCAGTAGACTAACACTCTGTCTCTGAAAATATATCATTTTGATAGAAACAAGCAATACTTTACATTGAAAAAGAGACCCAGTGAGATGGTAGTTTCAGGAAATCTAGACTTGCTTCATATTGGGCTACCGTATTCGACGTAATAAGCGCCCCGCTCTAATAAGCGCCCAAGGCAATATTTGCTAATATAATTATGACAAGTGAACAATCCCAATTAGCATCCCTTCCGATTGATCAATGTATACAAGACTTATTTATTCTTGTATAATATGCCCTCGTGTGATATATGCACCCTTAATTATGGGCTATTGAATTCTCGAAAAATATATCTGTCGTATATAAACAGTTCAGACACTCAGCATAAACCAGGAAATTTATCTTTTAACTCTGTTTTTTCGACCAAAATAATATTCTAATAAGAGCCCCCTGTTTCTAATTTTGAGAGCGCCCTGGGTGCTTATTACGTCGAATACGGTAACATCAACTTGCTTCATATTGGGCTATATCATTACAGGAAGCATGGGAAGGGATGTGGGGAATGGAAAATAGTAGTTTCAGGGAATGTGAGATAGAATAATGATTAACATACTCACTGGCTTCTTTTGAAGTGTAATTACATGGGGTGTAATTTTCTTACATTAAAAACTGAAGATCATTCATGGTAAAAATAGTGTGTCTTACTTGCCCCAAACTAGGTTTTGTTATTCCCATGAAAACTTGATTATTTTTTGGATAGTCCAGTGGTTTTTGAAGCTTTGGCTTGTCATGCCGGAGACAGGGCTTCCATTCCCCACATGGGTATGAAGTCCATTTCTGGTGCCCCCTACTGTGATAAGACTGGAATAGTGGTCACGTGCATTTTCCCCCAACACAATCACTTGATTATCAAATCTTTGCAGTTTTTATCATGTGCTTGATCTTTTGGGATAATAAATTACAGAAAACTGGATTGTTCAATACAGATGCAGTAATATTACCACTCTGGGAGACAAGGAACACAATATTATTTAATAGTCTGGCATCACTTTGTGATAGTGTTTTTTACAATTAGTCAATGCATTTGTTGGGTTTGATCATCTAACCCAGGCATCATGAAATCAGTGATTATTTAAATGTTTTCATTTTGATGAATTTGTACAATATGTAAAGAATGAGGTCAGGAATGAGGTCAGGAATGAGATCTTGAAATTCGTTTGTTTACAAATTAACCTTTGATTTGTTATAATGTTTGACAAAATTTATCATGTTTATTGATAATTTGAACTAATTTATTTCTTATGATCACCCCTTAATATTTTGATATTTTAGTACTGTTGAATAATTATTGGATTCTAATAATTTCAGGTCGAAAATTCCCCAAACGTGCTCGTCACAAGATTATTGCTGAAGCTCGTTTTGATGGAGAGTTGCTTGCTACTGATCCAGTAGACCATGTGGAAACACCAGATTTTACACAAGAGCTGGCATGGGAACTTGACAAGAAAGCACTACAGCAACACAGATTACAGAGAACATCCATCAAAATCCAGTGTTTTGCCTATGATGTTCAAAGTACATTGAAAGAGGCCATAGGCTATGTGATATTGGATCTGAGAGCTGCAACAACCAATAAACAGGTTCACACTCTCAACCAAACTGCTGCACCCACTTTATGACATGTGTGAAAAACATAGGCACTTTTTTGTTGTTATGACAACACACAATGTGTAGTCATTGTAAATGTTTAAGTGTTTGAAACAGAACTGTAATCTTCTAATTTGGAAACACTAGTTCTTTTTGTGAATTTATTGACACCATTCACTGTTAGTGTTTATTAAAAAAGTATTTATATATGACCCGTGAAGATTCCAGGGTAGAATAGGTCTTCAGCAACCCATACTTGCCGTAAAAGGCGACTATGCTTGTCGAAAAAGGAGACTAACGGGATCGGGTGGTCAGACTCACTGACTTGGTTGATGCATGTCATCGATTCCAATTGCGTGGATCGATGCTCATGATGTCAATCACTGGATTGTCTGGCCCATACTTGATTATTTTTCAGACCACCGTCATATAGCTGGAATATTGCTGAGTGCGGCGTTAAACAACAAACAAACAAACAAAAAAAGTATTTATAAAGATGTATCATTGAAAAAGATAAATTCTCTTGCTTTTCAGGTTGCCAAATGGCATCAGATTCTTCACTCAAAGTACCACAAATCAAAGCCAGAAATCCGTCTAGCATTATACTTAGATGATGACAAAAACCCATCACCTGGGATACTGCCAGGCCTCAGTCCAGTCCGAGCCATCGGTGTGTACCAATTCAGTTGTGCTGAAAGCTTTGCTTTGTAGACTGTAACTGTATTATAGTATTATGTAGTGGTGTCACGATATGACGATACAGTAATCTATCCCGATACACGGCCCATGATACAATACATTGATTTACAACCCCTGTATCACGTTACATACGATACATTGCATCACGAAGTATGCTAGTGAAGAAACACATGAATAATAGCACATTTGTTATTATTGTTAGTTAGTTATTAAACTGTAAATCAGTGATCAGCTTGCAGAAGTCCTCTCAACTTCTTTGTAATAAAAACATTAAAGTTTGGAAGTGTTTCTCATGTCATAAGTCTTGATTCAGGATTGTGATTCGCCTGCAGAAAGAAAGAATATCAACTTATGAAACAAAAGTACTGCATTGGGATGCAAATCGTTTCGCACATATAGTATTGGGATTCGAAATGTATCGCACCTATAGTATTTGGATACATATCATATCGCAGCATTACCATATTTTTCAACCTCTAGTATTATGTTTTAAACCTAAACATGTTAGTGAAGTTTTAGTTTAATATTTTTCAAATTTCAATTTTATTTTTTGATTTTAGGCAATATTATGAAACTCATTTGAAGAGGGGTGAAAATGTTTTCTTTCTGAGTGACATTTGTGGATAGTTTACTGTGTGATACTCTTGTTACTTCATAGATTCCATGTAGAGGTATGAAGTTAGTACAATATTATACATTTCCATTTCTTTTTCTCTTCTTCTTTGATGGTCTTTCATGATAGTGATACAAACTTACCCTCAGAACAACACTGCACATAGTTTAACAGGAAGGGAAACAACAGAAGAGTGTTTCGGCTTAAACTCCTAGTCACTTATTCTGTCTATTGGAACCTGTATATTATGAGTCTATATTTGTTTCAAGATGAGGCAGACTTGGCAAAAGGGTTGCAGCCACATACTCTCAAGCCAGCTCTGAATGAAGATGAAGGATATTATCAGATTGGTCCTGCCAAGCGACACACAGAACAGTTTGTTTTGTCTGTCACTATTGCATATGCTTCAAATCTAGCTCAGGTAGGTTGTTACCATGTGTTCAAATTGTCACATCTGGGGCCGTATGTTAACAGTTAAATCAACATGTTGTATAGCTTTAACTGCATGCAGTTTTACATGCCTGTGGAAATTCTAGGTTAGAATTGGTTTAGCTAGCAATCTACATGTGGAAAGAGATGATAAAAAAATGTATTACTATCACATTATATCACCTAAGAATACATGCAGTTTAACTGTGTTATAAGCAAGGACGTATTACTATCACATTATATCACCTAAGAATACATGCAGTTTAACTGTGTTATAAGCAAGGACGTATTACTATCACATTATATCACCTAAGAATACATGCAGTTTAACTGTGTTATAAGCAAGGACATATTACTATCACATTATAACACCTAAGAATACATTCAGTTTAACTGTGTTATAAGCAAGGACGTATTACTATCACATTATAACACCTAAGAATACATTCAGTTTAACTGTGTTATAAGCAAGGACGTCTGGGAAACAACATGGTGCGTCTATTTTCTTTGTTTATTGACCATGTCTTATACATGTTTGTTTGCTTGTAAACTGTAGGACAGCTCACAAATATTTCACGCTATCTGCTTGTTCAAATCATCTCAGTTTAAACAAGCTTAACTGTATATCTTCAATACCTCTGCCAAAGCTTAAAGGGGAAGTGTACGCGCAAAAATCACTTTCTTTCTTTTTCTAAACAAAACACAATTTTAGAATTAGTTAGTATCTGTGTTTGCAAATATACACTCATTTTTTTTCACAGTGAAAGTAGGAAGCTCACAATAGTGTGAAAGTGATATGCCGTTATGAGGCCTTCGTTTTACGAGCGAAATAGGCCTGAGTTATCCCCCTTAGATTATGACGTAATTGGTGCCAATTCAACTGGGTCCCTGTCTATTCTCAACGCAAAAGATATCAAGGACCAGTTTGCGGTAAAACAACATGGTCTACGACACACTCCGGCGCAGTGGTGACTTAGCATAACACAATTCTGGCTGGCATCTGAGATGCTAGAATCACAAAACTGTACCTACACCACGTGAAGCGGCTCTAACAAAGCATGATGACGTCATAATGTTTATCAATTGGCACCAATGACGTCATATTGCAAGGGACATAAGCCATGGTGTTTTTGTTATGGAAATAGAACACTTGGTAAATGTGAAAAATATAAATCGTTTTAGTGCAATAAATATGTTAATTAAATATGATGTTTTCATATTTTTGTCTATGACACTTCTATGTTAGCACTTTTAATGTGGAAAAAGTACAAGAAAAAATGGTTCATTTCCATGTGAACTTGCCCTTTAACCAAATGATAATTATACTTATTACTGTCATATATTCACTCAATTGTCCATGTGATTTACTGTACATGTATTGAGACAATGTTGTTTATTCAGTTTATTCAGACATGTACTTACGCACACAGCAGCACTCTGAATTAGACTAACATCTAACGGTCATTTCCCAGCAACCAGACAATCTTTTCATGTCTTTAATCAAGTGGCTCACATGATTCGATGCATTTCGTGATGTGAGACCCGTTTTATCACAATATAGATCTTGATTATCGATCAGATCCTCCTGACTGGGCGCCGTCATTTCGTTTGAAGCAAATGCAAGTGACAGGAGAGGTGGATTCTGATTGGTCCTTAGGAAAGGCTTAGAAGGGACATAACAATCGAGCCCAGTAATTCCAGCCTAGTTCGGCAAGGGTGGAAACTGGACTTTTAAAGTCAGTTAACTCTCTTGCCCCGGAAAGATGGGTGCTCACATGATTTTGATGCACTTTGCGAAGTAAAACCTGTTTTATCACAATATAAATTTTGATTATCAATCAGATCATCTTGACTGGGAGCGGCCATTTTGTTTGAATAAATGTTAGTGATGGGAGAGGCGGAATCTGATTGGACAATAGGTTGGACGTAGAAGGGACATAACTCATAATAACCACTGGTGGTGCTACGATCGATGCCAGAAATTCCTGTTTTGGCATGGGTGGAAACTAGACGTATATAGTCAGTTAACCCCCTTGCCTGGGGAAGATGCATTGTACATGATGTAAACACTGATATGTTGTAATACAGTTGAAGACAAATATCACTTACACTTCTTGTGACTGTGAGACAGATGGAACAAACTCAGAAAAATAAATTTTCAACCTCCATTTATCTTGTGTCCATCAATGCATAGTATTTGTGATCTTACTTTCTACAAATAATCAGGGGTGGTTGGGTAGCCTAGTGGTTAAAGCGTATGCTTGTCACGCCGAAGACCCGGGTTCGGTACAATGTGTGAAGCCCATTTCTGGTGTTCCCCGAGGTGATATTGCTGGAATATTGCTAAAAGCGGCATATAACCATACTCACTCACTCTCTACAAATAATCAGGACCTAGGTGAAAACGCTGTCTTTGGATTCACTATGTTTGTGTATAAAACAACATTTCCTTAGAATTGTAAGGCCGTCTGAGTTTGCAAACAAAATAACAGATGTATGTTACACTCCCAGTTTGAAAACTCCAGATCCTTCCTGTGTGGATGCCACTGTCAGTGTTGATGTAGATAGTCTACGGTAACACCCATGATATTGTGTTCCAGTTGATTCCGAGCACCTTGCCACTGCCTGCTAGTGGAGGCTACTTCTTCTACTACTCACTCCTGGGTAATGATGTGACCAACGAGAGTTTCGCAGACCTCATCAACCCCAGCTTTCCTGCCGAGCGGGCGTCCGTGAGACTACGGAGCAGCGTGGATGCACTCAGGGTCTTCTTCCACAGCCAGCCAGGCATACAGGTCACTACCATTATGTACAATCTAGACCTGTCTACACCTTAGTATGTGTCGTTCTATAATCACTAGAGCCAGCTAGGAAGCTATTGGATGGTAAACAGATTCTATAATCACAAGAGTCAGTTAGTATGCTATTGGATGGTAAACAGATTCTATAATCATAAGAGTCAGTTAGTATGCTATTGGATGGTGAAAAGATTCTGTAATCACAAGAGCCAGTTAGTATGCCATTGGATGGTAAACAGATTCTATAATCACAAGAGCCAGTTAGTATGCTATTGGATGGTGAAAATATTCTGTAATCACAAGAGCCAGTTAGTATGCTATTGGATGGTGAAAAGATTCCATAATCTAAGTTATTATGAATCTGTTCACCATCCAATAGCTTCCTAACTGGCTCTTGTGATTATAGAATCTTTTCACCACCAAATAGCTTACTAACTGGCCATTGTGATTATAGAATCTTTTCACCATCCAATAGCTTACTAACTGGCCATTGTGATTATAGAATCTTTTCGCCACCCAATAGCATACTAACTGGCTCTTGTGATTATAGAATCTGTTTACCATCCAATAGCTTCCTAGCTGGCTCTTGTGATTATAGAATCTTTTCACTACCAAGTAGCTTACTAACTGGCCATTGTGATTAAAGAATCTTTTCGCCACCCAATAGCTTACTAACTGGCCATTGTGATTATAGAATCTTTTCGCCACCCAATAGCTTACTAACTGGCCATTGTGATTATAGAATCTTTTTGCCACCCAATAGCATACTAACTAGCCATTGTGATTATAGAATCTTTTCACCATCCAATAGCTTCCTAACTGGCTCTTGTGATTATAGAATCTTTTCACCACCAAATAGCTTACTAACTGGCCATTGTGATTATAGAATCTTTTCGCCACCCAATAGCATACTAACTCGCCATTGTGATTATAGAATCTTTTCACACCCAATAGCTTACTAACTCACCATTGTGATTATAGAATCTTTTTGCCACCCAATAGCATACTAACTGGCTCTTGTGATTATAGAATCTTTTCGCCACCCAATAGCTTACTAACTGGCCATTGTGATTATAGAATCTTTTCACCACCCAATAGCTTACTAACTGGCTCTTGTGATTTTAGAATCTTTTCACCATCCAATAGCTTACTAACTGGCTCTTGTGATTATAGAATCCTAAAGCCACCCAATAGCTTACTAACTGGCTCTTGTGATTATAGAATCTTTTCGCCACAACATAGCTTACTAACTGGCTCTTGTGATTATAGAATCTTTTTCGCCACTCAATAGCATACTAACTGGCCATTGTGATTATAGAATCTTTTCACACCCAATAGCATACTAACTGGCTCTTGTGATTATAGAATCTTTTCGCCACCCAATAGCTTACTAACTGGCCATTGTGATTATAGAATCTTTTCACCATCCAATAGCTTACTAACTGGCCATTGTGATTATAGAATCTTTTCGCTACCCAATAGCATACTAACTGGCCATTGTGATTATAGAATCTTTTCACACCCAATAGCTTACTAACTCACCATTGTGATTATAGAATCTTTTTGCCACCCAATAGCATACTAACTGGCTCTTGTGATTATAGAATCTTTTCGCCACCCAATAGCTTACTAACTGGCCATTGTGATTATAGAATCTTTTCACCATCCAATAGCTTACTAACTGGCCATTGTGATTATAGAATCTTTTCGCCACCCAATAGCATACTAACTAGCCATTGTGATTATAGAATCTTTTCACACCCAATAGCATACTAACTGGCTCTTGTGATTATAGAATCTTTTCGCCACCCAATAGCTTACTAACTGGCCATTGTGATTATAGAATCTTTTCGCCATCCAATAGCATACTAACTGGCCATTGTGATTATAGAATCTTTTCACACCCAATAGCTTACTAACGGGCCATTGTGATTATAGAATCTTTTCGCTACCCAATAGCATACTAACTGGCCATTGTGATTATAGAATCTTTTCACACCCAATAGCTTACTAACTCACCATTGTGATTATAGAATCTTTTTGCCACCCAATAGCATACTAACTGGCTCTTGTGATTATAGAATCTTTTCGCCACCCAATAGCTTACTAACTGGCCATTGTGATTATAGAATCTTTTTACCACCCAATAGCTTACTAACTGGCTCTTGTGATTATAGAATCTTTTCACCATCCAATAGCTTACTAACTGGCTCTTGTGATTATAGAATCTTTTCGCCACAACATAGCTTACTAACTGGCTCTTGTGATTATAGAATCTTTTCACCATCCAATAGCTTACTAACTGGCTCTTGTGATTATAGAATCTTTTCGCCACCCAATAGCTTACTAACTGGCTCTTGTGATAATAGAATCTTTTTGCCACCCAATAGCATACTAACTGGCCATTGTGATTATAGAATCTTTTCACCATTCAATAGCTTACTAACTGGCTCTTGTGATTATAGAATCTTTTCGCCACTCAATAGTATACTAACTGGCTCTTGTGATTATAGAATCTTTTTTGTCGCCCAATAGCATACTAACTGGCTTTTGTGATTATAGAATCAGTATACTGTGTCTGAGTGGGGTATTCATGTTAAACTGCGGCATGGTATCTCAGTGTGCTAGCACTATAATTAGCATCAGTCCTGACTAGTACAAGCAGCCACATGCACGTCGCTATATAGTGCAATAATCTTGTATGCAATGTTAAACCCCATTTGACCTCACCACCTTGTTTGGTTCAGATTCGATTATTCACAATTTGCTATGATAAAGCTGTAATAGTGCTGATAGTGGCACAAAACAGCATTCACTCACTTAACTGTAACTGTCCTATGGAAAATGTTCTATCATTTGCAGATTCACCTGTGCTGTGGTGATCAGTCTCTAGGCAGTTGCGAGGTTCCATTAGCTTCCCTCATCAAGAAAGGCAGCACAGAGATCTACATGAAGCCAGTCACCATAGACGGAGCATTCCAGGTAGGCATCTCTTGTACTAGTCTGGAGGACAAGTATTAAGTCAAATTTTTAACTAGCGCTTCAGGAGGTTCAGGAGCCCTGATGAAATGATTTTTAACACTGAAAAAAGTAAATTCCTAAAAAATATTTATTATTAGTAATTTTATCAAAAGTAAGTAAAAATCTTTGTTACTATTTCAATAATGCTGAGTAATTATAGGCAATTCACTAGTAATTGTAAGTAGTTCTGCTGGGTATCTTCTTTGCATTAAAGATACAGTGTAATGCTATAGTTAGATGCAGAACAGTGTCCAGCTTGGTTCACCAGATTCATATGGAGTGTCATGCCCTTATATATTGCTTTACCTTGTTATTATACAAGAATTATTTACTATTTATTTCTGAGTCATCATGAAATACTTGAAACTGAAATCAGTATTACTAAGTATGAAATTTATTCAAAACTAAAGCCTAACATGGGATGCACAAAACCCCATATAATCTTGTTATACTGCTACAACTTATATATGTAATATATTTTTTTTCAGTGAACATACAAGATTTTCAATTAGGTCATATTTCATGACCATTTCGTAATAATTACTTGACATGAAATTACAAACTGAACTTTCTATAGCAGTAATAAGTGCTAAATCTATAAACCCAGGTAACTACACCACCATTCAAACAATATGATATCAATACATTGTCTCTTCTTTGTTTAGGTGATCGAAAACTGGAATAAAAAGATTATTTCCTGCTTTTTTCATGATCATCTTGAAATGCTGCGCCGAAGACCTGGGTTGAATACCTGACATGGGTACAATGTGTGAAGCCTATTTGTGGTGTCCCCCGCCGTGATATTGCTGGAATATTGCTAAAAGTGGCTTAAAACCATACTCACTCACTCACATCCCCTTTCCCCATATAGATACAATGTGTGAAGCCCATTTCTGGTTTCCCTCGCTGTGATATTGCTGGAATATTGCTTAAACCGGCGTAAAAAAAACCTCACTCACTCACAACCCCTTTCCTTCATCTGAAGTCCTACCGGCACCAAGACTGCGTGCTCACCTCTGTTAGGCCTATCAGGGTATCTTCGGTGTTCAGTGCACCTTGACCTGTCACTGACATAGATGTTACATGAAGTCTTCTGTTTTCAGCTGATCCCACCTAACAAAACCAAACAGCAGCTGCCCCCGATGGCTTCTGATCTTACCCCTAATGTGGGTGTGTCAGTGGTTCTCAGGAAGGAGGACATGGTAAGATAGGCAGCAGTATAGTTTCAGGTTGTTTCCTTCAGGGACAGCGATGTGTCACCCTCAAATAAATGGATTCTTGATATAATTATCATAATAATGAGATGAATATTAAAAGTTTGTGACAAGGCAGGATCAACTGAAACAACCACAACCACAACCAGCTGCTAAGTGATTTTAAGACAGAATCTTTTTTGCAGAAAACAGCAGTGTAGACAGAGTATATAATTGCCTTTTAACTATTACTGAATATCAACTGAAACAACCACATGCATGATTGGCTAACTGCTAAGTGATTTTAAGACAGATACTTTTTCGCAGAAAACAGCAGTGTAGACGGAGTATATAATTGCCTTTTAACTATTACTGAATATTTTTCTCTTTTTTTTCACTACTGCTCGATCTCTGAAAACAATTCTTACTTGTAGAGTATGACTTTAATAAACAACCTACCTTTGTGTATTTCCTAAGTGTCCGGGGAGCTTATTACGATGAACACGGTAAATCCTTTTCTTCACTCATAGATTGGTGATTCTGAAATGTGCTTGTATTTCAGGCTACTGTGACTCCTGTAAAGGACACACCAGCTAGTGGTGGTCTGAGAAGTGTTGGTGCATCACCTATTTTGAAGGGGCATGCTGACCGTCATAGCCCAACACATGCTGGGGTTGCACAGCAGGAGAGGCCAAAGGTGACTCAGACAAAGCCAAGGCCAGAAGAGGTGAAGGTCAAGGCCAAAGAGAGGGAGAGAGATGAGGATGACTACACTGAAACATTTGAGGATGAAAATACACCTGACAATGTCAGTGACCTTGGTGACGAGCAGAACAACAATGGTAAAAAATATTTCTTTTCTGCAAGGTCTGATGATGTTAACAAAAGAAATTGTTTTGGGAAGGCCTTCAATCGGTATTGATGGAAATAATCTTTGATCATTTTGCTCAAAGTGATTCCTGGATGGTACATGATTCCTATGTTTCAGGTAAACAGTCGAGTGGTGAGGTGGCGCCCCCTGTTGGTAGTGTGGAGCCTGACAGGAACCAGTACCCTGCAACGAAAGTATTGCACAGCGCAGGTAAGCCAGAATCCTATGATTGTATGTTCAAATCCCAGATTAGCTGTGATCATGCCAGTGATGAGATTTCTTTGATGATCTTTGATGATCTTTGATGAACATTTTGCTGGATGATGAAGATGATGCCCTCAAAATATAGTCTTCCCTTGATAAAACGATTTCTTTCTGTTGAGTCACTTGGCTGTGATCAATGTCTTTGATTAACGAATGACACCAATGACAGCCACTTCATGACAGCTCATGCAGACCAAATAAGATTTTCATTATCAATGCCGAAAGCACAGCGTAGGGACTGATTGATACAAAATCGCTGACATCCTTTCTGTTCTGAGGATGTATTTAGAGGTTACTACATGTCAGTTTTCATATTATACCTTCAGCCCTCGAGCTAATAAAGGATTCAAGGGTTGATATCAGGTAGGATATAAAAACTGCCATTTAATAACCTTTTTTTATTACTTGCCCGTGAAGAGATCACCCGTTTAATAAACATACAGCTTTATTACACATTGTGTAATACCAAAACGCGTGCGTATGTACTCTAGGAACACGTTTCACGAACAGATATTGAAAGCTCTCAACATACCTTGGCGTATTCAACGACATTGTGTGTGGAGATGATAGAACACTGGGAGGAGCTTATGCACACTCGATGACCCCAGCAACCTTGTTGCTAGGCTGACGTCACATTGCTTTGACTCGCCGATGGATCTTGCAACAAAATTCCAGAAATTACGTCATCGGGTATTGTGACGTCATTGTAAACTTTGAGCTTCAAGGCCCCGTTCCACAAGGCGATCGTACTGTAGCGCAACGAGAGTCTTTAGTCTAAGTTAAATTATGTGAGTTGTGATAGCCTTAGCACTACAATAATTTTGTGGGACGAACGCCTGAATTCTAAAGGTGGACCATTGTATGATATTAAATTCATACGTTTCAACTTTTGACGTGTTTGAAGTATTATTCTGTTAAACTCAATTGGATTATGCCATGGATCGTGTAGGTGTCAGCCTATTTACACTCAACAGTATAATTCTAAAAACATTATAAATGACAAGTAATAAATAAAATACTAAACTCGCTCTCGTGTAAAAACAATTTTATGAAACTCGTGAATAGTTGTGGTATCTGACTCGCTTTCGCTCGTCAGATACCAGAACTATTCACTCGTTTCATAAAATTGGTATTACACGGGAGCTCGTTTAGTATTCTATATATCATATACCATAATATCAAATAATATAATGTATTCATGCATAAAACATCTCTAAATTTTGTGTATGTCCGTAAGATAATTTCTGAATAGTTTTATTTACTGTTGGTTTTATGTACTGTATTCTTATTTCTCATTTTGTTCACAAAACCTTTCGTGTCTGTGTGGTTTTTAAACCTGTCCTCCATTTTCTGGTGTCCCCCGCCGTGATATTGCTGGAATATTCCTAAAAGCGGTGTAAAACCATACTCACTCACTCACTTAAATCTGTCCTCAGTTTTGTCCAAGATACCATCTAGCTGCATAATTCTGTTTGCAAGTGAAAGCAAAACATGTTCAACTTGTTTGGAAGACATTGTCATGGGAAAGCTAGCCGAGCAGATGACACACCAAGGGACCTGACTCTAATATATCGATCACCCATTCAAAATGCATTGAGTTGTCATATCTGCCTGACAGTGGGTGTAATACGGGTCTGGTTGTCACTCCCCCTGTGATATGACCGTCTCCATTTTGGCTCTATCGCACATGTGAAATACCTCATATCATTGATGGGTATATGATAAAATGCAATGCGGAATAGTCACTTTACTTCAGTGTCTAACTGGGTTTGGAAAATAAGTTCTGTACTCAACCCCGGTTCCACTTTGGTCAATTGACAAAGAGGTTCAAACTGGCTTCGCTGGCCTGCTCGCAGGGAACTTGACCAAATGGTCACATGTTATTGCACTAAGCAGCATTAAGCCAAACACTCAGGGAGATAGGTCTTCTCTTATTTTATTAAGTTAAAAAAATCAGTTCATTATTATTTCTTTGTGAAACTTTGTATACACATCTGGCTAGTGGTGAATTTTGAATTTTTTTTTTTTTTTTCAATGGCAAAATGTTTGTTTCATATGAGGGTTTCATTTTGTGGAGCTTCACTCATAAACCATTCAGTATTTCTTGATGAAGCTGAGGAAGCACATCAGATATCATACTACTCTGTTGGAGTTTGTGGTTACGATAGGCACCCAGCAACCTATGCTTGTTGTGAGAGGCGACTGAGTGAAGTATTAACCTATGGACGTGTAACTGACACAGAAGAGAGATTAAAGAGGTACCCTGTTCTTATATTGAAGTTGAGCGTTTTTCCTCTATGTCCAGCAACCCCAATTTCCGAAAGCACCACACAGCATCATGTGAGCATTCCGGCACAGTCGCACCACTTCATCTTCTCCATCGACCTTCGCAGCATCCGCGACCATATCTCCACCCACACCAATAATGTTTACCTAAAGTAAGTGACACCATAATGTAGAAATGTTTCATTACCTAATATCATAAAATATAAGTATAAACACTTATATGCCTTACTCATTAATTACTATATTTTGTTTGTTTGTTATAATGTAATGTTTGTTGCAGGTATTCCTATCCCTTCTTCGGGGTGGCATCTCCTGTACTGACCAACCCTCCAGTGGAGATCAGGAAGGGGATGGAAGTTCTCCTCCCACAGTCATTCTGTGCCTTTTCTTTTGCCTGCCCTTTGCAGCAGTTGCAGGACATGTTCCTCCGGTAAGTCCTGCGGTTTTGTTGCTCAGTGAGTCCTGTAACATAGTTCCTCAAGTGAGTCCTGTAGTATAATAACTGTATTGTTCCTCCAGTGAGTCCTGTAGTATTGTTCCTCCAGTGAGTCCTGCGGTATTGTTTGTCCAGTGAGTCCTGTACTATTGTTCCTCCGGTGAGTCCTGCTGTGTTGTTCCTCCGGTGAGTCCTGTAGTATTGTTCCTCCGGTGAGTCCTGTAGTGTTGTTTGTCCAGTGAGTCTTGTACTATAGTTCCTCCAGTAAGTCCTGTAGTATTGTTCCTCCAGTGAGTCCTGTAGTATTGTTCCTCCAGTGAGTCCTGTAGTATTGTTCCTCCAGTGAGTCCTGTAGTATTGTTCCTCCAGTGAGACCTGTAGTATTGTTCCTCCAGTGAGACCTGTAGTATTGTTCCTCAAGTGAGTCCTGTAGTATTGTTCCTCCAGTGAGTCCTGTAGTGTTGTCTGTCCAGTGAGTCCTGTAGTATTGTTCATCCAGTGAGTCCTGTAGTATAGTTCCTCTGGTGAGTCCTGTAGTATTGTTCCTCCAGTGAGTCCTGTAGTATTGTTCCTCCAGTGGGTAAAGTCGGATTGTTCCTCCGGTGAGTCATGGAGTATTGTTCCTACAGTGAGTCCTATTGTCTTGTTTCTCCAGTTACTCCAGTGGTGTAGTTCCTCTGGTCTTTTGTTATCCCCCTGGCATATAATGCGGGGGGATAAAGCGATCAGCCAGTCTGTCTGTCCATCCGTCTGTCCGGCTGTCCGTCCATAATCATTTCCTTTTCCGGGTCAGAATTCCAAAACCATTCAGTGTATTTGATGGAAACTTGGCAAAGCTATCAGGCACATACTGAAGTGGTGCCTTTTGATATTAAGGGATTTTTCTAATTTTTATTTTTTTAAATTTTTATGGAATGAAGTTGGATATAGACTCAATTGGGGATAGGGTTCGTTTCCGGGGCAGAATTCCAAAACCATTCAGTGTATTTGAACGAAACTTGGCAAAGCTATCAGGCACATACTGAAGTGGTGCCTTTTGATATTTTGTTTTTTACGAATTTTTATTTTTTACAATTTTTATGGAAAACCATTCAGTGGGTAACAATGTATGCTTCTTAAAGAACATTCAACTGTTGACTCATTACATACAGAATTGCACATTTACTAGTGGTTACTTTACAGACAGCTGCCGGGGGGATATGTCATCTTTCTGATGACTCTTGTTTCAGTATATTCCTACTTCCCTCCTGATCTTACAGTCCTACTAGGTTCGGATATTTCCCACCAGACTGCTTGTTCTGAAAAGAGTGAAAATCTAAAGTACTACTTGTTTTCTCTCAAACTGCAGTAACACAAACCCTTATCATCGTGACTGGTAGGGCTGCAACGAATACACTATGAGGCGAATACGATTCGTGTCACGAAGATTGTGAAACGAATACGAATATTAATTCACGAATACAATAGCAAGTCAGCAGTTGATGTATTGTTTGTTATGTTCAGTGAAGCAACAAAATATTTGACATGGTTTGTTAATTATTAATATATTATAAAGTTCTATACTGCACTTATCCAGGTGCTAGTATCTGCTCAAATGCGACAATGACCAGTGACCACAATACTGTCAAATTAAATAGTATAAGAGTGTTGTCTTTTGAAGAAATCTATGCATATAATATGTTCTTATGGATATTTTTATGTAATTGCACATGATTGCATGTTCATAAATATTCAATTCTAGTGGCCACGAATAACGAATTCAATTCATGAATGGATACAGTTCGATTCACCGATTACGCGAGTGAATCGTAACAGCCCTAGTGATTGGTATGTCATGCTGTGGACCTGGTCGTCTATTCTTGCTTACTTTATGCTTTTTTCATCTGTGTTGCAGAGTTCCTCTTATAGTAGAGATTTGGCATCGAGATCGGCAATTGTCAAAAGACATTCTGTTGGGTGGGGCCAGACTGCCACTTGGACAGATCATTACGGTGGACAAGTCAAAAGTTATGGTAAGTGGTTTAAAGTGAAGGTTTAGGGGTCTCTAGATTCAAATATTACAGCATGCAAATCTGAAGAACCCCAAGAGTCCCCCTTAATAACAAACACTGCACAGCAACACACTTAGTATACAGTGCTCATTATGTATTGAAGAAAACACGCTCACGAGGTTTTGGTAGACAGAGCATGTCCTGGGGGTCTGGAAAAAACGCGGGGGCTTCGCCACCTTGGTTTTTCCCTCTCAGCAGCATGTTTTTCCATGCTTATAAACCGAAAAAAGAAACTTAAAACAACATTATCAACATTTTTATGTTTCGAACATACTTTCCATGAACCTTAGGAAACGCGCGTAAAATATCTGTTGCTGGCGTACGGATCTTGAAAAGGACATTCTAAAAACCATTGAGGCTTATCAACACCTCTGTAGCCTTGTGGTACACTCACTTGGCTACAAATATGAAGGTTGCGAGTTCGATCCTCGGGAATATTAAGAAAACATTTGTCATTTGATTTTACATTTCATTACATGTTACAATCTGAACGGAAGATATATTAATAAAATACCCAGGACATTATATAAAATCCCGGGCTTTTATATAATATCCCAGGGACATTACAACGTCCCTGTTTATGAGATTTAACCCAACTGGAAAGTAAAACCTCACAATAGGTTTTAATGCCTATAGAAAGAAGTCTCTTACTTAATAGCGATCTCAATGAATACATTTATAAATCAAGACCATGATATAATATTGGTACAATACTGCTTTCGATGGTATAATACCTACCTCACATGCACACAATTACTATTTCAGAACAATACAGGGGGCAGTGGCTGGAGACAGGAATATAGTGACAGGATAGCGGCCTCCAGTGTGGATGGGTAAGTGCCATGTTTTTTCTGTTCTGTAGAATAAGGAATGATGACTAAGCAGCCCCTTTTAAACCTCTGCTCTTTATGATGCCTTGCGTTGCAATCTGGGGTCTGTCCTACCTTCATGTGGAGGTGTTCCATGTGGAGGTTACCCGTGAAGATTCCGGGGTAGAATAGGTCTTCAGCAACCCATGCTTGCCGTAAAAGGCGACTATGCTTGTCGTAAGAGGCGATTGACGGGATCGGGTGGTCAGGCTCGCTGACTTGGTTGATGCATGTCATCAATCCCAATTGCGTGGATCGATGCTCATGATTTCAATTACTGAATTGTCTGGTCCAGACTTGGTTATTTACAGACCGCCGTCACATAGCTGGAATATTGCTGAGTGAGCGTTGAACAACAAACCAACCAACCAACCAACCATGTGGAGGTAGCGTATTGTGACTTCACGGATAATGATAAGAGCTGCTGGATTCCAGAAGTGTTCCTATTTCTAGGCTGATTTTCTACCTGTGCTCCACATACTAATGTCTGGATGCTGTTCTCTTCTCCAGAAAGTCGGCCTGTATGTTTGAGATCAGCACGGTCCTGAGCTTGGAGGACTGGGGGCCTCTACCCACACAACCTGTGATACCATCATCAGAGAATCAAGTAAATCAACTGTTTCAATGTAATCAAGTTAGGCTGTCAAAAAGTTTTGAGACTTCTATTTGAAACCCGCATGTTGCTTTATGACTGTACCAGACAGAAAGATATTGAGCAGACACAAGTGCACATATGCCTCTGTGTATCTAAACTCATACTTCCATGAGTGTCAGCATGACCAAAAAGTGTTATGTTTGTGTTTCTAGAATGGATATGTTTTGCAAGTATGATTGTTGCTGTGTTCCCTAACTGAAATGAGTTTTTGTTCAGGGCCTGTCATCAGGCTATGCCGCCAGTGGAGTGGAGTCAGGCGGAGGGATAGAGACGAGTCCCAGACAGTCGGCGGAGTATAAGGCAGCCTTAGAGCTGGAGATGTGGAAGGAAGGTCAGGAACAAGCGTTTGAGAACCAGGTAACAGCTCCTAGGAGATTTATGTTATTGTGATTAATACATTTCACATTTGCTTATTTGAATTTACCTCAGATTGATTCTTTTGAAAGATGGTCACAGTGGATAGCACATTTATGCTGCATACTATACAGTTTGTGATGTGGAATATATTTACATGTGAGCTACAGTGCACTAGATTGCATCAAATGCTGAAATGCTGAAATAAGCGTCTGTGCTGTCTGTTCCCAGCTGAAGCAGAAAGAGGCTGCCTACATGCGTGCACTGGCAGAGGAGTGGAAGAAGAGAGACCGAGAGAGAGAGGTGCTGCTGCAGAAGAAGGTAGGGAGACATGGACAGATTGGGGATAGTGAGGACACAGTCATGGGACGGAGTAGGGATAGTGAGGACACAGTCATGGGACAGAGTGGGGATAGTGAGGACACAGTCATGGGACAGAGTGGGGATAGTCAGGACACAGTCATGGGACAGAGTGGGGATATTTAGGACACAGTCATGGGACGGAGTAGGGATAGTCAGGACACAGTCATGGGACAGAGTGGGGATAGTCAGGACACAGTCATGGGACGGAGTAGGGATAGTCAGGACACAGTCATGGGACGGAGTGGGGATAGTCAGGACACAGTCATGGGACAGAGTGGGGATAGTCAGGACACAGTCATGGGACGGAGTAGGGATAGTCAGGACACAGTCATGGGACAGAGTGGGGATAGTCAGGACACAGTCATGGGACGGAGTAGGGATAGTCAGGACACAGTCATGGGACGGAGTGGGGATAGTCAGGACACAGTCATGGGACAGAGTGGGGATAGTCAGGACACAGTCATGGGACAGAGTGGGGATAGTCAGGACACAGTCATGGGACGGAGTGGGGATAGTCAGGACACAGTCATGGGACGGAGTGGGGATAGTCAGGACACAGTCATGGGACGGAGTAGGGATAGTCAGGACACAGTCATGGGACAGAGTGGGGATATTTAGGACACAGTCATGGGACAGAGCGGGGATAGTCAGGGCACAGTCATGGGACAGAGTGGGGATAGTCAGGGCACAGTCATGGGACGGAGTAGGGATAGTCAGGACACAGTCATGGGACGGAGTGGGGATAGTCAGGACACAGTCATGGGACAGAGTAGGGATAGTCAGGACACAGTCATGGGACAGAGTGGGGATAGTCAGGACACAGTCATGGGACAGAGTGGGGATATTTAGGACACAGTCATGGGACAGAGTGGGGATAGTCAGGACACAGTCATGGGACAGAGTGGGGATAGTCAGGACACAGTCATGGGACGGAGTAGGGATAGTCAGGACACAGTCATGGGACAGAGTGGGGATATTTAGGACACAGTCATGGGACAGAGTGGAGATAGTCAGGACACAGTCATGGGACAGAGTGGGGATAGTCAGGACACAGTCATGGGACAGAGTAGGGATAGTCAGGACACAGTCATGGGACGGAGTAGGGATAGTCAGGACACAGTCATGGGACAGAGTAGGGATAGTCAGGACACAGTCATGGGACAGAGTGGGGATAGTGAGGACACAGTCATGGGCAGAGTGGGGATATTTAGGACACAGTCATGGACAGAATGGTGATAGTCAGGGCACAGTCATGGGACAGAGTGGGGATATTTAGGACACAGTCATGGACAGAATGGTGATAGTCAGGGCACAGTCATGGGACGGAGTGGGGATAGTCAGGACACAGTCATCGACAGAGTGGGGGATAGTCAGGACACAGTCATGGGACAGAGTGGGGATATTTAGGACACAGTCTTGGACAGTATGGAGATAGTCAGGACACAGTCATCGACAGAGTGGGGATAGTCAGGACACAGTCATGGGATGGTGGGCATAGTCAGGACACAGTCATGGGACAGAGTGGGGATAGTCAGGACACAGTCATGGGATGGTGGGCATAGTCAGGACACAGTCATGGGACAGAGTGGGGATAGTCAGGACACAGTCATGGGATGGTGGGCATAGTCAGGACACAGTCATGGGACAGAGTGGGGATAGTCAGGAAACAGTCATGGGACGGAGTAGGGATAGTCAGGACACAGTCATGGGATGGTGGGCATAGTCAGGACACAGTCATGGGACAGAGTGGGCATAGTCAGGACACAGTCATGGGACAGAGTGGGGATAGTCAGGACACAGTCATGGGATGGTGGGCATAGTCAGGACACAGTCATGGGACAGAGTGGGGATAGTCAGGACACAGTCATGGGATGGTGGGCATAGTCAGGACACAGTCATGGGACAGAGTGGGGATAGTCAGGAAACAGTCATGGGACGGAGTAGGGATAGTCAGGACACAGTCATGGGATGGTGGGCATAGTCAGGACACAGTCATGGGACAGAGTGGGCATAGTCAGGACACAGTCATGGGACAGAGTGGGCATAGTCAGGACACAGTCATGGGACAGAGTGGGGATAGTCAGGACACAGTCATGGGACAGAGTAGGGATAGTCAGGACACAGTCATGGGACGGAGTAGGGATAGTCAGGACACAGTCATGGGACAGAGTAGGGATAGTCAGGACACAGTCATGGGACAGAGTGGGGATAGTGAGGACACAGTCATGGGACAGAGTGGGGATATTTAGGACACAGTCTTGGACAGTATGGAGATAGTCAGGACACAGTCATCGACAGAGTGGGGATAGTCAGGACACAGTCATGGGACAGAGTGGGGATATTTAGGACACAGTCTTGGACAGTATGGAGATAGTCAGGACACAGTCATCGACAGAGTGGGGATAGTCAGGACACAGTCATGGGATGGTGGGCATAGTCAGGACACAGTCATGGGATGGTGGGCATAGTCAGGACACAGTCATGGGACAGAGTGGGGATAGTCAGGAAACAGTCATAGACTATAGAGTGGGGATAGTCAGGAAACAGTCATAGACTATAGAGTGGGGATAGTCAGGAAACAGTCATAGACTATAGAGTGGGGATAGTCAGGAAACAGTCATAGACTATAGAGTGGGGATAGTCAGGAAACAGTCATAGACTATAGAGTGGGGATAGTCAGGAAACAGTCATAGACTATAGAGTGGGGATAGTCAGGAAACAGTCATAGACTATAGAGTGGGGATAGTCAGAACAGAGGCAGGGGCATGTTTCTAGACTGTACACCTGACATGTCCCTAGGTGGCCAGTAGGGAGGGGAGGCAGGGGCATGTTTCTAGACTGTACACCTGACATGTCCCTAGGTGGCCAGTAGGGAAGGGAGAGGAGGGGAGGGAGGGGAGGGAGGGGCGGGAGGGGCGGGCATGTTTCGAGACAGTACACCTGACATGTCCCCAGGTGGCCAGTAGGGAGGGGAGGGAGGGGCATGTTTTGAGACTGTACACCTGACACCTGTCCCCAGGTGGCCAGTAGGGAGGGGAGGGAGGGGCATGTTTTGAGACTGTACACCTGACACCTGTCCCCAGGTGGCCAGTAGGGAGGGGAGCGACATGTTTCTAGACTGTACACCTGACATGTACCCATGTGGCCAGTAGGAAGGGAGGGGCATGTTTCTAGACTGTACACCTGACATCTGTTCCCAGGTGGTGGAGTACACCCTGCATGAGGAGCAGCTGAAGAAGGCCCTTACCAGCCTGGAGAAGAGAGACAAGCAGCTGGCTGTCAATGAACAGGAGGTGGGTGTGGTCCCACATACAAAAAGATCAAATGCAGATTTTGTTATTATTTCCATAGAGAGTGAATTTAAGTTGAGAAAGAGAGGGTACTGTTGTGCATGCAAAGATAAAGTCAGTTTATATTACAACAATTTCATGAAGGATGTTATGCAGATTTTGTGATCTTTCTAGTTATGTCATAGTCATCACCATGTGTACAGGAGTCAGGCTCTGCATGGTGTGTCTTTCCCTAACTGTTGGCTTCACTAACTGCTGCATCTCAAATTCATGAAATGCATGTGAAGCCATGGCCAGTATTAGGTACTATTTCCCTCACTACATTGATCAGCTTACTGATATCCAATAGACAGTGTTAGTAGTGGGTTAAATACTGTGGTCCTTGTCTCTTTGTCAGGTTTTGCATCTGCATTGATCAGCTTACTGATATCCAATAGACAGTGTTAGTAGTGGGTTAAATACTGTGGTCCTTTTCTCTTTGTCAGGTTTTGCATCTGCATTGATCAGCTTACTGATATCCAATAGACAGTGTTAGTAGTGGGTTATATACTGTGGTCCTTGTCTCTTTGTCAGGTTTTGCGTCTGCATTGATCAGCTTACTGATATCCAATAGACAGTGTTAGAAGTGGGTTATATACTGTGGTCCTTGTCTCTTTGTCAGGTTTTGCGTCTGCATTGATCAGCTTACTGATATCCAATAGACAGTGTTAGTAGTGGGTTATATACTGTGGTCCTTGTCTCTTTGTCAGGTTTTGCGTCTGCATTGATCAGCTTACTGATATCCAATAGACAGTGTTAGTAGTGGGTTGAATACTGTGGTCCTTGTCTCTTTGTCAGGTTTTGCGTCTGCATTGATCAGCTTACTGATATCCAATAGACAGTTTTAGTAGTGGGTTAAATACTGTGGTCCTTGTGTCTTTGTCAGGTGTTGCGTCTGCAGGCAGACCTTCAGCGTGACCATGAGAGGAAGCTGCAGGAGATGAAGGAAGCCTCACATCGCCACAAGGAGGACTGTGACCACAAAGTAGAACTAGAGAGGTGAATACAATACTTCGGTGGGATAGTTTAGTGGGTAATGCTGCATGTAAGTTTGATGTCCCACTTGCATACTGGTTTGTTGGTGTATCTCATCATAATGTGTTAATATTGCTTGTGTAATAAATAAGGAACATTGAAAATAAAGAATTGTAGATAAAATTAAACTGAGGTATGCCATTTCGCGTATTTAAAAAAGAGAAATTTTGCTGTTTTCTTGATGACCAAATAGTGAAAGGAGTTGTGGCCCTTTGTAGTGACAGGATCTGTTGGTCAAGGGTTGTGATACCTTCTGTATCAGCCCTGTACATAACTGTTCTCATGTGCTCTTGGTTACAAAGGTAAACGTACTACCTGTAACACTACCTGCTTTCTGCCAACATAAAGTTGACACCCTGTGATATGACACAAATACTGTTCCAATCATTGTCGATTATCTAGTGTACTATATCTCCACTGTATCATGATAAATATCCAGGACCCTTCTCTTCTTTTTGTGGGTGATTTGTATAACACCATGCTATATAGCCATCCAATACACTCAGATGCTTGAGAAATAATGTGGGATCTCACTCACCCCATACTCAATGCAATGTATGCAGCTGATACCATTTAACAAGGCCCTTCTCTCCTTCGACATTTTATGCATGTTTCTTTTCCTATTTCAGGATGAAAGCAAATGAATTAGAAGAGTTAGTGTCCAGATACAAGCAAGAGGTAATGGAGATGGTGTTGGTGTTTTATGATTGTTTAGTAACACAACAGGAAGATCTTGGCTGTACCAGGTGGTGAGGTGTTGTAATGGACAGTTGGTTGTTTAATGCCACAGTCAGCAATATTCCAGCTAAATTGCTGTAAATTGGTAAATCATGCTAAATCTGGACAAACCAATAATTAATATTATCAGCTGTGTCCCTGAACCACGATAACAAGCAACCAGCCAAGTCAAAGAGCCTGACCTCCTGACTATTTATTTGTCTGATACATAAATCATAGGTCAGTGGGACCTGTTCTTGTAAATGCAAGGTAGAATTAAGATGTTTGCAGTGTGTTTGTGTGGTGCGTTGGATACCTTCACAGACATTGATATGTAAAAGCTCTCACGTAAAATGTGACTAAGGAGGCAAACAGACCAGTTTTATTTGTTTTAGGGTTATATCACTGCTATATGAATTTGTTGTTTACTTTTAGTTAGCTGATGGAGATAAGAAGCTCAAGTCTTCAGAAAAGGAATTTTCTATTTATAAAGAACAGCAGAACACTAAGCCTGAAGTGCAACTCCAGTCAGAGATCAACTTGCTCACGTTAGAAAAGGTGGGTTTTCATTTGAATGTTTTCTATAACCAGGTATAATCTTTCCTTGGCTGGACCAGCACGGGTGACTTGGGAAATGGCACCACAGTACAGAGTTATGTCCCTTAGTCCCATGGATACAGTGGTCATGAGCTCAAATCTGAAGCTAGCTCCTAATGATCCATGTTATGAATATTTTTCGTTGTCGTCATCATCATCCTTGATCATTCTGTCAGCACCATTCCCATACTCTTGTGTTTCACCAACGAGGTCATCCAATTTTGGATTCTGCTGAAATCAGGTGTTGCTATCTCAACATGCTCAGAGTGGTGTTGAACGCTTATTCACTCACTTAAATTCCACTCAGTTCTAGTAGTTGAGGAGGCATTGGTGGACAGGTTGTCTGAGCCATTGCAATTGGCTGTGCAGAGTTTGACAGATTCCTGTGCAAATGTGATTCTTGGTTTGTCAGCACCAAATCTGCTTGTGGGGTTCCCCCTAGTGGTAATATGCCAAGATGTTGACAATGCTCAGAGTAGAAGGGGGATATAGGAATGGGTGCCATTCATGCATTTGGCCGTCCATCCATCTGTCTTGCTTTGTTTCTGGAGCATTGCAATGCATATGAAGAAAACACATGCTAAACTGGTGCCTTTTGATATTTTGGTATTTCTACCAAAACTGTGGTGTTTCTTTTCAAAATTGTTTGGAGTTACCCTCCCTTTCTCCATTTTTAGATTCTGTGCAACCTGTTTGAAGTGCATGATGAGTTGTGGAGTAAACATCTCAAATTCTGAAGTGCCCCATGGCAGGGATAATGATAACGCTGTTTGTTTAGTGTGGGATGGGGGATGTGTCATTGGACAGCAGCTGTTAAATGGTTATTCTGTATTTGTTATTTGAAAGTACAACATACCATTGTCCAAGCTCCAAATCCAAGTAAGTTTAAGCCTGATGTTTTCATCAAGTGAAGTGCTATTCTTTGAGATGTGAGAAAAATTACAATTAATAGACTAATAGTACACGGCACTGTTCAAAAAACGATAGTTGTGTTGAGAGTAATTACTATACTTTCACGTACCCTTACAATGTTGTACTGCTAAGATACTTTGTTGAACAGGGTACTGGTGGATGGACAATGTTGTGTAACAAGTCCAGTCCCTGTCCACTCTGTATATGTAAAGGCCACCATTATTTGTCCAGGTTGAGCTGGAACGAAAGCTTGATGCAGTTAGCAAGTCAAAGGTGCACTACAAGCAGCAGTGGGGCCGCGCCCTGAAGGAGCTGGCACGGCTGAAGCAGCGGGAGCAGGATGTGGCGCGGGCGCAGCTCAAGAAGCAGCAGCAGGAACTGGAGCACATGAGGCTGCGCTACCTCGCCGCCGAGGAGAAGGACGTTGTGCAGGCCGAGAAAAAGGAGCTGGAGGACATCAAGAACCAGCTCAACAAGTAAGGGTATTTAGGATGGCAGAGAGATACAGCTCAACAAGTAAGGATATTTAGGATGGCAGAGAGATACAGCTCAACAAGTAAGGGTATTTGGGATGGCAGAGAGATACAGCTCAACAAGTAAGGGTATTTAGGATGGCAGAGAGATACAGCTCAACAAGTAAGGATATTTAGGATGGCAGAGAGAATATAGCTCAACAAGTAAGGGTATTTAGGATGGCAGAGGAATACAGCTCTACCAGTAAGGGTATTTAGGATGGCAGAGTAAGGGTATTTAGGATGACAGAGAGAATACAGCTCAACAAGTAAGGGTATTTAGGATGGCAGAGAGAATACAGCTCAACAAGTAAGGGTATTGAGGATGGCAGAGGAATACAGCTCAACAAGTAAGGGTATTTAGGATGGCAGAGAGATACAGCTCAACAAGTAGGGGTATTTAGGATGGCAGAGAAATACAGCTCTACAAGTAAGGGTATTTAGGATGGCAGAGGAATACAGCTCAACAAGTAGGGGTATTTAGGATGGCAGAGGGAATACAGCTCAACAAGTAAGGGTATTTAGGATGGCAGAGTAAGGGTATTTAGGATGGCAGAGGAATACAGCTCAACAAGTAAGGATATTTAGGATGGCAGAGAGAATACAGCTCAACAAGTAAGGGTATTTAGGATGGCAGAGTAAGGGTATTTAGGATGGCAGAGGAATACAGCTCAACAAGTAAGGGTATTTAGGATGGCAGAGAGAATACAGCTCAACAAGTAAGGATATTTAGGATGGCAGAGAGAATACAGCTCAACAAGTAAGGGTATTTAGGATGGCAGAGGAATACAGCTCAACAAGTAAGGGTATTTAGGATGGCAGAGAGAATACAGCTCAACAAGTAAGGGTATTTAGGATGGCAGAGTAAGGGTATTTAGGATGGCAGAGTAAGGGTATTTAGGATGGCAGAGAGAATACAGCTCAACAAGTAAGGGTATTTAGGATGGCAGAGGAATACAGCTCTACCAGTAAGGGTATTTAGGATGGCAGAGAGAATACAGCTCAACAAGTAAGGGTATTTAGGATGGCAGAGAGAATACAGCTCAACAAGTAAGGGTATTTAGGATGGCAGAGAGAATACAGCTCAACAAGTAAGGGTATTTAGGATGGCAGAGGAATACAGCTCAACAAGTAAGGGTATTTAGGATGGCAGAGAGAATACAGCTCAACAAGTAAGGGTATTTAGGATGGCAGAGAGAATACAGCTCAACAAGTAAGGGTATTTAGGATGGCAGAGAGAATACAGCTCTACAAGTAAGGGTATTTAGGATGGCAGAGAGATACAGCTCAACAAGTAAAGGAATTTAGGATAGCAGAGAGAATACAGCTCAACAAGTAAGGGAATTTAGGATGGCAGAGAGAATACAGCTCAACAAGTAAGGGTATTTAGGATGGCAGAGAGAATACAGCTCTACAAGTAAGGGAATTTAGGATGGCAGAGAGAATACAGCTCTACAAGTAAGGGAATTTAGGATGGCAGAGAGAATACAGCTCAACAAGTAAGGGTATTTAGGATGGCAGAGAGAATACAGCTCTACAAGTAAGGGAATTTAGGATGGCAGAGAGAATACAGCTCTACAAGTAAGGGTATTTAGGATGGCAGAGAGAATACAGCTCTACAAGTAAGGGTATTTAGGATGGCAGAGAGAATACAGCTCAACAAGTAAGGGTATTTAGGATGGCAGAGAGAATACAGCTCAACAAGTAAGGGTATTTAGGATGGCAGAGAGAATACAGCTCAACAAGTAAGGGTATTTAGGATGGCAGAGAGAATACAGCTCAACAAGTAAGGGTATTTAGGATGACAGAGGAATACAGCTCAACAAGTATGGACAACTTATTAAGTAACATCAATTAAAACCTATTGGTTACAAAGTAAGGTCAATCTGTCAATATTAGGGGGAAACCGCTTGTGATTCTTTAATATTTGACAGAAAGTTATTGTTTATTTTGCCAGTGTTTGAGAGAGGGTTGAAGTATGTTACTTGGTGTTTGTCATGAGCTATACGTGAATTTCAGATTAAAACTGATTGAAGAAGAACGCCTGAAGTCTTCAACCGACTCCAACAACATGCAGCTTAATAGTCCCAAACAGATAAACGGCCACAAGTCCCATGACCTGGACTCCAGTCTGGACGAACACATAACCCGTCTGATAGAAGAGCGGGACACTCTGCTGAAGACTGGAGCCTACACCACGCAGGACAAGATCATTGCAGAGCTGGACAGACAGATTAGAGAGGCCATTGCACATAAAAATAGCTAACACACACTGACAACATGCTGCCAGGTATAGGTTTTGTATCAAGTATTAAAGTACTATGTCCGCTGTCTGTGATCAGTGTCCGGAAACATGCTTGACTCTTGTAATGGCATTCCCATGGTGTTACAGCTTGTAAGGGAGGACATTGGATGGAATGATGCTATAGCAGCATAGGGTCTGTAGTGTATTCTTGGGTCAAATGAAATGGCATAACATCTACACCACCACCATGCTGGTATGTTATGTGATGTTGGACGTATTATATTGACAGAATTTGTATATGACCAGGCTGGGGCAAGTCCAAATATACTACCCAGGTACCCACTCCCCTATTACCCGAATCTACCCAGGTAGCCGGCGTAGCTAGGTCTTAAGAGATAGGTACAACTTCTTTGATTGGGACAAGTTTGACTGTTGACCTGGCAAAATGTGTTTATATACGTGTACAAAACAATCTGGTCACGCATACACTGAAGTTGACTAAAGTTTTATCTTTATTGAAACATGTAAGTCAGAAGGAATGCATGCATTGTCAGAAAGAAATGCAAACATTAGTGACTTTTAGTGTAACCATCGAGTTATAGATATATTGTTGTCATTAAGCAATATATCATGTGACTAGCCATGGTTCAGGTAATCCTGTGGGTGCCCAGGTCCTACTCGACCGACCCGACCTGAGTTACCCGTCATAGTCCTAATGACCACATCAACACATGTATAGTGAACAGTAGAAATTTTATTAGGCAACATTTGGTTAAATATGTGGGTGCACAGAATGACAAACTAGAGCCAAAAGCCACAAACCAAAATTTCTAAAACATAACCTATTTAATGTATTGAATAGTGTCTGGTCACTGTAAACTATTAATACAACAGAACAAACCTTTTCCTGACAGAGATGATTATTGGTTACTGTTAAGATAGTATGTATCCTGCACTTTGAACATTTTTAGCATTTAATTTCTCCTAAACCCACACAATGTTATGCCAAAATAAAATATGAAAATAATCATTGACACTCAGTTATATCAGCCTCCCCATCCTAGTTTGTTGGTGTCCAATGTCATGCCTGAAATTTGGCAGAGTATCACCTGTCAATGCTTGTACTTCTAATTTTAGTCTTGGAAACTGAAGTTAACTATACAGTAAAACTCCGCTGGTCGGGTCACCCCAGGATCAAAGGTGATTATTGTCGGTAATGTCAGCATTCATTCTAACAGATTTCCCCCTTACATCGATTCCTTTTCAGGGATAGAAATTAACCTAGGAAGTCTACTTGCTCGAACACTAATACGTACAGGAACACCACACAACCTGTTACAGATTCTACCAGCCCTTAGGATACATATAGCATTAGCATCACAGGCGTGCTGGTACAGATTTCTATCCCTGTATCCAGACGATTATTGTCGGGAATGTCAACCTTCCTTCAAATACATTTCTCCAAAACAATGATTTGTTATTCCGGAAATTTGTTAGTCTTGACGATTTCACTGGGAAGTGAACCATGTGGAGTAATAGTGTTCCTGCAAGTCATCACCGTCAGCAGTGAGGGCAGGCCACACAGTATGATGTCACCATCAGCAGCAGTTGTGTCTTGGACATGCAGTTAGAATTGCACTATGTTATAGTTAAATGACCTGAATCCATGTACTTTTAATATGCTAAGTTTGTAAAACTGATTGGTATATATATATGTTAGTATTTACTGCCAAATTAAAGAGTTTCTTCTGCATTTATCAGTATACTGGCATTATCATTGTTGGGTGAGTCTTCTGTTTTCGATATTTTATGAAGACAACCATGAAACACAGTGATGCCAGGTGTATCTGAGAACTAACATGTTTGTTGCTTGAGGCGTGATGTCAGCATTGTCATGTATGCTACTCAAAAGAAGTTAAAGAACAACAGATTTTGTCATGACAGAGAAGCTATAGTCAAATGAAAATATTTTGTGTTCTTTACGTCTTTGGTTTGTATATTTTGATGCACGCAGTTCTGATTAATGTGGCAACATATGAACTACCACTTGATGAAATGTTGTTTGTTCACATGAATATCACCATAAGCTGACGTTTCTGAAGAGGATGGCTTTGTAATGTACCAGTATGGTGGAGAGTGACTAAGTGCTTGGTTGGACCTGTACGTGCTGTTATTGCTGCTGACCTGCATATATATCATTTACAAGCATAGGAATCAATATGATGCCTTGACTGTCAGCTTCCATGTAGATTTTTTTTATATTTATGAGAATTGTAAAGTTTAAAACTTATCTATAAATGTAGGAATCTCTGTAAATAGTTGTGTAAATATATTTATTGTTAACACATTTGTCAGTGTAACCATTTTGTAAGAATCTGTAAATATGAAATAAATTTATATCAAGACAAACATGTTTGTGAGAATTGTAGTTAGCCGTGACATGTTTTTGTTTGTTGTTCAATGCTGCACTCCAGCAATATTCCAGCATGATGATGCCATTCTGTAATTAATACCCTGTGAATGACATTATGAACATTGTTCCATGCAATTAGGATACAATGACATCAATCAATCAAGTCACTGAACCTAGCGACCCAATCCATTTACTTGCTGGGGCAGTGGCTAGCCTAGTAGTTAAAGCATTTGCTTGTCATGCTGAAGGCCCTGGTTCGATTCTCCACATTGGTACAATGTGTGAAGCCTGCTTTCTGGGGTCCCCTGCTGTGATATTGCTGGAATATTGCTAAAAGCGGGATGAAACCATACTCACTAACTCATATAGTCGCCTCCTCTTATGACAACCAAAGGTTACTGGGACCTATAATTTTTCCTGTAATTGCCACAGATTTGGCGTGTGTTCCATATTAATTACATGGGTGGTATTGACCATTGATTGTCATAATAACCAACTGACATAGTGACTGGCTACAAATTGGGGACCTGCCTGCTTCAGTGTCGCCATACCCTGGTGGTGTGGATTCTTGCTCATGCAAGTCTGTTTGACTTGACTGTTTGCAGATAGCTGTGATAAAGGCTGTAATATTAGACTGCAGCAGAAAGCACCATTGATCTATACTTCACTGTGCAGGTCGCTGTGATATTGCAGTAATATTAGACTGCAGCAGAAAGCACCATTGATCTAGACCTAAGGTGTGCAGATCGCTGTGATATTGCAGTAATATTAGACTGCAGCAGAAAGCACCATTGATCTATACTTCACGTGTGCAGATCGCTGTGATATTGCAGTAATATTAGACTGCAGCAGAAAGCACCATTGATCTATACTTCACGTGTGCAGATCGCTGTGATATTGCAGTAATATTAGACTGCAGCAGAAAGCACCATTGATCTATACTTCACGTGTGCAGATCGCTGTGATATTGCAGTGATATTAGACTGCAGCAGAAAGCACCATTGATCTATACTTCACGTGTGCAGATCGCTGTGATATTGCAGTGATATTAGACTGCAGCAGAAAGCACCATTGATCTATACTTCACGTGTGCAGATCGCTGTGATATTGCAGTGATATCAGACTGCAGCAGAAAGCACCATTGATCTATACTTCACGTGTGCAGATCGCTGTGATATAGCTGTAACATTAGACTGCTGCAGAGAGCACTGTTTGCTCACTCCAGCATTAGGTGATTGTTTGGATAATGTTGGGATCATACAGCTAAATAGCATGTTTACAGCTCAGGGAGAAGCATGGAGTTTGATTCAGCTTCTCAGCATGTAATTATGTAACAACTCGATTTAGGGCGAAAACAATCAGTCTTTCCAGATTATCACAAATCTCGGGACTATCTGACAAACATCCATGTGGAACACTTCATCTGCCATGTCAATGAAATAACACATGGTGTGTTGATACTGGAAAACAACCTATGCTATTTATGCCAATCAAGTGCATCAGTTCTGTCCGTTTCATTAATTCTTTCAGTTTATCGTTTCTCTACTGATAAAGAATTAAACTTTCATAGGGTTGACTGCTAATATACAAGGAAATATTGTCAAATCAGAGTCTTTCTATTTTAATCCAAAATTCAGGCAATATATGTGTGTCTCCCACTTCAAAATTTCCTGATTACATGATTCATGCCTGCATCCGGATACATCAAATTTTGATACGACTGTGGGAGCCGACCTTCTGAAACGATTTGTTTGTTTGTTGTTTAACAACGCATTCAGCAATATTCCAGCTATAGGATGGCGGTCTGTAAATAATCAGGTCTGGACCACACAATCCCATGATGGACATCATGAGCGTCAATCTACGCAATTGGGATGCGATGACATGCATCAACAAAGTCAGCGAGCCTGACCACCCGATCCTGTTAGTCGCCTCTTGACAAGTACAGTCAGCTTTTTTGTCAAGCATGGGTTGCTGAATACCTATTCTACCCCGCATCATCCGAAAAGAAACAACAAATATGGTTAATAGGATGTACAGTGTTCTGCAGCATGTTTATGTGGACTTAGTTGGGCGCCATGGCATTTTTTGGTTTACGTTAAACGTTTATCTTTCTTCAGTTATGGGCACCATTACATTTTTTTTTGTTTATGTTAAACAGCTTGTGTCTTTCTTTCTGATGACCTTACTATTGTGGGACCGCCTCTGTGGTCTTATGGACAGAGCATGTGCCAGGTGTAGTGTGTGTTCATGCTATCAACCACTGTTTAGTCTGGCAGATACTCGATTATAACAGGTAGCCAATAAAACGTTGGACTATTGCTGACTGCAATGTTAGGTTACGACTTGACTTAGAATCGATTGATTTTTATAACAACTTTGTGTTGCAATAGGAAAAGTCTTCTGTAAGGGATGTTATGTTACAGATTTAACAAAGCAATAGCGTGTGTGTCCAACTCTTGTTGCAATGTAAGCAGCACATCTTCGTCTCATGGAATGGACCAGGCGTCGCACAAAGTCCTGTGGGATATCTGTCCATATCTGCTGGAGCATGTTTCGAA
Source organism: Haliotis cracherodii (assembly GCF_022045235.1). Classification (NCBI taxonomy): domain Eukaryota; kingdom Metazoa; phylum Mollusca; class Gastropoda; order Lepetellida; family Haliotidae; genus Haliotis; species Haliotis cracherodii. The sequence goes on from NW_027266264.1 coordinate 67,281,886, forward strand.
GTTCCTGGAGTGTCTGTACTCTGTAGAACATGTGGTTGACGTCGAAGGCACCGATCCATCTCATCCCACATGTGCTCGATTGGTGAGAGATCAGGGGAGCGAGACGGCCAGGGGATGACATTCACGTTGTTTTGTTGAAGAGAATCCAGAACAAGTCGAGCAATATGAGGCCGGGCGTTGTCATATAATGATGTTGAAAGGTAATGCCTGGGCCATGACGACGCAAACACGGTAGAACTAGAGGGTCGATGATGTCGTCGCGGTAGCGCTGACCATTGAGATTTCCCTCTACCACTATCAAACGGGTCCTCTGTCTTGCTGTAATCCCACTCCATACCATAACGCTGCCGCCCCCGAACCGATCTTCTTCCATGACACAATGATTGACGTAACGTTAACCTCGACGTCGGTACACTCGAATCCGTCCATCGCTGTGGCTGAGGTGAAAACGAGACTCGTCAGTGAATAGAACTTGTCCCCACTGCATGGTCGTCCAGCGTAGACGCTCTCTGCACGACTGTAGACGTACTTGACGGTGGTTTCCTGTCAATATAGGAAGTCTGGCGGGTCTTCTGGCGACAATTCCTGCATATCTGTCGCGACGACGTACGGTTTGTGAAGGCATTCGTCGAAGGCCAGGGATGCTTCTTGCAGTCAATGTTGCTGGCTGGCTGTTGTTCGAATCTAGTTGTCTTGTCGATTATTGTTGAAGAGAATGGTGTTTCTGTGGACGTTAAATTGTCTTGCAACATCACGTTGACTCGATCCTGCTTCAAGCATACCAATGGCTCGCAGACGCTCATTTTCGGACAGGCGTGGCATTTCGTAATGTTGAATAATTGCGTAATTTTGTTGCTTTTCTGAGTGGTTGTTGTCAGCACGATGCTAAACAATGCACATGGAATCCCGTTAATGCACATGTTTTCATAACCATTCTTGGGTCAACTTTTGCATGGAATGCATGCTTTTCTGTAGCAGTTGCGTTTTTGTGACTTGATTCCATACATGTACTACAATATTGAAAACCAAACTTTACTTGTTTGAAAAATACACTAAGATATTGGTGTCACAGGAACATTTGTTATTGAGTATATATTCTGACCTTTAAGAAATGTTACTTTGCTGTTTTAATAGATATCATTAAAACGTAATCCACGTGATGCTCCGGAAAGAGTCACAATAATATGTTTGGAGTTGCGACCCTTGACGTCGAGGTTCGCAGGTTCGATTTACAGATTCGTCCAGTTTATAAATCTTGGTATTTCAGTACCACACGCTTATATGGGTTTCATGTACATCACAGTGTGGAATGTGTATACTCTGCGCTGACATATAAAGACACTCTCGCTCGCACGCACACAGAGAGCAGCCATAGCAGAGAACTTACATAAGAAATACGCTAAACATAAAGAACAAAATTCTTTATCTCATTAAAACCCTTTATTGTTCTGACTATTTCGATACAGATAGATGGCGGTAGTGATGTATTTACATAATCAAAGTACACCAACTGATTGAACTTTACGTCTTCAGTGGCACCTGTCTATATTAATCATATTTGCGAGCAAGGACTTCCATATGAAGGACATTGCTACACATTTGATCATAAGCTCTGCGCCTCTACTACTGAGACGACTCCATGAATTTGACTCTGAAATCATTTTGTATTTTGAATTTAGTATTTTCTATATATTTTATCTGACATATTCTAACATTCAAGTGATAATTATGACATAAAGCTATACAATATCATTAGAGTATGGTGTTAACAACCCGGGCGCTTCTCTCTACAGAGGCTTCTCCCCGTCAGAATAGGTATTACCCAGGTATTGATGATAAGAGTGAGTGAGTATTGTTTTACGCCGCTTTTAGCAATATTCCAGCAATATCACGGCGGGGGACACCAGAAATGGGCTTCACACATTGTACCCATGTCGGGAGTCGAACCCGGGTCTTCGGCGTGACGAGCGAACCACTAGGCTACCCGACCGCCCCGATGATAAGAATTCATAATATATGTTTCAGATATTTTGTAGTGTATCCTATTTTATTTTGTTGTTTTTTATGTATACAATATTGTTAAAAAGCTATTGTTACTAAAGCTTTCTTTGCATTCATATAACAACTCATGATGACAAAATATGACAATAATGTTCATATACCGCCCTCTCCTCACGACCAAGGCGCCTATCCTCCCCCACTTCTCCCTCATTCTTCCTCTACTTCTTGGCAGGCGAATTCTTTATTGTATCATTCTTCCTGGCAGCCTTCGCCTTCTTCTTTGCCGCCTTCTCTTCCTCCTTTGATGCCTTCTCCTCCGCAAATATCTGAAGACGTTTTTCCCGCTCACAGAGTTTCTGACGCGCCATCATCTTCTTCATGAGATTTTGCCTCTCCTTCTACAGAAGCACCGTCTTTCTTTTTATGTCACGATCAAGGGCTCTCCTCTGAACTTGCTCCACAAACCTGCAGTGGACAGTGGTGCTTATGTATTTCGTGTAATGATAAAGCATTCTTTCTTTTAAAATAGGAATATGTACGTACCTGTCAAACCGAACGACATCAGCAATCATCTGGCGTTCTTCTGAAGTGTAATACCCTTTGATAGGCATGCGCTCCAGGCGTCTGGGTGGCTTCCCACGAGGGGTGGTAACGTCATCCTTGACAGAAACCGAAAAGGCAACTCCACCTGAGCGGTGGCGGTCGGGGACGATCCCATCCTCTCGCAGCTGCTTCAGTATCTCCTCACCGGAGGGCGTGGGCGTGGGCTGGCTCTTGGCGAAGTACTGTTCACGGGGACAGTTGATCTTGCCCTTAAGAGCTTCTTTGACCGATGTCTGGTTTAGAGACCGCGTCTTTGTCTGCTTGCATCCCATTGTAGTACTAAGTATGATGGAGCATCCATGAACACGACCAACTCCGACATATATTCCAGCAATATCACGGCGGCGGACACCAGAAATGGGCTTCACACATTGTACCCGTCGGGATTCGAACCCGGGTCTTCGGCGTGACGAGCGAATGCTTTAACCACTAGGCTACCCGACCGCCCCGATGATAAGAATTCATAATATATGTTTCAGATATTTTGTAGTGTATCCTATTTTTAAAAATTTTTTTTTTATGTATACAATATTGTTAAAAAGCTTTTGTTACTAAAGCTTTCTTTGCATTCATATAACAACTCATGATGACAAAATATGACAAGAGTGTTCATATACCGCCCTCTCCTCACGACCAAGGCGCCTGTCCTTCCCCACTTCTCCCTCATTCTTCCTCTACTTCTTGGCAGGCGAATTCTTTATTGTATCATTCTTCCTGGCAGTCTTCGCCTCCTTCTTTGCCGCCTTCTCTTCCTCCTTTGATGCCTTCTCCTCCGCAAATATCTGAAGACGTTTTTCCCGCTCACAGAGTTTCTGACGCGCCATCATCTTCTTCATGAGATTTTGCCTCTCCTTCTCCAGAAGCACCGTCTTTCTTTTTATGTCACGATCAAGGGCTCTCCTCTGAACTTGCTCCACAAACCTGCAGTGGACAGTGGTGCTTATGTATTTCGTGTAATGATAAAGCATTCTTTCTTTTAAAATAGGAATATGTACGTACCTGTCAAACCGAACGACATCAGCAATCATCTGGCGTTCTTCTGAAGTGTAATACCCTTTGATAGGCATGCGCTCCAGGCGTCTGGGTGGCTTCCCACGAGGGGTGGTAACGTCATCCTTGACAGAAACCGAAAAGGCAACTCCACCTGAGCGGTGGCGGTCGGGGACGATCCCATCCTCTCGCAGCTGCTTCAGTATCTCCTCACCGGAGGGCGTGGGCGTGGGCGTGGGCTGGCTCTTGGCGAAGTACTGTTCACGGGGACAGTTGATCTTGCCCTTAAGAGCTTCTTTGACCGATGTCTGGTTTAGAGACCGCGTCTTTGTCTGCTTGCACCCCATTGTAGTACTAAGTATGATGGAGCATCCATGAACACGACCAACTCCGACATATATCAGCCAGACAATGCTGTGACGACACAGAAACCCAACGTCACCTCATTATGACGTCACAAATCCTTGCCAAAGTCCGTCTCCGTACCGTCCGAAAGTTGGTGAGGTGCGAGCGTCAACTGGGGGCGTTGTGAAGAAGCTTGCCTAAAATAGTTGAGAGTGTGTCTTCCCCCAAAGTTATGTCTAGTGTAATAATAAACGCTTTAAACGCTGTAATAAAGAACAGATAAAAATACCCATTACATTAAACACGATTGAACACACATACTATGAAAAAGGTTACTTATATTATGTTAAACATGTTCACATTAGCTTTCATATATTGCCGAGGTTCAAGTGAATAGAATATAACAAAAACTCAAAGGTGAATACCTCATTAGGACAGTTAACACATTTTTGGGGGGTCTGGTGATGTCTTTTCAAAACTGTGTAGGTTGGGAGATGTAATTTTATGTTATTATTTCTTTAGAAGTCTATTTGTTTGTTGCTGAATGTCGAACTAAGCAATATTCCACCTATGTGGCGGAGGCCTGTAAATAATCCATTCTGTACCAGGCACTAATCAAATCACTGAGCATGACCATTTGGTCGCCGCTCACGACCAGCATAGGTTGCTAAGGACATAATATTCTAACCCGGAATTCCCTCTGGGGAGTTTTGCAGGGCTAATCTGACAAACCAGACCTTGATTCTTAAGTACCACCCGACCTTTTGGGGGCCACGAACCCCATGACCCGAAGCTCGATGGCGACTGCGGCTAGTGGGCCTGCCAATCTGACACACTATGAATGACGTAGCGTGTGTATGTAGAATGTATAAGGAAAGCTAAGCATGGCGCACACAGATGTTAACCAGTTTGGCGCAACGCACGAAACGGTTTAGGTTTCTCCAAAGTCATTATACTATTTCCAATGGTTTAGAGATCTAAACACGCGAGCATACATATCTACCACTGTACTGAACAGAAATGTTATGTAATTTGGTTAGAGATAGATCTTTTCTCAAAGATGAGCCCACAATGTTTTCGAACTTCGTACACTTCAGGACAGCTAGGGATTTTTGTGCGTGCGTGCGTGCGTGCGTGCGTGCGTGCGTGCGTGCGTGCGTGTATGTGGATGGGTATAAACCCTGAGGCAAAATTATGTGTTTCAAATACAATTTGTAATATCAAATGGTCGGTTCCTGGAAACATTCTCGTGCGTGCGAAAACCCCACGTATATGTTACAGGGAATGACAAATCAGGGAATTTCTTTTTAATAAACACACTAACAATGTTATTTTTGGTACAGTCGTGTTTTTTTCTTCATTTTTGGGGGCGGAGATTTTTTTCCTTTAAAATGAGAGCTGAGATTATTTTTTTACTGCACATTTCAAATTCAACCTATGGAAAGAATGTTAAAATTTTCTCACTGTTCACTAAAATATAAATATATGTAGATGCCATATATGTGGATGCCATACTATGTTCTAAAACGTTTTGGAACATTTGAGTCACCTCAAGGTATTCAAGTATTTCAGAAGATCAAAGAAGCAGGACTCATTCTAAAACCGAGCAAATGTAAAACAAAGTCACCTACCTAGGGCATTTCTTCAGCAAAGATGGCATCCATGTCGAAATACTTCAAAAATAGATTCAGTCACACAGATCCCACATTCTAAAAATGTACATGACGTGTGTCATTTCTTAGATTTGGTCTCATATTACCACAAATTTGTAGCAAACCTTCCTGGCATCGTCTTCCCTCTTCACAACCTTCTGAAAAAAGAAGCACCTTTCAAATGGTCCAACAATTGCCAACGGGCTTTCGAAAAGCTAAAGCAAACCCTTACAACAACCCCAATCCTTGCATATTTCAACCAAAACACACCCTTCATCCTTACATCTGATGCATCTCAAACTACAATAAGGTAAATTTTAGGCCAACTTGATTCTCATGGCTAAACTTAGAAAGATGTTGTTAATTCGTGTCTTTTGACCATACAATTTCTTCCTGATCTGTTTTTAGGAACAATTTTTTTTATTGGTAACGTTTCTTTTGCTAGTCAGTTTCAAAGTAAGGGTATATGATGCTTAACGGTCAGTACCCATCACAGTCAACAACTGTATTGGCATCATGAAATGGAAGATTTGAAATTATCATTAATAAATAAGGGTTACAGGCATCTCTGTCAAAGTTTAAAGCTTTGCTCGCTTGCGAAAATATTCTGTATTGATGGTGATGGCCATACTGTGGTCGAGACTTTTATTTGAGGCTGAGTGTTTTTATTTCCACAAATTTATGAGCTCTCCGTGAGTTTCGGTGTTGCAAACCCTCACTAACTCACTCATTCTCAGAAAGAAAACTTGCAAAGATACGTTTGATGCATTATATACAGTACATGCCCAACCTTCCTTAAAAGGAAAACATCTATAGAAATTAAAGAAATTAGGAAATAGCATTGTGTCATTATTTCATAAATCCCTTATACCCCGCTTCGAAGCAAAATATCTCACCCTTATTCCGAGTCAATGAAAGTCACGTGAAATAGTACAAGCTAGACCCGCTCAACGGAACAGCTGTTTTCTATCAATTTTGAATTTGTTTGAATTGTTTTACAGAGTCATATAAAAACATGTCGGTAAGATAAATTCGTTGTAGCAGAATTACTCGGGGTGCATGGGGTTTTATGCTCCCCACGTTAGGCTTTATGCCATTACTTACAGTGTATATTCCATGAAAATATGTCATGTTGGTTAAAATTGGCGATTTTACGTTCGCTTCGGTAATAAACAAACACATGTTGATATTTAAAGTGTTTCAGCAATATTTTTTGTAAAGCGATCCTTGAAATTATCCATTTCAGTTCTGAGTTCCATTTTAAGTGGTTTAACCGTTTAAAACTTTTCAGAGGGAGTCCAGATGATAAGTTCCCGGCTACCATGATACAAAGATCGATTTCTCAAACAGTGTCACTCAGAAACAAGGTCCACGCCCCCTGCAACCGTGTTGTCGGAAAATGGAAGGGGAGTAACTCTAAACATTGACGTTGCCATAACAGCACAAAACAAAGCAGGTGCTTGCGCCTTGGTGCTCACGAATATATAGGCGGTTGTATGTAAATGACAAAGGTAAGTTTCTGTTTTAGTAGACTTATGATTACGTGTGGCTCCTGACGCACGTAGATTTGCATATTTTGGTTACCTCTGTTGTCTGGTCAATACATCTAGGCCTGTACAATGGCCTCTTAGTCAGCAGTCTTCCTTGTTGATCTTTGCTCATGAAGGGTCTCGCGCTTTCTTGCGATTGATCATGCATGCAAGCGTATCGATATATCTAGGATCATATATCTATATTTAGGATGATATCCCGAGTCTAGAACCTAATCAACTGGATGACTTGATTAAACTAAAAATGTGTATATTTTTAGTAATAATAATAAACACATATATACATCTTCTGCAGCGTTAGAAATTGGCACTAGTCCTGTAGTCCTTACCAAACTGCCCAATAGTAAAGCTATCCTAAGGACGAGTAGAAATTAGCCCATTTTAAGGGTTTTGCTATATGTTATCATTATAAGGACTAGTGGACAAAAACTGTTAGTTTCTAACCCTGTTCTGTGCTTTGTTTTTTTAAAAACACATTTGTCATATACACAAATATGAACTGACATGTTAAATTTCAGAGGCACCTATAGAGATTACAGTAAACTCTGGTTATAACGAACTCAAAGGAACCACCAATAACTTTTTTTATAACCGTAATTTGTTATAAGCATATATACAGCAAATGTCCGGGAAGGTTGTTCGTTATATCCGTCAGTTCGTTAAATGCCTGTTTGTTATAAACATAGTCTACTGTACTTACAGATCGGACTAGAAGTTGGCCAGGGGCGCTTATTGGAGCAGGGTGCTTAATACGGCCAATGTAGTATGTCCCAAGCAGTCAGTGCTTGTTGCTAGACATGACTACATTGGATGGGTGATGGGGCTCTGTTAGTCTCTGTTACAGGACCCAGAACGTAAAATTTAATAAAACAACCACCTTATTCCATTCGTCATGATATTGCGGAGTGCTGCCTTTAACAACAAACACACACACACCTACATCAGGGTTGATTGATAAGTTCTGAGTCTCACATAGGAATTTTGTAACAGTGTTATTTTTGTGTGTTGACATGACATGATGTGATATCCACGTATATCAAGGCTAAAGCCTAGAGCTTATCGGTCATCCCTTGTATAGGTCAAATTTGAAAGGGGGCACGGGTGGCCCAGTCGTCTAAGGCGCCGCGATTCGCTGTGCAGAGTTGCGTCCCTTAGGCATGCCAGAAACCTATGATTGTGGGTTCGAATCCCAGTTCGCCCCGATTCTGTTTCTAGGTTTGTCAGCACCATACCCGTGCTCGTGGGTTTCACCGAAGTGGTAAACGTCTGATACCTGCATTACTTCTGGCTTTCCTCCCTGATTAAGCTGACACGCATTTATATAACTGGAATACTGTTAAAAGCGGCGTTAAACCCAACTCACACACACACACACACACATCCATTCAGAAGGGACTGACAATGGCCGGGCATACCTCACTCACTCAAATTTGAAGGTTTGCATCAGTAAATGGGAGATGTGTGTAGAGAACTTAAGTAAACATATTTTACAGTGGCAAGACAAAGCTTAGATCGATAAAGTGGGTAGGGACAATATTTCTCTCAATCATATAATGATATAATAGTTCTTAGCAAGCATTTTGTACAATTTTCTTTTAATCACAGACACAACAATGACGATGGGAGACACAGCCATTATGGACATTATCAGGTTGGCCCAGAATGGACAGAACCTGTACACACAAGGCAATGCCAGAGGCGCCCTGGAGGAATTCAAGAAAGCGCATGAACTTGCCGTGCACACAGACTCCATCTCGGTCAAAGAGACATGCATCTACAATCTGGCCACTGCCTACGCTGCAAACAGAAATGGAAAAAGAGCACTTGAGTATTTACGGAAATTAAGTAAGGGCTATCTTGACACTTTAAATGAAGGTGAACTGTCTTTTATTCATGGATTGGCTGAACACCATTCTGGAAAACAGTCCAAAACCGTTTTCTTCTACAAGAAAGCTTTGGATCAGTTAAACTTGTTGCAAAGTAATATGAATGTTTCTTTAAAGAAGTACATTCTGGAACAGTTGTGCGACTTTGAGAAGGACAACCCCGAAGCGTTGATAGACTACAAGCAGCAGTTGTCTGGAGTGTACGCGTATCTGAAGTCCCCCCTGAAGCAGCTGCAGATGATGTGTGATATTGCCTATCTTCTGTATGAAGTCAACAACACAGATGAAGCATACACTGCAGCTGACGATTGTCTCATGGTGGTCCAACAGTTTGGCAGGAGGACAGGTGAGATCATGTTCATAGTGAATCTTTTAGATGTATTGAATCAAACGTACACGATGAAGCATACACTGCTTCTGACAAGTGTCTCATTTTGGTCCAACAGTTTGGCAGGAGGACAGGTGAGAACATGTTCATAGTGAATCGTTTAGATGTATTTAACCAAATGTACACGATGAAGCATACACTGCTTCTGACAAGTGTCTCATTTTGGTCCAACAGTTTGGCAGGAGGACAGGTGAGAACATGTTCATAGTGAATCGTTTAGATGTATTGAACCAAACATACACTTAATATTTGATTTTGCATCATCTTGATGCAATACCTGTATTATTGGACTTTTTTCACCTTTCCAGTGATATGTTTTTGTTTTTCCTCAAGCCTTTTTGATAGTTTCATACCATTTTGTATGTTAACATGGTCAGCATGATCCAAAAAATATATGTTTTCTGAAGATGTACGTAAGATTAGATTACCATGCAGTTAACCACTGCAAATAAGGTTTGGCTTTGGAAAGGATGTACATGTATAGTTTATGTGTAGAATAAGAGGCAAAAAAATTGTTTTAGAGTCCAATCAGAATAGATTGTGGATGTGATACAAATAAAGAAGTAATAATACCGAACACTGATGTAACAAACTACAAGGGACCAGAGAATGCAGTTCATTATTGACATTGTTCGTATATACAATTTTGCTCAGAACGTCTGCCATCTTGGATAAAACAAAACACAATACACATAGTTGCAGCATTGACTTGTATTAGAAGGGATCACTTCACAGCATTCAATTGATAACATTTCAGAACATTTATTAAATAACATTAAATTCATAACATTTTTAGAACCTTCTTTATCAAATATGTATTTAGCATTTGAGGAATTTCATACGGGGAGAAGTTTGGTCGGGGATATTGCTCTGGCTTTGTTTTGCTGACTGCATTTGTGAAACTGCAAAGGTTTTATGTTTGTTTTACAGACAAGATAAGACCAATTACATGCATGGATAAGATTAACATAAAGCAAGTTTAACAAGATTGAATCGTCACCACTGATTGTGTTGATTCACCACGATTGTGTTGATTTGCCACTGATTGCATATAGCCAGTTGTCGGTGACAATTGACACTGAGTGAGATTTCTCAATTCGCTATACATGTCACTAATTAGTTGTATTTTGGCTTGTCGTGGATCAGACATCAATTTGCTATATACGCTAGTTCGCTGTAGACTGTTTGTTATGTTCGTAATGATAATATATAGGAGATAAATCAGGGATTTTGTTGTATCCGTTTGTTCGCTCTGTCTGTGTTCTACTGTAAATGAGTTTATAGAATACAACTTCTTGTATCAATGAGCAGTATTTCTTGTTGTTTTTGTGAAGAAACCTCTGAAACATTTAGTTCGGAAGCCCTTTAGTTGTGTTTACTGATGTTTTATCAGCAATCAAGGATTACAAAGTAGAGTGCGCTAATGGCAGCCAAATTGACCGAAATAATAAGTATGTTTTGTTCCAAGTTGGGATGTTTTAAAACTTCTTTTTTTCTTAAATTCAGAGGTATTTTAAGATTGTATTTTAACATTTTATTCAATGCCATAGTGTAGAAACGATCGTTAATACCTGTTCCTTTTTATCCTGTTATCAGTGAAATGCAAGTCACTGCTACAAAGCTGTAAAAATTAGTTATAACTATTTCAACATGAATGGGAAATTCCAATTTAGGAATTTTCACTTTTGCTACAGACCTACTGAATATGGGACGGTGAGCAGTTTAAGATACTGTCTGGACCCCTCCTATGTACTCCTGAGATAGATTTATTTATCTATTTATGTGTTTGCTTACTGATTATCTTACCAAAGTAAATCAATGCTTTGTTTCATGTGCAGTTACGTACAAGGGAGGATATGACCGTGAAGTAAGGGAGACAACTAAGAAGTTTCGTGAATTAGCTGACTCAGCACAAACTTCACAATACCTGGGTAGGTTTAAGGCTGAAGCAAAGGACTGTACATGGGAAAAGGATAAATATTATTCCCTGTGAAACTGATAGTGCTTGAGTTTTCAGTACAACATGGGTACTAAATACCTTTATCGTGTGAGAGGCAGGGGCTACCTATAATAAAAACCCGAGATGAGAGTGGATGGACTACTAAGCTGTTAGTTGGGTAGATGAAAAAGCTACTGATGCTATGGCAATTAGCATTGCCAATAGCCATTAGCAGCCACTGCTGCTGTCCTGGCCCCGGTAGCATATTTAAATGCTATCATTGCTTGGCAACTACCACGCTGCCAAAAGCAGCTACCGCTGCCTGGCCCAGTTAGTAAAACCATTGTGGCGGCTACCCGCGGCCCAAATGTGTAACAGCTACTGCTGCCAGCCCAAATGTCAACTACTGCTGACATGACGACTACTGTCAGCAGGCCAATATGCGTGGCAGTTGGTTGCCCCAACGTAAGCTATTTACAATTCCATGGCTGAAAAGTCGGGAAAGACAAGGTTCCCACTCAGAAGCTGGTAACCCTGGAAAGGTTCCTGCTCAAAAGCAGGTAGACTTTAGCGCGAGTATTAATTTGGAAGCAGGGTAGCCCACAAGAACCACGCCACAAAGCTTATTGCCACCAATATAAAGGGACTTATAGGGCATTATGTAAAGGTGTGAACCAAAATTATCCTGATCCCAACAAGTTATGGATGAATAGTGATGGTGGGTTGTCTTATAATTTTAGTTGTCAAAAGAAATAAAAAAATCGTGAACAATTGTTGAAGTCCCAATTGATCTGAAAAGCCCATGCTTTCTGGCACAAAGTGGGTATTCTCTCATATAGACTTTCACAGAGTAAACAGTGGACCTCAAGGGGGACACAATTCTGCATTGCTTAAGCTTCTTCATCCACTTGGCCTGCCATGCTCCCTTGTGTTGATGTTGACCTTGTGCTGACATTGGCCTTGTGTTGCTGTTGACCTTGTGTTGATGTTGGCCTTGTGTTGCTGTTGGCATTGTGTTGCTGTTGACCTTGTGTTGATGTTGACCTTGTGTTGATGTTGACCTTGTGTTGACATTGGCCTTGTGTTGCTGTTGACCTTGTGTTGATGTTGACCTTGTGTTGATGTTGACCTTGTGTTGACCTCGACCTTGTGTTGACGTTGGCCTTGTGTTGATGTTGGCCTTGTGTTGATGTTGGCCTTGTGTTGATGTTGGCCTTGTGTTGAAATTGACCTTGTGTTGATGTTGCCCTTGTGTTGACATTGCCCTTGTGTTGATGTTGACCTTGTGTTGATGTTGACCTTGTGTTGATGTTGACCTTGTGTTGATGTTGGCCTTGTGTTGATGTTGACCTTGTGTTGATGTTGACCTTGTGTTGAAATTGACCTTGTGTTGATGTTGCCCGTGTGTTGATGTTGGCCTTGTGTTGATGTTGACCTTGTGTTGATGTTGACCTTGTGTTGATGTTGACCTTGTGTTGATGTTGGCCTTGTGTTGATGTTGACCTTGTGTTGATGTTGACCTTGTGTTGATGTTTACCTTGTGTTGACCTCGACCTTGTGTTGACGTTGGCCTTGTGTTGATGTTGGCCTTGTGTTGATGTTGACCTTGTGTTGATGTTGACCTTGTGTTGATGTTGCCCTTGTGTTGATATTGCCCTTGTGTTGATATTGGCCTTGTGTTGATGTTGCCTTGTGTTGATGTTGACCTTGTGTTGATGTTGACCTTGTGTTGATGTTGACCTTGTGTTGACCTCGACCTTGTGTTGACGTTGGCCTTGTGTTGATGTTGGCCTTGTGTTGATGTTGACCTTGTGTTGATGTTGACCTTGTGTTGATGTTGCCCTTGTGTTGATATTGCCCTTGTGTTGATATTGGCCTTGTGTTGATGTTGCCTTGTGTTGATGTTGACCTTGTGTTGATGTTGACCTTGTGTTGATGTTGACCTTGTGTTGATGTTGACCTTGTGTTGACGTTGGCCTTGTGTTGACGTTGGCCTTGTGTTGACGTTGGCCTTGTGTTGACGTTGACCTTGTGTTGATGTTGACCTTGTGTTGATGTTGCCCGTGTGTTGATGTTGGCCTTGTGTTGATGTTGACCTTGTGTTGATGTTGACCTTGTGTTGATGTTGACCTTGTGTTGATGTTGCCCTTGTGTTGATATTGGCCTTGTGTTGATGTTGCCTTGTGTTGATGTTGACCTTGTGTTGATGTTGACCTTGTGTTGATGTTGGCCTTGTGTTGATGTTGACCTTGTGTTGATGTTGACCTTGTGTTGACGTTGGCCTTGTGTTGATGTTGGCCTTGTGTTGATGTTGACCTTGTGTTGATGTTGACCTTGTGTTGATGTTGCCCTTGTGTTAATGTTGACCTTGTGTTGATGTTGCCCGTGTGTTGATGTTGGCCTTGTGTTGATGTTGACCTTGTGTTGATGTTGACCTTGTGTTGATGTTGACCTTGTGTTGATGTTGACCTTGTGTTGATGTTGACCTTGTGTTGACCTCGACCTAGTGTTGACGTTGGCCTTTTGTTGATGTTGACCTTGTGTTGATGTTGACCTTGTGTTGATGTTGACCTTGTGTTGACCTCGACCTTGTGTTGATGTTGGCCTTGTGTTGATGTTGCCCTTGTGTTGATGTTGACCTTGTGTTGATGTTGACCTTGTGTTGATGTTGACCTTGTGTTGATGTTGACCTTGTGTTGATGTTGACCTTGTGTTGATGTTGGCCTTGTGTTGACGTTGGCCTTGTGTTGACGTTGGCCTTGTGTTGACGTTGACCTTGTGTTGATGTTGACCTTGTGTTGATGTTGCCCTTGTGTTGATGTTGCCCTTGTGTTGATGTTGCCCGTGTGTTGATGTTGGCCTTGTGTTGATGTTGACCTTGTGTTGATGTTGACCTTGTGTTGATGTTGACCTTGTGTTGATGTTGCCCTTGTGTTGATATTGGCCTTGTGTTGATGTTGCCTTGTGTTGATGTTGACCTTGTGTTGATGTTGACCTTGTGTTGATGTTGACCTTGTGTTGATGTTGGCCTTGCGTTGATGTTGACCTTGTGTTGATGTTGACCTTGTGTTGACCTCGACCTAGTGTTGACGTTGGCCTTTTGTTGATGTTGACCTTGTGTTGATGTTGACCTTGTGTTGATGTTGACCTTGTGTTGACCTCGACCTTGTGTTGATGTTGGCCTTGTGTTGATGTTGCCCTTGTGTTGATGTTGACCTTGTGTTGACGTTGACCTTGTGTTGATGTTGACCTTGTGTTAATGTTGACCTTGTGTTGATGTTGCCCATGTGTTGATGTTGGCCTTGTGTTGATGTTGACCTTGTGTTGATGTTGACCTTGTGTTGATGTTGGCCTTGTGTTGATGTTGACCTTGTGTTGATGTTGACCTTGTGTTGATGTTGACCTTGTGTTGATGTTGGCCTTGTGTTGATGTTGACCATGTGTTGATGTTGACCTTGTGTTGATGTTTACCTTGTGTTGACCTCGACCTAGTGTTGACGTTGGCCTTTTGTTGATGTTGACCTTGTGTTGAATTGACCTTGTGTTGATGTTGACCTTGTGTTGATGTTGGCCTTGTGTTGATGTTGACCTTGTGTTGATGTTTACCTTGTGTTGATGTTGACCTTGTGTTGACCTCGACCTTGTGTTGACGTTGGCCTTGTGTTGATGTGGCCTTGTGTTGATGTTGACCTTGTGTTGATGTTGACCTTGTGTTGATGTTGACCTTGTGTTGATGTTGCCCTTGTGTTAATGTTGGCCTTGTGTTGACATTGGCCTTGTGTTGATATTGGCCTTGTGTTGATGTTGACCTTGTGTTGATGTTGACCTTGTGTTGACATTGACCTTGTGTTGATGTTGGTCTTGTGTTGATGTTGACCTTGTGTTGATGTTGACCTTGTGTTGATGTTGACCTTGTGTATTTCAGTGCCCATCCTGAACGAGATAGGCCTGCTGTTCACCCAGCTGAGAGAGATGGATAGGGCGCTTGACTGCTTCAAACAGGCTCTGCACATGCTGCCCTTGGCCGACAACAATGTCCAGAGGAACGAGGCTGTCCTCTTCCAGAACATTGGTGCTGTGCACAACTTCAAGTCTGTGGACAACAGACAAGCAGCACTGACAGCTTTAAAGTTCCATGAAATAGCTATTGACAAATATGGTATGTTTGCCTGCCGCTATCTAGCATCTATTACCAAATATTGTAGTATATCAAAATAGTGTTTTTACCATTGAAAAAGACAAAGAAATATACTGTGATTACAATTGTGTCACATATGTATATTCATCCTTTTCAGGCAGACAGAAGAGTTACAAGGCTCAAGGCCATTGTCATGTAAACAAGGCATATGCTGACAGTATAAACAAGGACATCAGCGGGGCCCAAGAGGCATATCTTCTGGCTCTCACCACTGCCAAAGCTCAAGGTGATCTACAAGGAATAAATGATGTCAATATTGACTTTTGTTCTTTCAATACAACATTTAAGTACAGATACTTATACCTCTATCAAGCAAAAGATCAACAACTGGCAGCACAGGAATAAATATAACTTAACATTTACTCAGAGTTTAAGACGCAAACTGCAGGAATCATGGTGCTTCTCTTTTATCCACTATATCTTGCAACATGCTGTGACACTAATTTGCAGGTGATATCCGGACACAGTGGCAATCTCTGGAAGGTCTCGGAGCAGTTGCCTGCCGCTACAGTGATGTGGGAAAGGCTCAGAAATACTACAAGGAAGCTCTTGAGCTGGTTCACAAAGACGACAAAGATATTTCACAAACCAGTGCCTGTGAACGGATCTTGGAGAAGCTGCTCGCACTCAAGAGAGGAGGATCGACAGTGGTAGGCATTCTCGGATCAGGTTGGGGGTTAACAGGGCAAGAGTTGTAGGATGGTCAGGAGTAAACAAGGCAAGAGTTGTAGGATGGTCAGGAGTTAACAAGGCAAGAGTTGTAGGATGGTCAGGGTTTAACAAGGCAAACATTTGCGATGGTCAGGGGTTAGTTAACAAGGCAAGAGTTGTAGGATGGTCAGGGGTTAACAAGGCAAGAGTTGTAGGATGGTCAGGGTTTAACAAGGCAAACATTTGCGATGGTCAGGGGTTAGTTAACAAGGCAAGAGTTGTAGGATGGTCAGGGGTTAACAAGGCAAGAGTTGTAGGATGGTCAGGGTTTAACAAGGCAAACATTTGTGATGGTCAGGGGTTAGTTAACAAGGCAAGAGTTGTAGGATGGTCAGGGGTTAACAAGGCAAGAGTTGTAGGATGGTCAAGGGTTAACAAGACAAACATTTGCGATGGTCAGGGGTTAGTTAACAAGGCAAGAGTTGTAGGATGGTCAGGGGATAACAAGGCAAGAGTTGTAGGATGGTCAGGAGTAAACGAGGCAAGAGTTGTAGGATGGTCAGGAGTAAACAAGGCAAGAATTGTAAGATGGTCAGGAGTAAACAAGGCAAACATTTGTGATGGTCAGGAGTTAACAAGGCAAACATTTGCGATGGTCAGGAGTAAACAAGGCAAGAGTTGTAGGATGGTCAGGGGATAACAAGGCAAACATTTGCGATGGTCAGGAGTAAACAAGGCAAACATTTGTGATGGTCAGGAGTTAACAAGGCAAACATTTGCGATGGTCAGGAGTAAACAAGGCAAGAGTTGTAGGATGGTCAGGAGTAAACAAGGCAAACATTTGCGATGGTCAGGAGTAAACAAGGCAAGAGTTGTAGGATGGTCAGGGGTAAACAAGGCAAGAGTTGTAGGATGGTCAGGAGTAAACAAGGCAAACATTTGCGATGGTCAGGAGTTAACAAGGCAAGAGTTGTAGGATGGTCAGGGGTTAACAAGGCAAGAGTTGTAGGATGGTCAGGGGTTAACAAGACAAACATTTGCGATGGTCAGGGGTTAGTTAACAAGGCCAGAGTTGTAGGATGGTCAGGAGTAAACAAGGCAAGAGTTGTAGGATGGTCAGGAGTAAACAAGGCAATAGTTGTAGGATGGTCAGGAGTAAACAAGGCAAACATTTGTGATGGTCAGGAGTAAACAAGGCAAGAGTTGTAGGATGGTCAAGGGTTAACAAGACAAACATTTGCGATGGTCAGGGGTTAGTTAACAAGGCAAGAGTTGTAGGATGGTCAGGGGTTAACAAGGCAAGAGTTGTAGGATGGTCAAGGGTTAACAAGACAAACATTTGCGATGGTCAGGAGTTAACAAGGCAAGAGTTGTAGGATGGTCAGGGGTTAACAAGGCAAGAGTTGTAGGATGGTCAGGGGTTAACAAGGCAAGAGTTGTAGGATGGTCAGGAGTAAACAAGGCAAACATTTGTGATGGTCAGGAGTAAACAAGGCAAGAGTTGTAGGATGGTCAGAGGTAAACAAGGCAAGAGTTGTAGGATGGTCAGGAGTAAACAAGGCAAACATTTGCGATGGTCAGGAGTTAACAAGGCAAGAGTTGTAGGATGGTCAGGAGTAAACAAGGCAAGAGTTGTAGGATGGTCAGGAGTAAACAAGGCAAGAATTGTAAGATGGTCAGGAGTAAACAAGGCAAGAGTTGTAGGATGGTCAGAGGTAAACAAGGCAAGAGTTGTAGGATGGTCAGGAGTAAACAAGGCAAGAGTTGTAGGATGGTCAGGAGTAAACAAGGCAAACATTTGCGATGGTCAGGAGTTAACAAGGCAAACATTTGCGATGGTCAGGAGTTAACAAGGCAAACATTTGCGATGGTCAGGGGTTAACAAGGCAAACATTTGCGATGGTCAGGGGTTAACAAGGCAAACATTTGCGATGGTCAGGGGTTAACAAGGCAAACATTTGCGATGGTCAGGAGTAAACAAGGCAAGAGTTGTAGGATGGTCAGGAGTAAACAAGGCAAGAGTTGTAGGATGGTCAGGAGTTAACAAGGCAAGAGTTGTAGGATGGTCAGGAGTAAACAAGGCAAACATTTGCGATGGTCAGGAGTTAACAAGGCCAGAGTTGTAGGATGGTCAGGGGTTAACAAGGCAAGAATTGTAAGATGGTCAGGAGTAAACAAGGCAAGAGTTGTAGGATGGTCAGGAGTAAACAAGGCAAGAGTTGTAGGATGGTCAGAGGTAAACAAGGCAAGAGTTGTAGGATGGTCAGGAGTAAACAAGGCAAACATTTGTGATGGTCAGGGTAAACAAGGCAAGAGTTGTAGGATGGTCAGGAGTTAACAAGGCAAGAGTTGTAGGATGGTCAGGAGTTAACAGGGCAAGAGTTGTAGGATGGTCAGGAGTAAACAAGGCAAGAGTTGTAGGATGGTCAGAGGTAAACAAGGCAAGAGTTGTAGGATGGTCAGGAGTAAACAAGGCAAACATTTGCGATGGTCAGGAGTAAACAAGGCAAGAGTTGTAGGATGGTCAGAGGTAAACAAGGCAAGAGTTGTAGGATGGTCAGGAGTAAACAAGACAAACATTTGCGATGGTCAGGAGTTAACAAGGCAAGAGTTGTAGGATGGTCAGGGGTAAACAAGGCAAGAGTTGTAGGATGGTCAGGGGTTAGTTAACAAGGCAAGAGTTGTAGGATGGTCAGGGGTAAACAAGGCAAGAGTTGTAGGATGGTCAGGAGTAAACAAGGCAAACATTTGCGATGGTCAGGAGTTAACAAGGCAAGAGTTGTAGGATGGTCAGGGGTAAACAAGGCAAGAGTTGTAGGATGGTCAGGAGTAAACAAGGCCAGAGTTGTAGGATGGTCAGGAGTAAACAAGGCAAACATTTGCGATGGTCAGGAGTAAACAAGGCAAACATTTGCGATGGTCAGGAGTTAACAAGGCAAGAGTTGTAGGATGGTCAGGGGTAAACAAGGCAAGAGTTGTAGGATGGTCAGGAGTTAACAAGGCAAGAGTTGTAGGATGGTCAGGAGTTAACAAGACAAACATTTGCGATGGTCAGGAGTTAACAAGGCAAGAGTTGTAGGATGGTCAGGAGTTAACAAGGCAAGAGTTGTAGGATGGTCAGGGGTTAACAAGGCAAGAGTTGTAGGATGGTCAGGGGTTAACAAGACAAACATTTGCGATGGTCAGGGGTTAGTTAACAAGGCCAGAGTTGTAGGATGGTTAGGAGTAAACAAGGCAAACATTTGCGATGGTCAGGAGTTAACAAGGCAAGAGTTGTAGGATGGTCAGGGGTAAACAAGGCAAGAGTTGTAGGATGGTCAGGAGTAAACAAGGCAAGAGTTGTAGGATGGTCAGGGGTTAACAAGGCAAGAGTTGTAGGATGGTCAGAGGTTAACAAGACAAACATTTGCGATGGTCAGGGGTTAGTTAACAAGGCCAGAGTTGTAGGATGGTCAGGGGTTAACAAGGCAAGAGTTGTAGGATGGTCAGGAGTAAACAAGGCAAGAGTTGTAGGATGGTCAGGAGTAAACAAGGCAAGAGTTGTAGGATGGTCAGGGGTTAACAAGGCAAGAGTTGTAGGATGGTCAGGAGTAAACAAGGCAAGAGTTGTAGGATGGTCAGGAGTAAACAAGGCAAACATTTGCAATGGTCAGGAGTAAACAAGGCAAGAGTTGTAGGATGGTCAGGAGTTAACAAGGCAAGAGTTGTAGGATGGTCAGGAGTTAACAAGGCAAGAGTTGTAGGATGGTCAGGAGTAAACAAGGCAAGAGTTGTAGGATGGTCAGGGTAAACAAGGCAAGAGTTGTAGGATGGTCAGGAGTTAACAAGGCAAGAGTTGTAGGATGGTCAGGAGTTAACAAGGCAAGAGTTGTAGGATGGTCAGGAGTAAACAAGGCAAGAGTTGTAGGATGGTCAGGGTAAACAAGGCAAGAGTTGTAGGATGGTCAGGAGTTAACAAGGCAAGAGTTGTAGGATGGTCAGGAGTTAACAAGGCAAGAGTTGTAGGATGGTCAGGAGTTAACAAGGCAAGAGTTGTAGGATGGTCAGGAGTAAACAAGGCAAGAGTTGTAGGATGGTCAGGAGTTAACAAGGCAAGAGTTGTAGGATGGTCAGGAGTTAACAAGGCAAGAGTTGTAGGATGGTCAGGAGTTAACAAGGCAAGAGTTGTAGGATGGTCAGGAGTAAACAAGGCAAACATTTGCAATGGTCAGGGTAAACAAGGACAGAGTTGAGAATTGATCCCCTGTGTAGATTCTGGGGCAGAGTAGGTCACTATTACGTCGCGATTCGCTGTGCAGAGTTGCGTCCCTTGGGCACGCCAGAAACCTATGATTGTGGCTTCGAATCCCGGTTCGCCCCGATTATGTTTCTAGGTTTGTCAGCACCATACCCGTGCTCGTGGGTTTCACCGAAGTGGTAAACGTCTGAGACCTGCATCACTTGGGGCTTTCCTCCCACATTAAGCTGACACGCCGTGATATAACTGGAATACTGTTAAAAGCGGCGTTAAACCAAACTCACTCACTCACTCACTATTACGTCATGCTTGTTGTAGAAACTGTCTCAAATGCATGATTGAGCTTCCCAGGGCCGAGTTGGTCACCATTACCTCATGCTTGTTGTAGGAACTGTCTCAAATGCATGATCGAGGTTCCAGGGGCCGAGTTGGTCACCATTACCTCATGCTTGTTGTAGGAACTGTCTCAAATGCATGATCGAGCTTCCAGCGTCCCAGTTGGTCACCATTACCTCATGCTTGGTGTAGAAACTGTCTCAAATGCATGATCGAGCTTCCTGGGGCAGAGTAGGTCACTATTACGTCATGCTTGTTGTAGAAACTGTCTCAAATGCATGATCGAGCTTCCAGGGTCCGAGTTGGTCACCATTACCTCATGCTTGTTGTAGAAACTGTCTCAAATGCATAAGGGCAGTCAGGTAGCCTAGTGGCTAAAGCGTTCGCTCGTTACGCTGAAGACCCGGGTTCGATTCCTGACACGGGTACAATGTGTGAAGCCCATTTCTGGTGTCCCCTGCCGTGATATTGCTGGAATATTGCTAAAAGCGGCGTAAAACCGTACTCACTCACTCACTCACTCAAATGCACGATCGAGCTTCCAGGGGCCGAGTAGGTCCCCATTGCCTCATGCTTGTTGTAGGAACTGTCTCAAATGCAGGATTGGCTGATCAGGCATCTTGGTTTGACTGAGAGCGTGTCATTGCACCCCTATGTTGTGGATTGTTTCTCATGTTTTCAGTCACTTGTTTACCTGGTCCTGACACTATTAGTGTCCTTCTGGAACATATAGCTGGAGTATTATTGACTGTGCATTTATACAGTAGTTCACTCACTCACTTAGACATATCAGCAAAAACACCCTTCATGAAAATATTTCTTTGCTTTGTGACAAACAATTCAGTTTTAGTGGATGTTTTTCACTGGGTTCAAATAATCCTCCTCACAATCTAAATCAATTTCATTAGAACCAGCTTTTTATACCTGTAGTGAAGTGGTTAAGTCACTGGTCACTGGAACATCAATCAGCTTGTTGCTTTTGTTAAATATGCTACTCAACATTTGATAGGGATATTCTGAGTGTTGGACCTGAATGTGTCATTCGTCACCACTCGCCTCTTTCCGTAACCTGCAAGAAGACTCGTCCCCCTATCGATGAATGTTATGTGCGAAAATACGACAAACCAATCAGAATGCGCGCATGATTTCAGGTTCTTCGTCAAAGAATCCCTCAGAAATAATTTTTGATTTTACACGTCTTGCATCTAAAAATATACCCAAGGCACAGTTAAATGTGTTCAGTCATACTGTATAATTCCACATGTCCTGATGTGCTTTAAATTGCATCTGAAATATATATAATATATAGGGAAATATATGTGAACCATTACACGACAAGTTGACAATTATTTTGGGTATGCCCGTTTGCGCTAAGACGGAACCTGGTTGCAAAAATGAAAAGAGGGGCATGAGTCGCTATTCGGCTTGTCCCGGAATAACACGAGTTGGTCACGAATGCTGAATGTGTGTTATTGGCTGCTTGGGGATGATGTCACAAATAGTATCCCATGTTGCCATGCAACTGGAGCATTTTCAGCTTCATTTAAGGTTAATAAAAGTAGGTACACAGTTCAAGTACGTCAGGTGCTTTCCTCAAGTTACAAAACAGTATGAAATAGGTCAGTATTCCCTCTCAAAGGTTGAGTGGTATATAATTAATACTTAACTGATCAGTAGTAATTAAGTGAGACATGTGGTGGATGTCTTTGAATTGTAACAATATGGCATCTTTATTTTGTATTCTATCCGTTGATACGGTGTTGAATTGGTCTTCGGCAGCACATGCTGTGCCGTTAGAGATGAATAATAAGACCTGTGAAGATCCGGGGTAGAATGCGTCTTCAGCAAACCATGCTTGCCGTAAAAGGCGACTACACTTGTTGTATGAGGCGACTAACGAGGCGATCGGGTAGTCAGACTCACTGACTTGTTTGATGCAAGTAATCTTATCCTAATTGTGTGGATTTATACTCATGATATAAATCACTGGATTGTCTGGTCCAGACTCGATTATTTACAGACCGGTGTCATATATAGATGGAATATTGTGCATAATAAGTGCAGCATTAAACAACAAACAAAGAGACAAAAACTCTCTGTTGTATTCATTGATGTGATATTATGTTCCAGCGAGGAGGTCTGGCTACAGGAAGCGGACTTGGCGCATCGACCTTGAGAAACACTCTTCTTGGATCAAGGTCAATGGAAGAATTTCACAGTAATCTTACGAAAAGGGAAAAAAGGTTATAAATCAATGTTAATTTGTTTGAAATACATAAATGCCACTGTGTGGGGGAAGAGTGTTTTGGAGTAGAATGCAGTCACTATGGTGACCAACACTGTTTGTTTGTTTGTTGTTTAACGCCACAATTGGCAATATTCCAGCTATATGACGGCTATCCGTAAATAATCGAGTCTGGACCAGCCACTCCAGTGATTGACATCATGAGCATCAATCCACTCAATTAGGATACAATTACAGGCATCTACCAAGTCAGCGAATCTGACCACCTGATCCTGTTTGTCGCCTCGTACAACAAGCATAGTCGCCTTTTACAGAAAGCATGGGTTGCCGAAGACCTATCCTACCCTGCATCTTCATGGGTCAAAACCCACACTGAAGCACATGTAGCACAATCCTTAGGCATGTGGATTTGTTCGAAATGCGACTCTGAGCATGCACTTGGGCAGGGATTTGGCACAATATAAATGTTCATATTGATATTAGTATCCAGGATTTAAAAAGGGGGGATGTAAACTACGAAAGTGACAAAGTACACTTGAGAGAATATCACAGGCTGAAATGCTCAATCCAAGGATTGTCTTGTCCAGACTTGATTATTGACAGACCACAATCATATAGCTGGAATATAGCCGAGTGCAGCTTTAAACAACAAACAAGCTCACAAACAAACAAACACACAAACTTTCCTGTAACATTTATCTGATACTGTTCACAGCCGCATAAAACACAACTCACTCACTCACTCACTGGACACAGGGTGACTCAGGGTTGTCCTGCGGTATACTAGAGAGGTGAAGAGGTTCAATGCCCCTTAAGGGGCATTCATACGGTACAACTAGTTGTATACAATTTGTTGCGTGCAACACATTGCATCGTGTGAACAGGCAAGTCAGTCCCACTTTTGACATATGCAACTTGTTGGACGTGAGTTGTACGAAATAGGACATGCCCCATTTTCATGTGATAGGTTGTATGAACGCAGCCAATCAAAACGTGCATGAAAATCACGTGATATTTACACATCAATTTGTAAACAAAAATGGCGACTCCAATTCAAGTCACTAACTTCTGCTTTTCGGTATCCTAAGTGTCACCACTCAATAAAGGACCTATGAAAAGTAGGTATGTAGAATAACACTGTAACAAATTATATATTTTGACAGTTGCATCGGTCTAATTCTCCTGGTTAAACTATTCATGGTGTTATTTGAATCGACAGCCATGTAACTGTACACTGTAGTGTAGACCAAGATGAGATAAGGTCAGTAATACGTTTAAAACTTAAAATACATCATACACACAAATACACGTCACAGTTTTGGATTCTGTGGGAAAATATCTATAATGTGGTGCCATTAACAACTATTTTAGGCAAAGCAGATGTACACAAACGACATCTGAAAATAGTGAACAACGTAAATATTGCCATTTTTGCATCTTACCAATTCCCTGTTCTAAATGTGATTATTTATTCAAATAACGTATAGCTACATGAGAAGTTTCATTACAAAACCATTGGGTGTCTGCTCTTTGTCCAAACACCAATCATCATTCCGAAAAGACTCCAATAACCCTTTATTCGTGTTCGAATCATAAACTCTAGACCAAACCTCCATGTTGGATAGTGTTGCAAAATTACGGTTCCTTTCGCGTCAGGCGAGATGCCTGTCACATCAAATGCATTTCATACTCAGCTACGATACATATATCCCTGAATTCATCATACCATAAACAATCAATTGACACATTGTCTAAGTCACAAATGCAAACGGTCCAAATGAAATCAAGTGTGCAACCAAACTCTGTGTTCTGAAATCTTGTTTGAAAATGTAAACAAAGCAAACTTCTTGTTATATAATTTTACTTAACATTTTCTACTATTCCGATAGATTCAGTCGTCAATTTGTTGCATACATTAGCTCAGATTATTACGAATATGCAAGGGTCGATAATTGTTGCAATAATCGAGGAATAAATAATTAGACACTTGGAAAATTGGAAAAGTCAACAGAAATCGTTCCACATGACGCCATGATTTACGCAAGACCACACACAGTAACGATGGTATTGGTCTGCCTTTCCACATGGTATCAAGGCTAGAGTGGAAACATAAAAACAAATAAAACATATTGATTTCAGATTGATTCTGATTACTAAACTTACATATGGTAAATGTATATAGATAGGTTAAATAAAATAGCCACTTCGATCATTTCTTAAATTAAATGTAAATGTTTTCCTGAAGGAAACTCATCACATTATGTTTTTATTTATGTATATACAAGTGTGGACAATACTATTTGTTTTACATATGGATTTTATCGTTTGATTGGCGAACAAGATATCTACAGATTGAATCAGGTGCTACTTTAACAGCAGGGGCCGACTATGTACGATCAAATATGGTACATGTTTTAGGGGCTTTTTTGTTAGCAATACAGAAACTTGAAAACATTTAGCACTTTTTGCTTTTCAAACCGGTCTTGGGGGTTAAAAATTCAATAATATACAACTCCTTTAAGTTGCAAAGTCAGAGGTGACACAGTACCACGCGACCGCAATTCTCACCCAGGTATTTATTTTTTAAAACTATGAATTTGAGAATTAACTCGGCAACCAGGATTCGAGCAGTAATGTTGTGAATCACAAGCTTTTGGTCAGAGATCTCACGAGATCCGTGTTGTATGCAACTCGCTGCTGTGTGAATGCCAAGTTGTATACAATTTCAGTTCATACAACTAATTGCATACAACAATTTGTATACAACTAGTTGTGAATGCCCCTTTAGCACATTATTTTGATTGATTGCCTTTTTCTACATGAATCATTGAAAAATGAAAAATATGTTGGTTTGGAGTGACAAGTGAAATGGTTGCTTTGCTTCCTATATAATTATCTACTATGACAGTTTTATTTACTGAAATAATGGTTTTCCAACATTTTTTATAGTTTTTTATCTATGGAACCGTAAACCACATAACCTTCAATTCACCGCCTTTTTACATCCATTTCGGAGTGGCACGGGTGGCCCAGTCGTCTAAGGCGCCGCAATTCGCTGTGCAGAGTTGCGTCCCTTGGGCACTAGAAACCTATGATTGTGGGTTCGAATCCCGGTTCGCCCCGATTATGTTTCTAGGTTTGTCAGCATAACACCCATGCTCATGGGTTTCACCGAAGTGGTAAACGTCTGAGACCTGCATCACTTCGGGCTTTCCTCCCACATTAAGCTGACACGCCGTGATACAACTGGAATATTGTTAAAAGCGGCATTCAACCCAACTCACACACACACACACACATCCATTCAGAAGGGACTGACAATGGCCAGGCATACCTTATTCATGTCCCGTACATAGATCGGTTATTTGAAGGAATAAAGGGTACATTGCACTTGTATTCAATGGGTTATACACAGAATTAGTATTTACATGTGAACAATAGTTGGAAGATTCTGATTTTGTTATGACCAATTATAAATTACTTTTGTCAGGCAATTCTGAAGTACCCTGTTAACAAAGCTCACACTGCTCTGAGAAGTCCTAGCTTGCAAGTGTATGCTGTATCTATGTACAAAATAAACCAATAAAACTAAATATTGTGTGTTTTTGTTGTTACAGAGAGCTAAGAGTAAGAAGGTCTGGCTCGCTGAGACTGTTTCCCAAAGTTTCCTATGGTCTGGCTCCTGATCTCACACCCAGAAGCAGGGATGATTCTGATGACTCTTCAACATCGACATCGTCTTCATCATCGTCTTCATCATCGCCATCCTCCTTCTCAGCTGTAGGCCTGGTTCCAATGTCAAGGTATGGTTTTATCTGTACACGAGAGGAGTGAGTGAGACGGTGAGGTAGCCTAGTGGTTAAAGTGCTCGCTCGTCATGCCGAAGACCCGGGTTCAAGTCCTCACATTGGTACAATGTTTGAAGTCCATTTCTGGTGTCCCCCGCTGTGATATTGCTGGAATTAAAGTGGCATAAAACCACACTCACTCACTCCTTTTCTCCCCAGGCAGAATAGCTAGGTCCCCAGCACCTCATGCTTGTCTCCATGTGGGGATCCCAGGGCAGTATAGGTCCCCAGCACCTCATGCTTGTCTCCATGTGGGGATCCCAGGGCAGTATAGGTCCCCAGCACCTCATGCTTGTCTCCATGTGGGGATCCCAGGGCAGTATAGGTCCCCAGCACCTCATGCTTGTCTCCATGTGGGGATCCCAGGGCAGTATAGGTCCCCAGCACCTCATGCTTGTCTCCATGTGGGGATCCCAGGGCAGTATAGGTCCCCAGCACCTCATGCTTGTCCCCATGTGGGGATCCCAGGGCAGTATAGGTCCCCAGCACCTCATGCTTGTCTCCATGTGGGGATCCGAGGGCAGTATAGGTCCCCAGCACCTCATGCTTGTCTCCATGTGGGGATCCCAGGGCAGTATAGGTCCCCAGCACCTCATGCTTGTCTCCATGTGGGGATCCCAGGGCAGTATAGGTCCCCAGCACCTCATGCTTGTCTCCGTGTGGGGATCCGAGGGCAGTATAGGTCCCCAGCACCTCATGCTTGTCTCCATGTGGGGATCCCAGGGCAGTATAGGTCCCCGGCACCTCATGCTTGTCTCCATGTGGGGATCCCAGGGCAGTATAGGTCCCCAGCACCTCATGCTTGTCTCCATGTGGGGATCCCAGGGCAGTATAGGTCCCCAGCACCTCATGCTTGTCTCCATGTGGGGATCCCAGGGCAGTATAGGTCCCCAGCACCTCATGCTTGTCTCCATGTGGGGATCCGAGGGCAGTATAGGTCCCCAGCACCTCATGCTTGTCTCCATGTGGGGATCCCAGGGCAGTATAGGTCCCCGGCACCTCATGCTTGTCTCCATGTGGGGATCCCAGGGCAGTATAGGTCCCCAGCACCTCATGCTTGTCTCCATGTGGGGATCCGAGGGCAGTATAGGTCCCCAGCACCTCATGCTTGTCTCCATGTGGGGATCCCAGGGCAGTATAGGTCCCCAGCACCTCATGCTTGTCTCCATGTGGGGATCCCAGGGCAGTATAGGTCCCCAGCACCTCATGCTTGTCCCCATGTGGGGATCCCAGGGCAGTATAGGTCCCCAGCACCTCATGCTTGTCTCCATGTGGGGATCCCAGGGCAGTATAGGTCCCCAGCACCTCATGCTTGTCTCCATGTGGGGATCCCAGGGCAGTATAGGTCCCCAGCACCTCATGCTTGTCTCCATGTGGGGATCCCAGGGCAGTATAGGTCCCCAGCACCTCATGCTTGTCTCCATGTGGGGATCCGAGGGCAGTATAGGTCCCCAGCACCTCATGCTTGTCTCCATGTGGGGATCCCAGGGCAGTATAGGTCCCCGGCACCTCATGCTTGTCTCCATGTGGGGATCCCAGGGCAGTATAGGTCCCCAGCACCTCATGCTTGTCTCCATGTGGGGATCCCAGGGCAGTATAGGTCCCCAGCACCTCATGCTTGTCTCCATGTGGGGATCCCAGGGCAGTATAGGTCCCCAGCACCTCATGCTTGTCTCCATGTGGGGATCCCAGGGCAGTATAGGTCCCCAGCACCTCATGCTTGTCTCCATGTGGGGATCCCAGGGCAGTATAGGTCCCCGGCACCTCATGCTTGTCTCCATGTGGGGATCCCAGGGCAGTATAGGTCCCCAGCACCTCATGCTTGTCTCCATGTGGGGATCCGAGGGCAGTATAGGTCCCCAGCACCTCATGCTTGTCTCCATGTGGGGATCCCAGGGCAGTATAGGTCCCCAGCACCTCATGCTTGTCTCCATGTGGGGATCCCAGGGCAGTATAGGTCCCCAGCACCTCATGCTTGTCTCCATGTGGGGATCCCAGGGCAGTATAGGTCCCCAGCACCTCATGCTTGTCTCCATGTGGGGATCCGAGGGCAGTATAGGTCCCCAGCACCTCATGCTTGTCTCCATGTGGGGATCCCAGGGCAGTATAGGTCCCCAGCACCTCATGCTTGTCTCCATGTGGGGATCCCAGGGCAGTATAGGTCCCCAGCACCTCATGCTTGTCTCCATGTGGGGATCCGAGGGCAGTATAGGTCCCCAGCACCTCATGCTTGTCTCCATGTGGGGATCCCAGGGCAGTATAGGTCCCCAGCACCTCATGCTTGTCTCCATGTGGGGATCCCAGGGCAGTATAGGTCCCCAGCACCTCATGCTTGTCTCCATGTGGGGATCCGAGGGCAGTATAGGTCCCCAGCACCTCATGCTTGTCTCCATGTGGGGATCCCAGGGCAGTATAGGTCCCCAGCACCTCATGCTTGTCTCCATGTGGGGATCCGAGGGCAGTATAGGTCCCCAGCACCTCATGCTTGTCTCCATGTGGGGATCCCAGGGCAGTATAGGTCCCCAGCACCTCATGCTTGTCTCCATGTGGGGATCCCAGGGCAGTATAGGTCCCCAGCACCTCATGCTTGTCTCCATGTGGGGATCCGAGGGCAGTATAGGTCCCCAGCACCTCATGCTTGTCTCCATGTGGGGATCCCAGGGCAGTATAGGTCCCCAGCACCTCATGCTTTTCTCCATGTGGGGATCTCAGGGTGGAACAGGTCCCCAGCACCTCATGCTTGTCTCCATGTGGGGATCCCAGGGCAGTATAGGTCCCCAGCACCTCATGCTTGTCTCCATGTGGGGATCCCAGGGCAGTATAGGTCCCCAGCACCTCATGCTTGTCTCCATGTGGGGATCCCAGGGCAGTATAGGTCCCCAGCACCTCATGCTTGTCTCCATGTGGGGATCCGAGGGCAGTATAGGTCCCCAGCACCTCATGCTTTTCTCCATGTGGGGATCTCAGGGTGGAACAGGTCCCCAGCACCTCATGCTTGTCTCCATGTGGGGATCCCAGGGCAGTATAGGTCCCCAGCACCTCATGCTTGTCTCCATGTGGGGATCCCAGGGCAGTATAGGTCCCCAGCACCTCATGCTTGTCTCCATGTGGGGATCCCAGGGCAGTATAGGTCCCCAGCACCTCATGCTTGTCTCCATGTGGGGATCCCAGGGCAGTATAGGTCCCCAGCACCTCATGCTTGTCTCCATGTGGGGATCCGAGGGCAGTATAGGTCCCAAGCACCTCATGCTTGTCTCCATGTGGGGATCCGAGGGCAGTATAGGTCCCCAGCACCTCATGCTTGTCTCCATGTGGGGATCCGAGGGCAGTACAGGTCCCCAGCACCTCATGCTTGTCTCCATGTGGGGATCCGAGGGCAGTACAGGTCCCCAGCACCTCATGCTTTTCTCCATGTGGGGATCCCAGGGCAGAACAGGTCCCAAGTACCTCATGCTTTTCTCCATGTGGGGATCCCAGGGTGGAACAGGTCCCCAGTACCTCATGCTTTTCTCCATGTGGGGATCCCAGGGCGGAACAGGTCCCCAGTACCTCATGCTTTTCTCCATGTGGGGATCCCAGGGCGGAACGGGTCCCCAGTACCTCATGCTTTTCTCCATGTGGGGATCCCAGGGCGGAACAGGTCCCCAGTACCTCATGCTTTTCTCCATGTGGGGATCTCAGGGTGGAACAGGTACCCAGTACCTCTTGGTTTTCTCCATGTGGGGATACCAGGGCGGAATAGGTTCACAGTACCTCCTGCTTGTCTCTGTGTGGTGATACCAGGCGGAATAGGTTCACAGTACCTCATGCTTGTCTCTGTGTGGTGATACCAGGGCGGAATAGGTTCACAGTACCTCATGCTTGTCTCTGTGTGGTGATACCAGGCGGAATAGGTTCACAGTACCTCATGCTTGTCTCTGTGTGGTGATACCAGGCGGAATATGTTCACAGTACCTCATGCTTGTTTCTCTGTGGTGATACCAGGGCGGAACAGGTCCCCAGTACCTCATGCTTTTCTCCATGTGGGGATCCGAGGGCAGTACAGGTCCCCAGCACCTCATGCTTTTCTCCATGTGGGGATCCCAGGGCAGAACAGGTCCCAAGTACCTCATGCTTTTCTCCATGTGGGGATCCCAGGGTGGAACAGGTCCCCAGTACCTCATGCTTTTCTCCATGTGGGGATCCCAGGGCGGAACAGGTCCCCAGTACCTCATGCTTTTCTCCATGTGGGGATCCCAGGGCGGAACGGGTCCCCAGTACCTCATGCTTTTCTCCATGTGGGGATCCCAGGGCGGAACAGGTCCCCAGTACCTCATGCTTTTCTCCATGTGGGGATCTCAGGGTGGAACAGGTACCCAGTACCTCTTGGTTTTCTCCATGTGGGGATACCAGGGCGGAATAGGTTCACAGTACCTCCTGCTTGTCTCTGTGTGGTGATACCAGGCGGAATAGGTTCACAGTACCTCATGCTTGTCTCTGTGTGGTGATACCAGGGCGGAATAGGTTCACAGTACCTCATGCTTGTCTCTGTGTGGTGATACCAGGCGGAATAGGTTCACAGTACCTCATGCTTGTCTCTGTGTGGTGATACCAGGCGGAATATGTTCACAGTACCTCATGCTTGTTTCTCTGTGGTGATACCAGGGCGGAATAGGTTCACAGTACCTCATGCTTGTCTCTTTGTGGGGATCCCAGGCGGAATATGTTCACAGTACCTCATGCTTGTTTCTCTGTGGTGATACCAGGTGGAATAGGTTCACAGTACCTCATGATTGTTTCTCTGTGGTGATACCAGGGAGAATAGGTTCACAGTACCTCATGCTTGTCTCTCTGTGGTGATACCAGGCGGAATAGGTTCACAGTACCTCATGCTTGTCTCTGTGTGGTGATACCAGGCGGAATATGTTCACAGTACCTCATGCTTGTCTCTCTGTGGTGATACCAGGGCGGAATAGGTTCACAGTACCTCATGCTTGTCTCTGTGTGGTGATACCAGGGGGAATAGGTTCACAGTACCTCATGCTTGTCTCTCTGTGGTGATACCAGGGCGGAATATGTTCACAGTACCTCATGCTTGTCTCTCTGTGGTGATACCAGGCGGAATAGGTTCACAGTACCTCATGCTTGTCTCTGTGTGGTGATACCAGGGGGAATAGGTTCACAGTACCTCATGCTTGTCTCTCTGTGGTGTTACCAGGGCGGAATAGGTTCACAGTACCTCATGCTTGTCTCTGTGTGGTGATACCAGGCGGAATAGGTTCACAGTACCTCATGCTTGTCTCTCTGTGGTGATACCAGGCGGAATAGGTTCACAGTACCTCATGCTTGTCTCTGTGTGGTGATACCAGGGAGAATAGGTTCACAGTACCTCATGCTTGTCTCTCCGTGGGGATCCTGAGGCAAAGCAGACCCACAATACCCTATGCTAACACCTTTTCATGAGAGAAAGATTGTTTGTGGTGTTTTGTTGTGTGTTGATAATTCATAAAAGGCACTAGGTCGGGAAGATACCTATAATGTTTCTATTTATTCTAGCTACCCATACTCAAAAGTTGCTCGGCCAAAACCAGCTGATGTTAAAAGGAAGGTCATAATACGAAAGTGAGTGTTTTGTAATGCCCTATGGTCGTCAACAGCACTGGTCAATGGATGAGTGTGGGAGTAAGTTAACATTTAACATCGCATCAGCATTATTCCAGCCATAAAGCGACAAGAGCAAGTTTCTATCTACATGCTTGTCATTAATACAAAGTCATGTTTAAAAGCAAATTTATCAAACAAATTTTAGCATAGCAATATTATTTTACAACTGTTTAAAAAAATGGGCTATACAGTGGTCAATGAGTCATGCTGCTTTGACATAGGAAAATATATGTACAGTAGAACATGGATATAACGAACACAGATAGAGCAAACAAACAGATACAACGAACTGTTAAAAAATCCCCGATTTATCTCCTACATAATATCATCCAAAATGTACGTATATAACGAACTCTCTACAGCGAACTAACGGATACAGCAAACTGATATCTGATCACTGACAAGCCCATCTACCACTAATTAGTGATAGTGTATAGCGAACTAAGAAATCTCTCTCAGTGTCAAGTGTCACTGACAGTTGGCTGTGCGCAATCAGACGCAAATCAACACAATCAGCGGATACGGATAAACCTTGTTAAACTTAAATGAATGTTATTTAATGTTATCAATTGAATGCTATGAAGTGATCACTGCGAATACAAGTCAATGCTGCAGTTACGAGTATTGTGATTTGTTTAATCCAAGATGGCGGACGTATCCGAGCGAAAACGTGTATAACAAACAACGGATATAACAACTTGAATTCTCTGGTCCCTTGTAGTTCGTTATATCCATGTTCTACTGTAGTTGTAATGACATGGTTTCTAAATAACCGTACCAATAAACTGACAATTTTCAGCTTAAATTTCCACTTATATCATTTCAACTTTTTCCTGGATGGATTTTTATAGCAAAGGGAATTAGTTTAGGGTTTAAGATGAGTAGTTTCTACGAGTTGTTTGCATGTTCTGAAATAGAACTATTTTGAAGACTTGTTTAGGGTATCCAATCAAGTTTATACTACCTTGTCTTGACATGTAAATACAGGACATTATTTTGTGTGTGTACAATCCAAATTCAACACAGCAATATATCCTTCCTTAAGGAAAGTGAAACAAATATGTTACTTGTTAACATGAAACCCTTCCGTTGGTGACCCATTTGTCGAAGGCGCAGCAATTTGCTGGATGCCTCAGTAACCTGTGATCCTGGATCCTGGTTTACCCAGATAATGTTTCTATTTTTGTGAGCACCATAGTCATGCTTGTGGTAAAACTCTTAAGTCTTGCATCACTAAGGGCTTACCTTCAACATCAGTTTGACTCCCGGTGCTATAAGTGAAATACTGTTCAAATCAACGTTAGCCCAACACACTCACTCACCCCTTGGCAGAGAGACTGGTTCCGTGCTGTATATGTGTTGCAGCACCTTTATAATAATGGAAATGCCTTCTTGTTGCAATTTATGCTGATGAATCTCAGAAAACTGACTTCAAACACTGGCTAGGTTGATAGATGCCTTATTTAGTGTGTGTATATTACAACTATGAAATCTGATCTTGCACCTCCATGTGTTTAAACTGTTAAAGGGAAGACAATTTGGTGCTGGTGCCAAATAACAAACACAAAAGTGAAATAATTTTGTATGGTTCAGAATGAGCAGTAAGCGACCAACCTCCCGAGGATCTTCTGACGGTGCACGACGTAGAAGCGATCGTGGTCTAGGCACAACTCTGCTGGATGAGGGATTGTCATCGGAAGAGGAGCAGGAACAAGCTGCTGTACGGAAAGCTATGAAGCAACTGAGTAGGAATGGTGAGTGTACAGACGGTCTGTCTTACAGGGTTAACAAGGCCATAGCCACAGGGTGTGGTGAGTGTACAGACAGGGTCTGTCTTACAGGGTTAACAAGGCCATAGCCACAGGGTGTGGTGAGTGTACAGACAGGGTCTGTCTTATAAGGGTTAACAAGGCCATAGCCACAGGGTGTGGTGAGTGTACAGACAGGGCCTG
Organism: Haliotis cracherodii; assembly: GCF_022045235.1. Classification (NCBI taxonomy): domain Eukaryota; kingdom Metazoa; phylum Mollusca; class Gastropoda; order Lepetellida; family Haliotidae; genus Haliotis; species Haliotis cracherodii. The sequence continues at coordinate 67,316,350 of NW_027266264.1, forward strand.
TCTTACAGGGTTAACAAGGCCATAGCCACAGGGTGTGGTGAGTGTACAGACAGGGGCTAGTTGTCAGAGTTAACAAGGCCATAGCCACAGGGTGTGGTGAGTGTACAGACAGGGGCTAGTTGTCAGAGTTAACAAGGCCATAGCGACAGGGTGTGGTGAGTGTACAGACAGGGGCTAGTTGTCAGAGTTAACAAGGCCATAGCGACAGGGTGTGGTGAGTGTACAGACAGGGGCTAGTTGTCAGAGTTAACAAGGCCATAGCCACAGGGTGTGGTGAGTGTACAGACAGGGGCTAGTTGACAGGGTTAACAAGGCCATAGCCACAGGGTGTGGTGAGTGTACAGACAGGGGCTAGTTGTCAGAGTTAACAAGGCCATAGCGACAGGGTGTGGTGAGTGTACAGACAGGGGCTAGTTGTCAGAGTTAACAAGGCCATAGCCACAGGGTGTGGTGAGTGTACAGACAGGGGCTGTCTTACAGGGTTAACAAGGCCATAGCCACAGGGTGTGGTGAGTGTACAGACAGGGGCTAGTTGTCAGAGTTAACAAGGCCATAGCGACAGGGTGTGGTGAGTGTACAGACAGGGGCTAGTTGTCAGAGTTAACAAGGCCATAGCGACAGGGTGTGGTGAGTGTACAGACAGGGGCTAGTTGTCAGAGTTAACAAGGCCATAGCGACAGGGTGTGGTGAGTGTACAGACAGGGGCTAGTTGTCAGAGTTAACAAGGCCATAGCCACAGGGTGTGGTGAGTGTACAGACAGGGGCTGTCTTACAGGGTTAACAAGGCCATAGCCACAGGGTGTGGTGAGTGTACAGACAGGGGCTAGTTGTCAGAGTTAACAAGGCCATAGCCACAGGGTGTGGTGAGTGTACAGACAGGGGCTGTCTTACAGGGTTAACAAGGCCATAGCCACAGGGTGTGGTGAGTGTACAGACAGGGGCTAGTTGTCAGAGTTAACAAGGCCATAGCCACAGGGTGTGGTGAGTGTACAGACAGGGGCTGTCTTACAGGGTTAACAAGGCCATAGCCACAGGGTGTGGTGAGTGTACAGACAGGGGCTAGTTGTCAGAGTTAACAAGGCCATAGCCACAGGGTGTGGTGAGTGTACAGACAGGGGCTGTCTTACAGGGTTAACAAGGCCATAGCCACAGGGTGTGGTGAGTGTACAGACAGGGGCTAGTTGTCAGAGTTAACAAGGCCATAGCCACAGGGTGTGGTGAGTGTACAGACAGGGGCTAGTTGTCAGAGTTAACAAGGCAATAGCCACAGGGTGTGGTGAGTGTACAGACAGGGGCTAGTTGTCAGAGTTAACAAGGCCATAGCCACAGGGTGTGGTGAGTGTACAGACAGGGGCTAGTTGACAGGGTTAACAAGGCCATAGCCACAGGGTGTGGTGAGTGTACAGACATGGGCTAGTTGACAGGGTTAACAAGGCCATAGCCACAGGGTGTGGTGAGTGTACAGACAGGGGCTAGTTGTCAGAGTTAACAAGGCCATAGCCACAGGGTGTGGTGAGTGTACAGACAGGGGCTAGTTGTCAGAGTTAACAAGGCCATAGCCACAGGGTGTGGTGAGTGTACAGACAGGGGCTAGTTGTCAGAGTTAACAAGGCCATAGCCACAGGGTGTGGTGAGTGTACAGACAGGGGCTAGTTGACAGGGTTAACAAGGCCATAGCCACAGGGTGTGGTGGGTGTACAGACATGGGCTAGTTGACAGGGTTAACAAGGCCATAGCCACAGGGTGTGGTGAGTGTACAGACAGGGGCTAGTTGACAGGGTTAACAAGGCCATAGCCACAGGGTGTGGTGAGTGTACAGACAGGGTCTAGTTGACAGGGTTAACAAGGCCATAGCCACAGGGTGTGGTGAGTGTACAGACAGGGGCTAGTTGACAGGGTTAACAAGGCCATAGCCACAGGGTGTGGTGAGTGTACAGACATGGGCTAGTTGTCAGAGTTAACAAGGCCATAGCCACAGGGTGTGGTGAGTGTACAGACATGGGCTGTCTTACAGGGTTAACAAGGCCATAGCCACAGGGTGTGGTGAGTGTACAGACAGGGGCTAGTTGACAGGGTTAACAAGGCCATAGCCACAGGGTGTGGTGAGTGTACAGACAGGGGCTAGTTGACAGGGTTAACAAGGCCATAGCGACAGGGTGTGGTGAGTGTACAGACAGGGGCTAGTTGTCAGAGTTAACAAGGCCATAGCCACAGGGTGTGGTGAGTGTACAGACAGGGGCTAGTTGTCAGAGTTAACAAGGCCATAGCCACAGGGTGTGGTGAGTGTACAGACAGGGGCTAGTTGTCAGAGTTAACAAGGCCATAGCCACAGGGTGTGGTGAGTGTACAGACAGGGGCTAGTTGTCAGAGTTAACAAGGCCATAGCCACAGGGTGTGGTGAGTGTACAGACAGGGGCTAGTTGTCAGAGTTAACAAGGCCATAGCCACAGGGTGTGGTGAGTGTACAGACAGGGGCTAGTTGTCAGAGTTAACAAGGCCATAGCCACAGGGTGTGGTGAGTGTACAGACAGGGGCTAGTTGTCAGAGTTAACAAGGCCATAGCGACAGGGTGTGGTGAGTGTACAGACGGGCTGTCTTACAGGGTTAACAAGGCCATAGCGACAGGGTGTGGTGAGTGTACAGACAGGGTCTAGTTGTCAGAGTTAACAAGGCCATAGCGACAGGGTGTGGTGAGTGTACAGACGGGCTGTCTTACAGGGTTAACAAGGCCATAGCCACAGGGTGTGGTGAGTGTACAGACAGGGTCTAGTTGTCAGAGTTAACAAGGCCATAGCGACAGGGTGTGGTGAGTGTACAGACGGGCTGTCTTACAGGGTTAACAAGGCCATAGCCACAGGGTGTGGTGAGTGTACAGACAGGGGCTAGTTGACAGGGTTAACAAGGCCATAGCGACAGTGTGTGGTGAGTGTACAGACGGGCTGTCTTACAGGGTTAACAAGGCCATAGCCACAGAGTGTGGTAAATGTATACAGACATGGGCTAGTTGACAGGGTTAACAAGGCCATAGCCACAGGGTGTGGTGAGTGTACAGACATGGGCTAGTTGACAGGGTTAACAAGGCCATAGCCACAGGGTGTGGTGAGTGTACAGACAGGGTCTGTCTTACAGGGTTAACAAGGCCATAGCCACAGGGTGTGGTGGGTGTACAGACATGGGCTAGTTGACAGGGTTAACAAGGCCATAGCCACAGGGTGTGGTGAGTGTACAGACAGGGGCTAGTTGACAGGGTTAACAAGGCCATAGCCACAGGGTGTGGTGAGTGTACAGACAGGGGCTAGTTGACAGGGTTAACAAGGCCATAGCCACAGGGTGTTGTGAGTGTACAGACAGGGGCTAGTTGACAGGGTTAACAAGGCCATAGCCACAGGGTGTGGTGAGTGTACAGACATGGGCTAGTTGTCAGAGTTAACAAGGCCATAGCCACAGGGTGTGGTGAGTGTACAGACATGGGCTGTCTTACAGGGTTAACAAGGCCATAGCCACAGGGTGTGGTGAGTGTACAGACAGGGGCTAGTTGACAGGGTTAACAAGGCCATAGCCACAGGGTGTGGTGAGTGTACAGACAGGGGCTAGTTGACAGGGTTAACAAGGCCATAGCCACAGGGTGTGGTGAGTGTACAGACAGGGGCTAGTTGACAGGGTTAACAAGGCCATAGCGACAGGGTGTGGTGAGTGTACAGACAGGGGCTAGTTGTCAGAGTTAACAAGGCCATAGCCACAGGGTGTGGTGAGTGTACAGACAGGGGCTAGTTGTCAGAGTTAACAAGGCCATAGCCACAGGGTGTGGTGAGTGTACAGACAGGGGCTAGTTGTCAGAGTTAACAAGGCCATAGCCACAGGGTGTGGTGAGTGTACAGACAGGGGCTAGTTGACAGGGTTAACAAGGCCATAGCCACAGGGTGTGGTGAGTGTACAGACAGGGGCTAGTTGTCAGAGTTAACAAGGCCATAGCCACAGGGTGTGGTGAGTGTACAGACATGGGCTGTCTTACAGGGTTAACAAGGCCATAGCCACAGGGTGTGGTGGGTGCACAGACATGGGCTAGTTGACAGGGTTAACAAGGCCATAGCCACAGGGTGTGGTGAGTGTACAGACAGGGGCTAGTTGACAGGGTTAACAAGGCCATAGCCACAGGGTGTGGTGAGTGTACAGACAGGGGCTAGTTGACAGGGTTAACAAGGCCATAGCCACAGGGTGTGGTGAGTGTACAGACAGGGGCTAGTTGACAGGGTTAACAAGGCCATAGCCACAGGGTGTGGTGAGTGTACAGACATGGGCTAGTTGTCAGAGTTAACAAGGCCATAGCGACAGGGTGTGGTGAGTGTACAGACATGGGCTGTCTTACAGGGTTAACAAGGCCATAGCCACAGGGTGTGGTGAGTGTACAGACAGGGGCTAGTTGACAGGGTTAACAAGGCCATAGCCACAGGGTGTGGTGAGTGTACAGACAGGGGCTAGTTGACAGGGTTAACAAGGCCATAGCCACAGGGTGTGGTGAGTGTACAGACATGGGCTAGTTGTCAGAGTTAACAAGGCCATAGCCACAGGGTGTGGTGAGTGTACAGACAGGGGCTAGTTGTCAGAGTTAACAAGGCCATAGCCACAGGGTGTGGTGAGTGTACAGACAGGGGCTAGTTGTCAGAGTTAACAAGGCCATAGCCACAGGGTGTGGTGAGTGTACAGACAGGGGCTAGTTGACAGGGTTAACAAGGCCATAGCGACAGGGTGTGGTGAGTGTACAGACATGGGCTAGTTGTCAGAGTTAACAAGGCCATAGCCACAGGGTGTGGTGAGTGTACAGACAGGGGCTAGTTGTCAGAGTTAACAAGGCCATAGCCACAGGGTGTGGTGAGTGTACAGACATGGGCTGTCTTACAGGGTTAACAAGGCCATAGCCACAGGGTGTGGTGAGTGTACAGACAGGGGCTAGTTGACAGGGTTAACAAAGCCATAGCCACAGGGTGTGGTGAGTGTACAGACAGGGGCTAGTTGACAGGGTTAACAAGGCCATAGCCACAGGGTGTGGTGGGTGTACAGACATGGGCTAGTTGACAGGGTTAACAAGGCCATAGCCACAGGGTGTGGTGAGTGTACAGACAGGGGCTAGTTGACAGGGTTAACAAGGCCATAGCCACAGGGTGTGGTGAGTGTACAGACAGGGGCTAGTTGACAGGGTTAACAAGGCCATAGCGACAGGGTGTGGTGAGTGTACAGACATGGGCTAGTTGTCAGAGTTAACAAGGCCATAGCCACAGGGTGTGGTGAGTGTACAGACAGGGGCTAGTTGTCAGAGTTAACAAGGCCATAGCCACAGGGTGTGGTGAGTGTACAGACAGGGGCTAGTTGTCAGAGTTAACAAGGCCATAGCCACAGGGTGTGGTGAGTGTACAGACAGGGGCTAGTTGTCAGAGTTAACAAGGCCATAGCCACAGGGTGTGGTGAGTGTACAGACAGGGGCTAGTTGTCAGAGTTAACAAGGCCATAGCCACAGGGTGTGGTGAGTGTACAGACAGGGGCTAGTTGTCAGAGTTAACAAGGCCATAGCCACAGGGTGTGGTGAGTGTACAGACAGGGGCTAGTTGTCAGAGTTAACAAGGCCATAGCCACAGGGTGTGGTGAGTGTACAGACGGGCTGTCTTACAGGGTTAACAAGGCCATAGCCACAGGGTGTGGTGAGTGTACAGACAGGGTCTAGTTGTCAGAGTTAACAAGGCCATAGCGACAGGGTGTGGTGAGTGTACAGACGGGCTGTCTTACAGGGTTAACAAGGCCATAGCCACAGGGTGTGGTGAGTGTACAGACAGGGTCTAGTTGTCAGAGTTAAGAAGGCCATAGCGACAGGGTGTGGTGAGTGTACAGACGGGCTGTCTTACAGGGTTAACAAGGCCATAGCCACAGGGTGTGGTGAGTGTACAGACAGGGGCTAGTTGACAGGGTTAACAAGGCCATAGCGACAAGTGTGTGGTGAGTGTACAGACGGGCTGTCTTACAGGGTTAACAAGGCCATAGCCACAGAGTGTGGTGAGTGTACAGACATGGGCTAGTTGACAGGGTTAACAAGGCCATAGCCACAGGGTGTGGTGAGTGTACAGACATGGGCTAGTTGACAGGGTTAACAAGGCCATAGCCACAGGGTGTGGTGAGTGTACAGACAGGGTCTGTCTTACAGGGTTAACAAGGCCATAGCCACAGGGTGTGGTGAGTGTACAGACATGGGCTAGTTGACAGGGTTAACAGGCCATAGCCACAGGGTGTGGTGAGTGTACAGACATGGGCTAGTTGACAGGGTTAACAAGGCCATAGCCACAGGATGTGGTGAGTGTACTGACATGGGCTGTCTTACAGGGTTAACAAGGCCATAGCCACAGGGTGTGGTGAGTGTACAGACATGGGCTGTCTTACAGGGTTAACAAGGCCATAGCCACAGGGTGTGGTGAGTGTACAGACATGGGCTAGTTGACAGGGTTAACAAGGCCATAGCCACAGGGTGTGGTGAGTGTACAGACATGGGCTAGTTGACAGGGTTAACAAGGCCATAGCCACAGGATGTGGTGAGTGTACAGACATGGGCTGTCTTACAGGGTTAACAAGGCCATAGCCACAGGGTGTGGTGAGTGTACAGACATGGGCTGTCTTACAGGGTTAACAAGGCCATAGCCACAGGGTGTGGTGAGTGTACAGACAGGATTATGAAGGCCATAGCCACAGGATGTGGTGAGTGTACGAGGATGGCTGGTGGTATATTTGGTGTTGGAAGGGGCATGAAGAGAATGTGGTATTCTCTTTCAGATTAAATCCTCCCTGGGGCACTTATTGCATTTTCCTTGCTCAAGAAAATCTACATGACATAGTTGTAACCATTTTCCTTAATAAAAAATGTTACCACACAAAAAACTTTGTTTTTGTAAGATATACGACCACCCTTATGGGGCCTCACCCTCCACGGCGCGTCACCCCAGGGGAAGCAACTCTCACCCAAATCACTTTCCTTATGTCATCTGTATAAGACAGACGTGCTGTTTTTTCAAGAGACAAAAAGAGTATAAGAAACTATCGTTCGATAAGAACCATGGCTGACCAAACTGTATGTATGGTACTTTTCTTTCATTGCAAAGGCGTAATACCTCGCATTGTAAAGTTATAGAGTTATAGCCACGTGTACGGTACATTTGAATTCAAATGGCCGTAATGGCGTCCATATTGTAGTTCCATGGTCTGATAGATGTAACACCATCTTTGGTGATATAATTATACTACTACATTGGCTATTAGTATCACGTTACAAATCGCATTATACATTATGCCTTTGCTTCTAGTTTCACAATTTATGCATGTATCTTTCCGATCTTTATATCGCACTGATACACTTTAATTCCCTTCCCCTACCTCAGAAATTACGGTCTTTTTTACAGACCTACAAACTGTGTACGGGTTGTTCTGCTACCATTCCCCTCCAAGACCGGCACGAACGCTGCCTGAAATGTCTGGCGGAGGACGGGCATGACGATGGGTCATGCCCGATATGCATTGCCTTTACCCCCTGGCCCAAAAGAAGAGACAAGTTGAGTTCATTATAAAGGTCTCTTAAAGGCGGGGGTAGATATCAGATCTGCTAAGACCATCCCCCCCAGCCCCCCATCTTAAAAGGGTAAAAAGGGTAAAAGAGCTGCCGAGACTGTCTCCTCTGCTCCCTCTCTGGGGGCCGGGGGAGAAGGCGCGAGGGTCCCTGTAGTGCACCCTCTCCTGCACCGTCTTTGGCAGACATTTCTGCGTTACTTAAGTCGCAGATGGCGTCGATGATGGAGGAGGTGAAGTCTTCAAGACCTCGTGATATGCCCAGTGTCGGCCGAGGCAGGCCACTTGGTCTCGGAGACAATCCGAGACCGGGCTTCGGCTCTGGCTCGAGGTCGCTCCCAAGCACTTCCGACGCACAATTTTCCCTAGCGGAAGCAAATGTCTCTTCTGAGGCCGAGGCTTCCTCTAGTGGATACCTAGCCCAGAGCCAGGTGGGTTCCCTTGAACCCCCGGCACCTTGGGACCGGGACTCGGCTTCAGGCCGGGTGCAGCCCGGGGATGCGAGGGCCCTGGCCTTCGGGCGTCCCCTTCCGACTTCGTCTTCTTCATCTCTGAGGGAAGAGTCGATTAACTTCGGCTCGGAATCGAGAGAGGAGGAGTGGATGGAGGAGGGGGGAGGACTCGGAGACCTTGGGGATGTTTTCCTTCGTTTCCTCGTTGAGGCACGTGCGGGACAGGATTGTCCAGGTACTGCCTTCAGGTGGTTGCGCCCATGCCAGACTCAGATCCGACTGAGTTCCGCCTTCCGGGGGACGCTTTTGCTCCTAGCAAGGCGCCCCAGGTGCGGTTCCGTGTTCTATCCTCCCTGGTGCATGAAGTCATCAACCCTCTGTTGTTGGGTGCCCCCAGGAAGTTCGAACTGCCTGAACTTAGTAAGTGTTACCCACTTGCAGAGGATGGTGACTTTGAGGTACCTGTGGTGGATGAATGCGTTTGGACTTCCGTTGGGGGGTCTTCGACCCCCAACTTGACTAAGGTCAAACAGGGCCTGTGGTTGCCCCCTTTCCTGCGTTTGGTGCGGAGTTGAAGGCTGCTTACATATGCTTTGAGGAGCAATATCGTAATGCATGCCAACAGCTCCGTGTGTCCGTACACTCCTCGTATCTGAGGGGCTGGCCGACTCTTCGGAGTTGGCTGCGCAACTAACGTAAGTTCACAGTCATCTTAGCTGTAGCTATGCCTCGCAGATGATGTGCGCTGTTATGTATCTAAATACTCAACTTCCACACGCCCAAACCTCCTTGCTTTGCCGTATGAGATGGGTGCCACCCTCTTCCCTGGGGCTCAGCAGGTGGTCCGAGAGGCCGCTCAATTGTATGCTTCCATCAAGGCCTTGTTGGAGGTACCAAGCGTTAAACTGCTTAAGCGGACCTCTCCACTTGACTCCTCCTACGCTGAAGCGCCGGGTCAGAAGTCCACACCTGCTTGGAAGCAGCCGCTTCCTTCAGTTAAGGGCACCGGGAGGAGCAAGAGAGGCAGGGGCTGGGGCAAGGCAGCTGGTCGAGGCTCCCATTAGCGCCCGAAGAGCCCCGGGTGGACCCACAGTCGCAAGTTCTCGAACTGCCGACAGCCGGGGTCCACTGCCGACAGCCGGATGTCCCCATAAGCGGCCGACTGGCTCTATTCCTGAAGGAATGGGAGACAGTTACATCCAATCCCTGGACCCTGTCCACTCTAAGGGATGGCCATTTGTCTCGGTGGAAACATCAACCGCCCCCCTTCTCCGGGATAAAGAACACTCCAGTGCCTGCTACCCGAGAGAAGTCGGAATTTCTTCGTGCCGAGGTTGACGCACTTCTTATGAAAGCTGCGATTGAACCGGTTGCCGAGGGACAGGAAAGCGAGGGCTTCTACTCAACATATTTCATAGTCACCAAAAAAGACGGAGGGTTCAGAGACAGCTGAACAAACTTATAGAGGTACCGTAATCAGGATAGAGACACTGTGCTCAGTGATCTCAGCTGTCGAGACAGGAGAATGGCTAACGTCAATAGACCTAAAAGACGCCTATCTCCACGTACCCATACACCCAGAGTTCACAAGATCGCATTACCAAGGTCAGAAGTGTTACTTCCCAGTTCCTTCTGTCCGCAAGTCACACTGCTCGTACATGGCTCCAGTTACTGGGCAACATGGCGGCGACAGTGGACGTTGTCTGGCGGGTGCGCTTGAGAATGAGACCCATTCAACAAGCACTCCGTCGACTTTGGGTGAACTCGGAAGATCTAGAGACTGTGCTCAAGACTCCGCAGTGGCTCATTACACACCTTCAGTGGTGGACCGAGGTCGGGAATCTGTCCCGGGGGCTCCCCCTCGACACTCCCGTTCCGTCTCTCACAGTTCAAACAGACGCATCACTCTCCGGCTGGGGAGGCGTTCTGAACGATCACACTGCCTCGGGACTATGGTCCAAGCAGGAGATCAAACTGCATATCAATGTGCTAGAACTGAGAGCGGTCAGGTTGGTGTTCCAACGCTTCCTGGATCTGCTTCGTGGCCAAGTGGTTTGTCTAGAGATGGACAACCAAACGGTGATGACTTACATCCGGAAGCAGGGGGGAACGGTGTCTCCATCGCTTCTCCAAGAGACGTGGCAGTTCCTACTATGGTGCGACTCTCACGATATCAGGGTGCTACCTGTTTATCTCCTGGGGATGGACAATGTCCGTGCGGACGCTCTGTCTTGCCGGATCCTCGCTCCTCACGAGTGGAGGCTCGACCCGGGGATATTCAAGATTATCTCCCTGTTATACGGGTTGTTCCAGGTGGATCTATTTGCGTCTGGGGTGAATCACCAGACACCAAGGTTCTGCTCCCGAGTCCCCGACCCGAGGTCGATGGCACAGGACGCCTTCCAGCTAGATTGGACGGACAGAGTTCTGTGGGCATTCCCCCCAGTACCTCTGATTTCCAAGGTCCTGTCTCAGCTAGCCAGTCAGCCTGCGCGACTACTTGTGCTCCTGGCACCTTTGGTCGGCACAGAGTTGGTTTCCAGTAATACTCAGGTTTCTGGCTCAGCCTCCTGTTCTATTACCTTTAAGGCCGGACCTCCTATCCCAGAATGAGGCACTCCACCCGAATCCCAGGATTCAGTGGATGGCTTGGCCACTGTCAGGAATCGCCTCCAGAAGAGCGGTATTCGGATTACAGATCCCTTTTCTGCAGATCTCGTAGCCGTGCTTGAGTTCCTCCAGTCGCGACTAGATGACGGCCTGGCCGCATCGACAGTCCGGCGGTACTCTACAGCTATCGCAGCTTTTCACGTCGACGGGGCACTTCTTGGTGCACACCCATTAGTGCAGCGCTTTTTAGCAGGTGTGGACAGGATCCGACAGGATCAGTCCCCCTTGGGACTTGTCAATCGTTCTTGATTGGCTGTCCGGTCCTTCCTTTCGGGATCTGTCGTCTCTCTCTCTTTTCAGCTGTTGAGCTGGAAGATGGCGTTCCTTGTGGCTGTGATGTCCGGCAGACGGGTAGGCGACATTCAAGCAATGTCAGCCGATCCTGAACTAACTGTCTTCCACAGGGACAGGGTCAGTATTCGCCTGCCGGACTCTTACCGTCCTAAGGTCGCACACACCTTCCACGTGACGGCTCCTATTGAGCTACCTGCTCTTTCACAGCCTTCCTCGTTGGGGACCACTGCAAGACATGCTCATGTCTTGGATGTCCGCAGGACCCTCAAGGCCCATATCAGCAGAACTAAGGGTATCCGTAAGGATAACCAACTATTTTGCTGTTATGGCGGTAGGAAGGCTGGCTCACCTGCGAGCAAACAAACTATCTCGAGGTGGATAGTGTCAACTATTTGTACTGCGTACACGCTTCAAGGCAGGGACCCCCCTACCAGGTTGAAGGCTCATTCGGTTAGAGCAGTGGCTATATCACTTGTTAAAAAATGTGGCGGGGTGTGTGTGTGTGTGTGTGTGTGTGTGTGTGTGTGTGTGTGTGTGTGTGTGTGTGTGTGTGTTTCGAGTTCTCAACTTATGACAAGCTGCAAAAACAGGCTTTATCATAATATATGGTCGACCACGCCCTGTCTCTAGTCCCCGCCTTTCGACGGTGGTGCCTCACGATAAGGTTGGTTCCATTTATTGAACTCTTTTTTATTCATTGAAATAATCAAAATACGATGTATTTATTTACGCTTGTTGCTGACGGATGCTACTTCCTAGGTTATCTTTAGGAGTCTATCTTGATGCAATAAGTGCCCCAAGGAGGATTTAATATGAAAGAGAATTGTACAAACCTGTAGAGGTTATGAATTCTCTGATGAAATCCTCCTTGGGGCACAGCCACCTACCTCCCCACATTCAGTCAGCATTAGACATATGGAAAGTGATTTGGGTGAGAGTTGCTCCCCCTGGCGTGACGCGCTGAGGAGGGTGAGGCCCCGTAAAGGTGGTCATATATCATACAAATACGAAGTTTTTTGTGTGGTAACATTTTTTATTAAGGAAAATGCTTTCAGCTATGTCATGTAGATTTTCTTGAGCAAGGAAAATGCAATAAGTGCCCCAAGGAGGATTTCATCAGAGAATTCATAACCTCTACAGGTTTGTAAAATTTTCAAAGCCGGATGTGATAAAGATTTATTTGGACAAAATCCAAGGGAGATAATTCATGTATATCATCCCACTGCAGACCTGCCTGGATTCTCTTGCAGATTCTGATGGTGCAGATTCACTTGACGAGACAAAGACGCCTAGAACACCCAGGGCACCCAAAGTAAATGGACATCGTCATGCTGACAAAAAAGAGGATGAAAGTGATGAGGAAGAAGATAATGATGAAGACGATGGCGAGAAGGTGAAGAAAGAACAATATAAACGTCCCTCTTCCAGTGGCCTGGAACATGCACCCAAAACAGCCATGAAGAGAGAGGAATTCAGTTTGTCACACACCAAGAATCTGAGGTTTGAGACACCAACTGTGGACAGTTCAGATGATGATGATGATGACCAACGACAAGTCAACCACAGAGAACAGGTCGAGGCTGATGTCCACCATGAGAAGGTGAGCAGTAGGTGAAGGTTTGTTAATCAAATACAAAGTAAACACGTTGAGTTCAAGATGGTGGTGTTGATAAGGAGATGCTGTCATCGTTCAAAATGTTTCTGGTTTAGATCAATGTGTGGATCAACATTTGACCAAGAATTGTCACCAAACATCAAAGCCAAAATTAAGAAAGTGTCTACAAGAATGGTTATAATGTCTAGTTACACTATTTGTTGAATATTTGCGGAGTTTATTTAAAATGTTAGTAAATTTTGGCAGCCATGTTTTACCGCGCGCTATAACCGAGTTAGCGCTATATTGAAGCGTGTGTGTAAAGTCGTACTAAAATACGCTATTTGAAAGGTGTGTGGCCTAAATGCAAATGTCCAATTGGGATTTTAAGTTTTCCGGACCCCTGGTGGAGAGTTATCAATTTTTTTTATGTAGAATTCATTGTGTTCATTGTGTAGTATTCATATGAGCATGGTAATTATGTTGTTATAGGAGAATAGGTGTTGTGTAGATTAATTCCCATTGCAGATACATGGTATGTGATTGGTTTGTTTGTTGTTTAACACCACAATCAGCAATATTCCAGCTATGTGATGATGGCCTGTAAATAATCAGGTCTGGACCAGACAATCCACTTTGTCAGGGTACAATGACGCCATCTACTGAATCGTAGGGTCTGAACGCCCAATCTGTTTGACACTTCTTACGACCAGCATATGTTTCTGGGTACCTATCCTCAACCAGAAATCCTACGGGGCACATTGTATTGTAGAGGGATGTGGAAATAAAAACAATGTTAACTTTTTGGCTGGCAGTCCATTTTTTGTTTAATCACAAATTACACATTTTCAACAAATTGTTATCTGGAATATCGTAGGAAAGACTTAAGAACTAGTGTTCACTTGAATAGCATTTTTCATTAATCAATTGTCCTTGTGATATCATTGTCTGATGGGGATCTGATCAACGTCGCATTGTCCTTGTGATATCATTGTTTGATAGAGGATCTGATCAATGTTGCATTGTCCTTGTGATATTATTTGATGGGGGTCTGTTCACCGTCACATTGTCCTTGTGATATCATTGTTTGATGGGGGTCTGATCACCGTCATATTGTCCTTGTGATATCATTGTTTGATGGGGGTCTGATCACCGTCACATTGTCCTTGTGATATCATTGTTTGATGGGGGTCTGATCACCGTCACATTGTCCTTGTGATATCATTGTTTGATGGGGGTCTGATCACCGTCACATGTCCTTGTGATGTCATTGTTTGATGGGGGTCTGATCACCGTCACATTGTCCTTGTGATATCATTGTTTGATGGGGGTCTGATCACCGTCACATTGTCCTTGTGATATCATTGTTTGATGGGGGTCTGATCATCGTCACATTGTTCTTGTGATATCATTGTTTGATGGGGGATCTGATCACCGTCACATTGTCCTTGTGATATCATTGTTTGAAGGGGGATCTGATAATAGTCACATTGTCCTTGTGATATCATTGTTTGATAGGGGATCTGATCAACGTCACATTGTCCTTGTGATATCATTGTTTGATAGAGGATCTGATCAATGTTGCATTGTCCTTGTGATATTATTGTTTGATGGGGGTCTGATCACCGACACATTGTTCTTGTGATATCATTGTTTGATGGGGGTCTGATCACCGTCACATTGTCCTTGTGATATCATTGTTTGATGGGGTCTGATCACTGTCACATTGTCCTTGTGATGTCATTGTTTGATGGGGGTCTGATCACCGTCACATTGTCCTTGTGATATCATTGTTTGATGGGGGTCTGATCACCGTCACATTGTCCTTGTGATATCATTAGCTGATGGGGGTCTGATCATCGTCACATTGTCCTTGTGATATCATTGTTTGAAGGGGGATCTGATAATAGTCACATTGTCCTTGTGATATCATTGTTTGATAGGGGATCTGATCAACGTCGCATTGTCCTTGTGATATCATTGTTTGATAGGGGATCTGATCAATGTTGCATTGTCCTTGTGATATCATTGTTTGATGGGGGTCTGATCACTGTTACATTGTCCTTGTGATATCATTGTTTGATGGGGATCTGATCAATGTTGCATTGTCCTTGTGATATTATTGTTTGATAGGGGTCTGATCACCGACACATTGTCCTTGTGATATCATTATCTGGTTGGGGATCTGATCATCGTCACATTGTCCTTGTGATATCATTGTTTGATAGGGTGTCGCCGTTGCATTGTACTTGTGATATCATTGTTTCATTGGGGATCTGATCACCGACATATTGTCATTGTGATATCATTGTTTGATAGAGTGTCACCATTGCATTGTACTTGTAATATGATTTTTTTAAACAATGTAGCTTCTGTTCAATATGCTTAAACATATACAAGTATACCCGTAAGGATAAGATGTTATGGATGAACAACTTCTTTATTACAATTAAGAGCAACGTTTCGGTGTAGGTTCTAACACCGTTATCAAGCAAGTGATATACAGAGTAAGGTTGACAAGTATATATATACAGGTAGGAGGCAATGTTTATACAGTAGAGTAGATATCAGATGTAGTTATACTGGATTGGACAAGCCTGTTATGTACACAGAAGGGTAGTATAGGCAGTACCAGCGAAGCCAGTATATCAAAGAAGTTACAAGTATATCATTATGACTGATTTCAGTTTCCACACACTGATGAAGGCCAAGAGTCGGACTCATATTCTGATGGGGATCTCAGCCACGAGGAGAAAGAAAAAGGGTAGGTCATTCTTCTGGCTTTGTTAGTTCCTAAACCAGACAGACTGCCTTCGTGGTCCAGTGGTAGAGCGTCCGCCCGGAGAGCGCAAGGTCCGGGTTTCAATCCCATGCCACGTCATACCAAAAGATGTTAAAAGATGGTGCCTTCGTGGTCCAGTGGTAGAGCGTCCGCCCGGAGAGCGCAAGGTCCAGGTTTCAATCCCATGCCACGTCATACCACAAGATGTTAAAAGATGGTACTTGTTGTTATCCTGTCTGGCGCTAAAACAAGGACTGGTAATACTGTGTCTAAGTGGGGTATTCATGTTAAACTGCGGCATGGTATCTCAGTGGGCAAGCACTATAAATCGGCATCAGTCTGGACTAGTACAAGGATTCACACACGTGCATGCCTTCACTATTTAAGTGCAATAATCTTTGACGCATTGTTAAACCCCATTTCACCACCCACCTCCTAAACCAGGCACGAGGATACACTTACATGGATCTAGAAGCGGGTGCAGTGCTAATAATGTCGATGCTAAGAAAAACATACAACTTATAATCATCTGGTGACATGTTTTCAACCAACGTAACCTTTAAAAGACTAATTTTTGGCAAACAAATGCAAATTGTTTCCAAGATTTGTGTTCATTCATCTAGCAATTTTGTATTTTATGTGTACCCTGAACAATAGTGTTTAGACTTGAGGACAACTATATCATGGTATGGTTGTCTTATCTGTGCCATGATCGCCTCCAAAGCTACTTGACCAATCAGAAGCTGTAATCTCTGTAATGATCCCATGTTAAACTGACATGTTTTAATGTGGTATATGCTTCTTGATCTGGTGTCCATAGTTAAACCAGTTTCCACATTTTATAATTTTTGCCCTTTAGGAAATTGAGACATTGCCTGTGACTGCATAATGTGGATCCTCATTAACAAATGATATAGATTTAGTTAAGGGAAACAAGGTGGGTTGAGTAGAACTTGAATTAATCTTTCGGAGATTGTCATCAGCTGGTACCTCTTTGATATGACTAAAATACAGTTGAAAGCAGCATCACTAACTCATTGAAAGCATAGAGCTGCAGTCCAAGCCCTTCTAGTACCTTGAGGTATGTGATCTCTAGAGTAGCATTGTATTTTTGAAGAAAACTGTTTATCTTATGGCTTTTTGTTTCCATATTTCTCAAATCGTATCTTGTGGTTAAAATTTATGAAAATTACCAACATGCAGCGTATTGAAATGAGCAAACTGTCAGTCATACACAGTAGTTTGAAAATTTGTGTGTATGGAATTTTGGACAAGTAGTATTTAACTGTTTCAATTATAAAGGCAAAATTATTTTTCAGGGCATCATAAAAATTTGCCGAAGCCTAAGGTTTGCCATCAACTGCATGATGAAGGAGAGCAGTTGAATGGACCGAGGACTTCTGCATATGATAATGCCTTGAAAAATAATGTTATGTTAGAATAGCAAAAATGGATCAAATTTGTAGTTAATCCCAAACTGTACAAAACAACAAACAACAGCATATCTTTAGTGTCTGTATTAAAAGCCTCTTATCAGAGGTTATTGACTTGTAAACACAAATAGCAACGTCATAGAACATTGTCTGGGATGGCATCCAAAACAAGAACCGTGATTCCAATGATGTCACATAACAATAGAATAGATAGCAGCTGTTGTTCGGGAAATGCGGCTATCAAGTCCCAGTGGCCTGCAGATTTCTGATAACATGGCATTTTTGTGACAATTTTATCCATTTTTTTACTCATGTGAGTCTTTTCTGAATGCCAGGAACATACCTCCACCTGTTCCCACTCAGTCGCCACCAGTCAGCCCTAACAACACGTATGAGACACCAGCGGGTCGGGCCATGCAGAAGAAATCATTGAACCAGGATGACAGACTTCGGGAGTCAACAGGGCACTATGCTGAAATTGACTTTGGCAATTCTGCCCCTGAATCTCGACAAGGTGAGGTGACCAACACTGTTGCTGAATTCCAGAATAAAATGCGCCGAGGACCTAACTTCTTCTACAGTTCAGATGAAACTGAGGCTGAGAAAGCTGTGTTTGAGCCCAGGAAAACAAACGTTCCTGCATCTGTGTGGCCTGGAGGTTGGTGACAGACTTCAGTGGCATTGGTAGTGATAGCTCAGCAGGAATGACCATTCTTGAAGCTTTTCCTAACAGTTCACCTTTAAATTAATTTTTACAAGTAGTTGGTATTATTACTAATTTTGTTTTATTTCTTAATTATCATTTTCTAGAAATATCGTTTTTCTAATATTTAGGTCTTTATTCCACCAAGTGTTTTTAACTTATTGACTGTCCTAGTTTCATGTTTTAGACAGACTCAATAAAGTCCTAAAACTAACTGTGATTAGAGTTAAAAAAATTAAAATATCAAACAAATTGTTCTTGAAGTTCTTTTCAATTAAAATATATTTAAACAATATTGAAGACTCTGAGAGACTTTAAGTAAGTAAATACTAATTGTTTGGGATATTTTGTTTGAGGGGGCACATTGTGACAAGTCAACAGGGATGTAACAATTGATCTAAGTGTTGATGCTTTGCATGGCCCAATGTCCATGTTCCTGTGACAAGTGAAAGATGTCAATCATTAACATGGATGCAATGCTACACCATCGATAGTATTGCAGAAGCATTTTAACTGCAGTAATTCATTTGTATTTGTAAAAATGATCCCAACAGTCACCCTATTATCTAAACTGCTGGGCAGAAGAAAGTATTCACCCATGTTTCATGGTGGTTAACAATGAAACAAACAAGAAATAATAAGGGTATCATAGTCATGGTTTGGACGAAAATGTTGCAGTGTTTCAGCGACTGTTTTCAGCCTAGTCATGTTTTCATAACGTTTGTAATTTTGGGGATCAAATCCAATTTTCGAGTGTCTTCTTTCTTTTGCCTGGCAGTTTATTATGGAAATAATGCAAACAAACATGAAGATTCATCATCCTTGACCTCATTTTGATGACAAACTGGTTTCTGAATTGTTTGATAGGAAGTTACCTAGAAATTGATGGTTGATGAATTAGACGCAGTTTATGCATAACAACTCCTTTATTTACTGTAAGGGCGACGATTCTCAAGCATCTCTACTTCGAAACTGGCCTCTCTTCGAGAAGGGGGGGGGGGGGGGGGGGGGTAGATTTTTTATAGGAAACAGTTTTATTTGAATCAGGTTGGGGACAAGGGATACTTGTACAAATATTTGCCCTTCCTGTCAAAAAACGTTTACTACGGCCTTGGTGTTCAAACGACATGACAGTATATGTGTGTAAGCTGTGGTTGCTGACAAACATGGTATAGCTTGTTTTCATATTCTATTAAGCAAGTTTTGCTATTAGTCAATAATTTGGAACCAACTTAGCCTATTTTCATGAAACCTTAATATTGAGCCTATTGTTTAGCTTACTTTGTCTCCTCTGTTCCCTCTTTGTTGACCAGCAGGCAAGGTGACTCAGGGAAGTTAGTATTAACGCACAGTGATACCATATGGTCACACAATCTAAAGAGGGATAGTCGGGTAGTCTAGTGGTTAAAGCGTTCGCTCGTCACGCTGAAGACCCGTGTTCGATTGCCGACATGGGTACAATGTGTGAAGCCCATTTCTGATGTCCCCTGCCATGATATTGCTGGAATATTGCTAAAAGCAGCGTAAAACCATACTCACTCACTCACTTACTATGAAAAGAAACTACGGAACAAGAATGACGAGCAATAATTGCTAATAGATGTGGTATTTCTATAATATAAGAAGAACTTAAATTTAAGGTTTGTGAAAGTAATATAATTAATGAAAAAGTTAAAGTTGTAGTATTGACAGGCAGTTTGTTGCAGAAATATGGTTTGAAGTAATTGTATAACATCTAGTACGTTTGTGAAAATAGGAACAAAATGTAGTTCAATGCCACTGAACTTGTCTTTCCATCTCCAGATCTTGAGATGCATGGAGTGAGTGAGTGAGTGAGTGACTGAGTGAGTGCAATATTAAAACTGGGTACACTGAACATACTGAAAATGACTTCATTTGTGCTCCAGTAGGCAGCTGATCACAAGTAGAAACTAATAGCAGAAACTATGTTCCTTAAGCAGGTAAAAATATTTATACATAGATATTAAAACATCATAACAAATCGCATTGCTTGAGTGCTGAAATGTTTTGTTGATTCTGGGTCGGTACCTCAACTGCTCATCTGACATCACCAGAGTTTGATCGTGAGCACTTCATGTAACAATTAACCTTACATTGTCATAGATAAGTATTTCAAGAAGCACATACCCTAACTGTTGGATTGGATGATATCCTGTAACCATGGTGATGGTTAGGTTAGAGTAACTTTGATGTTACATCCTTTTCAGCTGAAGAGTGAGACTTGATTTAAATATATTTTAAAATCTTTTTTAAATTGAGTTAAAAAATATTTGAATTATAATTCATTTGAAACACATGTTCCATTAACATAAATAAGTTTAGAAGCTTTCACTGCTAGTGTTATCCAAGTGTATTCATAAATCTAATTCCAAATATTGTACGAAACAAGGGGAGACAAGTCGAAGCGATGCCACAGTGTATGAGACCATCAGACCCCCGGACTCTGACCGGAATGGGCAGGTGAACAATGCAGCCCCATCAGACACACAGGAAGGTGGTGGAGCAGCTCGCTCAGAAAGATACTCCAGAGATGAGAGTGAGGGGGATGCAGACCGTGGACTGTCTCGAGCAGAAAGGTGACTTGAAACTCATTATTGTCATTTTTGCTGAAAATAGGAAGAGCTTGTTCTCAGGCAAGCAAGCTTGTGTTGGGAGGACATCAAAGTACAAAGTATGATGTTGTCAATTCAATCAACTTTATTCACAAAGGTTTGTAGGCCAGTGTCCCATATCACACAGTGTTACAGTGATGTTGGGCATTATTGTTCACAAAGGCCAGTGTCCCATATCACACAGTGTTACAGTGATGTTGGGCATTATTGTTCACAAAGGCCAGTGGCCCATATCACACAGTGTTACAGTGGTGTTGGGCGTTATTGTTCACAAAGGCCAGTGGCCGATATCACACAGTGTTACAGTGATGTTGGGCATTATTGTTCACAAAGGCCAGTGGCCCATATCACACAGTGTTACAGTGATGTTGGGCATTATTGTTCACAAAGGCCAGTGGCCCATATCACACAGTGTTACAGTGATGTTGGGCATTATTGTTCACAAAGGCCAGTGTCCCATATCACACAGTGTTACAGTGATGTTGGGCATTATTGTTCACAAAGGCCAGTGGCCCATATCACACAGTGTTACACTGATGTTGGCATCTGTTTTTGTTCAGTCATAGTTCTCATGGATTAAGTATCTCAGTCCCTATCAAGAGCATCCTGATTGGATGATTATTTGTCAATAGAACGCAAAAGGTTATTACGTGAGTGTGTTTGGGGATGGTAAATATCCTGTATTAGGAATAAACATTATATTTAGTGAGCCTACTTGACCTTTGATATTTGCTTCTCTATCCGCATTTGACCCCAAGTGATATCACTTTTATCAGTTGGCTTCATCCTGCCGAGAATCCTACCCATTATATGATAAAGGACATTTACGCAGTAGGTGGTAATTAATATATTACTTAAGTCAAATTGATGCAAATGAGTTTTCAAGTCTTATTTAGAAAATTGTTGAATACTGAAAGAAACATGTATTCTTTGTTCTGTTTATTATGTCATGGAAATTACGCTTTACCAAACAGCTTGCACTGACCGTTCACTCTCAAAGTTAATAATTCCAAAGTGTACATTGCCTAGTAGTACCAAGAACAAGTTTCAACTTAACGATAAGCAGCATTTTTTGTTTTATTGCAAGCAGTTTTTCATTGTCGTTTTATGTTTGACTTTGGCAGTAAAATTCAGACCAGTATTACGCTGACGATTGTCTTTTGCCCAGGCAATAAATCCAATCAGGGCCCATTCCACAAAGTGGTTCTAACGCTCAGACGATTGTAACTCACATACTTTATCATGGACTTATGATAGTCGTAGTGCGACGATCGCTTTGTGGAACAGGGCCCTCATTCTTCTTACTGTAAATCAGTTGTCACTGACACTTCTTCAGCAGTGGGGATAGAGTTGTGTGCTCACAGATGCCAGAAACCTATCGTCGTGGGTTTGATGGTAAACGTCTAAGACCTGCATCACTTTGGGCTTCCTTCCCATATCAGGCTGACATGCTGTGATATAACTGTAATACTGTTCAAAGTGGCTTTAAAGGGCCAGCAGAATTCTAGACTAGTTTGCGATCTGTGCTGCGCAATTCGTAAGCGCATTTGTCACTTTTTTTTTATAGTATATGGGCGTATGGTCACAATGATCAACAAATGAAATACAGTTTTGGAAATAATAGGGAAATGTAGGTATCTATGTGGGTAGCATCGGTAATGGTGACGAAGTTTTGATAAGTCACTAGCATGGTAATTGTGCGATTTTTGTTTACACTATTTGTGACTTGCAACACAAAGTAAATATTTCTCCTGGCCTAAATATTCAGTTATTTTACAAATTGACTGAAAAATATGTCAATCTGTATTATTATGACAACGAATTCCAAGCATTTTATGTTTAATATCATCACCAAGAGACTGAAAATGTTACGATTAAAAGTACATTTCTATATTGTTTGGCTTCTAATCCTACATAATAATCTATTGTGATGTGTTTAGGCCCTTTTGATCGTCTTAATCAATTTTAGTCAATCTGTTAAAGAAATGGACAGATTTTTCAGTCAAAATGTAATATATACACGCTTCCAAAGGAAAAGACTTGTGAAAACAACGTTTATCGCACATCGAAGAATTTCCAGACCAAGACGTAGAGGAACAAGAATGAATCTGTTCAATGGTACAGAAAATCAAGGAAAACAAAATGCAAATATCATAATTACGACCTATCAAATTTATGTGTGTAATTTTAGGCAGCTTCCTTGCTCGAGGAATGTATCCGTGAACATCCACACAAAGGAACAATATCCCACTCGTCTGCTGCTGTACAAAGAAACTTATTCGATGTCACGTGTCTCTGTAACAATCAAATATTTTAAAACATATATATCCTTTTGGGATATTATAACCCGTGTTCGTTTCTCAACTGATCACTTAGATTGTTTCAGGTGTTTCACATTCGTGTCAAGCCTCAAAGGTCAGCTGAGAAAGCCCACGTGACAACTATTTTCCTAACGTCCACGGTTCCTAAAAAAGAACAATGAACATTCAATCCACGATTAACAGTTAACCCTTTGAACAAAGTATGATGTTTTTACATCGGCACTTCACGCCATGATATGAGTGTATTCCCTTTGTTTTCGTAAACCTAGACATGTAAACACTCACTTATGACATATCCACTGTGCAAGATAACAGTGATTAATCAATCAACGTATTTTCTGTTAATCCTTTGATGACTAGGAACGATCCGTTGATTTACAATAAAGTAAATCAACTGATCATTCATCTCTTGCTGGGCTGCCACGTGCATATTACATAACACACTTTTCACCTCACTTCCAGCCTGGATTTAGATTAAATAATTACCCCAGACACAATAAATGCCAAATGGGAACCTTTGTCAGGTATTCTGGGTGGTGCTACCACCAATTATACCTGTAATAAATTCATTAACTGAGCATCAAGTGAATGACGACAAATACACGAGTATAGGGTTATACCAGAAAACGTGGATGACAACAAGGGAGTAGTAATCGAATTATCGACGCAATCCGAAAATGCTTCACTGCATGAATACTTTTTTATTATTAAACTATAACCATCTGGGGCATTTCCAAATGACGACATCGGATGAGCTCCGCCGTTCTTTTTGTCTGTTTGTTTAGGCTGCCGAAATCTTTATAGATCATGGTTAACCAAACTGTGTTAAAAAATGCGTAGAACAAATATTGCCTCCAAGTTTATTCAGCTGTCACGCTCAGTTGCATTGCGTATCATCCGGGTACTCACGGGGGGAAAAACAATAATAAAGGCAACAACCAGTCCCAGGGAATTGCTTTAGATCAGTGCCCCTTTAAACTCACTCACTCACTCACTCACTCACTCACTCACTCACTCACTCACTCACTCACTCACTCACTCACTCACTCACTCACTCACTCACGCCCACTCACTCACTCACTCACCCACCCACCCACTCACTCACTATCCCACCCCCGCCCACTCACTCACTCACTCACTCACTTACTCACTCACTATCCCACCCCCACTCACTCACTCACTCACTCACTCACTCACTCACTCACTCACTCACTCACTCACTCACTCACTCAGCCACCCACCCACCCACTCACTCACTCAGCCACCCACTCACTCACTCACTCACTCATGGCTGTTTCAGAGAGCAGCAGATGCTGAACTACCATCATCAGCTCAGGCAGGATGAAGGGGAGCCACACGGGGAGCCTCCGGTGGAGCCGGAACAGGAACAGGAAAACGAAGAGACAAAGAAAAAGAGATCCAAAATGTGTGTCATCTCGTGATGAGGATGTCCAAGTGTTCACCGTGATGCTGATAGTGCTGCAAAATATCACCTGCCTAGAGAATATGGAGAGAGGACCTGTGATAATATCATGATATCATAACATCATGATGAGATCATTTGTGATGTAAAGAAAATGTGATATTATGCTATATAAAGGCTGTCGCCATGATAATATTAGAGTCTATTTTAATTGATCAGTGTTATGATATATATGACATGACTTTGTGTAATGTGTGTGTGTGTGTATATCTATCTATCTCTCTCTCTCTCTCTCTCTCTCTCTCTCTCTCTCTCTCTCTCTCTCTCTCTCTCTCTCTCTCTCTCTATATATATATATATATATATATATGTGAGTGTTGAGATTATCCACTAGATT
Source organism: Haliotis cracherodii (assembly GCF_022045235.1). Taxonomy (NCBI): domain Eukaryota; kingdom Metazoa; phylum Mollusca; class Gastropoda; order Lepetellida; family Haliotidae; genus Haliotis; species Haliotis cracherodii. The sequence continues at coordinate 67,340,648 of NW_027266264.1, forward strand.
CCTGGTATATAAGAAATAGAAAGAATATGAGCTGGTGAAAAAATGTATGAAATGAGACTGTTGTTATCCCAAGTGCTGAAGCCCCTTGACAATTCTCAGCAACCGTTACTCAACAGAATAACCAGTATCACGCACCGTTCATGTTCCTTGTTAGATGAATAACTCAGTAGAGTTCCTTGAAAACAGTTGTTATGTATAAGCATGTTGTATTTAAGAAAAGATCCGTACTAGAATAGAAAACATGTGTTGTTACATTTTTTATATTTATTAAAATGTTAGATGTTTTGAGACACGATAGTAACTGCCAGGCAAAAGAAACTAAGCACCAATGTCTGATGGTGGCTGAAAATAAAACCAACAAGAAATGGTTATTTGATGGTGGTGTATTTGATACGGAATCGTGGTTTATTGTAGATTTTATGTTGCAGTGTTTCAGCACCTGTTTACCACCTAGTAACTTTTTGATAACATTTGTATTTTTTTTGTCAAATCCAATTCTCAATTGTATACTATCTTTTGCCTGGCAGTTTACTTCGTATGAATGTAATGGATGTAGCCTCTGCAACACAAGTAGGTTATGTTTCCTGTATGCACTTGTTCTGTATGCATAGATGTACTGTAAATCATATAACTGATGCACCCTCACAGCAATGCAAGCCCTAGAAATACCTATCTATAGTGGTTATGCAGTCTGTTCAAGTTACAGTATGCCACAATAAATATATTATTTGTTTTTCTTATTAGTCCTTGTTATACATATTTCATATTTATTAAACTATTTTGTTGGGAAATATTTTTATTTCTTTTTTCTTTAGTAGGTTTCTATATTATAGTAGTTTTCTGTGAAGAAGGACATCTAGTGTATAGAGGAGTGGTGACAGGTCAATGGAAGTACTTAGGTTTATGACCATGACTTTCTTCCAAACAGACATATAACAGTATAGTAAGGGACTGACCATGTGAGGGGGTGGGGGCTGCAATTTTGTATGGAGATGAGACATTTTATCAGCTACAGATGCAAAACCAAATATTTCTTTAATTACAACTATCAGCCTAATTTTTAAAAAACACCTGGCAACAATGTAATTTTAGAAGAATCTGACACAAAGTTATTTTTTTCATGCATTTTCTGGGAAAATTCTGATTTTCGATAAAATCCCAGTCCCCTTGAATATCCAATGGTCAATCCACAAGTCTATTTCAAAGTGTAAGACTTGTTATCATGGCAATAACATCAAACTGTGGAATTGTAAATTGTTGTGAGAAATTACTTCCATGAACTTATTCATCATAGTTCTTGAACAACCATATATGTTTAAAGAATCAGCTCCCTCTTCTGAGAGGATATTGATCAATACTGTATCAGTACATTAAACATGCAAACTGGTTGAGTTGTTTTGTAATATTTGATGTTGGAGATTTCATGATTCCATGAGGGGTGGGGTAGCCTAGTGGTTAAAGCGTTCCCTCGTCACATTGGTACAATATGTGAAGCCCATTTCTGGTGTCCCCCGCCCTGATATTGCTGGAATATTGCTAAAGGTGGCATAAATCCATACACTCACTCACTCACTCACTCACGCACTCACTCACTCTTCCATGTGCTGTTTCACTTCTGTGACAAAATGGTGACTGCATGAAGAATGCGTTAGTATGTTCGGGTGAACCAGGATATACTACACCAAACCGTTTGTACAACGCCGATAGATGTATTCCTCTAACCAGAAGTTATATGTCTATGCTTTAACTACCTGTAGCTCCCACAACTGGAAGACATCAACCACTTAATCGTTGCTGGTATGACCATTAGCTGGTTACCATGCACAGGCGAGTTCTGATTATCAAGTATAGAGAAGTAAACTCCGAAGGCATACGTGTAAATAGCCTATTTATTTTATTCCTGTGGCAAATACGGTCATTCTAGAATTGTGATAGATTTTGCTTTTATGTTATTTACATTCATCAAGATATACCACTGAAATCAAGAACAACAACAACAACAACAACAAACAAACATAAAACAATTACCCAATTGTTTATAAAATGCGGTGGCCCAATCGTCCTAAAAGCAGATCCGTGAAGATCCGGGGTAGGATAGGTCTTCAGCAACCCATGCTTGTCGTAAGAGGCGACTAGGCGATTGGATGGTCAGGCTCGCTGGCTTGACAAATACGTCACTTACCATTTTATAGTCTGGCTGAAGAAAGGAAACTTTCGCCCCTTGTGTTTGTTTGTTTGTTTGTTTGTTATTTTCAGCAATATTCCAGCTATATGACAGCGGTCTGTAAATAAACGAGTCTTGACCAGACAATCCAGTGATTGACATCACAAGCATCGATCCACGCAATTGGGATACGATGACATGCATAAACCAAGTCAGCCAGCCTGACCACCCGATCCCGTTTGTGGCCTCTTATGATGTTAGTCATTTAAGATTGAAAATAATCATATTTGTTTAACAAGTAGTTTCATGATTTGAATAAACATATTAAAAGATGTCACTATATCTTTCATTACGATTATACGTTTTGCGAAAAACTGCAGAAACTCCTTCTCTTGGCCTGACCACATCCGCAGTTATACGCAGTAGTGGTACGCGGAAGTACTGTACACAATCTTTGTACTCTAGCGATAACTACCTGGCAAAATGGTTGGAAACTACAATGCTCTGTGTGCTTGTATGTGTCTTATCCAGGTTTACGGAGATGGTAAGCCCTCTATTGTTTCTACATAATCTATACTCAATAATAATGTTCATTCGACAATATATTACTATGATATTAACGATAGTAATGGAAAAGAATCGGGTGTTCTTTATATTTTTTTGAGTAGTATATACTGTTTCAAAGCATGTCCTTTTATAATAACACATATGTATTTCTATGAAGTTACATACTACTAATGATATTAACAGTACACTCTCTTTAATTAGCAAGTCCTGGTCCTGGTTAAAGAGTGTCTTGTTATCCCGTTTGCCGACAAGGATGATTCCTACTTTTGGTTACCTCTTATCACATTAATACAATCATGGAAGTGAATAGATGTGTAGTAATTGTATAAAAGCATGCTCTCATAGAAGATGGGCTACATGGGCCTATCTGCCCAAACACCGACACATCTTTCAAAAGTGAGTCTGTCTAATAGAAGATGGACAAGGTGTATAAGAGCCTTGCTGCCTGAACACTGACACATCTTTCAAAAGTGAGTCTGTCTAATAGAAGATGGACAAGGTGTATAAGAGCCTTGCTGCCTGAACACCGACACATCTTTCAAAAGTGAGTCTGTCTAATAGAAGATGGACAAGGTGTATATGGGCCTATCTGCCCAAACACTGACACATTTTTCAAAAGTGAGTCTGTCTAATAGAAGATGGACAAGGTGTATAAGAGCCTAGCTACCTGAACACTGACACATCTTTCAAAAGTGACTCTGTCTGATAGAAGATGGACAAGGTGTATATGGGCCTAGCTGCCTGAACACTGACACATCTTTCAAAAGTGAGTCTGTCTAATAGAAGATGGACAAGGTGTATATGGGCCTATCTGCCCAAACACCGACACATCTTTCAAAAGTGAGTCTGTCTAATAGAAGATGGACAAGGTGTATATGGGCCTAGCTGCCCAAACACCGACACATCTTTCAAAAGTGACTCTGTCTGATAGAAGATGGACAGGGTGTATATGGGCCTATCTGCCCAAACACCGACACATTTTTCAAAAGTCAGTCTGTCTAATAGAAGATGGACAAGGTGTATATGGGCCTTTCTGCCCAAACACTGACACATTTTTCAAAAGTCAGTCTATCTAATAGAAGATGAATAAGGTGTATATGAGCCAAGGTTGTTACCAATAAACAGTTTCATGTATTCATATTCTTCCTCCTCTCCCAAACGCCTATCAAAGACTTCATGCTCATTCAGCTTCTTCAAACACCATGCTACAGTAAACAACTCAGACCCGATTCAGTTCTCTCAATTTGGTAAAATAGTACAATGCAATATGTACGTGATCAAGCCACCTCATCAAACACCTTCTGAATCAGGTGGACAAGGAAATGTTCTACTTACCTGGTGTCTTTTCTTACATGTTTCTAATCATCCGTTTTCAAGGGATGATATATAAAGATGTAGTGTACAGTAAAGTACGGTTATAACGAATTCAAAGGGACTACTAATTTTAGTTCGTTATAACCATAGTTCGTTATAAGCATATATACAGCATAAGTACAGCAAATAGTCGAGACCAAAAAAGTAAGTTCGTAATATCCGTTAGTTCGTTATAAGCGTGTTCGTTATAACCGTAGTTTACTGTATATTTATCTTTAGTTTTCATGTTCCTATATTACGAGATTCTATTGTAAACTCAAATGTTAGCTGAAGTGGTGGTGTGCCCGGACATACTTGCACAATACATATGAACATATTAGACATGACATGATACACTTGACACAGTGGTTGGGTCAAATTACCCAAACTCGGCTTTGTTTTCACGCGGCGTCGCATGGCAGTAGTACCGCCGTGCAGCGTCAGGCAACAAACGCTTACTCTTTGATGCAAATGTGAATGGCGGGTGCTCCCTAATTGCGTGGATCGATGCTCATGACATTAATCACTGGATTGTCTGGTCTAGACTCGATTATTTACAGACCGCCGTCATATAGCTGGGATATTGCTGAGTGCGGCGTTAAACAAACAAACAAACAAACAAACAAACAAACAAAACAAAACAAACATATATTTTACACCCTTTTACGCCCAAAAGAATCTGTTTCCGCAGAAGGTCAAGACTGATTCTTCTCGGGTGTTAATGTTAACTGTGAGTAAGTGAGTATGGTTTTACGCCGTTTTTTTAGCAATTTTCCAGCAATATCACGGCGGGGGCAAGAAATGGGCTTCACAAATTGTATCCATGTCGGGAATCGAACCCGGGTCTTCGGCGAGACGAGCGAACGCTTTAACCACGAGGCTACCCGACCGCCCCTAAATATTAAGAAACATGTACACAATTCCTGTTCGTCTTTATTTGTGTAGAGGATTCGTACCTTGCTCTTCGATTATCGCTTTATGCAAGACCAATGCTGTATTTATACTATTGTACAGAACGATGCATGATCAGATTACAGACATAGTTAAGAAAACAAACAACCATAAGTTAGTGGATGGTCAATACCAGACCCTTTGTCATCAACGTTAATATTTTAGACAATACCTGCTCTGAAAGGTATGAATTTTAGAATTTCACTTTCATTAGAAATAACCACTGATTTCTGATTGTGAATTAATCACTCAGCCAACTGACACGCCCATAACATATCACTAAAATGCTTCGTTTATTCATGGATTATATCAAATAGTGCAATGTTGTCCGCCATGTTTCTTAACGTTACCCTTGACCTTGACTATACACAGGTCACCGCAATCCAACCCGACCCAGTTCCCATCTACAGTTAATGATTATTCAATTTACGTTTTAGACCCGTGAAGATTCCGGGGTAGAATAGGTCTTCAGCAACCCATGCTTGTCGACTTGTCGACTTACGGGATCGGGTGGTCAGGCTCGTTGACTTGGTTGATGCATGTCACCGTTCCCAATTGCGTGGATCGATGCTCATGATATTAATCACTGGATTGTCTGGTCCAGACTCGATTATTTACAGACCGCCGTCATATAGCTGGAATATTGCTGAGTGCGGCGTTAAACAACAAACCAAACCAACCAAATCAATTTACGTTTCGGCAAATTCCAGTTACAAAACTCAGTATATCATATGTACAGTTTTATCAACCCTGGTTACCTTAGGTGCAGGAGAGGCAATTTGAGTTGGATGCTGTTTTCAAATCTTGAAGGGTTTCTTTACTGCTAACAGAAGTATCGGATAAAAGATTCTGGAGTTATTATTTTCATATGGAAATAGGGGTGGGGATAATCTCGGTAGCATACCTCATCATCTGTTTATCATGTCTTTGTAATTTGTTTTATTCACATGAGTAGCTGAACTAGTGCGTTTGTTAATCAGAATTGTCTAAATTAAGTTTGCGCGTGCAAGGTAACAGGTTGGAAGTAATGAAGTAAGGTTCGTTTCTGCAGCGTAACGCATTACCTGTACAATTCTTCTTTGTTAAACAAGGTATGCCAATCAAGTGCTGAACTGCTGCTTTTTTGTTATTCGGGAGTTATTTTTTTAAAATATTTAGATTTTTTCGTTGTGTGAAGAGGGTTGGTCATAATTCAGAGTTAATTACAAAAAGTGCAAAAAGCACAATACGTCTTATCACGAATATGTTGATATGTTTTCTATTTGGAAAATAGTAAATGTAAGATTGTTCTTTCCAATAAAATATACCATTACTAGCTGACGTCATTAGAAGGTATAGGAAGCATTCACAAGAAAGAGGAGAATCATCTGGCTCAGTAATCACTCACCACCCACTCAGCTTTACACACACGCCTTGGGGTTAACCGTTTTTGAAAATGAGGAACGTATCAGTTTATGCAAATATTTGAACATTGTCTCCTCGTTGCCTTTGCTTTCTGAATCATAATATCATGATGTTGGCAGACTAACAGCTATGTTATGTGTATACAGTTGAAAAAACACATGCCATTACCGGATACCCATCCGCCACGGCTTTCTATATGCTGCCGGAAACGGAACGCTCAAGTCTGGCTATTTCATAAATAGGAGGACAAAGATCATACCCAACTGACAAAGGACCCCGCAATGCATTTGTATTGCCTGATACCATCAGACTTCGACATTGAAGTTCATTACGCCATCACCAGAGAAGAACCAGTCTCGATTATCCCCCGAAACTGATTTCACCTGAAAAAATATGGGAACATATAGTCAAAAAAGGGGATTGCATCGGATTTAATTGTTGTCATTGAAGCATAAGCATCTAAAAACGACTAAAACCACGTCAGTAGGGGCTGCTTACTAAAATGAAGGAACAATTAATTAGAAGCTGACGTGTGTAGGTAAAGATCCGGCCCCACAACGCCCCTGTAATTTTAGCGAGCTGCCGAAAGCCTCTTACTAGAGAAGGGGCTTGTACAAACCTGTATATGACTGGTCACATAAATTTCTTCCTTCCTTTATGTTTAAGCGCCGTAAGGAAAAAAAGAAATAATTACTTTTATGAAAATACAACATTTGGCATATTGGTCAGTGGTCCTTTACTAAAGAGGCGTAAATACCCGATAAAATGCCTTCTTGTGTTATTGATTTCTACACTATTGTAGTGATTGAGCATGGTTTAACGCCGCTTTTAGCAATATCATAGCAATATCATGGCCATCGGAAATGGGCTTCACACATTGTATCCATCTCAGGAATCGAACCCCGGTATTCAGCGTGACGAGCGAACGCTTTAACCACTAGGCTACCCGACCGCCCCTACTACACTATTGTAAATATCATACATCATGATCATGCTGGGTCATGCTGTCCAACATAACGGGCAGGGAGATACTATTCTAGGATGAACACCGTGGTGAATGTAGGACAATGCATCATATCCTCGGGGAACGTCAAGTGAGTAGCCGCACAAACTGCGATGTACTGAGAGGAAGCAACGGATTGATTTGAAGTGTAACTGTCTATTTGTTACATCCTGCACTTTACAAATGTGTTTACTTCGTTGACACTATCCTTAACAGGCTCTTTGTGTCCTGATGTAGAAGTGTTATACTATCTATCTACCTTAAATCATTTCAAGACCGCCTCTGTGGTCTAGTGGTAGAGCGTCCGCCTGGAGAGCGGAAGGTCCGGGGTTCGATCCCCGGCCGCATCATACCAAAAGACCTTAAACGATGGTACGGCTCGGCTCGGCATTAAGGGGCTAAAACAATGACTGGTCAGTTTACTGTGTCTGAATTGAGTATTCATGTTAAACTGTGGCAAGGTACCTCCGTGTGCTAGCATAAGAAATCAGTCCGGACTGGTACAAGCTTTAACTTCATGTTAGGCGATGATCGCCTATTGAAAAAGCCATGTTTAAATCACGGTTACAACATTCAGGCCCCAGTATTTATGGTCGACATGCCGAGGACATTTTCAAAAGTTTTCATATCAGTCACTAAAATGATGTCCGATGAAATTCCCTATTTTGAAATACCATATATACCACATTTCCCCGTACGGTGGGGTAGCCCTGTGGTAAAGCGTTCGCTCATCAGGCCGTAGACCCGGATTTGATTTCCGACAAGGGTACATTATGTTAAGCCCATGTGATATTGCTGGACTATTTCTAATAGCGGCTTCAAACTATACTCACTCACTATTTTCCCGTGCTTTTTCTCAGGTGAACATTTGACTTGCCCATGCATGTGTTTGTGACGGGTGCCACCGGTGGGGCAGAATATGCTCACCGTTTAACGATCACATGGTATCATTACTCATGATAGTAATTCATTAACGCACGCATATGCCATATTCGGACTCGTACAATGGACTTTTTAGCACAGATATCGTATGATTACGGAAACGGCGAGTCGCTTTTATTAGCTTACACTATCTTGGTAGCTTAGTTCTTTCAATAATGCATTTAATTTAATTCTCTCGTTACAGTGGCAGTCCCCGAACTAACTATTCTCGTCAGTAACGTGGACCCCGGATTGTTACTCAAGCTATCTATTACCGCATCGGCGGGAAAAATATCAAGTCTGGTTGCCAGTTCGCGCCCGGTAGCGATTGATTACGACCATACAGAGCAGAGAGTCTACTGGACAGACGTTGCTCTGAAGGTGATCAGAGCAAGAGATCTGAACAAGAACACCGATGAGCTCATCCTGACCTTGAATTCAAGTATGTGGATTTGTTTGTTAATAATTATTGTTTGTTGCTAAAGGCCTCATTACAGCTATTTGACGACGACCTGGAAATAATTGAGTCTGGACCAGACATTCCTGACATGAGAACGGTCCATGCAGGATGATAGGGACCTATTCTAACCCAAACATCTCACGGGGAGTAACTGATACAAGTAAAAGTCAAAAGATCATGTTCAACCAAAAGCTTGCCATAACGAAGTGATCACAATACATTTGGTGATAATTAATCTTATCCATCGTTTGACAATCGAAGTATATATTCCGATTTTGAGGGTCTTTTAGTGCACAATATCTCTTATATCCGAGTACCCTTCATTCAAGACGAAACTATTTCTGGTTTAAACTTTCTATAATAAGTTTAATATATTAAAGATCAAATCACTGATGAATTGTTCTTTTATGAAAATACGTTTATAAGTGATTTAATATCAGAGTACCTTTTGATATACGTTTTTTTTATATCGAGGTGAATAAAGCCATGGTCGAGATCTACATACATGTATGTTCTTCCCATTGTTTTACAGGTGCCATACCAGATGGCATAGCCGTTGATTCCGTCGCCAGGAGGATCTTTTACACAGACACCGGAAATGACGTCATTGCTGTACTGAACATGAATGGAACCGGAAGTGAGATCGTCATTAACACTGGGCTTGACCAACCCAGAGGGATTGTTCTACATGAAGAAAACAGGTAGTTAATGTTACTTGTAGACAAAGTATGAAACATGCGCGAAGGATCAATTATTATTTCGCACATTTGTCCCTTTTCAGGATGATGTACTGGACTGACTGGGGGGTTTCCCCCTACATAGCATCAGCTGATTATGACGGTACAAACATCAGAAGAATCGTCACTAAAGGTCTTGGATGGCCGAACGGGCTGGCAATAGACAGAAGAAGTGAGCTTCTATAGCCTATCTTACTTTAATGATGAGTAAATTTCGGTGGGGTGTGGGTGGGGTGTGGGCGGGGTTTGGCTTGGGTGTCGGCGGGTTGTGGGTGGGGTGTGAGTTGTGGGGGTAGTCGTCAATGGCGATTTACTGTGCCAGAAAGGTAAGATCGACTAGTTCGATGTTTCTAGGTTTATAAGCAGCATATGCTCGTGCGCATGGGTTTCACCAAAGTATTACATGTCTCATACCTGCACCTCTTCCAGCTTTCCTCTAACGCTGTGATATAACTGAAATACTGTTCAAAGCGTCTTTAAACCTAAATTACTCTCGTTACTCGTGAAGACTGAGCACATTATTTTATAAACATATTTATGATCCCTTACTTTTTATGTTAAGTATACATAAATATATTATGTTACCCAGATCAATTCAAATACAATTAACTAACACTTAATGTATTTTCTAAATCCGGCCTACAGAATACATACAAGAAAGCTTATAAAATACATTGTTCATGATTCTTCAAATGTCAACAGTCCTTCAAAAAATACAGCGACAGCCATCATCAGTTTACTGTTCTTTCTGTATTTCAGATGGAATCCTCTTCTGGTGCGACTCCTTGACGTACAAACTACAATCAGTGTGGGTAGATGGCTCGCACAGAACAGTTTTGCTGCATGAACCTGGAGCTCGATACTTCGATATTTACTTTCATGATGGCGCCATCTACTTCACAGACAGGAACAGAAGGTGACTTTCTGACACGTTTTCTTTCCGTAAGGCTTTCAGAATGTTTTATGGTGATTTGACACATCGTCTATCAAAATGATGTCTGATGCAAGTCCTTATTGACTTTTGGTCCTGTGAATACTTGACCTGTCTTTGCATGTGTTTGTTACGGGTGATGTGTCATGATATGCTCACCTTACCCGGTATCATCATTTTCTGATAGTTATTCATAAACACGTGCTCACAAAACAGTCGGAGTCACACAGATCCCTGCTTTTAGCAGAGATGTATGGTTATGGAAGCGGGTTTGTCGCCTTTATTTGTGTATATAGTTAGATACAACTGACGTGTGACCAGGATCCGGTAATCGGGGGTTCCATTTTCGGGTTCGACCCGATAATTTTCTCTGGCCTGTCAGCAACGTACCACTACCCATGGGTGACACCACAGTGCTAAGCATTACCTGCGTCACATTAGGCTGATCTCCGACATTAAGATGACTACCCCAACTTTATGACGTCATAATGATGAAATGACATGATCCATGAACGCACTTTCGAGAAGTCATATTAACCAATCAGAAGCCGTAATTTCCATAACGGTTTATCAAAATGCAAGCATGTGGTAGCCACTGAACGTATTTCAGGGCAATATTCAACATGCCTTCAACCGGTGGGACAATAGGAACCATGGCATCCGAGAAGATCACACAGCCTGCTGGAATCCACGTGTTCTCCAACAGAAAACCATCGGGTAATTTAGTGTATTGTATTACATTTGAGTAAGTACCCTGGAAACTTTGCATTAAAAATAATTTCAAGTTTGCATTAAATAGAACTGGAACATGGATAGAACTGTATATTCTCTATTCCTAAGTTTTGAGACCAATTCATGCTCCTTTATCTGTAAATATTTTTGGTTCACTGTTCAGTGAACAATTGATTTGCCTATGCATGTGTTTGAGACAAGTGTCACCGGTGGGACAGGATGCGGTCACTTTTCTCGAATACTTGGTGTCATCACTATTTGATAAGCATTCATAAACACAATGTCATGTTTATGATATTGTCGGAATCGTACAATGGACTCTGCTTTTAGCAAAGATTTCATTTGATTATAGAAACTGTTTTGTCGCTTTCATGTGTTGAATACCGATTAAATACATATACTCCTTCCTTGTGGGTATTATTTTATTTAGTACAATCTTTCTCAACTTGTTCTTCGCGGGGAATTCCCTTGTGCAAACGCAGTGAAATACACTTTACAAAACTTGGTATACACATTCACCATATGATGTAGATGTGCCTTTTCACTATTTAGGTTTCCCTTGCATTTTCAATATCATTTATATAATTTGTTGAATTTTGGACTTTGTCTCTGAACTTGAATGGAAGCTGTGGGTTTCATTTCCAGAGCAGAACTCGAAAGTTATTAGAGATATCTTTATGAAATCTGGTACACACATTCACTACATAGTGTAGAGATGCCTTTTGCTATTTATGATTCCCCAAATTATATTGTTTTGACATGAATTTTATAAATTTAGACTTGAATTGAATGGAAGCAATCTTAACAATTTTACCTCAGTTCTTTTATGTACTCTTCCATGAAACTTTGTACAATGTCAGTCTATGGCTGAGTCTTTGTTCTTTAAGATTTTTTTTTTTTCTTATTTCAATAAAATGACACACCAGTAAACGCTGCGACAAACAAAGCCATAAAAGGATTCATAGTAGTTGTATCAGAAATATTTCAACACGTTTTTGGGGGGTCAGCATACTCACAATCTTTTACCTTATCTGTATCGTGTACCTTACTCTGGTAACTTTCGGCAAAGGGCGGGCCTGCAACAATACAAGCCTGTATAACAATGCTCTCCAATACAATTCATGATATCTAAATGAGTGAATTGGGCAGCGCTCAAGGATACAAAATATTCCTAGCCGTCGCATACTGGTAGATGATTATAAACTTGGTTTATCATTATAGTCTTACTAAAGCAGATATTTGTACAAAGTTTTATTGAGATGTTATACGGTAACTTTTGTATTCAATTCCCTCCGCAAGCAGGGGGACAAACTGTTAATTTATAATGTTACATTTGATTGCACGTATCATTGTCTTGAAGGTTGGACAATGGGCGGGGGATAGAGATGATATTGTCTTCTTGTTTTTCATGTAATTTGCGTCAATAGAGTGTCTATCGGGCCAATATGGAGAGGAATGTAGGCAATGTGGAAACTGCGAAGAGAGATCAGTCTGTGAGAAGACCACGGGAAAGTGTTTGGTTGGATGCGCCGCTGGTTACAAAGGCAATGACTGCAGACAAGGTACATTAAAAAGGACACACAATCGTTTATTCAGGAGGTAGATGGTTGGCATTAGTTCGCGATGTATATATTTCATAGTTGTTATGTCAATAAGGGTCACCGTCGCCAGCAGATTGCGTTGTTTAATGTGATAGTAACGTGAACTAGTGAAACTATTGAGTCCAGTTCCAGCATGGATTCCTAAGACCGAGATGCCTTATGGTGGATTGAAATAAGCCGAGTGTTAGAAACAATTTAACGAACCTATTGATATCTCAAGAAATATGAGGATGGCGACATGTTAAAGTGTGAAATCATTCGGTTAATATCGATGATGTGGTTTTGAAGTATAATGGTGCACAAGATCGATAAGAGGTTGAAAATGTCATTGTTGTCCTGAGATACCCACAATAATGTGATTTAACGTTTGTATAAATGGTAACCTGGCATTATTCACAGATGCAGGGTTACTCTATATCCAATACATTGATGCGTAGTAGATTAAAATCCCTGGAACTTGTTCCACAAAGCGATCTTAGTGCCAAGTTGTTCGTAACTCCCATACTTTTTCATAGGCTTACGATTAACGTAGAACTAAGATCACCTTGTGCAACAGGGCCCCGGTCTAACATATCTTCCTTCTCATCAGTGTGCACACCAGGTACCTACGGGGTGAAGTGCGCATCGAAGTGTGGCAATTGCAGTTCTGGAGCAATGTGTGACCCAGTCAATGGTACCTGCCCATACGGGTGCGTAGCAGGATGGCGTGGGGACCTTTGTCAAACAGGTAGAATTAGTCTGTATACATCATACAAGACGACAGGAAATATTTATCATTCGTAGGGTAGCTATTGTCCCGACTCCGAGAATTAACGTAATCGTCTTCACTATAAAATTGAAATTACATGTTTCTATCGTTCTGCGGTATGTGGGTCTTCTAGGTCAAACAGGTCCGCAGTACCCCGTACTGGTCGTAAGATACGACTAACATGAAAAACATGACTATGCCCAGGGTCGCTGACTTGACTGTCTGGGTGTCAAAGTACACAGTTGATGGGGATTGATCCTCATGCTTTCAGTCACAGGTTCTGGTCAAGACTCAAATATATACAGGCCGCCGTTATAGAGCTGGATTATTACTGACTGTTGCGTTTCACTTCCTCATACACTGTCGTTATTGTGACCAGTCCTAACTGTAGTCGGGTGTTGTGACGTACAATAAAGGAACCCCCCAAGAACAGTAAAGTCATCTGTACAATAGCTCACTTCATCAACACTGAGCAGTCCCCAACCAAGGGATTTTTGTTTGTTTATTGTCGCACTCAGCAATAGTCCAGCTATGTGACGGCGGTCTGTAAATAATCGATCTGGACAATCCATCGATCCATGCATCATCCAAGACAGCGAGCCTGACCAACCGATCCCGTTTGCCTCCTCTTACGACAAGCATAGTCGCCTTTTACGGCAAGCATGGGTTGCTGGCGACCTATTCTGACCCGGATCTTCGCGGGTATCCATCCAGAATGTGTGCAATGCAAACAGTTAACTGCTCACCACCTCATTAGAGGTCTGCCAAATCCCCTGCAATGAAACAAATTTAATAAAATCCACAGTAAACGTGTACCATATAGACTGTAAAATATGTGTACCTGTCACGGTATGCCAACTAAGCATCTATATATGCACTTGTGATTCAGAAGCTAGAAACCAGAAACTCTAGCACCAGGATAATGCCGAATGTGTGATGAGTTTCTAAAACATCAATTGCTATGGTGTACCATCTAAGCAAGGGCAAGAAGCACCCCTTTTTAGCATCTGTTTGAAACTGTAAACCTGGAACAATATATGTGTCTAAAGACTGTACAGGTGACGAAGTGATTATGGCTGGGCTGATTGTCATCTACTATGTCATCACATAAAAGGAATTGCGTTATAGTGAAATCTTGTGTTGTGGACTTTACCTGAGGACATATATGTATATTCACTAAAACGTCAGTAAAACAAGTCACCTGAAACAAGTACTTGCAGACCGTTTTATTTACTGAAAATGGCTCTGACAGCATTCACTCACCCACTCACCGCAATTTTGACCAAAACTATTTGTCACTTATTACTACGGAATCAGAACAAAGAACAGGAGTCCAATCCATGTGTTCACAGAACTGACATATTATATGTCCGTTGTTCCAAGCATGTCCCGCCAACACCCATGGCTCCGAGTGTACTCCCTGTGGATTGTGTGCAGGAAGGGTCCCCTGTGACAAGGTCCTGGGAGTCTGTCCAGCTGGGTGTCAACAAGGATGGACCGGGGACAGATGTGACCGAGGTAACCATGATATGATTTATTACCTACGAGGGCAAACATATCGGGGTTCATAAAAATCATATGTGCCCTAGGGTTATATCACGACACGAGACAGCAGTGTATTTTTTCCGCTGCTGTTGCGACGTGCTGTCCCTATGAGTAAACACTAAAGTTCGTCTCTGTGTGTAGACATCTACTTCGATAATAAATAGAACATTATATCCGTGTTGATGTCATACTATGATGTCAAACAAAGTATGACATCAACACTCATATAATATCCTCTATGTACATGTACATTGAAGTGAGGGGCGGTCGGGTAGCCTAGTGGTTAAAGCGTTAGCTCGTCACGCCGAAGACCCGGGTTCGATTCCCGACATGGGTACAATGTGTGAAGCCCATTTCTGGTATCCCCCGCCGTGATATTGCTGGAATATTGCTAAAAGTGGCGTAAAACCTCACTCACTCACATTGAAGTGAGTTCAGAATATTATTCAGAATAGTCATCCATGTGTTGTTTGTGTCACCAGAAAAGACACATGCATTCACCGCTGTGATTATGTTATGATCGGGTTCTGGTAATGCACTCCATTTCTGTTAATATTTAATGCTTCAGCATGTCTCCCAAATACGTATGGAACTTCCTGTGAATCATGTGGGCAGTGTGCTGGTGGTGTTCCTTGTGACAAGCGCTCTGGACTTTGTGTGAATGGATGTCAAGATGGTTGGTTGGGCTCTTTGTGTAAGACACGTAAGTGAAATATTTATTATAAACTTACAGTAATTTCTTGTTAAAATGAAATCAAAACCTAATCTTAATTCATCTACCCAGGTGCAATCCTCATCAACCTGTGAGTTCAGAGAAGTGATACCGAACGTACCTGTACGTATATGTAGGTAGCCGAAGTCGTGTGGTCGGAGTTGTTGTTTGTGTCACAACGATAATATGTCATTGTTGTTTATTTCTGGCCTTTACACTTTGTTTTTGCTCACCTTTTCGCGAATACCTGGTATCATCACTATTTAATAATGATTCTTAGACACAACCCCAGGATACAGTCGGAATCAAACGATTGATTCAGCTTTTAGCAGAGATTTCTTATGAATATGGAAAGGGTTTTTTGTGGCCATTATTATGTATTATGTATTATTATACCAAACATTCGGCGTCGATTGCTCAACTACCGGTTTGCCTGACCCAGAATCGAGTATTTACATGTTCAAGTAGGAATATCCCCGATTAAATCGTTTACTGATTCGTTTCAGCATGTATACCTGGCACACATGGTGAGGGGTGTCTCTCACTCTGCTCCCACTGCAAAACAGGAAGTGTGTGTCATCACGTGACTGGTCAATGTCCGCTTAGATGTCAACAGGGATGGAGAGGCGCTAAATGCGACGAGAGTAAGCACATCAGTAGTTGATATTGTATAGGGTTTTGGTATAGCTTGGCATAGAAGCTTTCATCAGGAAACCTTTGTCAGCATGCGGAAATGTCCATTTCCACTTTTTTCTGCAGCCAATGATTTTCTTTTAAAACATTACTATCCCCTACCCAAACAAAAAGTTCAAAGCTTGGTAATAATGTCAGGTATAACTGGGGTTACACTGCAATTTAATTCATAGTATGGGGAAGTGTACAACCCAGCTAGCTGCTTAATTAAGACGAACATATAAATCTGAATAGTAAACGCATTAGTTCTACGATTTGACGAATAATCTTGAACTGTTACGCCCATGAATATTTACTTGCAGTGCAATGCTGTTTTTTTCGAGATTATCTGGATAAGTTTCATCAGGATAGCGTATTGAACTGAAGTTATCACTAAAACTATTGAACTAAGTACTGTTAATATACGTTGCTCCAGCGATTGATGAGATCAACGAAATTAGTAGTATAGTGAATAGCATCTCCTGTATGTTCTTATCCTCTTTCAGGGTCTAACCCGGGTACTCACGGTAAAGACTGCGCATCATTCTGTTCGCACTGCATGACGGGAAGTGTGTGTAATCACGTGACGGGTCAGTGCCCGGATGGGTGTCTGTCAGGATGGAGTGGAGACAACTGTGATGAAGGTATGACATATTGCGAGGGGTATCAAACTACAGTCACCAGAGAGAAGGTGTGCTTAACATCCGCTCAACAAACATTGAATATTTTCTGTCAAATAGATATACGAGTGGTATTGCCAAACCTCCACCCCAGAGTAGGTTGCGTGTATGACCTACTTAAACTATTTCTACTAAAAGTAAATTTGTTAATGACATGGTTACAATACTGAAAATGGATCAATGTCACAGCTAAGTACAGGCTGTTTAGGCGTTACGTTCTTTTTAAATTAAAGTCGAGGGACATGTACGATGTCGCTGTGGATTTGTAATCCATTATCAATAATTTTAAAAACACCGAGCCATACAAAGTACATGTAGCGGCCATAAAATTTCCGAGTCCCGTGATGGGATTCGAACCACGGACCTTCTGATCAGAGGTCGGACGCCTTGTCCACATGACCAAAGAGGTTAACCCCGTCAGCAAGCTGACAAGGTAAGGATGTCATCTGTGGGATGACTCCACGCCCTGCTACATAACTCGGAAAAACCACCCTGAAACAATCAGGTATACAATAGAGCACATATAAAACAATACACATATCATAAACACAGATATATACATACAATTCATATGCATACTAGTATTATTGGTGAGATGCAGTACATAGTATTGTTGTTAATGCACTGGGTAAAATATATTTATGTACATGTTAATTAGAAACGAATTCTGTCTTGATATATGATCAACTACTTACTCTAGATAATGACCTGTAAACGATATGTAAACGACAACATGTAAACGACATGTAAACCTACCAGGTGTGTGGGCCTGGGTTGATATCACACCTGGGGACGATGCCGCGCTATGTTTCTGCACAGTAGTGCAAAACTTGTCTGCAGAGGAAATAATAATATATACAGTACATGCAGACGTGCCAATAAGAACAAATACTTTCTATCACACTATACATGTAGCTAAACATGAAAGAGTAATATTATAAAATGACTCATGCATTCATTCATTTATGTTTACCTTCATTCATTCATATATGTTTACTTTCATTCATTCATTTATGCTTACTTTCATTCATTCATATATGTTTACCTACATTCATACCATGCATGCTTGCTTAGCCTTACCTCTTATATCACAAGTAACCTCTATCATTTCTAAAACTACTAATCTTACTTTTTAGTTTAATGCTTGTACATGTTTTAATGATTGTAGGATCCTTATTTGGTTGTTAAACTGAAATGATAATCTACATTCCGTGTATTCCTGTCTAAACACACATATATCCAAATACAAACAATATCTACAATATTGCAAATACAATTCAATGAATAAAATCCTCAATTCAATAATACAATATACTAACCTTGGAATTTGATCTAAGGTTCCCCAAAAACGATCCTTGTGAAAAAACACGTGAATATATATATATCTTTATCCGTGGAGAGGCATATGTGGAGTGACCACAGTCCTTAGGTGTCCAGCATACAGAATGGCTGAGTACCCAAGCTGGCCATATAGACAAAAGGCTTGAGTAGGGAGAAGGCTGGGGCTATTGTATTAGTTCACAGGGTGTGACATTCACAAACAAACCATGCAGTAAGCATGCTTGGTAAGAGTGATGTGACTGATGGTTAAGTGTTTAAAGTAGGCTGAGCAATAAAAAAAGAATGACTACAACTGCATTTAATTATGTACATGAATTATACTTAAAAGGTAAAATACAAGAAATAGTCAAAATATGTAACTGCCACATACACATATAATTATGAAGCCCCATGTCGTGTGGCAAACGTAAACGGCTTAGAGACCTTGCCCTATTTCCTTCTACCCAAAACGACAACCGGACATATTTCATATTTTAAAACGAATGAAACCCCTGCCACAATGCAGTTACATGCAGCTCATTGGCACCTTATTACATCAATCTCATTAAAATCATATCTTAGTTCTCGCTACCGCTAAACAAAGATCTGAGGACATCCCATTAGGGGTCATGTCAGAACGACCTTTCATCCGACCAATCAGAGCGTCGCTTACCAGATCATGAAAGTGACAGTCGGAATGTGATTTCTAATCATGCAGCCTCGAAAACGTTAAAACGGGGTATTTCGAACGATAGTTACGGGCTTAACGACTAAATCTATACAATCTAGACCATATACTAGCCATTCTAGAACGTTCTTTTGTTCAGGATTCAAATTTGTAAGCGAGAATTTGTCAAAATATGTTTCGAAGCGTAGTCGCCAATTTAAAATTAGTGCCGTAAAGCACGAGAAAGCTGCCTCCTGATTGGCTAATGTCGACTTCTTGTCAGTAATTCCATTGGTCGGTCAGAGTTTGCGAAAGGTCGGTCTGACGTGACCCGTAATGGGATGTCCTCAGATCTTTGTTTAGCGGCAGCGAGAAGATCTGATTTTAATGAGATTGCTTATTACATATAGCCGTGTATCATACTACTATTGCGCAACTACTGAATACTCTGGTATCTAACGAGAATGAGTGTAGTATTCTCTATATATGGACACATGCTCATGTTCTAATATCTGAGAGCCACATAACCCATCACTTTGTTCTTAACATTTCAGACATGCGGGGTAAAACCCAACAAGAAGCAAGCAATACGTCCCTTCTAAGTAAGACAATTTTGCATACGATCAACATTTTTATTTACAACTACAATATTTGCTTCAACAAAACATCGATCGCATCGAAGCAAGGTGGATTGTTAGATTGTGTTCAAGACTGAATTACCCTGAAAATGTGAGGTGAGGTGGGGGTGAAACTGGGTTTAAAGTCGCGATCAAGTGTGAATATGTAAGTTTGTTGTCATTACAAAATAGCTCAGCTTAACATTTGGTGCTTATTTATTTTGTTGGATACAGAATATGTTTTCTCTCTTTTTGTGTCGGGGACACTAAACTTGTGAAGTGAACAATTATTTTCCAAATTACTATCTGAGGCAATGTATCAGCCGTAATATGGCCTGCTTTGTTTGTTGTTTGTTTGTTTGTTTGTTTGTTGTTTAACGCCTCACTCGGCAATATTCCAGCTGTATGACGGCGGTCTGTAAATAATCGAGTCTAGACCAGGCAATCAAGTGGCTGACATCATGAGCATCGATCTACGCAAATGGGATACGATGACATGCATCAACCAAGTCAGCGAACCTGACAACCCGATCCCGTTCGTCGCCTCTTACGACAAGCATAGTCTCCTTGGCCTGCTGCGGGTTGAGCGTTAACACATTACGTGTAGTAATACAGTTTTAATATATCACACCCCATTGAAAATCAACAAAGCCAACATCATTTTAACAACGTTAAAGGCTGGACAGCTGTATGCAAATTCCGATGAACACATCATTTCCACAAACAGAGGATAAACAGGAGTTTCCGCAGGTGTCCGTGTATTGAGTGTGTCGTCATGCTCACCTTCAAACGGAGAGAGCGAACGGAATAAGAAAATGAAAATAACATAAACCACATTCAGTTGAAAAAAGTTGTCTGTCATATATTTAGGCGTGTGTAATATGGTTTACAATATGACTCTGGATCTCGAGAGTTATATTTTTTATCAAAGTGCATGCTATTAACACACGGTATCGTTCTTGTACTAAGTTTGTAGAACGACTGTATCGGTGTTGAGAACTAAGCTAAACAGAAGCTGAGAGTCTTTAGACGGAGAATCCTTCCAAAAAAAACTATCAAGGATTCTTAATTCGGAAATTTGCTCCCTAGCGGAATCTTAGGTGAGTGAATGTCGGATATAAAACCCATTTTTAGTGGGCGGTAATTTAGGACGGTAGAAACACACAAACAATATAGACAGTCTGAGGCTCAAAGCTACTCCTGTCACCCCATTAGAATGAAGGAATTGTTATATAATACATGTACGGATCCTCTTGCCTTTAAATATTTCAAATATTTCAGGATAATTGAGCATTTTCTTAAAATAAAACAATGTAGACTTATGGGACCTGTCATGTACATTTATTGCAGTTGGAGTTGTTGGTGCATCTGCAGGAGGTGTTGTCCTATTTGTCGCCATTGCCATTGTTGTTGCTAAAGCCGTACTTGCCAGGTAATGTACTTGTCGTAATATAGGAAATATTCGATTTCATGCATAGAGATTCCGAAGAAGTTAATTTTCGTTGTTTGAAGGTTGTCATGTGTAATAAAATGAACTTTAAGCCATTTTTAGCAATATTCTAACCGTAACACTGCAGGGAATACTAACGTGAGATTTACAAATTGTATCCATGTGGGTTTAACCACTAGGCTACCACACCGCACCACAAAATGATTCAAAGATCAACCAATGAGTCTTTAAATGTATATAATTTATATTAATATCAATGTTAGTTAAGGACAGGTAATTGAAATGATATGTTAATATTTCAAATCTTTTTCAGGATGTGCCCGTTTTCTGATCAAATTTGTATCAATTCGAAGTCATCTTCACGTTAAATGTTAAAGATGAATACTATCATTGTTTCATTTAGACGAAAGCGACGACCTCGAGGAAGGACCTTTGAGCAATACGACACAGCCAATATCGCCAGGCGGCCCAATGGATGTCAAGTGCTTTCAGAGCAATGCCCTGCCTACCTAAGCATTTTGAAACAACCCCATGCTTCCAACACCAACACTGATGCTGCCCATACAAATATGTACATTCCCATGGTTAACACCACACGACAGTCAAGGGAGGAATTAGATGACTGTGTGTATGAAACACCATTCTTTTAAGTCGAGTTTAGGATAATGATTTTCTCACACAGGATGATGCACTTGCTGCTCTGTCGACAACTTTAGAACTTATGAACGTGAAGTTGTTCGCGAAGGCGTGATTTATTCAACATTAACGTATCGCTTTTAAAACTAAACTAAAGTAAATGCGTTACCGTGTGGATGTCTGGTGACTTGATTGTCTAGACTGCAGCCGTCGCATGGCAGGTGTACTGCTGTGCGGTGTCAGGTAACAAATACACATTTTTATGCCATTTGTGTGAGTGGCGGAAGCTACTGGTAAGGCAGGACATGCCTACCATTTTCGCGAACACCTGGGCCCACTTGCACAAAGCGATCTTAGCGCTAAGGTAATCGTAACTCCCATACTTAAACATAGGCTCACGATAGTCTTAGCGCTAAGATCGCTTTGTGCAAGTGGGCCCTGGTGTCATCAGTGATTTTCAGTGATTGATTCATAATAAAATCATTGTCCCTTTGGAGCCAAATGAAATTTGTGTCCTTGTTTAATCGAGACTGGCTAGTCTCTGGTGTTATATTTATAAGGTTACCGGATGGTATACTCTCATCCATGTATGGGAGTTCATTCCTGTGTACGTTTTACTATCGCCGAACTTGGATATTCTTTTATACTCTTTTACTGTGTGTACCATGTCAATGTCCTAGTCCGTGTCAAACTCTGCCACCACGGTTTTCTGTCCGCTCTTCGTTATCATGTGCATTTCGATGTGTTTTTCGTAATGTCAAACGTTACCACAATGGTACTAATATTAATGTTGCTCTGTGGGTACATATCTGGGTATATTACAGAGAAATAGTCAAACATCAATTTGTTATATTCCGTTAATGGAATATTGTAAATATTGTACAGATTCATGATCACATGTTGTCATCTTATATGTCTCTAAATGTACATAAAATGTCTATTTGTGTAATAAATCTCTTTTTCCATATTTGTAGTTTTTATCGTAACATTGTCTAGATTATGTGAAGTTAATCTCATCTCACTCTCTCTCTCTCTCTCTCTCTCACACACACACACACACACACACACACACACACACAAACACAGACACACAAAGGCACACACTCACACACACAAAGACACACATACACACCATGACACAGAAATATGTATATGGAGGGAGCTACTGGTGTGTGTGTGTGTGTGTGTGTGTACACATATTTTGAAATTTAAAACAAAACACTATGCCGAACATCATCAGGGAAGTTCGGCGTTGTGTTTTAAATACATTAGGCTGTACACTCGAATTGCAAGTACGCATGCATATATCTATTTTTTCACATCATTGGTGACTGCTTCCTGAATTGCCCCAGGCTTTGTGAGGGCCTAGATTTCCTGTATGAAATGTGAACAAAGACTTCATGTTCTTTGACGTTTGTGATATAACCGGTGGCGTAAACCCAGTCCCCCCCCCCCCCCCCCCCCCACCCCATCAAATGGATAATACTGTTATTATCAATGAACGTCCAAAATAAAGTCTTTCTATATTATCGAACGTAATTTTTTCCTTCTGCGAATATTTGAGGAGTTCAGGGATCACATTGAGGTAAGACTCTGACTGTTCTAATATTATATCTATTTCATGCGTGGAAATATTCTTAGGGGAGACAATGTTGCATCATTATAGTGGAATTTAAAAGGTTACCTAATATCATGTAAATATATATGACGCCTCAGGCTCTTCCATGTTTCTATGGCTTCAGGTGAAAAGGTCAGTAAACACTTTGATTGTCCCCAACCATCAAGGACGTTCAGTGGTCAGAACAACAAGTATTTAACCTTTTTTAAGACATGTAACTGTTCAAATAAAAAAAGGAGTCGCTGTTCATTACTTTTCGCTCCACAACCCAGTTTGCTAAAGAAACACATACAATATGTACTGTGTTGAATTAAAGTGTCATTAATCAGAATTAATGTTGATGATTTCATGGACATCATTAATTCTATTTCTTAGCGAGAAACTAATCTAGCAAATGGATTAAACTAACGCATTCACATATAAGTCTGACGTGTGGCTAATCTCCATTGTTTGCATCACAACAATGTAGTTAACGTCACAGTGTTAAGTTGTTTGCAATATAGTAGCTGTATTGACCTTTTTCACACTTCACTACTTCCGGTTTGAAAGCGAGGGTTGGAGAGCAGAAGGTGAAGGCTGGATAGCACATGATACACATGGCGATGTCAACAAGGAACGCAATCGGGACAAACTGTGACAATTTAACCATTCCGGTACTATCACAGCAACATTTATCGTAAGTATTGAACACTATTCTTATTCTTATAATTGCCAAATGATTTTACTGTTATCTGGTCACATTATTGATATAAATTTATCAAGTGAGTCTGGCCGTTCTGTTGTGATTTCAATTTCAAATATCCATGACCGACTGGTAACTCCCATTGCAGTTTAGCAATGAACAGATTTAATACAAATTCCTACAGGAATCGTGTAAAGAATAATTCATATTTTACACAACATTAACTCAAACTATTTATTTATTTGTTTTAGTCAAGGTGCGAGTTGTATTTGAAGTCGAGTAGAAATTATTGACCTTTGGACCATATCTAGATAGCTATCAGAAACTAACTAAATTGATATGTTGATTATATTTATCTTATTGTAACCTATTAAGAATTTTTCATGATAAACCATTCGGAATTTTGCATCAGTTGTGTATTGGATGTAAATTGTAATGGACTCAAATACATTCCAAAAAAATATTAGACCTCTAGATCTGCTGCTGCTGTGATTGTGAACAGTAGGTATTTTAATTGTCAATGTTGACAGATTAGATAGCACGAGGTGTAATTCTTCAACTGAATTATTACATAAAGGATGTGTAAATATTTTAAGTGAAGTACAGTTTGATCTGCAATTTTGAAAACAATATTTCCCCCAAAATGATAATTACTTTTCTGTACCAAAATAATCAAGTCATGTAATGAACAAAACCCCAACTAATTAATGGCCAGTAAATCAACATGATCTTTATGTAATGTACAGAAACAGATAGCTCTTTAACAGTCTGTATTCAAATATTTCAAATTCATAAATTGAGATAGAGATTACTAAAAACAGAATGATTTTTTTATGGATGTTGTGTAATTCCCATCGGTATTGCAATCATAACTCATATATTCCCTTTGTTTAATTATGAAATCCATCTGGTTTTATGTACACAAACATGTTTGAAACTCTTAAAACAAAATTATTTCTTTTGTGCAAGCAAATGACATACAATGTATTACTGATTATTAATCATATTATTAGAGGATAGTTGTGTTTACTGTGTAAGTGTGCAATAATTATATTGTTATGATGAAATATTTTGCTATTGTTAACAATCTTTAGAACTTTAGTTATTTTAAATCAAGTCAAGTGGTGTGATCATTTTGGTAATGTTGATAATTAATCAAGACGAGAATTAAAGAGTATAAATACATGGAGAAAATTTGTTTTCCTTGTCAAATAACTATGATAGCATGAATTTATCTCATCTTGTGATCTGACAAAATTAATATTTTCATGAGTCGCACAGCCACAAGTATAAATATGTACTTTAGTAAACCACAAGATGACATAAACATTTCATCTGACAAAAAAATACAAGTCTTATTCATATCATATGTTTTTGTTATCTCCATGAACTTACTCAGAAAACCCTAGTGTCAATGAGACAGACTGACTGTAGGTGTGACGAAACGTGATATTTAACTTGATTTTAATAATCTTATTTATTTCACTCTAGCGAAAGTATGCTTTCAGCATGGCCAGACTAAACAAAATATTTCATGATTAAATACATAATACAAATATCAAAACCTGTTTCATTTAAACAAGAGTGAATTTCTGTGTGACATTGATATAAAGAACTGTAGTACACCCTGTCATTAAATAGATGCATCTGTTGTGTTTACAAAGAATATTCTGTTTGTGTTTTAGACCTATCAGATGATCAGGAATTGATACCTTCAAGATTGTTCTGAAGTAGCCTGTAATGTTATTCACTCTGATCAATTTTCCTAAGATGTCTCTATTTCAGAAGAATATTGTTTTCTGAATAAGCAATATTTTGAGAAGGTGAATATGCATTGTTTATA
Source organism: Haliotis cracherodii (assembly GCF_022045235.1). Classification (NCBI taxonomy): domain Eukaryota; kingdom Metazoa; phylum Mollusca; class Gastropoda; order Lepetellida; family Haliotidae; genus Haliotis; species Haliotis cracherodii. The sequence goes on from NW_027266264.1 coordinate 67,366,662, forward strand.
GTTTCTTTATAGAAGTAGAAATATTCTTACAGTATTATTAAATTATTTATTTCAGGCTTTGAGTCCAGAGAGTCAACACCATGAATATCTACACAGCCTACAGATTCCACTCTTTTGATTTCCTTTCTTCACGGGGAAGATGTATGCTGAAACAGAAACCATCTCCGGTGATGGAGGTCTGTGCGATATAAATAATGACGTATTTAGAAACTGATTGAATCAAAGTCCACGTGATCACCTAGGGTAAAGGCGGTCGATCTGTTTCCGCATAGCCTTCTGTCTGAACAAGGATGTACATCCCCCAAAACACAGCTACGAACTGCCTGGCAAAATGGTTGGAAGATACCCTCTTTTGTGTGGATATATCTGTCTTCTTACTCCGGTGTACGCGAAAAGTAAGTTATATATCAACTGCACGCTACTCATATTAAACTATACATCAGGCGATAAATACTGAATGTTTCTTTGTAATTACACAACTTACACGGTGGACATTCTGGGTCAGTAGAGATCCCGTGTACCCCATGCTCGCTGTAAAAAGTGACCAACTTAGATCGTGATCAGGCTTTGTTATTTTGATCAATTCGTATCGGAGGCAACGATTTTCGCCCGTGATTTCAGTCACCGCCGTCGTATAGATCGAAAATGGCGTTAAACGATTTTCGTTCATTCACCAGTTAGCGAATCCTTTGACATGGATTTCTGTTTTCTCGACTTGGCGAATTCAAACGCCAAAAATGTCTGATTATTTACCCAACATAACCCAACATAACTTAGCATATGCCATGGTCCATCGCTAGACGTTAGTATCAGTATACATATGGCTGAGGAGAGCTTGCAGTGCTGCCATCACCAGTCTGTCCAACGCGAGGTTTCTCCTTTCTAATACACGCGGCAAAGAGGTACGAGGGACGTTCAATACGTTTTGCAACTTCGATATAAGACCAAGTCTCAGAATATCTTTTGCACTTTAATTTTTCAATGTAATCTCCATTCACCTCAATACACTTATTCCATTTGTCTTTCAAGGTTTAAATACCACTTTTATAGAAATCCGCAGATTGGCCCTCTAGCCACGCCTCTGTGGCAGGCTTTATGTCCTCGTCATCCTGGAAGCATCTTCCACGTAGAGTAGATTCCATTTGCCGGAACAGGAAATAGTCACTGGAGGCTAAGTCTGGGCTGTAGGGTGGGTGATTTAACTCTTCGAATCAACATTCACATATGGCGGCCTGTGCAAATCTCGACTTGTGAACCGGAGCCTTGTCATGCCACAGTAGAATGCCACGTGTTAACAATCCACGGCATTTCTGGCGAATAGATTTTTCGCTATTCTTTCATTACATTATCATGATACTGTCCATTGATTGTAGTTTTTGGTGGCATTTAATCAATCTGTAATATGCCTCTTGCATCCCAAAATACGGTGGCCATAACCTTGCCAGCCGATGGTTGAGTTCGAAACTTCCCCGGAGGCGGAGTATTGGGGTGCTTCCATTGCAAGTTTACAATTTAGTTTCTGGGTCTCAGTGGTGAATCCTATGTTTCATCACCTGTCAATTGACGAGAAAGAAATCCGGCTTCATCAGCAGTATAGAGATCCAGGAGGTCTCGACAATTTTCAGTACTCTGATGGCGATCTTGAGCTCTGAGGTTTCTAGGTACCCATCTTGCAGATACCTTGGACATACAAAGATGCTCAATGGTTCCAACAGTTCCAACTGATATTTGGAATTCCCTAGAAAGTTCAGATACTTTCACTCATCGGTCAGACAAAATGTTTCTTTCTACAGCAGCAATGGTTTCCGGTTGGGTGGCATCTGAAGGCCTGCCTGACCTTGGGTCATCGTCTGTGGACTCCCTACCCCTTTTAAACTGTAGAGGCAAACTGTGGAATAGTCAGGAGCATCCTTACCAATCACTTTACACATGCGATCATGGATTTCTTTTGCTTTGCATCCCTCCTTGGTAAGGAACTTTATTACAGCGCGTTGTTCATGTTTGAGAGAATCCATGATTGTGACCACCCATCACATATAACTTAATTTTGTGTCTGGAACTTGTTATGACACGTGTCAACCTGATGTTATGACTGGTGTCACACCTGCCAGAAGTTGACATTGTTTGTGTAAACACAAATGCCCAAGTTGCAAAACTTATTGAACGCCCATCGAACTAACAATCTGAGAATGGCGACTTGAAAGGCACCAAAGGAAAATCGAAGGATTTTAGGAGAGGTTACTTCACAAGTGAAAATGTGTGCAATATCCTGAAAGAGCCAGGCTTCATTCCTGATTTGAGGAAACCCGTCGCAGGTTTATCAGGAACGTTAGTTTTCACATTTCTTTGCAAGTGTAGAGCTAGATTGGAGGAATATTAGTCTTTCCTGCAATGTTTTCGCTTTTTTTTCATAATAATTGCATCCAAGGTGAAATCAATGTATTTGAAAGTTGAAATTATCCCTTTGAAAATCTGTATAAAAGATGGAAAACACAAAGGCAAGCGGAAATGGTGGACAGCATTCAGTGCAAATAAAAATGTTTGGCTATTAAACGTAAATAAAATGATTTTGACTTTATACCATCTGCCATTTCATAGAACAATTTCTTTTCCTGTAAATGTACATTTTAGAACTCCCTTTTCGTTTTGTTTCATATACTCTTCAAAAAAAGAAACGCAATACAGATATATTTGGCCATAAAAGCAAAATTACCGAACCAAGAGGTGCAACATGAAGAGGTTTAATGTGTTATAGTGTCAGTGACAATATTCCAGGATCAAAATGATCACAATAAGGACATGCAAACCATTAGTCGGGAAACACGTACGATTAGGAAAAACGCACCCAGTGCATTAACAAAAGGTCCATGGAGCTGCACGCACTGCACGTACAGCAGCACTATGAACGGTATTAAACTGCAGGTTTTTTATTTCCTGGCATCTGCGTCAATCGAACAGTGACAGTTCAACAACATGCCAAGATTAACAGAAGTGCAAAGAAACAACGATAAAGGCCGCTTGCAGGCAGGGGAATCCGATCAGCTGTAGCCAGCGTTTTCAATGTAGCGCCCAGCACCATCACAAGGCTATGGGATCGGATTCAACAGCATGGGTCAACACGTGATCGGTCAAGGTCGGGACGACCAAGAGTAACCACCCCCGCCCAAGATCGCTACATCCGACTGCGCCCCATACGTGAAAGGACGACCACAGCCATCTCAACCGCATCCCAAATACCCGGACTGAGCAGAATCTCCGACCAGACCGTACGAAACCGTTTAAGCAGCAGGTCTACGAGCAAGACGTCCTGTTAAACGCGTCATATAGAGTCGACAACATCGTCAGCAACGACTGCATTGGTGTCATCAACACAGGGTATGGCCTCAACTGCGACGGAAAGATGTCTGGTTCAGTTACAAATCAAGATCTCTCCCCCGCCGAGGGGATTGAAGAGCACGGGTCTACAGACGTGGGGGAGAACGTTATGTAGGAAACTACGTACAGGAAGTGGACAGGTTTTGTGGGGGTAACGTCATGATGTGGTCGATTATATCTCTTCATGGCAGCACAGGTTTGGTCTATATCCAGGGCAATCTTATGGCTCAACGATACATCAACGAAATTCTCCTCCCATACGTCCTCCCAATTGCAGCCAACGGCAACGGTGTATTCCAGCAGGACAACGCTCGACCACATACTGCTCGGATCACAAGAGCCTGTCTACACCACAACAACGTTGATGTTCTCCCCTGGCCCTGCAGATCCACGGATTTGAACCCGATAGAGCACCTGTGGGAGGAATTGGATAGACGTTGCAGCTGTTGACTTTTGCGTTGCAGGGCGAGAGGGCTACCAGTCCCCAGGAAGCGATTCGCATACTCGTCTCTTCCATGGGCAGGAGATGTCAGGCCGCTATCGATTCCAACGGAGGATATACGCTTTATTGATGGTAGCTGACCTTCACCTTGGACTTTTCCTATGTATCGATGACTAAGCAATCACCAAGTGTTCTCTCCACAACATTTTGTTCTCAATACCTTGTACGGTTCGTTGTATAAATGTATTTTCCTACCTCACACACTACCTCTGGCTTTGCGTTTCTTTTTTAAGAGTATGCACATGCACGATCGAGCGACGAAAACGGAAGGCTCATAATTGCAAGAAAAACACGTATCTTATAACCAACCTTACCTCACGTATGCTCTTCAGTTGAACATGATTGAACACTTTTTTTAATTGATTTATTAAATACTTCAGTGTGAAAGATTTAGTTTTCTGAAGTTTAGAAAACTGATATTTTCATTGCAGTGAACATAACACTTGATATTTCACTGCAGTGAACATAACACTTTGATGGAACTTTTGTCTTACAAGAGTTACCTCCCTACCAATTATCTCCCTTTTTGTAAGTGTCTATTTACGTTAGTTCCGCACTGATACGGCAAGATAATGACAAATGGTCATTAATGGAGTTAATATGCTGGGTGCTGGGTGCTGGGTGCTGGGTGACCAATTCTACCGGTGATAACAAATATGGATATGTAAACGGTATAATATTACTTTCAAATATGAAATTGCCATAGGATGAATTCGGTGATAATATCATCAACCCTTTTTTGTATAAGAAAATTATTCAATGTTTTGTTACAGTCGACAAGCCAACATTAACTATACTGTTCAGTGGAGGAAATGGAATTTTCAAGATTTCTATGAATCCAGCAGGTGTATCAGTACATGTACTTAAAGGGACAGTTCCTGTATCTATTGACTATGACCCCATTGAGCAGAAACTGTATTGGACAAATGCTGCTCCTGAGAAGATCAAAGCAAAAGACATGAAAGAGGACACCGAGGAACTCATCATGTCCTTCAATGCAAGTATGTCACATTAATGTAATTTATGCGTGTAGTACAAAGTACAAATGAACGCTTTAAATGTTTATTCCTATAAAACTGACTTTATCCATACATAACTACATAACAATAAATTAAGAAGTTCATTTTTTACAAGACTTTTCAGGAAATGAAAGTATCATATTGATTTCACAGAATGGAAATTGGGTACTTTTGTAATGCCATAGGTATTTAATAAATTAGAAAAAAAACCAAAAACTTTTCTAACATATTTTGTTCTACAACTTTTTGTTCTACAATTTACTTAGTGTTTAATTTAAGGGACTAGTACGGATACGATACGAAATATTCAGGAATACCAACTTAAGTAACTTATAGTCACAGGGTATCAAAATCTACCTATTGTTTTAGCATTTACGTTGGCTGCCAATACTAGCCACTGGACACATGAAATATCCAAGTTTTGTATGCTTTGTGATTACACAATAGACAACATCACAATCAATATGCTCTATATCTTTCTCACTTTTTACATATTGACATGGTGTCTTCATGGGACAATGACTTGCATTTACATCCTGTTACAGGTGCTGATTTATATGGAATAGCTGTTGATTCTATCGCCAGGAAGATATTTTACACAGACCGGGGAAATAAGGTCATTGCTGCCCTCAACATAAATGAGACCAATTGTGTGAATGTCATAAACAATGGGCTTGACCAACCCAGAGCCATTGTTCTGCACAAGGAAAACAGGTGTGCAATTTTGACGTTAACCATTTGAATGTTTGCATTCTTACAGGCATATAGCGTGCAAGAACAAAGATTTTAAATAACTCAATAATCCACAATTATTTGGCGAGGCGAAATTGGGTTTAACGTCGCGTCCAAGATTATTGCACTTATATAGCGACGTGCATGCACGTGTATGTGTGTGGCTGCTTTTTACTAGTCTGGACTGATGCAGATTTATAGTGCTAGCTCACTGAGATACCATGCCGCAGTTTAACATGAATACCCCATTCAGACACAGTATACTGACTCCGAGCCGACCAGTCCTTGTTTTAGCCCCTTAATGCCGAGCGCCAGACAGGGTAACAACAAGTACAATCTTTTAACGTCTTTTTGTATGACGCGGGCGGGGATCGAACCCCGGACCTACCGCTCTCCGGGCGGACGCTCTACCACAAGACCACGTAGGCGGTCCACAATTATTTGGACCAACATAGCTCGTAATAGGGTATGTAATCTTTTATGAACTACTGTGAAAACACAATTATTCGAAGGTTTCACAGCTTACATTGTTTTCAGGAAGATGTACTGGACGGACCGGGGAGCCACACCCTACATAGCATCAGCTGATTATGACGGTGCAAACATCAGGAAGATCGTCACTACAGGTCTTGGATGGCCGGACGGGCTGACAATTGACAAAAAGAGTGAGATTATTCGACCAATCATGGGTTACGTTAATGCACAGAGTCATCGCCATTATTATTCTAAAGCTTTAAAATCCTTAAAACTTCGGAGTCGTCTCATGACTTTGGAGGAGGGTGGGAGAGGTAGCACGGTTAAAGTGTTTACATGTTTGTCACGCAACCACCGGGTTTCGATTCTCCAAAACATTTCATGTGTGAATCCCATTCTATGTTATCTTGCTAAAATCGCACGGACACAGTTTTCGGACGGACGTTAGGGTTTGAAAAATTCATAAAAAAATGGAAAATTAATGAAAACATTTATTTTCTTTTGCTTACACCCGTCCATATGACACAGATTATATGTACTATGTTTGAGATGAATCCACTGAATAGTTTAAGAGAAATCGCGTGGACAAAATAACAAAAAGGGAAAATTAATAAAAACAATTTCTTTCTTTTGACTGCACTCCTCCATATGACACAGATTATATGTACTAAATTTGAGATGAATCCATTGAATAGTTTAAGAGAAATCGCGCGGACAAAGTTTTCGGGCGGACGGACGGACGGAACCTTGGTATAACTATATACCCCGACCTTTTAGGTCGTGGGTATAATAAAACATCAGCGCTATAGAATAATCAAACTAGATTATCCGCCGACACAGATTCCAATTGGCGTAAAACGTAAAATAGGGGTAAAAGTTAGATGACTGGATCACTGAAAATCGATTACGACACCAGGTCTTCGCGAGAAAACTATACCAGCGAATAATGACAGCTACCATGCATATTAATTAACAAGATAAAATAATCCAAATTTACATTATTAAGTTACCTACAATTTATTTTGTTTCTGTCATCCTGTACACCTGAAGAAGGAATCCTCTTTTGGTGCGACGCCAAGACATACAGAGTAGAATCAGTGTCGGTAGATGGTTCACAGAGAAAACGTCTCCTGTATCAGCCAGGATATCAGTACCTTAGTATTTTCTACCATGAGGGAGTTCTCTACTTCACGGCCAGGAACAGAAGGTAATTTTTTTCATATTTTTAAATGTCTCAGGTTCTGCTGAATGTTATAATAATTCATTCCGCGGTCAACAATACTACAGCTGCATCACTGCGTCCTTTAAACATATCCAAGTGAGTCTTTTCATATATGAATAAATGAAACCAGAGAAACGTCAATGAAGACTTCCATCATTAACAGACTGTGGTCATTTTTTCAGCGGAATAATCTTCATGCCGTCTACTGGAGGTAACCGAGGGGAATTTGGAACCGGAATTATCACGAATGTTATCGACGTCCGTGTTTTCTCAAACAGGAACTATTTCGGTAATATCTGAACGCTGGTGCAATCGTATTTGTATTTATTGGGATCTGTTCTGTTGTTTCGAATTGAAGGAGAATCTCATTAGTCCTATGAAAGGTTGATGTGAACAGATAGACAATTACATTGATTTATTTTGTTGTCTCTGACTCGTAATATTTGTGTCAAACAAAAATAGCCCAAATCTACAGAAAAACCTTACTAAACCGGACGGTTCCCGTTCCATCCAGTCACCAATTCGGAAATTATCGAATCGTGAGTAGGAAGTAATGTAACATTTATTAGATATTTCGTTCTGGAAATGAAGTTTCACTGTAATTGTAAAGATGATCAATTGGTAAAACGTTATTAAATGTATGGTCTTTGTTTCACTGCGCATGTTATTTTAACTATATTTCTGTTTACAAACGCCGTGAGTTGAAAACACGTCATATACACATGTACTTTGAACACTACAGATCCTTCTGTTGTCTTCAAAGAATGAATGAGTTGCTTTCACCGCCGTTTTTAACATATTTATTAATATCACGTTTTTTCAGCTTATTGTGGGCAGAAAACCCAAACTTACGTATGAATACCTAATCCTGGTACGAGGTGAGGTGTTGTTTGGGATTTGTATCGAGATTAGATACTTTTCAGCTTCAGCTGCAAAACCAGATATTTGCGTATTTAAAACTATGAGCCTGAATCATTTTTTCGGAAAATCACATTGCAATTTTTTTAAGGATGTGAAGCATAAGTATTATGTTTTTCAAGAATTTTCAGGGACAATTTATGTTTTTTCGATAAAACTCCAGTCCTCCCCCTAAGAATATGAAATGGTCCATCCCTAATTAAAGGGTAACACTGGCATAAAGCTGGAATATTGCTGACTGAGGGGTTAAAACAAAATTAAAGTTCTTTTTGCAAAATAATTACTGATACTACGAATGTTGTAGCGTGTCCTGTGGGTCGATATGGGGAAGACTGTAGACCATGCGGGAACTGTAAAGGAGGATCCGTCTGTGAGAAGACCACTGGACTATGCATGGCCACATGTAGCCATGGTTACCATGGAGGCTACTGCAGAGAAGGTAAGATACAACGGAAAAGGTCTCTACAAGTACCTTTAAAAACAGAAGCTCATCACGTTAATCATCCACATTGGAATTTGGCTTCTCAATTATCTATGATGATGATTGAGAATAATCCAATACGTCTGTATATCGATTTTTCGGCCAAAGTTATTCAGTATACATTGTTAGGTTTGTGTAGTAACGAAAGTTGACATAATGCTAAAGAAATGAAAATAAAAGTCTCAAGGACCCTGTGGATATACCTCGTGTATGTCATTAGAACTAAAATGAGAATCGGGCAATCGTGCTCATTGAATTATCTGATTGCATCATGTCTCTGGCACGGCCATGTCAACCAAAGGGTTCCAAAAGCGGGCAATGCAATTCATTGTCCAACTGATTGGAATATGTGACCCCCATACTGTAATGTAAGTCATACCTTTAGTCATACGCACCACAGATAATTGGTTTATATTGTCAAATATTAACGAACGGTCACCTTTTTGTGGTAAGTCACTTTTGTTCAAAATAATCCTTGGACTGACTCATAATTTAAACAAAGGTGGGTTCAAGTTTCCTTAATGCCACGAACATGTATTCTCTATATCTACCTGAAACAAAACGCGTGGGCCTTGTCTGATTGCCTTTCGCCCTGTTGCGCATGTTTGATAACAGTAATCCAACTGCCTTCCTAATTGCATCCCTGATTTTATCAGCATGCACTTCCGGCACTCATGGAGAGAACTGTGAGTCCGAGTGTGGGAACTGTGCTGGAGTGGCCTGTGACCCTATCAGTGGAAGCTGCCCACAAGGATGTGAAGGTGGTTGGCATGGAATTGATTGTAAAACAGGTGCGGTGTGTTTGGTTTCCATACAGAATGTTAAAGAATGAAAGTTTTTTTTTATGATTGTGACATATATATTTTTCTTTCTCATTTTTTAAATAAATGTCATTTCCAGACAAGACAGTTCTTTTTAAGCAATGCATGTCCGGATTTAATTTCTTTATTCATAAAAAGCGTCAAGCTTCGGAACTCATATAATTTGATGTGTCTGGTTTCCACAGAGAATGTTAACAGCAATCCCTGTGTCGGCATTTCATTTGTTTTTATTTCTGAAAACACTCAAGCTTCGGAACACATACAATTTGTAGGTAAATAAGAAAATGCATTTTGAAACAAGTGGTATATGATTGATAAGAAATATCCAACCTGGCAATGCTTTTATGTCAGAAGTATTAATTGGCATTAATTTATTAAGTGTATCTTTTCCTGATCAGAAATTGTAACTATTTCACAAGAAAACGTGGTACGGGAGGTAACTCTCTAGGGTACAACTTTCAACTCTTACCAACATTTTGCCAAAGGTTGTCCCGCGAACAAATATGGAACTGGATGTACCGCTTGTGGTCTGTGTGCTGGGGACGAAGACTGTGACAAGACATCAGGAGCCTGTCCTGCTGGATGTCGGGCTGGATGGACTGGAAACAAATGTGACCGTCGTGAGTAACATGCAACTGCAACCAGTAGTTACTAGTATATCATAGTAACAAGGTCACTAAATCCAGAATTCCCAGTCAGAACCCCATTCTGGGAAAGTCACTCACACAATGAATTACTTGATGATATCATATATCTATTTATAGTTTATGATATGTTTGTATTGTGTTCATTTAAGGAATACCCAGGAAAGGTGCAGTGCACAAACTACATGTTAGAAAGTCTTTGCGACATTCATATTATGATCGATCACCGGAAACTGTTTATTATGCATACTTTGTCGATTCAGCATGTCTCCCAAATACGTATGGCGCCTCTTGTGAACCATGCGGTCAGTGTGCTGGTGGTGTTCCTTGTGACAAGATCTCGGGGCTCTGCTCAGCTGGATGCCAAGAAGGCTGGAGTGGGTCTCTGTGTAAAACACGTCAGTGAAATTAATATTTGATTGATCTGGAGAAATTTGGGCAGAAATAATCATTTTAATGAAAATGGCAGATATACTTTACAAATGACCTTAACTGTAATCTTGACCTCATACTTAGGTCAATCACGACCTTTTCTGATCTCGGACCCGCGTAAGCATGTACAAGGCTGGAGCGGATGTCTGTGTAAATACAACTTGTCAGTGCAAGAGAATAACCAGTCTAGATTGTACGCCGAAACAGATTCCATTTGGCATAAGGGACAAAATACGTAGCTATGAAAATTATATGAACGTAAACACGTCAGAGAAATGGATATTTAGGCGATCAATGTTTCACACTTTCGTCAAAATCTTCAAAATGAAAAAAAATAGATCTATGTCATTACAAATTCGATTCACCGATTTTCTACATTTTCATAATGTAACATGCATTTATAAACACTTTTGACACTTGGGAATAAACATTTGAAACAAATCAAATTGTAGAAAGTAAAGGATAGAACTTATTGAAAATGTATTTGTTGTGTATGTTATTGACAAATGCCTTTTTTAAATTTCTAGCTTGTATTCCTGGCACACACGGCGCAGGATGTCTATCACTTTGCTCCCACTGCAAAACAGGAAGTGTGTGTCATCAGGTGACTGGTCAATGCCCGGAAGGTTGTCAACAGGGATGGAGAGGCGCTAAATGTGACGAAAGTACGTTCACTCAAAACAGTCATTGGTGTTAATGAGTTAAGGTAAAATAGAAGACGACTATGGAACCCGTTAATCCACACGCTTCTGTTTTGTTCCAGAAGAATAAATGTAAAATGTAAAAGAATCCCCATGATCGGAATGCTTCTGCATGTTTTCTTTAGTGATAACACATTTTTACTTTGCAAATAAAATTGTAGAATAAAATATTCCATAATTTCTGAAGCATCACAAATTATCCCGTTAATCCGTACTTTGTCTGCAAGTTACTCTGGGTGGAAAGCAATGATTTCTGAAAAGATTATGCAGCTAAATGATTAGAACTTGACCGCCGCCGCTTCCGCAGTTTGCTTTTTAAACAATCTGGACTTTGACAACCGAAGAAAGGAATATTAGGCCTTTATAGCCCTTTAAAAAACACTGGCAACTCGTGTCAATGTAATACGGAAGGTCATGCCCTTGAAAAAATAAGTTACCAAAACAACTCGAATAATAAACAAGTGAAGTCAGTGAAACTTCGTACCTGTTGTTTTTTAACCCTCGCATGATTCCAGGTCAGAATTGGTCCAAAGATCTGATTCTTTTCGTACGAGTGAATGCTATTTGAAACATTGCTAACTGCAGCGTAAAACAATGAACAAACAAACAGTTGCCACCAAATGCATCTTTGTCAGAGGAAATCGAATTCCTGTGATAAATGATATTTATTCAATCAGTTTATTTGTTTACTTGTTTCAAGGTTTAAAAGGTTTATAATCCGCAATTAAGTTTTTGTGTGATCTTGCCCTTTACGGTAATACCGAATGAAGTTCTTACAAGTTCTTTCATGGATGGGAGCGCCATGAAACAACTGGACTACTGTTCAAAGTGGCGTTGACCCCAACTTACTCACTCACTCATCAATAAGAATTTAGGATGCATAAATGTCCTCCTTTACTCTTGATATTCCAGGTGTTGGTGAAACCGGGGCTGAGACAAACAACACATCTCTTCTAAGTAAGAGCACCTGTTGTATATGACCAAATCTATTCACATCACCCGAATTTATGCAACCTTTAAATGTAATCAATCGTCAACAAAAAGATGTTTTCTGGTTGGAAATAGATATTCGGGTTGTGAGCGGTCTGAAGTCAATGATTGAGTAAAAATGTCGCAACGACAATATTTATAAATATTGGAAGCTATGAGAAAGAAAACAGTTAATATATAAACGAACTGTATAGACAGGGGTAGCTTATGATTTCTATAAGCACTAATTTTTAAAAATATTTTCATTCGAAATTAAAATACATACTTACCAATGAGTAATGTGTATCTCATTACAAGTCAAATTGTGCAGGTTGGTGATATCGATCCCTTGAGATGTATTTATCAAAACAACACCAATATTTCAGTTGGCGTTAATGGAGCGTCAGCAGGGGGTGTTGTCCTGATTGTCATCATCGCCATAATTGTTGCAGTAGCCGTACTTGCCAGGTAATGCCTTGTGATCTTCTCGTCGTATGTTCTTGTACAACACATGTTTTAGTTTACCATGCAATACCACTGAATGTCTTTAATTCACGTGTTTTGACAGACGAAAGCAACGTTCGCGCCCAAATGTCTTCCGCGCGGCCACAGACCAGTGCCCTGCCTACCTAAGCACTATTGAACAAGCCCCTGCTCCAAAGTTCGATGCTTATCCTGCCCCGACGTTTGAGCGTATTCCAATGCAGCACATGAGTAACATCACTCCACAGTCAACTGAGGAGTACGATGATCATTTGTACGAATCTCCAGTGTTTTAAGTTTTAAGTTGCCTCGTACCACAGAGACCATGCATAACATTTGCTTACTCTTTAGATAATGTTACGTTTTATACATGTAAAGGTGTAGGATTTGTCTGTTATGAACACTTTAACTGCGTGAAGAGAGTGACTGTTGTGTTATGCTACAAGCAGCAATATTCCACTATATCACGTCACCCTGTAAATAATGGAGTTTCACTGGTCCAACGGGTGGTTGATAGCATGAACAACGACCTAAGCCGACGGGGTACAAAGACACAAAATCAGCCAGGTCACACTTTGCAGGACACATATGGTGTCCTGGGAACAGGTTTTCCTACTAACGTATACCACGGGGTGATAGATGATGATTTTAGGATCCTTTTTTTATTACATTGATGAAAGTTCTTGTTCATTTCCTAATCTTCTCAAAGGCTTGATGAAACCTCTACACGGACTGATGAGCGTTCAAATCTCCGTAGTAGAACAAGCATTGTGAATTCTAATGAAAATATTAGAAACAGTGCAGACATTCAAATAATGAGGGCATATTCAGAGGTATTGGAATGGTTGCCTCTGTGCACAGGTTAATTAAGATCTTCACATTACTGTGCTAGATTGGGCTGAGTACAGATACCAAGTCAAAGGAGGTTTTCTGATTTGACATACATGTAGTTCACTTTTATAGAGAAATCGTTATTTTTTCCCGTTTATTGGGATCCGTCAGTTGGGTTTATAAATTATGTAGCTATTCATCAAGGACATATTCTGCCATAGGTTTCTTTATTGATGTGAACCGTTCTTTACGTTATCGTGGATTTTCTGGCAAATCTGCATTGTGCGCAATGTTCATGAGAAATAGGGTACTCAGACTTATTTTGTTAAAATTTAACATGAATGTGCTCCGCCCAACGTTTGGCACCAAGGTAGTAGCCATAACAAGTCCGAATCCCGTCATGGGATTCGAACCACGGACCTTCTGAGGCTAACCCCGTCAGCAAGTTGGCAAGGTATCTGCGGGATGACTCCACGCCCTGCCAGACAGTAAAGACGTTCATAAGTATAATGAACACTCAAGATATACAAACAATACATGATCCATGTTAAAACCCTGCAGAAATGAGAAATATGTTCATACCACTTAATATGCTGAATTCTCAAGAATACTACAAGTGATGTGTGTCTGTGCTATACCAAGATAATTACTAATTACACCCTTTCCTCCTAACATCTATACATTGTTGCGCTTATAAAGGTAACTTGTGTATGTCTGTATATTGGGCCAGTGCTTAATACTGAATAAATAGTCCGTCTGTGTGCCTGATTCATTTGTGTTCCAGTAGCAAGAGTGGGTACTAGCATGACGTAAATGGACTTCAGTCTCCCTAAATGTGCAGGTGAAAAATTGCGAAATTGTAACGTGAGTGAATGTATTGAACGTCGCATCAATATACTCGTTATATCATGGCTGCCTGTGAAACACCGAGTCTGGTCCAGGCTAACCGGTGACAAGATTGGGCAAGTGGCAGAGTCCGACAACTGCCTGGACACCTGTTTAGGCATAAGCTGGGCGGAGTTATTATAAGACCTTCAGGTGGCAGCAGTATGATGAGTCTTGGCATCCACAAGTGGAATTTACTTCGTGAGCGGTCAACTCCACGTTCTGCAACACTTTCTTATAATTGAACAATCTACAGGAATATGTGAATTGTTGGTAGTTCCTGAAATTTGAAATATTGTGGCACATTTTGGGAAACTGAATTTTGTCTGAGAACGTAACTTAAAGTTAAGGCATCAATTCCCATTTTTTCAAATTTTATAAACATGAAGCACAGTGTATTTATGAAGACCAACAGGTCTTAACCACTCACAAAGTGTATCACCGACCGATTTCTGTTCCTGAAACATGACATGACAGATGACTTAGCGCTAAGGACAGACAGAAGTCACCCTGGAATTATAACCATATCCAACCTTCAAGTGGCTTTTGCACTTTTAAAAAGGTCAAGGATTTAAAGTTTGAAACTTTCAGGATACGTCGTCTTGTAATGCTTAGCATATAGCCAGACCTATATGTTGCCTGTACATGTACTTCATTACTGTTATTGTGTAACTTATTATTCACCATTGACATCATAATCTTTCAATTTAATGATCTATATAATGTTCAGATTGCAACGCAAGTTCGCTGCTGGATATAAGCGAAAACACTAAACTGCCCATAAATCTAGTCTAAATGACTTGTACTTACAAAAAAGTTATTTCCACTGGCTTCTCATTTGATGATCCCAGAAGCTCGAGAATATGACTTCCCGTTGCTGATTCTTGAAGACGCCCTGAAATAATTAACTTACCACTTCATCAATATTTCACGGATACTTGTTTACCTTTGTAACCTTCATGATTCGTTCCAATGTGCCATAGTTCTGAATTGTATTATAAATAAGTTGCAAAAACTTTTTTTCCTTCAGTTTTAGTCGACCTTTCATATAACGAAAAGGAAACGTCATATTGTTAAAATCGAAATCGAAAATGTCTTACACATGAAATTGGCACACACTGCTTAAATTAAACAGAATACGGACAACAGTACACGATGACATGGAAGAAAGGGGAAACAAGAGAGGAATAGAGTGGCGGGAGGAATAGGGAAAGACACACGTTTAGAGTTAGTTACTTCACTTCTGTTATAGACACGGATATCTCGTGATTAGTCATAACTTGTTTTAAGATACATTTAACTAAGGTTAAGATGTAATCAACGGGACAAATAAATTAAGTTCATTATGACCTTAGTTTGTTATAAGCACATTTAAAACATATATACAGCAATTGGACGGGATCCAAAAAACACTTCGTTATATCCGTCAGTATGTTATAACTTCTTTTCTATTCTGTACATTTAGCGACAGTTTGTAAACATGGATAATCTCTGTTATAACACATGGCATCATGGCGTTGTCGGATTGTACTAGATAAGAAGCATTATTACGTTAATAGTTAATAACACAGTTAATAATGCATAACACAGCTCAGTGTTTTCTAGTCGAGTGTAAACAGCCTTGGGTGAGGTCCACGATATATCCAAGGAGACGTCATCGGTTACCCTAACGTCAAAATGACATGACATCACTTATCTCTCTGTCACTGCAGACCGCCTCCGTAGTCTAGTGGTAGGACCTTCGCCCGGAGACCGGAAGGTCTGGGGTTCGATCCCCAGCCGCCTCATACCCAAAAAACGTTAAAAAAGGGTACTTGTTTTTACCCTACCTAGCGCTCAGCATCAAGGGGCAAAAACAAGGACTGGTCGGCTCGGAGTCAGAATACAGTGTCTGAGTGGGGTATTCATGTTAAACTGCGGCATGGTATCTCAGTGGGCTTGCACTATAAACTCGGTATTAGTCCGGATACTAGCAGCCACACAAGTGCATGCACGTCACTCTATAAGTGCAAAAATCCTGGATACGTCCAGATACTTTGACAGCATGAGTTCATTCATGAGCATATCAGTGATACTAACAAGGTTGAAGTCTCAAACTTTCAGCAACTCGAATCCGAATGCACTCTGGGCAATAAGTAGAGCGACGACGCTGTCGCGAACCATGGCTGCAGCCCAACAGGTGTTGGTTATCAGAGAATAAACTGATTTTGTTTGGGAACAAGAATAATGTACATGTACAATACCATATGTATTTTATCATGATAAGGGTTTGCCTATGGTCAAGGACATGTCTCTAAGGTCGTAGCTACGTTGTTTTATACAACAGGTGTTACAAATTGACAGACACGGGAAGGTCGCATCTTCAAAATTATATGAAGGTGCATGTAAATCCATGTTTGAAATGGGCACATATACTGTGCAAAAAAGAAAAGCAAAAGTAATAAATCGTAAACAGCCGACAGAGTGTTGCTGATATCCATACAAAATTGTGAACACACAATGCCATTTAGAAAGTATGTCAAATGTCACAAATGATCTATTTGGATTAATACGTTCTTAGTAAAGTACAGATTCTAGTACTTTTTTGTGTTGAGTACCATCAGGGATTCGAACCCACACTGCCAGAGTGAGGCACCTAATCGCCAGCACACAAAGTTAACACACGCCAGCGATTTAATTCACTCAGCCGACGAGGCTTCAACAATAAATGAAAGTACGGCAACTGGTAGTCTAGCACACATACTTTGTGTACCCCTCTGACACGTGTACATTGGCGCGGCTCCCATGGCCGAAAGCTATGAACACACAATGGAATTTAGAAAGTGGTCAAATGTCCTAAATATTCTATTTTGGATAACACTTTCTAAGTAAAGTAGAGATTCTAGTCCTTTTGGGGTTGAGTCCCAACCCACTAACCCAACGAAAGTCCGACAATTGGTAGTCTAGATCACGTTCATTTATGTGGAAGTCTCGGTGGCTGAATGGGTTAGACTGAAGTCCAACGCAACAACGCCATCGGCCGACTACAAACATGAGAATCATCTTCAGCTGAAGCCAGGTCTTTTTCACGTAGCACCAATTACCATTACAAGACTGTGGAACCGTTATCTGATACACGGGACAACACGTGACCTTCCCAGAACTGGTCGACCACGTGTCACGACAAGAGCACAGGACAGATGTATACGGCTTCATCTCTTATGTGAAAGAACAACAACGACCATATCTTCAACTGCGGCATCCCAGGATTACGTAGGATATCAGCCAGACAGTAAGGAACCGTATACGCGCTGAAGGTATTCGCGCATGACGACCAGTTCGAGGTGTCATTTTGACGGACCTTTATCGTCGGCTGCGACCTCAATGGTGTTAAGGTAACAGAGTATGGCCACAACTGATATGGAGGCAAGTTTGGTTTAGTCACGTGTTATGCTTCGCCGTGCGGATGGTAGACGTCGTGTTTACAGGCGTCGCGGGGAACGTAATGCACGAAACTGCATACAGGAAGTGGACAGATTTGGTGGTGAAAGTGTAATGATGTGGGCAGCCATCTCCTACACTGGTAGAACAGACTTAGTGAAGCGAACGTCAATTTTACACAACGCCCGACCTTACACGGCAAAGACTGACAGTCTTTCCAGGAATCACAACATCATTTATGAGATGCACCGGATCAACGACTTTGGGCATGCCAGCAACAACCACAGAACAGTGGGTACAACCACTGCAGGCAGAGTGAGTGAACATTTCCCGGGCCAAAATTCGAGATCTGATTGCTTTATGAGCGTACACAACCCTTAGGAAATCTGGGAGCACATTCATTGTAAAAATGATACTTATAAGTGTTAAGGTGACAATCCGAATGAATATCAAAAGATCAAACATTTCAGTATTATTAAAACTACTCATGTTACAAACTAAAACACTCAATTGTCAGATTTGTTGCCATCATAAGTGCTTCCAGATATAAATGTATCAATGACTGACACGTCGCAAAGTATGATTTCTGTAAAACATAAACATGAATCATAAAGAATACGCACATGAATGTTTAAATCCCAATAATTTAACAAAAAAATAACACAAATTGATAGCACTGCGCGTAAATGAAACAGAAAAATAATAGTGCAGTTTTTAAAATCCAACGTTTGCAGTGACTGGCTCGCCATAAGGAGTGTCATTCTAAATAAGGGTCAAATGATAATAACAAATGATTCCCCTCCCTGTAAGGATCCTATGACGCTGTTTCTTTTCACTTCTGTTAATCTTAGCATGTTGTTGAACTGTCACTGTTTGATTGACGCAGATGCCAGGCAATCAAAACCCCTGCACTTTAATACCGTTTATTTCCGAATCGTACGTGTTTCCCGACTAATGGTTTGCATGTCCTTGTTGTGAACATTTAGATGCTAGAAATCTGTCACTGACACTATAACACATTAAACCTCTTCATTTTGCACCTCTTGATCCGCTCATGTTGCTTTTATGGCCAAAAATATCCGTATTGCGTTCCTTTTTTGAATCGTCTAGCATTCATGACCGACACGTAGATATGCCACAGCAATTTCCGCGCGGACAAATGTTTGCTTCTCAGAAATTGAAAGGGCATCACTGACTCATCTTGGAATGTTGTGATCAGTTGTCAAAGGAGCAGAGTTTCTTTCCTTATAGGCGTGCCAGAAACGTGATCGGGGTTCGAATTCCACATTCACCCTGAATATACGTCTTTGTCAGCAAAGGGCAAAACGTCTCAGATATGCATCATTTCGGCTTTTTCTCCCACAAATACTTCTCAAAGCGGCGTTAAACCCAACCTCCTCGCTCAATCAATGTTATCAGTTCAGATATGGGTCAGTTGATGTTGACAAAACACGACAGAGTACCAAGTAAGTATATTGTCTCATTATATAAGAACAACGGTAATTAAATTTAACTGGATCTAACCGATGATAGCACCCCCCTGACTATCAAGTGAACAGCATGTAGCAACAGCCAATACACCTTCTTCGCCAGTAACTTTATCTTGACCATTCACAGCTGTGCACCATTCTGGCTGTGAACCTTTGGAATAAAGGGAACGAGCACAAGCAGGTTAATAAACAACTGTGGTACGAAACAACACAACGTAGATCTAAATTACGTTTTATCTGTACGATGTGGCTAGAAACTACACAGCGTAGATCTAACTTACGTCTTATATGTACATAATTATGTTTGTTATTTTGAATAATTGACTTTTTGGAGAACAACAGTTGCTATAAGCTGCCCAAAGCATTTTATTTACCTCCAATAAATGCGCCTGCTGATCTTCCATAGTTTGCCCTCACGCTACAGCCTAACATCACTGTTCCCTTATCACAGGATACCACAGTCTTAGCTCCCTTCTGAAGTCCGCTGGGCTTTGATACCTTTGTCTTACATGTAAGCTTAGGGGCAGTACAACAGGCAGCGTAAGACCATGTACCTGTGTATTAAACGAGGAACCATAAACAGAAAGTTGATTCTGCTGCAGAGCTTGAGAACACAATGGGAAAACATCACTTTAACAATTCTTGTAGGGCCATTTACTTTTACAAATATATGTAAAATTCACATGACATATCTTAACATCTTTGAGTTTAAGCTTTTTTAAGACTGAAGCAGTCCAACTGGACCGATTTATTGTTTATATTTTAAGTTATAACATTTATAGTTAATAAATATCAACACATTCAGTTTACTTACCTACAGTGGTACCTTCATTTGAGGCAACGCATCCCTTGTGATTTAATGATGGAAATGCTCCGAACATTTCTGAATCCCATGTCCACGATGTACAGCCTACAAAACAACGAATTCATTAGATGCTGTATAACATACATCGACAAGTGAACCCATTGGCCCTACGATCTCGCGTCATTGGCAAATTTGACATTCTGGACTCAATATGAGCACGGAAAATTCTATAAATTATCTTTTTAAAGTTTCAATAACAAGTTTAATTCGATGAATCCTTTGGTGAGAGTTACACTATTTTCCATCTACAAATGGTATTTGGTATGTTCATCTGCAGTGTATTGTAGGGAAAAAGCCTAGTTTCAGAATTTTAAATTATTACCGAGTTACATTTTGCCAAATGTTATGTAAATTTAATTTTTTCGACATTTGACTAACATCTAAAGATCACATGCAAGTAAAATCTACCGACCTGATAGTCATTTATTTCTTCATCTTGTTCAACTAAAATTTCCACTTTGATTCATGGCAGTCAAGTCAACGGGAAAGCCTATTGGCCATTATCAGACATTTGTCTTGTGAGTATACTCTGAAGGATTCTTACTCATACCTGTTGCTATTTCATTATGCTGACAAGTTGTTTCCACTCTTGCATCCACAGACTTGGCAGATGGTCCTGATCCCCTGTAGGTACACTGGATGTTCTTCGTCTTACAGCATCGTGCAACAGCCTGGAGACCTGGTTACGATTCGATATTTATGAAAAATGGGTCAGAGAAGTTTTCAAATCATTCCGTGATGCAGGTGGAAAGTAACCTTTCCTACTCCTAATATGCAAAATGTCTTGGATTAAACATATTTCTTGTTTTAATAAAAAGACACAAGACTTTCCATATAAATTATAAGAAATCGCTGCTAAAAGCAGAGTTCACTATACGATTCCGACTACATCATAAGCAGGTGTTAAAGAATCACTAATGTGAAGGGGATGAATACTGATGATTTTAGGGTTTGGCGAAGCGGTAAACGTATCCTGCCCTACCGGTGGCATTCGTCACAAAAATAAGGCATGCATAAAGCTTGTACATTTTGCACCTTGAATCGATCAATCAGCGTCTTTTATTGACAGATGAATAACCCGATTAAGTTTGTGACAACCATTACATGTACACACAAACATATCTCACAAGGCGAATTAGATTGTTCATCTATTTTCTTTGAACGTTTTTTAAGCTAAATGATTCTAAGCATCAGACATTTGTCATTAAATATGTGTATGGTATATAATGTTTCTGGTGGATTAAAGTGATGATGGGAGTAATGGGCGTGGTGTGTTTTGAAAACACGTGCATAAAGAGCTAAGATACATATTAGTTGGAGATATGATGCCATTCTTCACAAGTCCGGGTTAAAATTTGTCTTTAGCAACCTATGTTTGTCTTAAGAGGCAACTAACGGCAGCGGGTGGTCCGGCTCGCTGATTTAGTTGATGCATGTCATAGCATCCCAACTGCGTAGATGGATGCGCATGATGTCAATCACTGGATAAACTGGCCCAGACTCGATTATTTACAGAGTGCCGTCATATATTTGGAATATTGCTGAGTGCGGCGTTAAACAACAAACAAACAAGCAAACAAACAAACATCGTATCTGGTGTAAGAAAGAAAGGCGCCAAGTGATTCTCATTTATGTTTCGTTGACATTTACTTCATTATCGCAGTTTGATGACATCGTATTTTAAACACGATCTAAATATTCGTGGACAAATGTCGATAAAAGTCATATGGCCTGAAATGAATATGAAACATCTAAATGAACCCACCGCTCGTTGATCTGAAACCATTTACAGCCTTGCAAGCTATGCGGCCATTGTGGGTCTCAAACTGATCACCATCACGATACCATTCCCCATTCTGTACAATAAAAGCAATAAAACCGTTTCCATAATCAAATATTGTTTCAAACAGTTAGAATATGTAATTTGAGCAAGAATGTTATTGGGGTAGGGTGTTATATGTTGTGCAACAATCCCTTACAACTGTGGTTAACGGGGAGTATATAGAAGTCCATCATTGCATGAGTGAGTGAGTTTGGTTTTACTCCGCTTTTAGCAATATTCCAGCCATATCACGGCGGGGGACACCAGAAATGGGCTTCACACATTGTGCCCATGTCGGGAATCGAACCCGGGTCTTCGGCGTGACGAGCGAACGCTTTAACCACTAGGCTACCCGACCTACCCCCTCATTGCATGTCGGAGGAGGCACTAAGTTTATATTGTGCAACATGTGCGGTGTAGGGTGAAAATGTATTTGTTATAGCCAGCGAACATTAAATCAGAAACTGTACCTTATGATAACTGGAGCAGCCTGTCATAACCTCATCTCCCTGGCAGTAAGCATAACATTTCTTGTCATCACCAACTTCTGAAAACCCCGACCAGCGAGTGACACATTGGATGTCGGTGTTCTGTGCTGTCGATGCCATGTGACCAATAACGTGCTCGTTGTTATGGGAAACTTGCACAGGATGGGTAACGTGGACAAACGGATCAACCGTTGTTGGAAGAGTAACCTGGTCTGGAAAGTGTAAGGTTCAGTGTTAAGAACAACAGGTTTAAATATGTGCAATGATATGGGCGAGGGAGTTAATATATTTAACATTTGCAGTATTTAAGCTGTGTATATATTTCAATATTTGAACTTTGGGGATGGTACATGGATCCCATGGCCTTATCTGACATGTTCGATTTCGAGATAATTTCAGAAGAACATTTATTGGCGGGTGCTACCGTTAGGGCAGGACATGGTTACCCTTTTCGATGACGCCTGATGTCATCACTGATTTTCTGTGGTCCATTCATATTATTGTCACAGCTAGTTTGCCCTTTATTCTCTTGCATTGATGTTTTATATTTATTGTCATCTACACATAACGTGTACTTGTTGGTATTTATGAGCAAACACTATCAAGCTTACACAGGTTATCGTGGATGGAGTGGTAACCAAATGAATAAGGCATTTTCCTTCACATTCATTAATGGATCAGTCTTTGTAAATATTTAAATGCTAACTCCTCTGATTGAGCGGGTTCGAACCACGCTCCCTCAAAACTTATTCAGTTATCAACTTATAACAGAGTCCAAAATATTCCAATTTGCTTATCTGTTCATTGTTTAATTCCTTGCCTTCGGGGGATTTGGGATGATTTCAAAATGTAAACGTCAGAAGAATGACTTTGATACTCCTCTGTCAGATATTAAGGCAGATATTTATTACTTCTTCCAACAATGTTTCAATGTGCTTGTGAACACATATTAATATACGATATTATATACCAAGTAACTTATGGCGTAAATCATATAATCCATTTTGTTGAATAGTGGCAGCCCCTCAATGACATGGTATATTATATCACGACGTATCTTCCTGCTTATGAATAGGAGAAGCACCTTACAGACGTGCTATATTATCCCACGACATACCTTACAGCTATTGGATAGATCCAGTACCTTCAGTACGGGTAACAGTGTGTGGTTCTCGCAAGTTCCTAAAGATGTAGTGTTATGTGAAGCATCACTGTATTTCTTAACGATCTGTGTCAAGTTGATACTAAATATATTCCTTTGGTATATATTATCTTCAAACATACAAAAAGGGAACTCAATTGTCTTACGGCCATCGCCACTGATGTCCAGGTTGAGTGTGGCATCTGCCTTCCCCAGGTGGAATTCCTGGTACATAACGGGCTTCCCCTTGTAGTTTACTACAATGTCATAGTCTCCCTGGAAGCCATTCACGGAGAAGGACGATCCAGCTGAGAGATTCCTAGCTACATGTGTTGACCATTCTTTCATCACAAGATCCAGGTACCGTTGCCCGGCAGCGTTCAACTGCAATAATTGTGAAGAAGAGGGAATGGCAGTTCAATTTTATTGAGTTGCAATATATTTACAGTACTAGTGGGCGATTGGAAGTTTTCTGTGATGGAGTCTTATTGACTGGTGTGATCACATGCCTGCTATTTAAACAAAGATTGCCGACAGCACACGCTCACCATTTCACAAACACCTGGTTTGATATTTGATCGTGCTTCATAAACACATGCTCATGATATGGACGGAATTGTATAGTAGACTCTTAGAGATTTCTTATGATTATGGAAATTATTTTGTCGCTTTTATTTACTTTCAACGTGAAACATGTTGTAGCTTTTTAAGGGATTTGCCTCGAGTACCTATTTCTGACTTCTGAGTACCCAAATGCAACACAATTGACATTTAAAAATGTATGCAGACACTGAACAGTTTCGCGTCCAAAACACACGTTAGAGAAGTGATTATGTTGGTTATGTATCTCCAATGCTCGGGCACGCGATTCTTTGACGTATCAAACGTACTCGAGCACAACCAACAGAGACCGAGAGTTACCGGGAGAAGATGTCAATTCATTATCAATACTTCGAATACTCATAATATAATCAATACATTCCTTATTAAAAATTCAGCTTACAAAGAAGTTATATCCACTGACGAGTGATGAAAGAGGACTTGACATGTCATGATCCCAGAAGCCCCAGAATATGACGCCCTCCACTGCTGGATGACTGAAGTAGGTTCTGAGAGCCCGTTCGTACCAGTCCGCCCGAACATTGTCGTCATGGTGCACCAGGTCTAACTCGGTGATCCACAGAGGCAGTCCAACAGATGCCAGTTTGTCCAAACGAGTCTGTAGTATTGTGTTACTAACGTTTATAGCATTGGGTGGTTGTGTTACAATAAATGAATCAATCAATAAGAAGTATATCTGTAACCCACAGAAACAGAGTATATTTTGGTGAACATTTGTGTAATGTAACTATGGGCATTTTTAGTCAATAACATGGTTTACAAAACTGTTTTAAAAAACGAACAGTCAGTGTTTGAAACATAAAAGAAGTAAAAAAACATGAGGTTTGAGTGATAGCATTTAATGGTGGGGCGGGCGCAATGACAAATATCTCAAACACTAAACAGTTACCTTCCATGATATTTCGTGAGAGATCGTGGAACTTACTTTTAATAGCGTTGGGTCTGGGCGTGTGTATGGTCTGAAATGACTCTGAAGACCCATGCCGCCTAGTCCAACATTAGCTTTTTTGAAAGCCTTGGCCTGCTCGACATATGACTGTAAAGAAACAATACCATATTTCATACAGGAGTCCTGAACCCCTAAGTTATCCTAGAAAAATATCATAGAAGTTGATACCAAGTGTACTCATATTTTTCCGGGTTGTGGTCCGGAAATACTATTTAACTGTCAGAATGACCAGAAGATGGAAGTTTAATGTGGACAGAACTCCAACATTGAAGAAAGTTGTGTTCCCCAGTGCGAGCTTCTACAATAAGTGCGTGAGTATCGTTTTACGTCACTGTTAATACTATTCCAGCAATAATGCCTGTGTGGGGAAACGATCCAGGACCTTCGGCGTGACGAGTGAACGCTATAACCACTAGGCCACCTCGGCTGCTACAACAACGGAAGGTCAATATGTCAAGATCAAGAGGAACGATGAAACACTGACCTTGAAACTACCTATCTCATAATGCATTTATGAAAGTAGTGACGACATACGTCCGTAACAGCTCCCACAGCAACGACGTCATAGTCGTTGAGGAAGAGCTTGGGAACGGGATCAGCTTTGTGGACCATGTCGTAAATCTTCTCCGAGTAGTGAGGATCACCTGTCTTTTCCTCGTACAGTTGACCGTGGAGCAGTTCGTTATTCACGTCCCAGTGTTGTAATCTGAAATCAAAACTAAATGTATAGAAAAGTAAAAGCGAAAACACCCTTTCCATGTACGTAAGAAATCTTCTGCCAAAAGCTCAGTCGATTGTACGATTCCGACTATATCATGAACATGTGTTATTGATCACTGTCAGCAATGATACCAGGTGGTCGCGAAAAGGTGAGCCTATCCTGCACCACTAGTGGCACCTATCACAAAAACATACAAAGGCAAGTCAATTGTTCATCTGAAAAAGCACGGCAACATATGGTACAAGTCACAACAGGGACGAGCATCGGACATTATTCTCGTCACTGGTGCGTCAAACGGCAATTCTCGATTATCTGCCGAAACAGATCACTTTGCGCGTAAAACGTAAAATAGCAGTGAAAATTATGTGAATGGATAACTGAAAATCAGTGATGACAGCAGGTGTTCGCGAAAAGGGTAATCATGTCTTGAGCTACCGGTGCAGTCCCAACTCACACACGTTGCATAAAAAGAAAGTGTTTGTTTATTGCCTGACACCCCACAGCAATACTCATGTCATACGAAGATGGCCTCTAAACAACGCACACGTATGCTTATCAATACATTCATAACACCTCGCCACCTGTGAAGTCGTTATATCACATAGAACTTTAAACCGGAGACCAGTAATTTCTTAATTACATAATTTCAAGTATTAAATCAAATATGACTGCAAATTGTGTTAGGCGCAGTGTAGATTTGAAACATTAATGCCGTTACAAATTCAAAGAATTGTACAAGCTTAGAGCATTTTGTTTATCAATAATACTCATGTTACCCACACTTTTATACCGTCACATTATTACAATGTATCATACTCACTGTCCTTTGGTTATGCCCGTTATATAATTGAGGCGTTTTTCGATGGTAGCCTTCAGCATTGTTCCGTTCAAAGCTTCAACCCAAGCTGGAGAGTGCCCTGGTACTCCCCAGAACATATTGTGACCTCTCACCTTCATACTGAAAACGTGGAGAGAAATTGATGAGACACGTTTACGTCAGTTAATATGTGAGCTTGTGTGGAGATTGCTCCGATCCTGGAATTTATTCTTTGAAAATACACATGCATGTATGAGTGAGTGAGTGAGAATGGTTTTCCGCCGCTTTGAGCAATATTTCAGCAATATCACGGCGGGGGACACCAGAAATGGGCTCCACACATTGTAACCATGTCGGGAATCGAACCCGGGTCTTCGGCGTGACGAGCGAACGCTTTAACCACTAGGCGAGCCGACCGCCCCATGCATGTATGAATATAAATGACACGCACAAAATACATACCCACGTTCCTTCATGACCTTTACACCATCTGTTGCATATTTGTAGTCGGGTTTGTCCTACAATATGATATAACATAAATATTCATTTAGATGACTTTCCAGCGCAAAACTAGATGAATTTATTCGTTCCTTTGTTGTATAATTGGTGAAATATGAATACTTAACGTAAATCAGAATATGATATTTATTATTTATTATAGCTGACGTGATGTGATAGCATAATCAGTGTGCTTATGCTTAACAAGTGTTGTTAGTTGCATCTATATTGCTAGTATTGTCAATCCCGAGTAGCTAAGGTGAAGACTCCTGCTGAAAACACCATACAGAAAGCAGGGATACTGTTAGTCGCGTGATCCTCAGCTGGGTGGTCCAGCTCAGATTGCTTGTGGCTTAAAGCCCGTGTTTTAAGTGGCAGTTATTATCATTATTGTTAAACTTATATTTGATTAATACATACATTTACATAAATATAAGTTGATACATTAATGATACGTATTATTTTAAATCAATAAATTGTTCTTTTAGCTATCCAGCTGAGAAGTATTTATTAGTAACATTGCAAACTCATTCTAGTAAACAAGTCTACTATAGAATGTGTATTGCACGTATAGATTCCTCTCAAACTGTTTAAGGTTACGAGGACAAAGCTGCATTGGCAGAGATAAATACCCTTGTGCCTCTGTTAAACTTCCATTTAAAAGATGCAGCTGTCACCCAGTTAAACATCTTGTAGACAAAGTTTTGATAATCTTTGTAGTCGTCGTTTGTCATAAATGCCTCCTTTACCATAGACCCAAAGCCGAAAAGGTGACGCTTGTGATCTATCTGTAGATAAAAGACATGGGATTCAATGTATTCTGAAACAAGAACAACCACTTAAAACAGTGAATGATGAAAACAGATGAAACCCGTACTTATTAGTTAATGGGAAATATAAAATTCATTTGTACGGATAAATTGAATGTGTATGTCAAACCTTAATTTCAATATCAGCGGGGTTGAAAGATGGTGAATGGGTTACTCTGAAACACAGGACAGTGACATAAGAAAATGGACAATGATACATTTCACACCATGACAAGGCACCTGCAAGTTATATAATTACTTATTTGTTTTGCTCATGAGTGAGTGATTTTTGTTCAACGTCACAGTAAGTTGTATTCCAACTATATCACGGCGACCTGTAAATAATCGAATCCTAATCAGTTCAATTAAGCGATAAAACCCTTTCAATAATCATAAGAAGTATCTGCTGAAATAAGAAATAAAAGCAGCGTCCCTTATTCGATTCTGACTATATCATAAGCATGTGTTCATATTTAACGATTTATGAATCACAATAAAAGAGTATTGATACCCGCTGTTTGCGGAAAAGGTGAACCTACCCGCCACAAACCACTGCCTGAAAACAACGACCAACATGATATGTCAGCTACGACACGGTGCCTGACCACCCGGTGCCTAAGTAAGTCAGATATGGGGCCTACTCTCACCGGGCATCTTCGCACTGTTTTTCGTACAACATTGGTTCTTTGATATAGTGTTGTTAAAAAGTGTTGCTTCCTTTATGTATCAATACTTTACTTGACGTCAATGATGTTTTTCCGAATCTTCTGAATCCTGGCATCTGCCTCGGCCTTCCAGTTAGGATCCTCATCCACTTCCACCAGTGACGTGTCATCAATGAGGAAGTCTATGCCAGGAACTGGGCCTTGGAAATGTATGTAGGCCCTGCTCATATCTGTTGGTTGAGATATTTGTAAACGTACATTGCATGTGTGGCTTGTCAGTAACTCATTTATATTTCGTAATGATCACTACAATTGTTTGAGTGAGTGAGTGAGTGGGTATGGTTTTACGCCGCTGTATGCAATATTCCAGCAATATCACGGCGGGGGACGCCAGAAATGGGCTTCGAGAATCGAACCCGGGTCTTCGGCGTGACGAGCGAACGCCTTAACCACTAGTCTATCCGACCGCCAATTGTTTGAAGCAAAGCACTTAATGTTCAAGTAAAAAGTGACAGTTTTGTTGATAGTTTAGAACATGATGTGTTATACATTAGGGCAATTAGTTCAAGAAGTATAAAACTGAATTTCAAAATATAAACCCGCATATTCTTGCAGGCGCTATACACGTGTTGAATAAGGTGAAAAGCTGTGATCTGAAAGGATACAGGAATGGCAGAATCTCATGATTTGGGGTTGACTCACTTCTTAGAGGAGCGGTGAAATTTCCGTTCAAAGAAAACCATCCACTAGAAGACTTAACGTAAGGATGCTGACCAATGCCAGAGTAGTCGGTTTTGCCTGGAAGTAGAACAGATTTTAGACTTAGGCATTATCACATTAAGCTTACTTAAGTCCTACCGACCATATTGTGTGGCGACCCTATTGTGTTTCCTCCAAGTTGTTATCCCGTAACTCCAAATTCAATGTTATCTTTGAAAATATGTCAGCATTTCAGAGATTCATGTTTACCATGTGCTTTCATGGTATGTTTTTTGCAAATAGTGATCTTTTATCTAAACTGTTTTATAATTAAGTACTTTTAATAGGCAATGGTGACAGTACAAATTCCTTTCGAAAATTCCTGTAGCTGCAGGTCCAGCCCTTGGTGTCTACATTCCACAACTTTTGAGGTACAATCCCGCATGCTCTTTCTCCCAAGATATCAAAAGGCGTCATTCAATTCTTCCTCAGAAGTTGTTTGATAACATTTACAACATTCATAGTCTCGGGAAGGCTTGTAGGGAGACATTTCCAAATTTGACGCATCAGTGAAAAAAATAATGTCCGATGCTATTCCCTATTTTGACCATTTGTTACCGTGTTTTTTTCAGGGGAACAACTGACTTCCCTTTGCATGTGTTTGTATCGGGTGGCACCGGTGGGACAGGATACGCTCACTTTTTCGCGCACAAAAGGTATCATAACAATTTCATAGTGATTCATAAACACATGCTCAAGATGTAGTCGGAGTCGTACAATCGACTATGAACAATGGGGGCACGGGTGGCCCAGTAGTATAAGGCGCCGCGATTCGCTGTGCAGTGGTGCGTCCCTTAGCACGTCAGAAACCTTTGATTGTAGGTTCGAACCCCGGTTCGCCCCGATTATGTTTCTAGGTTTGTCAGTACTATACCCGTTCCCATGGGTTTCTCCGGAGTGGTAAACGTCTGATACCTGCATCATACTTTCATAAGAAAGTAATGTCGAAAGCCACCACCTTCAACAGAGTCAGAATTTGAGATATCTACAATGGGTATTGAATGTCACCATCAAAAGGCCGTTGGTGATATTAACAAATAACTCATCTGGAAGGTGTCATCCAAAT
This sequence comes from Haliotis cracherodii, assembly GCF_022045235.1. Lineage (NCBI taxonomy): Eukaryota > Metazoa > Mollusca > Gastropoda > Lepetellida > Haliotidae > Haliotis > Haliotis cracherodii. Next base: position 67,397,282 of record NW_027266264.1, read on the forward strand.
TGACTGAGAAAGCTGCGAGGTACATGTATAAGAAAGATCCTTGTAGGCCAGCGAGATCGATATGTATAAATTAAGAACCGAGCAACATGTTTGGGAATAGTTTTAACAGTTATCAATTAATTATCACCATGGTGTATTCTGTGCTAGTGGTGATCAAAGCAAGGCGCAAGCGCAATACGAGTTTGACTGTTGACTGTATTTGTTTTACGAGTGTACACACCATCATCCGACCAGGTATATGCAATGTTCATCTTCATGGTCTGGAACATGGCCCCGGGGTGGTCGTTCAACTGCTTGATACTGGTCCTGTAGGCGTAGCGACCACCAGGCTTCAGGGGAATAACCTGGCCCGGACCTGCATCCCAAGTCTTTCTAAGAAAATAGCAGAATGAAAAATATTGAAATAATCTGACACTTCATTATGATCTCATATTTCAACACCTGAAACAATAACATTTATAGGTAATATAGAAAAGCACTCGGGTAAGGATCGCATAAGGGTCATAGTTATATAGATATACATGTACGGTTCCACTTTTGATGGGGATAATCAGACATGTCATATATTTAAATGTACACATGATATATGAGAAAATTTTGTGTTAGGAAATATCTCTATCAGAGGTGGAGAAGTATATTTCGATATTAAATCAACTAAACTGCTGAATAGGCAATAGTGATAGTAATCTTGTATAAATTGTGATACAGTGGTTCATGGTTGACATTCATGTGGATGGATTAGTTACATATGAATCTGGTCAAATTCATAACATAGATCAATCCATATATACAATGCAATAGAAAAGAAACGCAAAAGTAGTGAAAACACCACTTGTTGGCCTATGAATACATCGGGTTTTCATTTGCGTGCCAAATGAATAGCGAAAACATGCCACCACTAACTGAAGCCAACGCAACAACGCCATCGGCCGACTGCAAACAGGAGAATTATCTTCAGCTGTAGCCAGCATTTTCCACGTCGCACCAATCGCCATTACAAGAGTGTGGAACCGTTGTCAGACACACAGGACAACACGTCACCATCCCAGATCAGGTAGACCACGTATCACTGCTAGAGCACAGGACAGATTCATACGTCTGCGTCACTTACTTGAAAGAACCACCACGGCCAACTATAGAACTATGGTTTGCGTAGGATATTAGCGACAGTCCCAGGACTCAGGTAGTTAAATTTGTAGATTTATCACTGAGTGAGAAAGTATTCAGTTCGAGGTGTCATTTTGACGGACCTTTATCGTCGGCTGCGACGTCAATGGTGTCAAGGTCATAGAGTCAGTTAGTTTTAGACTCTGACGGTGGCCATACAAGATGACCTTCATCTTGAACATCTACTGTTTCATGTTTGCCATATGGAACCTGGGTCAATGACAATGATGTGTGCCAATTTAGGACAATCGATTACCATCCAGCATCTGTTGATTACTTATAAAACATATAAAATTTACAGCTGAAAGCAGTTTGACATTATGAGGTCACTGTCAAACGTGAAGCACATTTCAGGTGTGATGTCGCTGATTGCTAAAAGCGGCATAAACCCATACACACTGATCTACCTACCTGCCAGTAACTTTCAGGGCACGGCTGCCCCCATGGACGTCGTCTGTGATTATGTCGAGTTTGATTCCAGATCCTCCCCAATTGTCAGAGAGGTCTAGACTCTCAAATCCTGGGTTTTTCAATAACTCGAGTGCAAACACCGATTTTATTACTACTATCAGCAGAACAAGGTAGTCACGGGGACTCATAACTGTATATCACTGTCTACTGTGTGAAGAAGAATGTGCCTTCACTGGTGTGTTAATACAGATAAGGTTTTGATCTCGTTTTTGACATGTTGGACAGATCACCTGATTGTAGACAGCCGTTTTATAATGACACATTACACTAGATATATGGTGCGATCGTTGTAAACTATACAGGTGTTAGCATTACATGCAAAAATGGAATCGGGTAAATGATCGCATTTTCCCAATGCCACCAAACGTCTAACATACATGTACCAGCACTGTTTTGTGGCTACATTGAATATACTTTGTACATGTCATGAATCATTTAGATATAAGCACACCTGGTAGCAAGTATACCGAAATATTTTACCTTTAGATTCAACATTCAACAAATAAATCGGAAGTGATTCTGATGCATTTGATTGTGTAACCATGCAGTATTTTAGCATTAATGTTTCCATAAACCGAAATGAATTAGGCAGGCCCCACTAACGGACTGCTGTTTCGTAAATGGCTCATACTAGAGCCTGCTCTTTCTTAGAAGATTCTAAAGAGCTTCATACGGCCTTTTCTCAAAGGTTGTGTAATCAGGGTAACAACTTTACTTTCAAGGCCTCAGTAAAGCTACCAAAAGGTTTTATGGTGAGACAGGTGTTTGACATTTCCAAATTTGACGCATCAGTGACAAAAAGGATATCCGACACTATTTCCTATTTTAATTGGGCCATATGTTCCTGTTTTTTCAGGTGAACAATTGACTTGCCTTAACATGAGTTTGTGACGGGCGCCATAGGTGGGGAAGGATACGCTCCCCCTTTTCGCACCTGGTATCATGACTGTTTGATAGTGATTCATAGAGACATGCTTATGATGTAGTCAGAGTCGATTTGCGATTCCGACTTAATCATAAGTATGTGTTTATGAATCACTATAAAAAATGATAATACAAGGTAAGCGTATCCTGCCCCACCGGTAGTGCCCGTCAGCAAGACATGCAATAAGAAGTAAATTGTACTTGTTCAACGGAAAACAAAGACGGGACCATATGGTACGAGTCAAAACAGGGAATTGCATTGGACAAAATTTGTGTCATTTATGAGTCAAATTTAGAAACACCCCACACATGTCTACCTTAAAACTGTTTGATAGCTTTAACACTGATCAACTAACTATGGAGAAAGAGTTATATGACGCTCTTTGAACATATACATGTACACGCCTAAAAAGCGAAAAGGCTTCTGGAAATAAAGTAACGACTTAGTGTTGTCTGTCTCGCATCGAAGAACTTCCTTTCCGTCCATAACCTAACGGAACCAGAATGATTCTGTTCAACGCTGCAGCAAAATGAATGAAAGCAAAATGGAAATATGGTATTTACAACCAAGACAGGTTCTGTGTATAATATCAGGCAGTATATCAGGAACCTTGTTCGAGGAATGTATCCGTCAATATGCACATAAACAACCAATATCCCATATATCAGCAGATGTACAAAGAAACTTGTTGGATGTCACGTGTCTTATATTTTAAAATATATTATATAGTTTTTTGGGATATTATAACTCGTATTCGATTCCTAGCTGATCATGTACGTTTCTGGGACATTAGGTTAGGGACGTAACGGAATGCTCGCTTCTGTTCTTTTACGTAGGAAAACCGATGAATCGTAGGCATTCACGCCCAGATTTGGACGAATTCCGTCTGCTTTAGTAAACCTACATATACAAACACTTACTTCTGATAAATCCACTGTGCAAGTTATTAATCAAACAACGTATTTTCGGTTAGTCATTTGATCGATGTTTTTGGCAACTCATGTTTACAATCCAAGTTTGAATGCCAAAGGGGAACTACTGATTGCTGTATATCCTATACATCCTCAGAGGCATGGGTGAACATTATAAAGTTTTTTGGCATTATACCTGTAACAATACCCATGAAGATTTGGGTCTTCAGCAACCCATGCTTGCCGTAAAAGGCGACTATGCTTGTCGTGAGAGTGAGTAATGGGATCAGTTGGCCAGGCTGGCTGACTTGTTTTGATGCATGTCATCATATCTCAATTGCGTAGAACGATGCCCATGATGTCCATCACTGGATTGTCTGGTCAACCCTCGATTATGGACAGGCCGCCGTCATATACCTGGAATATTGCTGAGTGCGGCGTCAAACAACAAATACCAACCTGTAACAAAATCAACAGAACATCAAGTGGATGACAACAAATACACTATCCCGAGCCAAGGGAGTGGTCTGACCATAAAGTCCAGGTTTCCACCCTTGCCGAACTAGGCTGTAATTATGGAGTTACTGTTTGGCTGGACTAACGAGTCTATAGATGCATAGTCCAATCAAAATCGCGTAACGAAATCGACATCGTGTTCGTAAACTGTCGTGCAGATTTCGGTCGAATGCAGGATTTGCAAAGCATGTGTACCGACAGCTTATCGTCAACAGATATTTTCTAAATCTTTTCACGTTTTTACTCAAGGCGCTCACATGATCTGATGCCAGTTTTATTACAATATAGATCTTGATTATCGATCAGATCGTCTTCACTGGGCGACGCCATTTTATTTGAAGCAAATAGAAGTGATATAAGAGGTGGAATCTCATTGGTAAATAGGAGTGGTAAATAGGAGGGGCATAGAAGAGACATAACTCGTAATAACTACTGGTGGCGCTACGATCGAGACCAGAAATTCCAGCCTAGTTTGGCAAGGGTGGAAACTGGACTTATATGGTCAGTTAACTCCCTTGCCTCGAGAAGATGCGAATACACAGGTGTAGGGTGTTATTTGTCATGTTTTTAAATATTCATTGTTTATTCTTGCGTGGTGTTGCGAGGGTGGCTGAAACATTCTGAGCCCCACCATGATGGACCACGTTGATGTATTGGATTACTATGATGAAATTCTGTAACATTAATCATGTTGCAACACTCTCTATATAAAATTGCCCAAGATGGCAGAGATATTGCCGATGCGATGTTAAATTATAAATGGGGCAGTAACATCAGGAGTTTATGAATTTAGATGAAGGACCCACAGAAAATTAAATTAATTATGTCAGTGTTAATATATTCTTACGTGGTGTTGCGAGGGTGACTGAATCAATCTGAGCCTAACTATGATGGACCGAGTCGGTGGAGTGAGCCGTTATTTATTTTTCAACAGGAACCCTGCTGATGTGCATTGCTAAATGGTCGTAGTTCGAGTGGACATTAATATTGTTATCGTTTGGTATGTATGAAATGATGTGTTTAGTAAAACTGTATTCCACATGTATGTTGTCATAGTTTATTCAAAACATAGAGACCATTAGCCCAGGTTACATGTTTTAAGATGGTTGCATTTGATGATAGCACAATCATATTAATTTCATAAAATGTACGTCGCAATGCTTGGTATTTATTACACATGAGTATATGTACGAAATGACAGTCTACAGAAGTTACATAAAGTTACATGTAAAGTTTCTAAAGATTATATCAAAAGACGAAATCCGTCAAAGTCTCCGTTTACAGATGTAAACATCAGATTGTGAAAAATAGTTATATTCTGACAAAAACTATACAGCACCTTCTGATTCACACCATATTCAAGTAATTACCTCACTTAATATGTTTTTATTAATATTAGGGACAATATATTGCTTCATATAAAAAAATAAAGTGAGAAGATAAAAACGTGCGTTTATTGCTGCTTTCTTTAGTATGATTGAAACACAGGAATATGAAAGCACCGACTCTAACCGATGATAGCCCCACCATGATCATCAAGTGAACAACACGTGGCCACGGCCAACACCCCTTGTTCGCCAGTAAACTTATCTTCACCATTCATGGCAATGCAGAATTCTCCTTTAGCTTGCGTGCCTAGAAAACAGATGAACAGACAGGGCTAGGATGTATGGAATACCTAAACATAACAGATTGGTCATGTTTAATTAGCAGTTGTATGAAGAAATACTCATTCTGTGTTTTCAATGTGGAGCTATGTTATGTGTAGATGCAAACACAGAATGTGGAAGCAAACGCCATGTGTATGCTTCCAATGTTAAATCTAGTGCAATTAATTCTACAGGTACACTAACTATTCATTGAAAACATAGTATGATTTATATTTCCATTCTACCCGAACAAAATACAACGCCAAAGCCTTTGGTTGTTAGGATGATAGTGAGTGAAGTAGCATAGGTTGATACTAGTGTTTTGAGGAGGTTGCCGACTTGAAGGAATCGCAGCCATTTCAACGTTACTGTGTGCGATAGTGAAGCGTCAATTTCAGTTGTATCTCTGAAACTTGAAATATACTCTATAGGTTAACTTGCGCACTGCCATAATAACTTAAGCATTCGAGGAACTCGGCATTTTGTAATACATATTTTCTGGCATCAAAGACGGAAGTAAAATCGACTGCTTCAATAAGAGATTATTGTAATTTGAAAACACTCGTTGACAATTCAGAATCGAGGTTTATTTTAAAAGTCTTGGTCAAATAAAACGTACGTGTAGTTTTTCTTTAATGCATATGTTATTTTTCATAATAATGACATAGAAATTTGTGTTTCTGTACTTTCAGGATTTGATGCATATGTAAACCCGCGGTATCCAGGGCGGTGAATCTTCATGGCTTTATAAGGAGAATAAATGTGTATATAAATGCTTCTCACTAGGATGATTCATATGAGTAGCATGAACTATATTATATGATATCCAAGTTTCTAAAAGAAAACAAATACCTCCAATAAATGCGCCCGCTGACTTTCCAAAGTCCGCTCGGACGCTACAGCCAAACAGCACAGTTCCCGCATCACAGGCTACAGATGCCTTCTCTCCCTTCTGGAGACTGCTCGGTTTGGACACCAGCGTCTTACAGGACAGTTTGGGGGCAGTACAACAGGCAGCATAAGACCAGGTACCTTCATTTCAAGTTACATCTTTAGCTAGATTTCGCTATATTGTGGTTGGATACCAGTCTTGCATTGATGTCTACCATAAAACGTGAGTGCATTAAACCGGTCCCATTGAATAAAAATCATATTAATATCCTGATCATGCAATTTGAAAGGATGCTCGTAAAACACTTTCAGATATGTTCAGGGTTTTGTTTCTTAAATCAGACATTTCCGATAACATTGTTTCTTGACCTTTTAAAGGACATTAAAGTAACTTAAAATTTCAACGTTACAGTAACTGGTTCGATAATATCACACTGACCTACAGTAGTGCCTTCATTTGAGGCAACACATCCCTTTTGATTGTCCGATGGGAAGGATCCTATCATCTCAGAGTCCCATGTCCAGGCCGTACAGCCTAAATGAGAGAGAGTTATCACATCAATGCTGTTATTAGATAATATACCATTGACAATTTGTCACGAACTCATGGTGACCAGAAACATAGTTCGACTTATCCGGGGTTCGAAACATCCGATTCAACCTTATTTGACTCAGTTGGGTCCATGTGTATCCTCGCCTTCTCCCGTCTCCCCACAACGAGTAAGGACGTCTAAATCAACATCACCTAATGATGCTAATACACGCCGTAGTTACAACAGATTAACGACAATACTCATCATTCACACTTAATTCAGGGGGCGATTCAAATACGAATCTGTCAAACATTTTACACTGTGTAAGGGTATAACAGGTGTCAAGTACCTCATGTGTTTTGTAAGTTGTAAATGTTAGGTGGTCACAAGTGCACCATGAGAGCAGTGTTGTGTTATCTCTGCCATGATAAGATGTAATATGCAAATATAGTGCTGACTGCTGTCAACTCACCTGTGGCAATTTCGGAGTTCAAACAAGTTGTTTCCACTCTCGCATCCACAGACTTGGCAGATGGTCCTGATCCCCTGTAGGTACACTTGATGTTCTTCGTCTTACAGCATCGTGCAACAGCCTGGAGACCTGGTTACGATTCGATATTTATGAAGAATTGGTCAGACAGGTTTTCTTCAAAACATTCAGTCGCTTTAATTAAACAACCAAACCCTTCCTACTCATTTGCAGTATTATTTTATTTGCACAAAGTCTTGGAGTAATCATGATACTATTGTAAATAAAAGCGACAAACGCTAAACTTTTTCCATATTAATTATATTGATTTGTTAAATTAGCAGATGGCCCTGCACTTCTGTAGGTGCACTTTAATTACTTGGTCCTAGAATATCGGCAACAGCTAGAAGACCTGATATGTTGAGGTGGATTATAAGTCACGCAACTTAAATATATATCCACCTCTGGGTCGTTTCCAAACTTGTACTTAGGATATTTAATGAAATTGACCATTTTATTGCCACAGGACAACAGCTACTCTGAATTAGACCTTCGCCCGCGGTTTTGAAAGCAAAGCTGTCTAAGGGGTAATTTCTACAATCGTCATGATGTCAAAGAGATTCCTAAGTATTTTTCGATTGTGTCTTTTTATTTTATTACAAGATAAATGCGAAAGATCTGAACAAATTGAGTATCCATAATTTGTTTGAAAAGGGTATGGCATAAACTCATTCATAGTGCAGAGAAGTTGATTATATTGGTATTGCTTAAAGGAACTGTTCCTTTTCTTCATACCATCGATTCCTTTAAGTCAGCCCAATACATCAGTTGCTATCCGTATAACCATGTCAGAAAGAGTTCACAGGTATTAATTTAAATTAAAAAAAGGATTGTATTATAAGCATGCGTTTATGAAAAACGATCAAATAATGATGACACCCGGTGTTCGCGAAAAGATGAGCGTTTCCTGAACTACCGTTGGCACTCGTCACAAATACATGCAATTTCAATTAGAAAATAGCTTCGTTTTTAAAGCTTTACTGTGGTCTTGAATTGAACCCTGATCAAAGAACTTTTGAGCAAGTCATGTGGCGTTCTTTGAATATCATGCTCACCTTCTTTTGATCGCCAACCATTTACCGCTTTACAAGCCACCCGACCATTTTTAACCTCAATTTCCTCGCCATCACGATACCACTCTCCGTCCTGAAGAAAACCTGATATTATTCTTGAGAAGAAAATTGGTTAACTACAGTTTTCAATTTCACCTGTGTTGATGTTTGAATTATCCAAATATCTATAACAACGAGTACACTACATGTAAACATGAAACACTTAGTAAAATATTCTTCTACCTTTTCCAGAACAGAGAACTGATATACATCACGTCAACTGTCTGTGAAGAAACATATTGTGATTAAATATTTTGAGTTTCTTTTATATATTTTTTGGTTTACCCGCCGCAGGTCCTAAATTTTAGAAAACGAGGAAAACACATACAACACCAGTTTGAATTAGTTGCTCATTTTTATCATTTGAATGAAGAACAATATTGTTTTCAAAGAAACGTCTAAATACAAAAGTTGTTAATATAACTTGTCAATGCAAGAGAATAACCAGCCTATGATCTTCTGCTGAAACATATTCCACTTGGCGTGAAGGGAAAAGGGCTGTGGAAATTATATGAATTGACCACTGACAATCAGTGATAACACCAGGTGTTCGCGAAAAGTGCAAGCCTCTCCTGCCCTAAGCTATCTGCAGAAAAGTCCTATTAATTATACTCAGACACACATACTAATAGTTTTATGAAGAAAATCTAAAAATATATAATAAGAATAAAGAGTTGATTTTGAAACAAACCAACCTTGAATTTTGTATATCACACCGTACAAGCCAAACAGAAAGGCTGAATTTTATCTGGACTTAGAAGACCACCTTTGTGAAACTAAAGTGCAGGAAAAGGGGCTGGCAAACCAAGCATCACATTCAGAGAAAATATCGTCGGCATAATTAGAAAACAACAACATTCAATCCATCAATCGGACATATTTGGGGAGTTGGGTTTAATGCTGCTTGGATCAGTGGTTTAATTATATCAAGGCCTAAACTTATTGATGATAAGTACCTGATGATAACCTGAACAGCCGGTCATCACTTCATCACTCTCGCAGTAAGCATAAGTAGGCTTGTCATCGCCGACGTCAGACACTGCGGACCAGCGGGTGACGCACTGAATGTCGGTGTTATTAGCATCTGATGACATGTGACCAACAATATGCTGGTTGTTATGGGAGACTTGGATAGCATGTGTCACGTGCACGAATGGATCAATAGTTGTTGGGAGTGTCACTTGATCTGAAAAGTTAAGGAATAAATGTATTACTTTCGTTTGTTTGTGTTCTAACGACTAATTCATCAATAGTCCAGATATATGACAACAATCACCCCAAACATTTTTACTCCGTTTGGCATTAGTTTTGGATTTATGAAAGTAATTTCAAGAAAAAAATTCGGACTCTTGATGCCCGTCCTCTGGGGACTAAAGAAATTGAAATTGCACGAGCTTTAAAAAATGACGAAAATTTGCCTTGAATGAAAATAAGAGTTTATCCACCCCTTCACATAACATCTTCCTTAAAAGAAAATGTCCATGCATTATGTCACCAAAATAATTATATTGCAATCATGACATATAGGACTTGTCAATACATTGTGAATTTATACACCCAAATGTTGCAATAGTCTCTTACGGCCATCGCCACTGATGTCCAGGTTGAGTGTGGCATCTGCCTTCCCCAGGTGGAATTCCTGGTACATAACGGGCTTCCCCTTGTAGTTTACTACAATGTCATAGTCTCCCTGGAAGCCATTCACGGAGAAGGACGATCCATCTGAGAGATTCTTAGCTACATGTGTTGACCACTCCTTCTGGACCAGATCAAAGTAACGTTGACCAGCAGCGTTCACCTGCAAGTATATACACCCTTATTTCAATGTGAATCTCCTTTCTGTCCAGTGTCAATTTTATGAGTGAGTGAGCTGGGTTTTACGCCGTTTTGTTATGAAGTATTTCAATAACGAAATTATAATTTTGTTTTATAGATTTAAGTTGTGTTTAGATCGCTTTTGGAAATAGTCCAAGTTCGTTGGTCTTCCTTCCCCATGACGAGCGAACACGTTAACTGCTTGGCTTACCCGACAGCCGTTATGGTTTTCACTTGGTACAATGTGTGAGTCACCGGCTGCTTTGTTGTCTTATCTGCATTGGGTGGGTGGGGGGGGGGGGGGGGGGGGGGGGTGGGGGGGGGGGGGCGGTCGTTAGATACTTTATCAGTGTGTATCTTATTTATCCTTGGCTTTGCCCCTGTTTCATTGTTTGTATAATGACATATTAATGTAAGCTAATTTTCTTAAGTTTGGTCAATCAAAAATTTCATTATATTTTAACACTATATTATAAGAACTCATAACTGTTCATTGGCAATGGAGTGGTGGGGTAGCCTAGTGGTTAAAGCATTCGATCGTCACGTCGTAGGCCCGGGTTCAATTCCCCACATGGGTACAATGTGTGAAGGCAATTGTTCCCCGCGGTGATATTGCTGGAATAGAAGCGAGGTAAACCATACTCATTCAGTCATTAGCATCGTTAGAAAACGTTTACATAAAAATGTAAGAATGTGATTCGTGCCCTCTTAGTGTTTCAGTACCTGTCATCGGCTTACTATACCTTGTGGCTGCCATGGCGGTGGTCGTGGCAGGCATGACAAGTTTATAAACTTATAAACTGCAAGTAGGTTAAGGTCATGGCATTATAAGTAACGCCACGGGATGTGCTGGAGCTCACGCCTCACGTAGTGTTTAGCCACGTAGGATGGACTAAATTTTGATATCTATTCCGAACCATTTGGTCATGATGTGTATATTTCGGCCCATTTGCTTATGATTTTGTAGTTGCTCCCTTGCGTCACGATGTGTACCCAGCTAAGTCTCAGTGTACTGTGTAATACTTCTTGTAGTGGTAAGTAACTATATGCCACTATATCTGATCTAATCTAATCTAGTTCATGCAATCGACCATTGTCTGTATTATGGGCCTACGGCCTTCTTACTGAATAAACTATCTGTCTGTATATCTAACCTAATATTTGCCTCAGTATCTAGACAATCAGTTATTGTAATAAAGTGCTATGCTCAGTTGTTATATTATTTAAGAATATCATAAAAGCTCTTGTTAATTAATCTTACAAAGAAGTTATATCCATTGATGAGTGCGGCGTAAGGGCTTTTCATTTGATGATCCCAGAAGCCCCAGAATATGACGCCTTCCACTGCTGGGTGACTGAAGTAGGTTCTGAGAGCCCAGTCGTACCAGTCCGCCCGGACATTCTCGTCATGGTGCACCAGGTCCATCTCGGTGATCCACAGAGGCAGTCCAACAGATCCCAGGTTGTCCAAACGTCTCTGCAATATCATGTTGCCAACATTTTTATACCAGTACTTCAACCGTCAACTACTATTTCTGCAGTAACATAAAGAGCAACATCAGGGCGATTGCTCAATCTCATTACTATGTACTGTTCTGTGTACATACAGCTTATGAAAGCATAAGCATTTCCTTTCAGTAGCGGTCATTGTGAAAGGTGGAAGTTATATTTACCATTGAACTGTTGAATGGGACTAACTACTGACAATTAATTAAACATAAGGGAGGCAAGGCCTACTTTCAGAAGTGTTGGATCTGGAGGTGTGTAGTCTCTGAAGTGACTCTGGAGACCAAGGCCTCCCAGTCCAACATTAGCCTTTTTGAACTCTTTAGCCTGGGCAACGTAAGCCTGGAAATGAATATTACATATATAAGCAACAGCAAAATAAAACGTTAAATGCTTCAACTACAGATTGTTGGTCGGGCAATTTTGTTGAGAATGGCGATAGTTGGTATTGCACGACTATATGGAAGATACTGAATATTTGCGTAATGGTGTTGTGGTTATGGTGATTATTATGTGACATAAATCGCATAAATGATGTTCTGTGAACAGGCACATAGCAGGCCACCATCATAATGTGAAGTCTACGAAATGTATTATCAACATACATCAGTGACGGCTCCCACGGCAACAACGTCGTAGTCATTGAGGAAGAGCTTGGGCACGGGATCAGCCTTGTGGACCATATCGTAGATCTTCTCCGAGTACAGTGCATCACCTGTTTTCTCTTCATATAACTGACCATGGAGAAGTTCGTTGTTCACGTCCCAGTGACCCAGTCTAACGCATAATTTAAGACATATACTTTCAAATATATTGTTTGAATCTTCTATGTTTGTCCATTTATCAAATATGAATAAACATGTGAGTATAATTGGAATTGTGTGTTGATTGTAAATTACCCTTTTACCATGACCATTCTAAACATGTACATGGCGATAGATACAGTTCACTTACTGTCCCTTTGTGATGCCGGTCATATATTTGACTCTCTCTGCAATGGCTGCTTTCAACATTGTCCCGTTTAAGGCTTCTACCCAACTGGGTGAGTTACCTGGAACTCCCCAGAACATGTTGTGTCCTCGAACTTTCATGCTGTAATATATGAACTGTTATAAATGTCCTAGACAAGTTATGTAATGCATTTGAATAATGGTGAAATAACAGTTTTAGTTGTAGTTTTGAATTCCGTTAAATGCATCCAAAGTTAGTCCACATTGTAAGATACGTACCCACGTTGATTAAGCACCTTCACGGCATCTGTCGCAACTGTGTAGTCAGGTTTATCCTGGAAAGGATGTTTGACAACAGTCATGTGTTTTTAGATATTTAGTCACATTGTGTTTTGCAATAATATTGTTTTTGTATGGTAGTTCTTCTTCGTGAAATTACTTTGCGTGTTGTAAAATCTATAATTGCAAAAGTTTCGATTTTCCTTGATGAACACATAAAATGAAGATATGAACAGTATATACCTTGGTACCTCTGTTGTACTTCCACTTGAAGGATCCTGCTGTCACCCAGTTGAACATAGTATAGACAAAGTTTTGATACTCTTTGTAGCCGTCGTTTATCATATATTCCTCATTTATTACTGACCCAAATCCAAACAGATGTCTTTTGTGGTCAATCTGTAAATCAGAGAGGTTCTTAAAAAATGTCTTAAAGTACGTATGTCACCGGAGAAATTCATGGACTCAGGAATGTACAACTGATTTTTTTCTTTTGTGGAATACAGTAAACTACGGTAAGGACGAACTCAAAAGAACCACTAATTTTAGTTCGTTGTAGACGTAGTTCGTTATATGCATACATACAGCATAACTACAGCAAATAGTCGGGACAAAAACGTAAGTTCGTTATATCCGTCAGTTCGTTATAAGCGTGTTCGTTATAAACGTAGTTTACTGTATCTCATACGCTTACGACCATAACAGGAGTCTCATAGATACATACAAAGAAGCTGTATATTTATATTAAAAACATATGAAGTACAAGTGTATTCTGCAGGGATGTCATTTCCTTTATCCATCATGAACAGAATTATAATATCTAACCTTAACTTCAATATCAGCAGGGTTGAATGATGATGAATGTGTCACTCTGTAAAACACAATGATCCATATGTATTATAGACACATCATCGTTCATGGCACTAACGTGAAATAGAAGTTCTGAGAAAAATGTGTTATATTGAAGTGAGTATATATAGGTTTTCACGCACTGCGCCCATGTTGGGAATCGAACCCGAGTCATCGACGTGACGAGCGAAGGCTTTACCCACTAGGCTACCCGACCGCCGTGTTATATTGTAACACACAGTATCAATTAAAGTCGTGTCTTAACATACACACCATGTCAAAAATACTAATAGGATGCTGGAACTTGATTAGTCGTTACGTTTTGGAAAAAAATATATAGAATTCATATTTTTCTAACAACTGTCACTTCGTGAAAACTCATCTTTTGCTTCAGGCCACTTGGTGAAATTTGGCCTATTTATGTAACAGTATGTATATGATGTTTCTTGAGATTGTTGCAATTGTTTTACATTATACAGTTGTTCCGTTAAGAGAAGGAACCATTACTTGAGAACTGACATTTAAGTTTACCGTTTGGTAGAATTACCTTCAAAAGCCACATGACGTGCCTACATGAATAAGGCGTTTCTTCGTTATAATGCGTTATCAAGTAAAATATACATTGAGTGAATAGGGTATGACAAAAGACCTATTACATGGATTATTACAAACGTACGCGTCCCGCCTGTTTCGTGTATGTCCGGAGCGAAACGTAGTACACATGTAATAATTCATAAGCAATAGACGATAGAAAGAAGGCAGCCCTACTGAACATTGATGTTATTTTTCCTAATCTTCTGTATTCTAGCATCTGCCTCGGCCTTCCAGCTCATGTCCTCGTCCACCGTCTGGAGAGAAGCGTCGTCAACGATGAAGTCGATTCCTGGATCTGGGCCTTGGAAGTACAGGTTGGCCTTGCTGGTGTCTGGTGGTGTATGTGTAAATATACATATTCATGTACATGTAAACATCAAAATGGAAAGCTTTATAAATGGTTAGATATGCATAAAGATTCAGAGTGACAAAACGCTCTCCACAAGTCTGTATGACAAAAAGGATGACTTCAACTTTTCATAGTCAACTTTCCTTCCTTGCCTTTGCTGTCTATATTTCACAACTGTTTAGGTACAATCAAGCATGCTTTTTCTTCCAAGATTTCAAATAGCGTCATACAACTCTTGCTCGGAAGTTGTTTTTTTATCAAGGTGACAACATTCCAGGCCTCAGTAAAGCTTTTCAAATTATTTGTGGAGGACATTTCTAAATGTGACGCATAAGTGAGAGAAATTATGTCGATGCAATTCCCTATTTTGACTTGTACCATATGTTCCCGTGTTTATTCAGGTGAAAAATTGACTTGCCTTTGCATGTGGGTCAGGATACGCACACCTGGTATCATCACTGTTTGAAAGTGATTCATAACTCATGCTCGTGATATAGTCGGATTCGTACAATGGACTCTGTTTTTGCAGAGATTTGTCGCTTATATTTATTTTTATAACAGTAACAGCACAAAATTTAGTTCAACCCTTTTTTCAGAATGGACAGTTGTAGTACCTTGTCTTCCCAACATGAAATCAAATAGTGTGAACAACCCTGCACGGTTAAACCCACAAGGAGCATTTAGTTAAGCCTCTTCGCTAAAGTGAAACCATTCAACGTGTTAGATATTTCAAGTACCGTTTTAAGGAGTATATGTATATGCTAAAAAACGGCACATCCCTTGAACTTACTGGATATAGAATGTTCTGTCATTGTAGATATGTTGACATTGAAGAGGGGGGTAAATTTATTCGATGACGCTTATTATTTGTCGACATTTGCAGCCGACAACATTTTCAGTGATCTCATAAAATCTCATTATAGTTTGATAGCGATCAAAATACAATAAAAACCAATCAAGAATAGTTTGATTAACCTGAAAATATGGAACTAGACACCAGATGATTCCGTCAGTTCAGGACATTATGTATAGTAACTAAATACATTATTGCAACCTCACCACCATACTGGCACCTCAAGAACGACCTCACACAATTGTACGCCTGTAGGCATTCAAAGAGGACTCTTAGGCATGACGTGCTAATGTATAAACCAGTAGGCTACCCAACAGCCCCAACAAAGAATAATGAATGTCATTGTTGAATACTTGAATTGTCTGGGCTTACTTCTTAATGGAGCGGTGAAATCCCCGTCGAGGGTGAACCATCCATTGGCAGACTGAACAAATGGATGTTGAGCGATGTCGTAATAATCCGTTTTACCTGTGTATGATAAAAATCATCATTGGGCTAGGTATGTCTGTATCGTGTCTCATAAAATTGTTAATATTTACTGAATACAAATCATGTTTTTCGTAAAAATTCGCGAAAATCTTGTGTTATCGCTGATTTTCACTGAACCATAAGATAATTGTCTTTCCTCATTCCGCCCGCCACCGCCCCTATTTGTTTACTCTTTTCCCCTACCTACCCTACATTTTGAAAAAAATCCGCAATCTATTTGAAACTAGAATATTATTTTTGAAGTTTCTCAACCCACAGACCTGAATTTTAGGGCAAAACATTCGTAAACAAAAATAAGGAGAAAAAGTCATCAGGATGAGTGATCGCAGCTTTGGATCGAATCTCATGTCATGTCACGGCATGTCAGCTTGATGTGGGAGGTAACCCTAAGCCATGCAGATCTTAGACGTTTACTACTTTGGTGAAACCTGTGAGCACAGGTATAGTGCTGACGAACCCGGGAATATAATCAGGGCGAATCCGGCATTGGAGCCCAAGATGATATGTTTCAGGTATGCCCACGGGGAATCGACACTGCACAGCTAATTGCGGGACCTTAGACAAATGAGACAATCGAGGTAAAATAGTGAGAACAGAGACAGTTATATCTTATTATAGTACACACCGTCATCAGCCCATGTATATGCAATGGTGATCTTGATGGTCTGGAACAACGTCCCTGGGTGATCATTCAGCTGTTTAACACTGGAAGTATAGGCATAACGGCCACCAGGCTGTATGGGAACATCCTGCGCAGGGCCTTGGTAGGACTGTGTTCTGAAACGAATATTACTAATTTGCTATATGCTTCATATATGTGTTGATATCGATGCTAAACAACGATCCCAGCAGGGATTTCTTGTATATGTATGATCTTGAAAACTATTATCACTAGTTCGTACATAACACGATTGTTTGGTTAACATTGCAGAACGTATGTACTATACTATACTGAACAGAACCACATCAACATACATTTACATCAAGCTGTGACCAGTTTAGGTAATTCCACTTCTAGAACAGCATGAAACAACTGGTGTAGTTTTCTATCAATACAATATACCATCAGATTAATAAACTAATGAAACCAGCATCTATTAACTGATCATCTGTCCATATGTTTGTTAATGTAATGCTTATGCAGTGCCATGAAGGATCAGTTGAGAGTCCAGATCCTTTAAAAGCTTTACGTGGCTTTCGTTGGTATATTATACTTTTCATACATTATCTTTGTGTTTTAAAACAATACACTGGTTCAGAGCCTTCAACTTAAAAAAGAAAGTTTCATAATATTGATAAGGTGACATCAAACAATGATCACATTTCAGCGCAACTGATTTGATTATTGTTTTCTTTACAACCATTTTAAGGCGGAAATAGAAAAGGGTACCTTTTCACCTTTTTGTCTTTGCATGTTAACATTTCTTTATGTACAGGTATATGCATTTACACATCATGGGGAACCGATATCGGTTCAGATTAGGTTCTCAGCATACCATGCATAACGAAAAATAAATAAAGCAACAAAATCCTTTCCATTTCTAATAGAAATGCCTGCTTAAAGCAGAGTCGAAAGCACGATTCCGACTATATCATGAACATGTGTATATGAATCACTATCAAATAATGATGATACCAGGTGTTCGCAAAGAGGTCGCCGTATCCTGCCCAACCGATGGCACCCGTCACAAACACATGCAAAGGCAAGTCAATTGTTAACCTGCATAAACACGGGAACACATGGTCAACATAGTCAACATAGGTAATTGCATTGTACATCTTTTTTTGTCACTGATGCGTCAAATTTGGAAATGCGATCCACATGTCTACCATAAAACGTTTTGAATGCTTTACTGAGGCCTTGAATGTTGTAACCTTGATCAAACAATTTCTGAGCAAGAGATGTATGACGCTCTTTGAAATCTTGGTAGAAAGAGCATGTTCGATTGTATCTCAAACGTTGTGCAATGTGAAAGCTGCAATGTGGAGCTGCTGGAATTTGGCTCGACATGAAGGGAACTTTTACTATTGGAAAGTTGAAGTCATCCCACTTGTCATACAGTCTTCTTGTGCAGTGTGTTTTGCATCTCTGAATGTTTATTCATAGATCTAGATATGAAACATAACGTCTCTCAATAAGCAGATTGACAAAACAATATATTTCACGAACTTGAAATTCTTACTGATGAATTTATATGGTAAGGGTTTTGTCGTTTTTATTGACTATAAATATCTATAATCTACGTAAAAATGGACGACCTAGTCCAAATGTCTCCACATTTATTCCACATATAATTTTTTCCATTCCAGATACTGAACCTTATGATAACAAAATCAAGACTATCTAGCCTTATCTATGACTATTGCCTTTCCCTAAGCTTTCAAAATCATATACATTACATATTTAACTATGATATATGTCATAAGACTTTTTAATGTAAATTATCAGCAACCAGTGATCATACAATGTATTGTGGTAATTTTGCTACACTCTGTCCGCTGTATATGTTGCGCTGTAATTGCGTAAATCACTACAAGCAAATGTTGTGCAACACAATGTTTGTTTTGAAGGATAGGGTGGGATAGGGTCCGGATTCCCTATTTTGAAATGTTGAAGTTGCAGTGAACATTTAAATACTGGGATGAAAATTTTCAAACATGTTTAAATGTACGACAACGAGCTTTTCTTTCTTTCGCCCACTTGCAAGTTTTGGACAGCTAGCATGCTGAACTATATAACAATGTTTGATAGGCATTACTTACAAGTTGACGGATGACAAAGTGGAGATAACTTATGGATAACAAGGTTTGGCGGTATAAGGATTTATACCAAAATGTCGCCTTTAAGTAAATAAAGAAGTTCTTTATCGATAAATTATCTCTACTTTTATAACAATGGCTAATATTAGTGAACTAAAAGAGAAAATCGGGTGCCCGTCCTTCACTTAAGATGCGTGTTTTACTCCATGACGGTAAGTCTTTATGTACATCTGCTATGAAAATCAGCTTAAAGAGTTGTTCCTTTTTCAACCTCAAAACACAGCCTGTTTGACACATTTTAGTCTTAAATAATGAAGTCCTAAACATGAATGGCTGGAAATGAGCTAATTTTAGTTTCACAATGATTTGGACATTTTTTCATCATTTCTGAACTAAAGCATATCCCGTGGATCAGTCAGGTTCCCTCTCCTGTCCCTTGTCCTTTCTCAACATGGAATGAAATTGTGTAACCAACCCTGGTCGGGTAACCCACAAGGGACATTCAATGAAGCCTCACCCCCAAAGTATTCATATAGTTATCCCCTTCAGAGAAGAGTTCAAGGACTACTTGTAATTATTGTAGATATGGACATTAAAACAGGACATTTGGATCACTCTCAAATCGTATGGTTAGAACATGTATTATATCCCATTAATTTGATCTTTAATACGTGTATGTATGTGATGAGATACACATATCATGTGACGTCCAGATAAAACAGATGACTTCTGTGGTAATTTACCTTCCAGATACTTTGACAGCATGAGTTCCTCCATGGACGTCATCAGTGATACTAACAAGGTTGAAGCCCCATCCTCCCCAGTTGCCCGACAGATCTGGACTCTCGAATCCTGGGTTTTTCAGCAGCTCGAGTCCAAATGCACTCTGGACAATAAGTAGAGCTAGGACACTGCCTCGAACCATGGCTGCAGCCCAACAAGTGTGACAAGCTGAACCTGCTTGAAACGAATATGTACACCTTTCTTATCTTATCTTACACATTGGTCCCTTTACAAGAAATACTTTCATATGTCTAATCCGATAAACAGCAGTAGGGGTTCGAGTATCTAAGGTTGAAAATAGTCTTGTGAGATCTTTGTGTTTGTAAATGGATGATGCTCTATTTAAATGTATGGGCTATGAATTGTATTTTGGTATGGACAATGATATTACATGTCATAATACTTCAACAACCAAGTTTATTTTTTAACCAAGAAAAGAAAAAAAATCATAAGGTATCTCTACAGGAATATACTGAACTGTGGATGTAAATTTCAAAAGGATTTTTTTAGCTCAGTGTATGACATGCACCATGGACAAACTGACATGCCTTATGTCATCACATATTTTCAGTCATCCATTCATATACTCTTCGTTTACGTCCAAGGTAAGATTTCGGTAGATAACCGAGATTGATTACTATCTTATATTTAAATGTCATTTGTACTGCAGTGCCTTGCAGGTTATCATTTAGATTCAGTCTGGGAATTTCATAAATGTTTAATCCAGACAAGGCAACAAAAATAAAAGGCCAATCACAGAAAAGCCAACCAAATATACTGGTATATAGTCAAAATGACCCATGAACATTGAAGCTTAGTTGAGGGTTTGGAAGCCAAGGCTACCTACTGTTTGAATTGGGTTGATGGGTAAGAGAAAAGAGGGTGTTCTCGATAGCCAAAATATTGTCTGTTAACAACTATTCAACGGCAAAGCCATGCCACGACCAAATGAAGCACAGAGGAACAACGTCTTCGAAAGAATAAAAACAGATCAATCGCCAGGAGAATATTCACATGGCTACGTCTGTTGTGTTAAATGAGGAGACCACCATCCTCTACAACAGCAGCAATCCCAGAATTGCGAAGGCTATTTAACCAGGAAGTGAGGAACCGTGAGACGGGTCTCAAAACCAAGTGCCCTGTCTCAGGTGTTGTCTTCACACAGCAACGCCGTCAACAGCTTCGCCAATGTATCAAGCACGCAGATTGTATAAAAATTATTGTATCACACTGCGGCCATATCTCTACGAGAGGTCGGAAGATTGGTCGGGGGCAGCGAAATAACATAGGTGGTATTACGACACACTAGTAAAACAAATCTTGAAGGAGAACATGTCACATTAACAGTACAACGCCCTTGTAAGAAAATCATCCAGCCGCACGTTGTTCACATTATGCACTGCGTAAGCGTAATCTTTCAACACCACAATGCAAGAAGCATACATCACGTGTAACAAGAGCAGTCCTGCGGCACCACAATGTACAGGGCCTCCCGTTGCATCGTAAATCGCCAGAGCTAATCCAGTTGAACACCTACATGTATAGGACGAGTGGGATCGCCGAGTACGACACAAATAATGAAACAGCAGCATATGTTCGAAATGCCGAGATGATTGACGTTCCCCAACGTGTGATGCATACTTATTTCGTGCATTAGCACGCTAAGGACGGATACACGAGATCCGGAGTTTCCATGACTTTGATCTTTTTTCTTTTTAGGAACACTGGTAAAATCCTCCATCGTTTAACAAAAAAAGCAGCGTCAGTCTTGACTAATGTAATAGCTTACTTAGCGGTATCAAAGACGAGCATGCAAAAACTTTGGCGTCTGCAAAACACTGCAGCTCATATTGCTTCTTGATCACCTAAGTCAGCTCATGTATCTCCATTGCTGAACTCTCTGCACTGGCTTTGAATAGATGTAAGAGTGGATGTTAAACTCATGTTAATACAGCATCCGAAATATCTCTCATATAGGATTGAACTCAACAGCCCATCCAGGTCAACAACAACCGCTTGGTGTACCCACGTGGAAATTGAAAACGTTTTGTTTCTTGTCATGCAAGGAGCATTAAAATGGGACTCTCTTCCGAGGGAACTGTAATAACCAAAATAAGTTTATATTTAGAGAAACATTCGATATATCTTGCTTTGTTTGAGGATGGAGTATATTATTTTAGTTATACCACGGCGTGGAAGTTTAACGTGAGGTCGTTATGAGGTCCTCATCCACGTCCGTGAAACCTAGGAGCATAGTTTGATGGGGACACGCCAAGTCTGTACAGCTTAGTACAGCTTTTCATTTCAGCTGCCACGCTGAACCAGAATCAGTATGTCAGTGCACACTTCTTATCAATTGGAGTTAAATATTCATACAGGGCACGTTTTGACACGTGACGAATTTATTATCTAGACGTGTTCACAATTAATTTACAAAGAAGAATTTTCGGTGAAATATGTTTGTGTGGCAGTGTTAGGCCTATCTTGTGACAGCTAATGGAATGGTAATGGTTGCTCAAAATGTGAACAGTGTCAATTATGACGTGACAAGCAAATATACTGAACACAATTAGGTTGGGGATCAAGCATTTTGGGGGAAAATTTTAAATGAATTGTGTTCTCAGTCTTAACTACAATAATATCTCTAAAAATATTCACGATCCCTCACTTATTTCGTTCAGTTTACTTGGTGTTTGTCCGTGATATTGTGCAGTAGCCTTCGATGATCGATCTCAGGCAGGACTAATGTTGAAAATAGAGGGAGTATACTACTTACATTCACTTAGATACTTAGTTGTATCAAAGTAATGCACACATTTCGGCATTATAAATGTTAAGATCAACAATAAAAAAACGAAGCATTCTGTCATCGCATTCTGACAATATTATCGCCGCAGTTCTTGCAAATGAGGGTAGAGTAGCCTCCCTTTGGCCAAGCGGACAGTCGCCGGAAATTTCCACCTCATTATTGTCAACCGAATAAACACTATTTCGTAAATCCTGCTGCTCCAATATTGGTATTGTTTAACGATAAATGCTACACTACTTTTAAAAAGGCAGACCATCTGCAGGCTCGTGTAAAATCTTTCGCGATCCCATCAACAGTGTTCAATATTATGAAACGACAATTTTCCTTTGAATGCCAATGTCTTCAAATAGATTATATCCATAGCTTAGATATTCTAAACAAGTACTTGGAAACAACTATTTTATCATATATTTCGACTTGTACAATATGTTCCTTATTTTTTGTTTTCAGCTGTCAACAATTGATTTGCCTTTGCATGCGTTTGTGACCGGTGGGGAAGGATAGGCTCACGCTTTCGCGAACACCTCGTATCATTATTATTGATGGTAATTCATAACCACAGGATCATGATATAGTAGGAATCCTACAGTATGATAACGGAAAGGGTTCTCTCCTCATAGTTACATTGGATTCACCTTCGTCTTCATGCATGAAATACACGCGGAAATAAGTCCGTATATAGTAAATCACTGTTTGAATAGTTCCTTTGAAAAACGTCAAAAGCAGCTTCAAAATCCCTTTAAACTGAAGGTTCCATAGTCCATTAATAATTCCTCAGATTCCATTCATACAGTAGTGAGTGAGTGATTATGGTTTAACGCTGCTTTTGGCAATATTCCAGCGATATCACGGCGGGGGACACCTGAAATGGGCTTCACACATTGTACCCATGTCGGGAATCGAACCAGGGTCTTCGGCGTGACCACTTTAACCACTAGGCTACCCGACCGCCCCTTATTCATACAGTAAATGCTCATAACGCTGCAACTCAGTGTGCACTCAAAGTCCATTCTCATCCTCTTTCATTAAGGGCCGGGTCGGGCGGCTACATTGCTTGTCATGATTGCAGAGAAAAACAAGTTTCATTTACTCACTCGTTCAAATATTACACATGCAAGTAGGCAGATGGGACAGTCCCTTTACAATTCAAAATCCACCTCAAGTTTGCGCCACGTCGTACGTCTAAAAACTAGGTACCTAACTACAACCTGTACTCTTGTTTGTTCGTTATTGTCATGGTTACAGTGAAGGAGTGAAAACAAGCTAATATTGGTATCCCAGACAATTTTTTCCTTTATTTGTCGAACAAATTTGAAAATCAATACATACAAACACGTTTACATATAAGTAAGAACGACGACGCATTCGTCCTATATTGTAATCTCGAAAGTTGATATATTCATTTCAATGTTAGGTATGAGTATATATGCATCTAATGGAACATGTATAATAATAGCATGTATCTTTAACAGCACAAAACATCCCAGAGCGAAAGAGACCAACACAATAGTCAGGAAAATATCAGGAAATTGAAACAAATCAGAAACCGCTGATCCTGAGGAGGAAACTCTATGTGGGTAAACACTAAAACGCATGCTCTTGAATATAAAAAGCGGATTATATTCATCTAGTTGTCACCTCTTTCCGTGATGACTGCATAGTGTTGAGTGTGACTCATCATTGTCTTTTGGGTATGGTTTTTTTAAAGTGTATCACAATATTTTACGACGGCCAGGCCCGTATTGCGATCCATATCACCATATATTTTGAATTCAGAATCAATTTAGAACAACAGTTTATGAATTTAAGTTCGTAAATGGAACAAAACAAGATAATGGTACAACATAATGTTTATTCATTCAATAAATATGCACACGCCGGATTTAGTGTTTACTGACATACGAATATTGCCCTCTGAAATCATCCGATATATCGAGCATTTAAGGATGATATTGTGATAGGTATCGTGGAGGGAGTGAACCTCAATATACCGATAGGGGCGGTCGGGTAGCCTAGTTGTTAAAGAGTTCGCAAGACACGCCGAAGACCCGGGTTCGATTCCCGACATGGGTACAATGTATGAAGCCCATTTCTGGTGTCCTCCCGCCGTGATATTGCTGGAATATTGCTAAAAGCGGCGTAAAACCATTCTCACTCACTCACTCACTCACTCAATATACCGATAATACCGCACACCCTTATGGCCTACCGTGCCATGCTGCTGCGGGTTATTTGGAGTGACGACTTATTATTTGGTCTTTGCAAGGCATTTAGAAGTGATTCACATAAGGAAGAGAATATATGGATATCAACTTCTTTATTATGAGGAACGCAACATTTCGGAGTATATGCTTACTCCTTCATCAGATGAATGAATGCCATAAGGCAGAGAGAATAAGGACAACAAATTAATAAAATAAAAAAGGTGGAAAATAACAAAGGGTAATCAGCGCTGATGGTATGGAAGCCAGTACTTAAGTTATCATAGATAAGTAATAGGTAAGGGACACTTGGCAAACGGGACGCCAGGGGTAATTAGCACTGATAGGTGAAAGAATGGACATAGCAACGGGCAAATTGCAGCCAGCTTGGTAATTAGTGGTGAGTGTGTCTGAGGGGTGTGTGTCAGTGTGGGTGAGATTGTGTGTATGTTGGTGAGTGAGTTTGTATGTATATGTGGCTGGGTGAGAGTATGAGCGTGTATGTTTGTTAGTGAGTGTGTATGTATGTGTGTGTGTGAGTGAGTGTGTGTGTATGTTTGTTGGTGAGTGTTTGTGTGTATGTTTATGGGTGAGTGTGTGTGTGTGTATGTTTGTGAGTGTGTGTGCATGTTTGTGAGTGTGTATGTAGGGGTGTCGGAGGGGTGTGTGTATGTTTTTGAGTGAGTTTGTTTGAATGTGTGTGGGTGAGTGTGTATGTATGTTT
Source organism: Haliotis cracherodii (assembly GCF_022045235.1). Classification (NCBI taxonomy): domain Eukaryota; kingdom Metazoa; phylum Mollusca; class Gastropoda; order Lepetellida; family Haliotidae; genus Haliotis; species Haliotis cracherodii. The sequence continues at coordinate 67,422,947 of NW_027266264.1, forward strand.
GTGGATGAGTGAGTGTGTGTATGTTTGTTAGTGAGAATGTGTGTGTGTATGTGTATGTTTGCGAATGAGTGTGTGTATGTGTTTGTTTGTTGGTGAATGTGTGTTAGTGTGTGTGTGTGTATGTTTGTGGGTGAGTGTGTGTGTATGTTTGTGTGTGAGTATGTTTTGTTGAGTGTGTGTGTGCGTGTGTTTATGTGTGCGTGTGTGTGTGTGCGTGCGTGTGTTTATGTGTGTGTGCGTGTATGTTCGTGTGTGTGCACAGGCGTGTGTGTGTGTGTGTGTGTGTGTGCGTGTATGTTCGTGTGTGTGCGCAGGCGTGTGTGTGTGTGTGTGTGTGTGTGCGCGCGCTTGTGTTCGTGTGTGTGCGCGGGCGTGTGTGTGTGTAGCATGCGCATGTGTTACATGAGGTGTCTCAATAGGCAAAGGACAGACATGGTCTTGATTTCATACCTGAAATCGAAATCAGTATTAACGTTAATTAAACAAAGTAAACCCAAATGTTTTTGTCATATGCGAATTCCACCGCGAGAACTGTGAGGAGAATTTATTATACACAGGGAAATTAATTTCCTAAAGAAGCATTTGACCCACAAACACGAATTGTGAAAGCAGAATCTACATGTAATATGAGTCATATCATTCAGTCATGAACCAAGAGATCTTCATTTTGAAGCCAACAATAACGCATATAGGGAATCAGCAGTTGACTTCTTCGTAGTCGGAACTACCTGAACAGTGCCGAACTTCTCGGCGATTACCATCCCCCATTGTGACCCGGCTACAGGGCATCTCATATCCATCTGCGATGACTGAATAGTACGGTTCCTCCCAATCACACGGTTCCAGGTGTATTCCTGGTCGATAGTGAACCACTGGTTGATCAACAGGACTCAGATAACTTGCTTCGTTCTCATTACACGCGCAGGACGTCCTGAAAAAGTATGGATTACAAACGAATATTATGTCTATTAAGTTAAACGTCAAAGGACAAACGTAGCTGCAACAATGCACGCCTCTATTACCCTATACGCCACGTGGACTAAAGTACACTACACGTTGGTAGTGATGGGTTCATATTCTTGAATATGACACCGTTTGACTTTTTGTTCAGCTTGCTAAATATGCGCCGCTAATCCTAGGTGTGAACAAGACAAATATGTATATTTAGGTACCTTCTGAAGAAAGAAATAGATCCAGAAACGATGACGATCGCGAAAATAGCACAAACAAATAGAAGTGCAGTAACATTCCAGCTGGAATGGACCTTTTCTGTAACAGAAAAAAAGAAGTAAAAAATCGCATTGTTGTTAAACAAACACAAGTCAATGTGACTGATACTGTTGTGGATGCTTGCCGTGCTTACATTACTTAGGTGCTGTTACAAGTCTCAACATGAACTTTAAGTTTAAGTCGGAATCGTACAATGAATAATGGTTTCTCATGATTATAAAAATTCTTTAGTGTCTTTAAGTTTAAGAACTCTTCCACTTGATCCATTTTGACTATTTTCTGTCTAAATGAGACAATTAGTCGTGTCGGGGATTCAACTTAATAGCATTATATGTACATCTAAATCATGTTATGTTATAAAAGTCGTGAAGGGGTGGTAGATTTCCGTGATTCATACATGGGAATTTGATTTGAAACCAGTGCCGTCAGCCAATACGTTATCGGTAGTATGGGGTGTTTGTACCTGTGCACGAATCCCCTTTCCATCCGCTCCTACAGGACATGCAAACTCCGCCCTCCTTGTGACATACTCTACAGTTACCAGGACACGGATGAGAGCAGTCATCCATGTACACTCCCTCCTCGCAACCCACTGTGCAGCTACCGTTCTTATCACACAGTGTCCCCAAACATCCCTGGCTGCAGTTCCTTACACACTCTGGGCCGTACAAACCCGGGTCACATTCAGTACACGCTCCTGTGGATCTGTTACACCTTTGACAGCCTCGAGGACACGAGTGTTCACAGTAGGAACCCCATCTTCCCTCCGAGCAATCAGTGATGCAAGTAATACTATCTGTATTCACATCTAACTTGTGACACATTTGTTGAGGACAGTCTGCACTGCAATTGTTCTCACAATGTCTTCCAAATGTGTTAAGTGTGCATCCCTGCACACAGAGGGCACTTGTCTGCTCACATATTTCACCACGACATCCCGGAGAACACGTTGCATTACAATGAGCACCATAGTAGCCTGCTTCGCATCCATTGGTACAAACCCCTGTCAGTTTGTCACAGTCACGTCTACAGTTCTGGCATCTACCGTCACAAAACAAACCAAAGTATTTATTTGTACACAGGCATGCACCATCGACATCACACTTGTTCTGTGAACACCCTTCACTGCAAAACTGACGACAACGAGTCCCGTACCTGCCATTCCGGCAAGCGGTACACGTGCCGGTGTCCTGGTGACAAGCAGTGCAGTTCCTCTGTGGACATTCATCAACGCATCTGTCTCCCATGTAGCCATCCAGACAGGGTGTGCAGGCTCCAGTAAGCACATGACAACGATTGTTTAAACAATGCTCTGAACATTTGTGGATACAAGTAGGGCCGTAATATCCGACTTTGCATCCTCCACTGCAGTTTCCACCGCTTTGATGACATTGATTGTTTTTACAATTCGTTGGACATCTTTTCAAACAATTCGGACCGTAGTACCCAACCTTGCATCCGCCCTTGCACCTTCCACCATGCTGATGACAGCGGTTGTGTTGACATCCATGGCTACAATGATCTCGGCAAAATCCACCAGAAAATCCTGCCTCGCACCCGGAGGAACACCTTCCGTCGCGATCGTTACATTTCCCAAGCAGACACGTGGCGCCACAGCTGTTCTCACACTGTTGCCCCCAAGTTTTCGACGCACAGGTGCGCACGCATTGGTTATCTTTGCATTGGATGTGCGCACATTTCTCACAGTAACACTGGCTGTCACGGACACATTGCTTATCACATCGTTCACCGTGAAGTCCATTCTCACACCTCTCTCGACGACATGCGTAGATGCACGTTTCAAGGCTCTCTGTAAGGTTAGGATACTGGGTTAGGTGCTAATTACTGTATTTTGCAATTAAACTCATCCCGTAATCACATCAGTAAACAAATATTACCGTATTTCCTCCATTAGACGCCTAGACGTATACTAATTTCGCGCAAGCCGGTGACCCTGCGTGTATCAGAGGCCCGGCGTCTATTCTGTTTTATGCTGGCTCAGTGACTCACTACCTTACCAAAGCCCAAATTATGCAGTCATCTAAAGGGTACATTTGCGGGAAATAGTCATTCATTTGTTAATCACCAGCATTTCACACCATTCGAGACCCGGCGTCTAATAGAGACCCGGCTTCTATTTTTTGGACAGAACATATGACCCTGCGTCTATTCGAGGCCGGCGTGTGTTGGAGGTTCGGCGTCTAATAGAGGAAGTAGGTATTTAACGTCGTCACAAGAGGTGAATATGAAAGTGTGTCACTTAAGTTGTATGGAAGAATTATTGCTCAGTTTGTTCTATAAATCTACTCACATCACGTACAGTACTTGCCAAAAGTAATGGATTTGGTTTGGTTTGTTGTTTAACTCCACACGCAGCAATATTCGAGCTACATGGTAGCGGTCTGTAAATAATCGAGTCTGGACCAAACAATCCAGTGATTGACAACATGAGCATCGATCCACGCAATTGGGACCGATGACTTGAATCAACCAAGTCACCGAGCCTGACCACCCGATCCCGTTAGTCGCCTTTTACGACAAGCGTAGTCGCCTTTTACGGCAAGCGTGGATTGCTGAAGACCTATTCTACCCCGGATCTTCACGGGCCTCAAACGTAATGGAAAATCTCATTAAATATAAATAGCAAAATCATTTATTGTTGTCGTTTGTGGTTTCTATATCCGCTATCAAATGCAAGGCTGTCTTTTCCAAAATGTCCAACAGTATCTCAAATTTCAGGAATCACCAACAGTTTCACTTTGTTATACGAACAACATTTCATCCAAGTTCAACTTTAGAAAAGTGTTGCAGAACGTAGTCTTGGCAGCTCGTGATGTAAATTCCGCTACAGGTGGCTGCCATGATACTGCTACCAACATGTTGGTCATAAAATCACAGGTGTCTTTCTCTGTTGTTGACAATAACAACCTCAGTCAGTTATCGAAATATGGACCAAAATATTGTGAGCATCTTCAAACAAATCGGGATAACACTTTTAAGATCATTAGGCTTCCTGTCCAAGTATATGAAAGAAATGGGTCAAAATAAAAGATGAACGTGTTGAATGTCTTTCAGGGTGCGTTCAGTCAGAGAGTGATAATAACCAACTGCAAAATAGGAAACAGAAGTGACCCAGGCAACTGCCATACACAGTCTGGTTGCCCTGCATTCACGTTTGTAGTGTCCCCTCCAGCATAGCCTCGAATAACATAACTATTATATGTAATCATCACTACATTATATGGTTTTAAATCAAAGAACTTGGTATAAATTACATATCAAATGATGCCACATATAAGGCTAGCATGTTTACTGAGGAATCCGACTCGTGAAGATCCGGGGTAGAATAGGTCTTAAGCAACCCATGCTTGCCGTAAAAGGCGACTATGCTTGTCGTAAGAGGCGACTAACAGGATCGGGCGGTCAGGCTCGCTGACTTGGTTGAAGCATGTCATCGATCCCAATTGTCACTGATCACTGGATTGTCTAGTCCAGACTCGATTATTTACAGACCGCCGTCATATAGCTGGAATATTGCTGAGTGCATCGTTAAACAACAAACCAACCAACCAGCTGAGGAAGCCATCTGCCAAAAAACACGCATCTCAAAGATTAACCATAATCCTTATTCAATTTGAATTCAGGAAGAACGTTCTATATATTCACAGAAAAAAGGTATTTGTGGAATTAATTGAACTTGAATTCTTTCAAACGTTTTGTACTCCACTATTCCACAAGGCTAACTTCAGTCCTTGATGCATGGGGCGTTTGTCATTGAATGTGTTAACGATATATATAGTTTCATCTCTATCTCAAAGATTCAGAACGAAAATGGAAGCAAATGTACGTGTCATCTTAAGTTTACTGAGAAAACTATATGTGAAATGAAGGACTTTCTCATTGATAACATGTAAGTGAAATGTGGCGATAAGACACTTAGGCGAGAATTAGGCATCTCCCTGCGCACCGTGCTCCCTTCTTGCTGACGAAGATGAATCGGAATTTCTGGTCGGATTGGCCAAATCAAAACAATGGAATTTGGCAAAGAAGTTAAACTTCAGCTTCAGGTATATCAATGTTCGGATAGCATTTCACTGATTTACCCACCTGAACTTTAAATAAATAATTAAAAAAAAACCATATCAATTAAACTAATTTAAAAAAGTTTAATTATGGAAGTTTCTTGGGTCTTTATAAGGCACAGTTATAAAGAAATGATACAGCGCGTGATGAAATAATGTATTGCATATTTTAAATCAGATAGAATAGTCAATTTCACTGATGAGGTGTCAGGTATCGGTTATAAAATGACATAGGTTTCGGAGAATGTCAACGTTAACCTTATGTTTGACGTGGTATCACGCTGTAGTAACAATCCTGCAATAATACCGCAGGGGAAATAAGAAAGGATCTTCACACACTATACGGAAACCACTCACGGGAACTAGTAATGCAGTACTCTCAATCGACTTCCTATGAAAACGTTACAAGTAAAAGGCTATTCCAATATCTTATAAACATATATAGACGCCCTTACCATAAATGCAACAAGCAGCCAATGCCGTCACAATGCAGTAACACCTAAAAGCCATGTTGTCTCAATGACTGTCATCGATGGTTATGAAGCAGCTGGTTGAATCATTTTCCGGTTGGCCAGCTATATATATTTTGAGTAATACTATCATAAGTGTACAACCGGGTAAAATGTTAATACTTCCGTAAGTTAAGTAGTAGTTTGCTAACAATATCAGAGATACGTTATTAATACAATATAACTATTATCATTTGTCCGCGGTGATGCTGAAGTTGTCAGTTCTTTTTACAGTTTATTTTTTGTATGACAGCATTGCTTTACAGTTAGCCAACTGTAGCAACGTAACTGATACATCATGTTCATTTTTTCGAGAAAGTGTTCTATATATCGGGAGCATAAACAAGATAAAACTCTTTGATATTCCTTAATTTTAAACCCTAGCTTTGCCAAACATATTTAAAATGTCTTGGAAGATTGCCAACTCGCTCATGATCGTGACCTTTGTAGAACAATAACGGAATTGGAAATAAACAATGTGCATATAAATCATTTCATAAAAAATGAGGTGAAGTGAGATGGGGTTTAACGTCGCGTCCAAGATTATTGCACTTATATAACGACGTGCGTGTACGTGTGTGTGTGTGTGTGTGTGTGTGTGTGTGTCGATTTATGGTGCTAGCTCACTGAGATACCATGCCGCAGTTTATCATGAATACCCCACTCAGTCACAGTATACTGACTCCGAGCCGACCAGTCCTTGTTTTAGCCCCTTAATGCCCAGTGCCAGACAGGGTAACAACAAGTACCATCTTTTAACGTCTTTAGGTATGACGCGGCCGGGGATCGAACCCCGGACCTCTCTCCGGGCGGACGCTCTAACACTAGACCACGGAGGCGGTCTCATATAAAAGTGATACGGGTATGAACATAATTTTACGGCAGGCACCAACTGTCAAGAGCCATAGTCTCCAGATCCTACTTCTTGGTGGTTCACATCCGCATAAAAACTTCACCTGAAATCGAGTGATTTCGATATGATGCCGCTCTGTCCACTGTGTCAGCTTAATGTTGAGGAAAGCCCTGAGATGAAGGTCTTAGACATTTACTACTTTGTGAAAACCACATGCACGGGTATAGCGCTGTCAAAACAAGTGCGAAAGAGGGGTTCGAACACTTGATCATTGCATCCTGTCGCGACTTTCTAACTGGGCACTGGATGGCCATATGTGTATGGGCAGTGCGTTGATTAGTGGCCACACACATCGTGTGTGTTTAATCAGGCCTACCTATGAAAACCAGTAGAGAGCAACCAAATTAAATATAGTCCACAGTTTGGTTGCTCTCTGCTGAATATCATTTGTAGGTCTGTTAGTACCATGATTGAAAACACAAAACTGAACTCACCATGAACATCTATTATTTTTATTTTACATGTATAATTGCATGATTTGTGTACATAAAAGTGCTTTCAGATTTACAGTTGGGCCTCTACATCTAGGTCCAAGTTGGATGAATGGATTCAAGATCCTACAGATGTGTCTGGAAACAGAAAAGTCTACATTTCTCATATTTAGCCCATCCTCAATTTAACTTGGTAGAGAATGTACAAAACATTATTCAAATAGTTCATCATAAGCATGTGATATAAATGCTTCCAAATGGTAACTTGATTCTCAACGGATCGCACATATCCAGAAATAGGATGACAGCCTGAACAAATAAACATATTTACCTTGTAATAGTCAAATGTACACATGTTCTTTGGATCGCCACAAGGAAATATGTCAAAACTATATATATCTTCAGTCCGTTTTCTTTCCAAAATGGAAAGCATTCACACAAACTACTTCCGCCTATCGTTACATGAAGGCTCGGTTGAAATGAAGAACAGTGCATTTCATTTAATCTTGTGTCCGTTTTATCAGCAGAAGTAAATAGGTATTTAAAGAAGGGTGAGCTTGAACATATTTGGCAATACATAGCTTTGTTTGCCTGCTAGCTCACAGTTTATTTCAATCTACTCAGAAACAACCCAGGACAAGGAGAAATGACATTACCAAATTACTATGACCTTGTTGTTAAAATTCAATATGATTAAAAGGGAGGTAACCCTATATTTACTATGGTCTGTGTCAGGTTCAGTTCTTGCACCACTACTTTTCGCTTCTCACACGTATGCGCTACTGCATACCGACTTCCGTCTTTGTTGATGATAGCATAACGTGAATACTAATTACACAACACAACTACGCATCGAAACTACTCGTGGTTTTATCCAATTATATCATATACACTGCCCGACAGGAGAGTTGATAGACAAAAGACAGACAACTACAGTCACCTCTTACAGTGTCATAGCATAAGGGAAACTGAAAGAAAGACGACATAAACGTTAAGAAAATAGAAAATATCTCCTCACTTTGCAACAGTGATACTATACGTGTTTGAACCCCATATTCCAGTTATATGTGTGATATACCCACTAAGTAACTATCAACAACAACCATACCACACCGTTGGTGATATAGTAAGCACTGACCGCTACAATGTCAAGCCCCAGGTTTAGGCTCATGTCCGAGTATGCACGATATGCACTGTAGGCTCCAGTTGTATATTCATACAGCGCCTCGAACAGGAAGGCATACTGCTCCTGGAATTAAACACCGACACGCTTGATAATATTGAGTATAAATATAGAGAAAATAATTTGAAAAATTAAATAGGGTTTATACTTCATGCCCTGAAACTCATGTACATCCAGATCGAGACATCGTAATTTGGGCCTTGTGTAGAACGCAATTTTCACTGCTGATCACTTGTACAAAACAATAGTCTGGAGACGGACAGATTTGGGTTTTGTAAACTTGTGTCAAATGTGATAGGACTACCCAAGTGCAATCACCCTTTGTGTGAATGAGTGAGGTTTTACGCCGCTTTCAGCAATATTTCAGCCATATCACGACGGGGGACACCAGAAATAGGCTTCACACGTTGTACCCATGATGGGAATCGAACCCGAGCCTTCGACGTGACGAGCGAACGCTTTAACTACTGGGCTACCCCACAGTCCCGCCCCGGTTCAGTGTAAATGAGGCTGTCAACTTTTAGTATGGGGGATTCGGGTGTCTATTTAGAGGGTATTAGGAACTCAGGGGTGTGGTACGCAGGACGCAAATAAAATCGTATTTGATATTCAGATTTAACATTGGAGGCCGGAATAATTTCTTTTGTATATTTTATTTTTTCAGTAATTTAACTTCAAATCGCACCTTTTCTCAATGCTTTAAGGATTCGCGTTAAGCTGTATTCGGGATTCAAGTCTGGGCAGTGAGACTCACAGTCAACAATTAGATGGTATTCGGTATTCTGGGGAGGAGAGAGTCGGCACCCATTTTTAATCACAAAATCCCGTTCTGTCAGTTCAGCGTAATGGCACCCACCTCGGTCTGGACCATCTCCATCCGCTGTTCTCGTAGGTGAGACACGCAGCCGAAAACATCCACAATATCGTCAGCCTTTGCCTGGGACAGGAGGTAGTGCAGAGCAATGAATGTTCCAGTTCGGCCGATTCCAGCACTGAAATGAGCAATAATGTGTAATTACATCAATATTAGTAAACATTAAAAACTCAACGCCCTTGATTCAAACAGCACAGTGAAAGAAGAAACTACCTGCAGTGGACGATGACTGGTCCGTGTACAGCTGACGCATCTCGGAGCACCGCTGACCGGAAGTCGAGAAATGACGTCACATCACGTGGGGAATCACAGTCAGGCCAGGCGGTGAAGTGGTATTGGTATATTTCCCTCTTCGCCTCTCCAGACTTGAACATAGGAACATGTTAGTGGCAATGTATCGCAATATTTGCGTCAAGAAAGTAGTTTCTAGTTACTCAATCGTCCACTCTAGCTCACTGACACATAAACATGAGAGTGGAAGAAGTGTGTGTGTGTCTCTCTGTGTGTGTGTGTCTGTGATTAAGTTACATAATACTGTACACCAGAAACTAATTTATTTGACGTCATGTACATAAGAGGACGAGCTCAATGTATCCTGTTGTATCGAGAGCATGACACGTTTTCACTTTCCTTCACGTAGGTCTTAAATGTGCCCCGCTTTCATTGGTGATTTATGAATATAGGTTATATTTTTACCTTGGCGATATTGAACGTCCTCTTTACATAACTGTCGCTGACTTCTTCAAGCACAAACTCCACCATGATGTCATCAAATGTTTTGTTTTCATTGAATTCGCCTGGCCAATACTTGACACACTTCATCTGAAAATAACCATGGTTTGCGTCAATGTCTCAATAATCTGTGCAAATTGCTGTGATACATTCACGTTCTTATATCGGTGATATGGGTGCCTCATTCGTTTTCGTCGCCGCAATTCGCTGGGCAAAGTTGTTATCCTTAGGTGTGCGCAGAAACATCTGAAACCTGTATTGATTCAGGCGTATCAACCCACATTAAGATTACACTGCTTGATATAATTGAACAACTGTTCAAGGTGGCGTTAGCCCCACTTCCCTAATCTTAATATTTCAGCCCGACTTTTGACAGAAGTTATTCTTATCAAAAAGTTAAACAATCATAAAAGCACCGGAAAATATTCCATGGCAATCAGTTTGAGATTTAGTGTGCACCAATTTAACGATAACAAAATGGTAACAGGAAGACAACAAGGAATTTGGATTGTAATGATTCTGCAATTAAGTTTTATTGAGTAGAAGTGACAGGAAACAGTGGCTATAAAATTAAATACGAACACTATTTAGTCAGGACGGGAATGATATTAATGAAGTTATTCTAATTATTGAATCATTGATCACCACGTCTATGACAGTCCTGAAGGCGGATTACCTGGACGAACTTAGCCTGGCTGACGATGTGTATCTGTACACATGAAATGTTTGAAATAAATCAATAGAAGTTCGTAACACAACCTTTCCGTCTTCGATGATGTTCGTAAGCATGACAATCTGTCGAGCATGGGTCTCCCATACCATCCTCCAGAAGTCTGGCACCACACGCAGAAACGGCCCTTAAAAACATGAGTGAGTATGGTTTTACGCCTTTTTTAGCAATAATCCAGCAATATCACGGTGGGGGACACCAGAAATGGGCTTTTCACACATTGTACCCATGTCGGGAATCGAACCCGGGTCTTCGGCGTGACCAACGAACACTTTAACCACGGGGCTACCCGACCGCCCCTTTAAGAAACATGAAGTTTATCTGATTAGTTCATAACGGAAATGGGCTGACTGAAATATTTGTGATGGAAGAATAAAAAAAAGGCTTGAAGTGACAGCAAAACGAGAATGGCAGGTCGCGTAAATAATAAAATCTCAAGTAGAGATAATTTCCGTGTTTCTGATAGCTCACCTTGCGCGGCTATGAACTGTTGCAGGCTGCCGACACCCTGGTGAGAAATAGAACGTTATCAATATTAACGGTGCATGTATGTGAATACACTGAAACCCGTTATACCAGACATCACCGTTTCTACTGTAAGCGTTCGGGTGACCACATGTCCGAATACGTTATAAGAGGAAAGTAGTAATATCACTTTCATCATAATTATATAGATTGCCCCAATGATAGTGAAGTGGGCGGGCATTCTGGATAAACGAGGTGTCTCTGTATGTACTATTCTCGGTTCTCGTACCTAGACTGCCGGGCAGAAAGTGTACACTAATGTTTGATGGTGGCTTTAAGAAGAACCCCCCAAAAAGACATCAATAATCGATGGGGATGTATTTCATACGGGTATCATAGTTGTGCTTTTAGGCGTCATGCTTGCAGTGTTTCGGCGACTGTTTTGGTAACGTTTGTAATATTTTGCTCAAATCCAGTTTTCAAGTGTATACTTTCTTTGGCCCGGAGGTTTAGTTAGGTTAGGTTCATTTACACACTTAAACGCAATCTGATGTAACGATTAATGTGAATATCTATCGCATACAGTCGTACTATGAATTCATACACATTTGGGAATGTATGTCAAATATTGTTTCAAGTACTTACCCATATGAAATTTGTGGCATTTGTGATGGTAACTATGTTGTCTCAAACAATACTTTGCATCACAAAACTATATTTTTTTTTCCTTTCATACACGTTAACGTGGATTTTTAAATCAAATTGAAGTTACGTTGTACGGTGAGTAAGTGGTTAGTGGTGTACCGCCACCAGTACAGTGTGTCTTGTGTCAAATCAATCAATGTGTGAGTGGAAAGTCCAAAACATGAATATGATGTTTTACCAGCATAACCATGGTGAAACTGGAATGTATACAATCAGCGGAGTGAGTGAGTGAGTGAGTTGGATTTAACGCCGCTTTTAACAGTAATAGTGATATAACAGTTATATCACGGCGTGTCAGCTTAATGTTGGAGGAAAGCCCGAAGTGATGCAGGTCTCAGACGTTTACCACTTCGGTGAAACCCACGAGCACGGATATGGCGCTGACAAACCTAGAAACATAATTGGGGCGAACCGGGATTCGAACCCACAATCATAGATTTCTATGACGCAACTCTGCACAGCGACTCGCGGCGCCTTAGACGACTGGGCCACCCGTGCCCCCACAATCAGCGGAGAATGTCATCTTAGGGACACTTTCCTTAACAACCTGTGACGTTTAAGAATATGGTGCTACCTGCGCCCCGTATGTTCAATGACGCAATAAACAACGAACATACCTGTATATAATTAGCATTGATGTATCCACTGGAAACATTCTCGGCGACCACCTTTAACACAACTCGACTGCTATCATCTGAATGTGTAGTGAAGATACAAAGAAAATTAATAATAATTTATTTCATAGTGAGATTTACAGAAATGGGTTTCACCGATTATATACCGATAAATATTTGCTCATAATCTCAAACAGGCTCCATTATTTACAGACCGACGTCAAATAGCTGGAATATTGCTGACAAACAAACTATACGATTGTTACCTACATGAACAAACGTCTTTGCTGACAAGCGTGATTAAATGTTATTTTTGATGAACACAACCAGTGAGTGGTTTGGGATAAATGCCGTTTTGAAAATTATTTCTGTAATATCACGGCGTATCAGCTTAATGGGGCAGGACAGTCCGAAGGGATGCATGTATTAGAAGTTTACTGTGCGCTCAAAATAAAAACTCATATTCAGGATGAATCTGGGATTCGAAATCCTATCGGACGTAACTTTGTTATCACATGGGCATCAATTGGGCCACTCTCAAAATAATATCAAATTTTACTCGGGGATATACCGATATATCGTCTCTGAATGAATGGCTATTGTTCTCCCTGTCCACACTAAGATATACGGATTATCTCCCCTGAGTTAATTGACATTGTATGTCAGGCGACATTGTATGGCTCGCGATGAATTGACAAGGAACATGTAACTCGCACCTTTTCGTTGGCCTTTTGTGCCAGGGCTACAGCTGCCGGTCGGAGGCTACTTACACGGTAGAACATCCCGGTATCTGTTCTTGCAGATGTTATCACTCTTCTGCGCCTCACTGCACAGCGTGTAGTCTGCTCTGGGTAGATCCTTCAAACAAGTTGATAATTAATCAAACATTTAGATAATATTTCTGGCTAAAACATATACAACGTCAATGGCAGAAAACATAGTGTTGATTTTCCTACGAAACCTAGTTCCTTTGGGGTAAAAGACAAAACAGCGGTGAAAACAACACGAATGGAACACTGAAGGTCAGTGATCACACCAAGTGGTTCTCCAGAGTTTCAATAACCAACAACTTATATAATACCCAATTGTTTGGTCATTGTCAGTTGCGTGACGTCATCCACCTAGAAATATTTCAAGCATTACCTACTTTCGATTATCTGTGAATTTTGTTTGTGATAATGTAAAGCCGACTGATACAATACCGCTTAATGGGAGATACTGTTCTGAAGAATCAAGCCAACGGCCATGCGAGGTAACAACAAGAACCATTTTTAACATCATTTGGTATGACGGAGCCGAGGATCAAACCACCGGCCCTTATCTCTCCGGGCAGACGCTCTATCCATTAGACCACGGAGGCGGTCTACCTTGAGTCATAATATACGGAGATGGGATATATCGGATGTATTGTGTATCGGAAGACTTTTATGGGTGAAGATGTTTTACAGACTACTGCGGTTCAAAAAAGAAAAAATATGTAATGTTATAAAGTTACATTTTTACATGCATCACATTTTCTAATCGCTTGTATAGCAAATGCCTTCACATCGTAGTATGTATATTTAACATGACACTTACTGCAAACTGCTTGAACAGACACTTGGTACTGAGGAGGAGCTGTAGACATCGCCTCATGTCCGTCTCGTGGGTCTCTGTAGCTGACTCTCTATGGGGATGGCCGTCATACACTGTGTCGTCGACAGCATCAGTGCCGAGGCGTTTGTCGTCACTGACGCCGCTGGTACTTGGACTCGGGTTGTTATTGACTGCTTGGAGTTCTGAAATAAACAACTGATGCATTTAGTGTGAATTTTGTAGTGAGAGCGTTGTTGCACTACCTTGCACTATGGTACGAAACCGCACCCATCCACCGGTACTTCCCAGGTGTGATAATTTGAAGTTCAGTTAATTAAAATTGAATGGACATAATGAACAGTCACGCATACTAAGAATTTGCTCAATACCTAATCATATGACAAGATTGAATCTGGTTCCTACACAATGTCAAATAAAACGAACATCCAAATTGAATATCGACGACATTAAATTACATCAGGTGCAAAGTGAGTATAGACCTTTCCACATCAATTGTATCGTTGTTTATCATCCAAAACTGGCTCCCACAGGAGATATCGCTTGGGTAAGATCAAGCGATATCTATACTGTAGATATTGCTGCAATAAAATTGCATCACAATGCTTTGCAGACCATTGTGACGTCATTGGTTACCATGACGTCACAATCAAATGACATCACTAATGGCTCTGCTACTGAAGCTGTTAGCAGTACTTTTTACACTTAAGACACTGCTTATTACTTTCTGCAAACTGAAAAAGTTGGATGAATGATTTTGGATGATAAATAAAATCTCACCCTCGTGTCTTTTGATATCAAATATATCAACACTCGTTGATAAAAGTGGAAAAAAATCCTCGGCAAGCCTCGGAGTTTTCCCACTTTTATCAACTCGTGTTGATTTATTTGATATCAAAAGACACTCAGGTGAGATTCTCTATTTATACTATCCAACAAATGTAGCAGATAGTGGGAATCATCCAGACATATCTTGTGATCTATATGATATGATCAAATCTGTTGGGGAGTAGGCGATCAGATTCTGGGTTGTAATGGTTAATGTGATCAGATGGTGGCACACAAGGTCGTTAAAGAGGTGTGTGTGTGTGTGTGTCGAAATTTGTATTTTGCAGCCAACGTCACTGATATCGGGTGAAACCACCTCTGTTGGCCAGACATGCACGAATTCTTCGAGGCATGCTTCTGATGAGTCGACCAATGTCAGCTGGACTCATGTTAACATGGATGTGTAGCTGTTGGAGGAATTGGGTCACAATCCTCACAAGATGAGCACGTGCATTATCATCTTGAAACATGAAACGTTGCCCAACACGCTTTGCAAGAGTGGTGCAACGATGTTGACCCGATAGTGTTGTACTGTGACTCTACCATGGACGGTATTGAACGCAGTTCAGCCAGTCATTGTGATACCACCACATACCATTATGGACCCGCCCCCAAAACGATCATGATGTAC
The DNA here is from genome assembly GCF_022045235.1 of Haliotis cracherodii. Lineage (NCBI taxonomy): Eukaryota > Metazoa > Mollusca > Gastropoda > Lepetellida > Haliotidae > Haliotis > Haliotis cracherodii. The sequence goes on from NW_027266264.1 coordinate 67,438,467, forward strand.
GACGTTAACGCCCATAAAAGGTTCATTAGAATCGATTCCTTCGGTCGTTGAAGTAGGTAGTGCTGACGTCGCCTACACCGCTGACGCTCACAATCTGCTGTTGACAAATTGAGAAACATGTAGCGTTTGGGCAACAATATTCTGACGTGTGCCCACCTCCAACATGCCTATGGCACGTACGCGTTCAGAACGTTGCAGACATCGCATGATCAATGATGTTGTTTCCTTAATGATTAAATGTGTTGAATAAAGTGTCTTTGGGCGTTTAGTTCCAAGAAACCAGTATGCGTCTGCTTACAACCGAGTCTGAGTGACAATTGTAAATCAGGCATAACACCCTTTGCACGTACTGTCCTGGGTGACATGCTTCATGACTGTCACAATGTTGTGTTTTTGAGATTGCCTTCTTCGGAAATGTTCTTGCCACATAAATCGCTTACTTTCATTTCCAGACATTTGAGTATTTTCACCTCAAACAAAATATCCCCTGCGTGTTTGCATAGTATATTATATTCATAAACCTTTATAAAACCAAATACCATACCGTTTACCACTTCTAAACATAAACTTTGGCTGTTTTGATTTCCTCTGGATAGGCAGCTCATTGAACCCTCACGAGAAATCGGTGTTACCCTGGAATTGCACAAGGAAATGATATTTCATTGAGAACATGTGAGTAGTTACGGGTGTACGAATGGTGAGTATGGGAAGCAGACTTGGAAGCGTGGATCTCAGAGTAAGAAGAGATTAGAGCAGCCAGGTTTGGCAGTCGGACAGTTTCTCAACGGGAAACGTAAACAAGACATATTTATGAAAGGCCAGAAAAGAGTCTTAATGTGCCTTGCACAACGAACACCCGGTGTGATCACTGATTTTTAGTGATCCATTCAAAAATTTCATCACTATTTTGCCTTTATGGAATCTCTTTCGGCAGATAATCGGGACAGTTTATTTCCTGATTTTGACATTTTGAATTTACTGGTGTTATCGTCGGTACATATACAGTGATCACAAAAGGTAAATGTTTCCACAAGCAGTTTTCAATTTGTTACAGGGAAGTTTCTGTACACACCAATAACAAGTGCAACTCACCGACCAGAGTTCGCGTATGCACTGACACGGCGACTGTTTCCGCCCAGGCGCCACCCGTGACTGAATTGGTACAAAAACATTGAGTTAGGGTTTCGTTGCCACACACGAATGACTTTGTATAAACATTAACCTGCCTGTAATTGTATAACATCAGTAACGACAGCATGCACGGATACATGTCATACATATGTGCCTGTTTGTGTTTGTTATGTGTGTTTATGTATGTGTATTAGGTGCGTGTAAGCGCGCGTGCGCGGATATGTGTGTGCGTGTGTGTGTGTGTTTGTGCGTGCGTGCGTGCGCGTGTGTGTGTGTGTGTGTGTGTGTGTGTGAGGTAGCGGGCGTGTGTGTGTGATTTCAAATAAATAATTGTCACATTAAAGAGGGACAAGACTCGAGTCAATATGTAGCCTCAGTAACCAGGTCATTCAAACACACTTTACCTGTTTTTATAATTGCCCTAATTACAACGAAACATTATCTTAATTTCACACGAGGCACTAACAGTAATGTTTTGACCTATTGTGAAGCGTTGCCCCGCTTTAATGTACTTTCTCAGTATACAGACTAACGCGGGACTTACCGGCGTGTGCAGTAGATGCACGTGAACACTTCGATCACAAATATCACCACAAGCAAGCCACTTGATACACATATGACAGATGGGAAGGCTTTACCTAATGAAATGAAACGTACATAGGAAGAAGTGAAGGTTACATTTATTGTTGAATCAAATTATACTTTATGCGTTATAATAAGTTATATATAACGAGATTTTAAATGATTGTTCAAGTTATCAAATGACAAGTTTTAATTGACTGACACACTTTGAAACGCAATGTTCACGTTTAACTATAAATGTATGCGATATTCGGCAATGATGATGATGATGGTGATGATTATGATGATGATGATGATGATGTTGGAGATTTAACGAGCGCTTCCGGGATATCGATTTCTCACTCGGTATTCGGCAATGTTGTTTCAGTTATAGCCTATTAAATATCAATGAAACGTGTCTCAACAGGCAGTTATTTATGTATTAACACTTGGAGTCACTGTGTTCTAATGCTAAGGATTAATATGACAGAAACTAATCAATACCAGTACACTTACAGTCCATACTTGTGCTGTTATCCCTGAAAGGCGAAAGAGAAGGTACTTCCTTAAAAAATAATCAAGAATACACATCCAGTTAGTTAATTGCATTACAAGTCCGTTATTTCCTCAACAGCGAGGCATTATGACATCTGAAAAACCTTGTTGAACCCATATACACTATTGATACCACAGAGGTATTCCCCCTTTATCAACACTGCATCTTATACGATTAATTACTATTTTCAGTAAAAGGCTCAATATATATTAAAGGACTAACCATGACCTCTCATGCCGTCAATCTAGAGCCATTAAGCCATGCTTGATCCACGAAACAAATATAGACTTATTTCATTTTCTTATACAAATCCAGTTGATATTAGTGTTGTAAGGTTATTGTCACACATAAACTCTATCGTGTATGAAAATAAAACGTGTCTGAGAAATAGCAGTTATTAAACAGATGTAGACACGGATAAATATGGGGGATGCAGTGGATTCAGGTGCCGGTGCATGCTCACTGTTCAGTTTCACAGTCGTTTCCTGAATGCCTTTAGCATCAGCCGTTCAAGCAACTACATACATGTGTGTCAGAGCTTATGGTTTTCTTAATGTTTTGTTTAGTGAATGTCGATTGAATCTTTTTTTGTGAATAATCCCAGACCATAAAAGATATGGTATAATAACTTTTGAACGTCAGTTCGTATTACTTCATCTACACAAGAAATAATTTTTTACTTCATATCACGAATGCCGTAATTATCAATCATTTAACTAGTGAAGGTGAGATTGGGTTTAACGTCGCGTCCAAGATTATTGCACTTATATAGCGACGTGCATGCACGTGTGTGTGTGTGTGTGTGTGTGTGTGTGTGTGTGTGTGCTTGTATTAGCCCGGACTGATGCCGATTTATAGTGCTAGCTCACTGAGATACCTTGCCGCAGTTTAACATGCATATCTCACTCAGACACAGTATACTGACTCCGAGCCGACCAGTCCTTGTTTTATCCCCTTAATGCCGAGCGCCAGGGTAACAACAAGTACCATCTTTTAAAGGTCTTTTGGTATGACGCGGCCGGGGATCGAACCCCGGACCTTCCGCTCTCCGGACGGACGCTCTACTAGACCACGGATGCGGTCCAATCATTTAACTACTTATAACTACACAGCTGCACGTTTTCCTGTTTATTAATGATCCATATGTTTTAAAAATATTTCTCGGAACAACCTTTTTGACATTTTATTTCATGGAAGTACATGTGGTTAACATAATACAGTTCATCACTCAACTGACCTAACTGGTTAGACTCCCTGACACAAACTTCAGCCAATAACAACGTATGCATAAAAGATGTAATCATATTAATAGCAGGGGTAAACGGTTCTGACCGTATAAGGAGAATTCAGTTTCAAATTCCCACGTGTGAAAATAAGATTACTTCAGATTTGATATTGTCAGTTATGTTAGTGAAATAGACTTTTTATCTGATGAAACATTCTCTTGCAACGATGTAGGTAAATGATCACTAGAAATGCGAACTTACCCCGTGTGGTCAGGCCTGCAATGTTTAGTAGTTGAACCGTTATGTATGGTGCACGTCCTTGTTTTACATCGATACTGATACCGCTTGTACGTCACACACTACAACCTTCTATTTCCTGTCCTACTTGTCACTGACATCAATAATATTCATATGAAGTAAATCTAAACAAAGTTTCAAATCCATCAGCATGGTAGTGATCACTGTGAAACCATGCTGCTCGGGAAGGGATAATTGAATTAAGAATATGGACTCCATTTTGTGTGTGTGCGTGCGTGCATGTGTGTGCGTGTGTGCGTGCGTGCGTGCGTGCGTGCGTGCGTGGCCGTGCGTGAAGCAGTGACCGAAAAATGGGTTTGTCAGAAAAAAAGGCCCACGTCGCAGGATGTTGAATACCCGATGGTATTTTATTGTGTAATGTGTAATGTCCTCACGTGTGGAAGTCCTTGCTTATTTTATAAAGTCAACATCATCCGTATCCAGTCAACCCGCATGGGATTGTAACAGGCCCACAACACTCTATTTGTTGTCGTAAGAGGTGACTCACTAGGATCAAATTATCAGGCTCGTTGACTTATTTACGTGTCATCGTACCCTGACTACGTGGGACGTTGCTCATAATATCAACCACCGGTTTGTCTGGCACACATTCGATTATTTATAGGTCGATATGATACAGCTGGAATATTGCAGACAGCGGTGGAAAGAAACGACAAAGAAACAAAATTTGATACTGAATTGTTGGTAAGTTAGAGATACGAGAAATGGTATTTTAATTCAACAAAATCAAAAGCGAAATCATGTGATGAATATCTCGCCATCTCGTTAATGGGATTTGGGTGACATACATGTTCTTGTACAGACATAATTTTGTTAACAAACCAAGTCATATAACATTATGAAATATTTCCGCCACTTCATATCATGCAAAACGCTAAGGTGTTAATAAAGACGTGCTTGTTGTTTCGAAGATAAATGACCCAGCGAAACTTAATCAGAGGCGATCAATTTTGGTGTACTTTGAAGTTACCTCAACAGCAGTTCGATATTTTGTCGATCAGAGATACCGATAGTCGATATAAGGTTCAGTGAATGAGTGTATTAAATGAGTATTTAAGTGATATCACAGCGAATCAGTGAAATGTGTGATGAGTGAGTGAGTGAGTGAGTGAGTGAGTGAGTGTTTACGCCGCTTTTAGCAATATTCCAGCAATATCACGGCGGGGGACACCAGAAATGGGCTTCACACAGTTTACCCATGTCGGGAATCGAACCCGGGTCTTCGGCGTGACGAGCAAACGCTTAAACCACTAGGCTACCCGGCGCCCAAATGTGTGATGAAAACCCGAGTGTGTGGATTAACGTTAACACGATTTCCAAGAATACAGTGAACGGTTGAGTTGGTTTTAGCGCCGATTTAAGAGGATTTCACGTTATATCGCAGCGTGTCAGCTTGACAAGCGGAACTCCAGGGGTGAAGCAGGTATAAGGGGTGTTATCTGCTTTGGGGAAACCAACCGCAAGAGCATGGTGCTGACAAACGTGGGAACAATCAGTGCGAATGCCCCGATGATGGACGCCTAAAGGACAAAACTAAGTTCTGCGACTTAGATGACTGGGCCACCGTGGTCCCCAGATAAAACCCGCAGAGACGGAAGTTGTGTACATGAATGCCGTGAACATGGGAACAATCGGAGCGAATCTAATCTTCGAACCCACAACATAGCGGATCCTGCCGCAACTAAGGGACGCGATTCTGCAAAAGCGACAATGTGTTCTGAATATGGCTTTTAATCCTTGTTATTGCTGACCTAGCCACATATAAATAACCTGTTACTTTGAACAAGCTGCATCCGAAACATTCAGATCGACTTCTTATGAAAATGTTTATCTATTTTTATCATTATAGCCTATCACGATAAGCGTATTAATTCATGTATCCCTAATACGTCGTTTCAATATAAACGACTCAACAAAGAGATGTTTAGAACTTATGAGAGACTCACTGGATTACCACGTAAATGAGAAACAAAGAGGGAGATAGTAAGACAGTAATTTATTTACTTATAAGAAGCGTACTGAACTATAAGTATGATTCTGACACATTGAAACATAAGCAAACGATGAAGGCAAAGACAAATCCTGCCAAAAGGACATAATTTTGCTTTACGTTTGTTTAAGATAAATCATTTTTACCAGGTGAAAATGCTTAATTTGTCAATTATGAGATAAAAGCCTGGGCCCACAAAAGCATAATTTATCGGAAATCTCCAGGCTTAGTGAAACCAATACAATTGTTGGCCCCCAAGTGTGAATACAATACTTACACATAAATACCATGATCCTTCCACTGTCTGTTCGGGGCGGTCGGGTAGCCTAGCTAGTGGTTAAAGCGTTCGCTTGACACGCCGAAGACCCGGGTTCGATTCCCGACATGGGTACAATGTGTGAAGCCCATTTCTGGTGTCCTCCGCCGTGATATTGCTGGAATATTGCTAAAAGCGGCGTAAAACCATACTCACTCACTTATATATACTGACATTAATAATCCCATTTCCCTTTCAAGTACAATTTACATAGTTAAACAGTGTTCACAAATAATTTAATTTACTTTCGAAACACTGAATGGCCAATTGTATATTGACCAGTGCCAGTTGTATACAATATGCTTTTACAACACTGATATTCCAATATTTCTTCCTAAAATAATGAAATCATTTTGTACATTTAATCAATGTTTGGATGTCCCACCAGCCTTCGCAGCTTTCATCGAGGGGTCGTTCTTGTTGACTCTCCTCATTGTATGTTCCAGGACTCTGTTGATGTCGGAGCTATCCCTTGCTGATACCTCATAGTGGCCATGCTCCCATTCACAACTGATGGACAGATCCCTGTAGACCCGCACAGTCTTGTCCGTATCTTGCGCTATGTCAGTCTTGTTGGCCACAAATATGATAGGGATGCTGTCTCCCTTCTGTTTTATGATCTGTTCCCTGACTGCCGTGACAGACTTGAAGGAGTCCTCACAGACAAGGGAATACACCAGAAGGTAGGCGTCACAAGAAGGCAATCGTTGGATGAATGGAAAATGTCGTTTCACTGCTGTGTGTATAATTTCAACATTGAGGTCTCTACCTCTGATTCCTAAATCATCATCACGTTCACCTTTCCTTGTCTTCTTGCTTCTAATTTCCGACCACTTCCCCTGTAAGCCATCCATTAGCGTCTTCTTCCCCACTCCCTGATAACCCATGACGACCATTTTCAGGGAGCTTTTTTCTGGGCGTCGTGGCTCTTCCTTGAGAATTCTTTCTGTTTCAGGGTCCATATCAGGATGGTCACATACACGAATGGAGAAAAGTTGTGTTCTCGTGGAGGCAGCCGTTATCAATGTGAGGAGTGATCTGATAATGAAATATGTTGTGTTGAACCTGTGAGACGTACATTGAACAACCACTCCTGTTCCATAGCAACAGCAACGTTTGGTGTGATCAATAGGGAAAACGTGTTATATTTATAAGATTTTGTTCTCGTTTTAGCTGTGTGTAGACTTAGAAAAGAATAAAAAGTGCAACCATTTAAGATAAATTTTATTCCTTACGCCATTTTCGTTTTCCAAATATAATAGTATATCAAGGGACGTTAGTATTCGTGAGTAGTACTTTACATTAAAACTCTATGTTCTTTCCATTGTATATAGCTTGAAGTAGGAATATATACATAACAATGGTTCAATTGGCAACAAGGATGCATGTTCAATTTATTGTCTTTAATTATAATTGCTGCATTTCACTTGACTTGCATGAAACTGAATCAAACATTCAACAGTTCCCGGTAAACAAGCATCATGTTTTACTTCTACGGTTTTATGGTCACTAGGTCACTACGATTTGGAACTTACCCCAATAAACTTATTCTGACACCCTCCACACATTACATGATTGAATTTTATTTTCTTACGCATTATGTTCAGTCCAGACTCCCTTATTTTCTTTCACAACTACAGGATCTAAAGATACGTACATGTGTACAGGCACTTTCTTTAAGACGGTACCCGTGAAGATTCCGGGTTAGAATAGGTCTTCAGCAGCCCATGCTTGCCGTAAAAGGTGACTCTGCTTGTCGTAAAAGGCGACTAACGGAATCGGGTGGTCAGGCTCGCTCACTTGGTTGATGCATGTCATCGATCCCAATTGCGTGGATCGATGCTCATGATATTAATCACTGGATTGTCTGGTCCAGACTCGATTATTTACAGACCGCCGTCATATAGCTGGAATATTGCTGAGTGCGGCGTTAAACAACAAACCAACCAACCAACCAACCAACCAATCAATCAATTTGAAAACGAAAAATATTAATGTCTTAATGGTCCTTCAGTAATTTGAAAAAACTTACATAGCAAAGCCACATGTTTCTTGGTTAAGATTTAAACATTACATGGTCATGACAGCCATGCGTGTTCCATATTTACATGTTCTGACAGCGGTTGCAATTGGTCCTTGTGGAATGCAGAATGCCCCCAAAATTCTGTGTCGGAATTCCGTTTTGTGATTTCAGCACTTTTACTTGGACTTTTAGATACTTTCTATGAACATTATGACCATAATCATACTTGTCTCTCGGGAATTGACTTAATATATCTAGGACAATTGATATTCGCAACAAAATCGCCATTATATTTTTCACTTTACTTGGCCTTTAACAGTCCGGTGAATGTACGGTGTACAGCTGTGATCAACAACTGAAACTGTGTCACACCGTCCACGCACAAGCGACTACATCTACTTCCTCCTGATTTAATATCGATGACGACTTCTTCAATACAATAATATTTCAGTTGATCACCCATACTACCTTTTCATTAAATATTCACCGTGGGAATTGAGGGTGAGAGCGTTGCGATGTTTTGTGTCAAAGCAGAATACATATTTTTTTTCAAGACCTATAAAGGTTTTTTTCTGCACAGATAAGTCAAACATCGTGTTTTACCCTAAGCGCATTTTTTCAAGTTTACTTCAAGCGACAAGTTACTTTCTTTTGTAATCTTCTTTTCTTTATTTTTTGGAACGAATTTATTTTAACACTCGAAATGATACCAGAAAATAGTCACCCCCTAAATCCTCTCTTTAGGCTTAAAATCTCCTGCTGTCAGTGGGAAACACTTCCACTTGCCTCAGTGCCCGGTTTCACTTCAATTCAATTGTGAGTGTCATTAAAGTACACTCAGAGCGTTCCTACGTACCCCTACATTCTTCCAGTTTAACCAATCGCCCTTTTAATATTTTTATGCTGGGACGTCACAACCATGACCGCCTAGAGGGAAGAAAACATCTTGAAACACATTCAACTTACTATATATATATATATATATGTGTATACATTTAATCTCTGAAATGACAATATTTCAAGATTTATATTTGTAAAAAAAATAATTCATAAATAAAATGAAGGAGCTTAGAGAATCTGGATATTTGTGTTTGGGGGTCTTCTTGACAGACTGTGTTAATACAAAAACAAAATACACCAATACGATGTAATGGAGAAGTCATGAGAATCTGTTGATTCCACTTCTCCGACTTAAATCATGCCTCGGTTGACATACAATTTCTCTATAAGTTTGCCTTATGACCTATAAATGCTTCAGGTTTACTTCTTCCAAACACACGTTCAAAATGTTCAGTGATTTCATTTCAAACCAGGAAATGAAAACCCTTCTTTTTAGGTCCTTGTTCACGTCATGTAAAACGAAACGCATTGCAATTGACCTCTGATAGTTACAGGCCGGGTTAAACGAGGTGTCATTAAGCGTAATTGTCATCATCACTGATACGTTCATGCAAACACAATTAATGTCGGTGTTGTGTACTTCTCTTCGTATGCTCGTACCCTATATTGGGAAATATTGCTTCAAATTACATTTCAGTTATTTGCGAGTCCTTGGTTTTGTTGTGAAGACAGGATTATATATTTTATCATCAACGTGATATGGCAGAAATTATCATGCACTGAGTCATCCAATGAATTAATGCGTAAAACGTATCGCTGGTTTCAATTATTCTTCAGTTGCGTTGATAATTGTACACTGTTTCCATATGCCTAAGGGGCGGTCGGGTAGCCCAGTGGTTAAAGCGTTAGCTCAGCACGCCGAAGACCCGGGTTCGATCCCCGACATGGGTACAATGTGTGAAGCCCATTTCTGGTGTCCCCCGCCGTGATATTGCTGAAATATTGCTAAAAGCGGTGTAAAACCTCACTCACTCACTCACTCACTCCATATGCCTACACGTACACATACACATGTAATTTCAAATTAAACGTTTGGTATCGGATGAAATTATATCGTGAATTCACGATATTTCTCACATTCTATATTTTCACATAACTGTCGCGATAAAGACCAATCAGAATGCAACTTAGTAACTTGTAAATAACATATATACTGAACAACAAAAGTTCCTGTGACATTGAATAAGATTTAATACAAAGTTTTGTTTTTTACCAAATCTGAAAAAAATTCGGTAAGCAACAGATAAAAGACTCCTGTAAGTGTTCAAATGGTTTAATTTGCAATACTGACTTCAGAAAATGCGTAATTTCATAAAAAAAACACATTAACATGCCAAAATGTCAATTTACAAATCAATAGCGTGTGTGTCCACCTCTGGTTGCGATGCAAGCAACACATCTTTGTCTCATGGAATGGACCAGGCGTCGCACAAAGTCCTGTGGGATATCTGTCCATATCTGCTGGAGCATGTTTCGAAGTTCCCGGAGTGTCTGTGGAACACGTGGTTGACGTCGAAGGAGCCGATCCATCTCATCCCACATGTGATCGATTTGTGAGAGATCAGGGGAGCGACCCGGTCAGGGGATGACATTCACGTTGTTTTGTTGAAGAGATTCCTGAACAAGTCGAGCAATATGAGACCGGGCGTTGTCATGTTGAAAGGTAATGCCTGGGCCATGACGACGCACAAACGGTAGAACAACAGGGCCGATGATCTCGTCGCGGTAGCGCTGTCCATTGAGGTTTCTCTCTACCACTATCAAACGGGTCCTTTGTCTTGCTGTAATCCGACCCCATACCATAACGCTGCCGCCCCCAAACCGATCTTCTTCCATGACACAATGATTGACGTAACGTTCACCTCGACGTCGGTACACTCGAATCCGCCCATCGCTGTGGCTGAGGTGAAAACGAGACTCGTCAGTGAAAAGAACGTGTCCCCACTGTATGACCGTCCTGCGTAGACGCTGTCTGCACGACTGTAGACGTGCTTGACGGTGGTTTCCTGTCAAAATGGGACGTCTGGCGGGTCTTCTGGCGACAATCCCTGCACATCTGAGGCGACGACGTACGGTCTGTGAAGATATTCATCGTGGATGCGTCTTGCAGTCACTGTTGCTGGCTGGAATCAATTTCGTAGGTGTGTTGTTCGAATCCAGTTGTTTTGTCGATTATTGGTTACACGTGGCCTGCCACTCCGAGGATGGTCTCTGACTGCATTTGTCTGTTGCCAACGTTGCCATAAACACCAAATGGTGTTTCTGTGGACGTTAAATTGTCTTTCAACATCACGTTGACTCGACCCTGCTTCAAGCGTACCAATGGCTCGCAGACGCTCATTTTCTGACAGGCGTGGCATTTCGTAATGTTGAATAATTGCGTAATTTTGTTGCTTTTCTGAGTGGTTGTTGTCAGCACGAATCTAAATAATGCATATTGAATACCGTTAATGCACATGTTTTATACCCATTCTTGGGTAGTAAAATGCATGGGGCTTGCATGCTGTTCTGTAGCAGTTGCGTTTTTGTGACTTGATTCCATACATGTACTACAATATCGAAAACCATCCTTTACTTGTTTGAAAAATACACTAAAATATTGGTGTCACTGGAACTTTTGTTTTTGAGTATATATACATTACGCATTATAAATAGTCTCACGCACAAAAATAGCATTATTGATAACAAGACATTAAGTAAAGCATAATTACTTTGTTGTATCATACATTATATACATTGATGATTTATTCCTAATCATAGGCAACAAACACTCGCTGTCATAACTTATAGTTTTACAATGGTTTTAAGTGTTTTGTTTTACCAAGCAGCCTATACTTGTCTTCGGGGATCGGGTGTTCAGGCTCGGTGACTTGTTTTTTTTGTAGCGTGAACGTTGTTCAAAACATCGTTGAAACTGTCTTGTCTAGTCTTGATTACCAAAGGTCGCCATGGTACAGCTAGGATATTGTTCAGTGCTCTGGTAAATAACAAATATAAAAATGTAAATGCAAGAGAAAAAACAGCCGAAACAGATTCCATTTGGCGTAAAGGGCAAAAGGGCTGTGAAAATTATATGAATGGATCACTGAAAATCAAGGATGACACCAGGTGTTCACGAAAATGATAACAAACAAGAAATATTTGTATGATCAAGAAAACTTTTATAAATAATTCTCTAATGGTATTCATTTATGTACAGCCTATGAAATGCATCGTTTATATCCGCCTGGACCTCCTGCTCTACTGGAGCTACACCCTTTGTTTGTCGGGTATGTGTCACTTAAATGCTGACTCAAAAATACTTCCTTGTTTCCTAGTCTGGATGACAGCTTGTCAGATGTATTTGTGTTAGATATTCAAATCAGTCAGATGTAAGGTTTTCTGTATTTAAGCACACCATTAAACTTATTGACGTTTTGCTATTATATCTGCACCTGCATCCCTATATTGTTTTCACCACTGATGGTATTAGTGAATATACTCAAGACAAAGGTAACTGTGATCATGTATTGATAACTGAACATTGTTAATCATTCTGGAGATGGTAACTGTATATATCTTTATAGATTTGTTAATAGTTTTTCTGTGTACAAAACAAACGCTTATCAAGACATACCAGGGACGCTGAGGTAGAAAAAAGAGTTACAACTCAAATGATCTTTCGCTCACAACGGCTGTATTCTTATGAAGAACTAAAGTATCCATACGTTTCACCAGACGGAATTTAAAGGTTTCAAGGTTAATTTTATTAATTTTATTAATCTATACTACGAACATTTGGTTCATGCAACAATCCACGACCATCGGATCCTGGCATGACCAAGGGACGCCACTCTGTACATGATAACATGATTAATAATGTTACATGAACATGTGTGTTTAGAAAAACTTAAACTTAGTCATTAAATGACTGTGTGACAGGGAGGTACTTCACACAAGAATGCGTGAAGATGTCACGCATATAGTTTGGATAGAAACAAAAAACTGTTAATAAACCGAAGCTGCAAGAGGTGAGGTGAGGTGAAATGGGGTTTAACCTCGCGTCCAAGATTATTGCACTTATATAGCGACGTGCATGTACGTATGTTTGTGTGTGTGTGGCTGTTTGTACTAGTCCGGACTGATGCCGATTTATGGTGCTAGCTCACTGAGATACCTTGCCGCAGTTTAACATGCATATCTCACTCAGACACAGTACACTGACTCCGAGCCTACCAGTCCTTGTTTTAGCCCCTTAATGCCGAGCGCCAGACAGGGTAACAACAAGTACAATCTTTTAACGTCTTTTTGTATGACGCGGCCCGGGATCGAACCCCGGACCTTCCGCTCTCCGGGCGGACGCTCTACCAGTGATGTCAAGGCTGTAATAACACGTGAAGTAGACGATACCGGTTAACGTGTAACCGATGGGCGGGGTCTTGTCGGGGTGGTTGTAGGTGACGCTATTCAGGAAGTACCTGTAATAATACAGATAACAAACGCTGCAGCTGTACCGATGGTGATGACTGCAGATATAGCAAGGGTTACTATGGCAACAACTGCTATGTCACCTGTTGTGACAGTTTGTGTGAAGATGACGGCATGTATCCAAGTGGATGTATTCCTGGATGGTGTGGTGGCAGGTGTGTTAACCCGTAGTCACGCTGTCTCAATAGTTAGTGCGATATGAAGAACGGGACATGTATAACTTGGCAGTGTGAATGGTTTCCATGGTGACTGGTGTTAACATATGTGTGGCACAAACTGTAACGA